>NW_022681454.1:80022017-80624830 GCF_009764315.1 Trachypithecus francoisi | reverse complement strand
TGCCACTGCACCTCCAGCCTGGGCGACAGAGGTAGACTACATCAGAAAAAAGAAAAAGAGAAGAGAAGAGAAGAGAATGGAGGGGAGGGGAGGGGAGGGGAAGTATTTCCTTCCAGTCCACTCCTTTTCACCCAAAGGTAACCGCTCGCCTGACTTCTAACAGCATAGAGTAGTATCCTTGGGTTTGTACATTATATACATGGGACCATTTCAGCATATGATTTTTTGTGTCTGGTTTCTTTAACTCACTATTTCGGTCATAAGGTTCATCCATATTTTGAGTATACAGTGTGCTCATGAGGTTGCTGCAGTGCATTCCATTTTGTGAATACACCACAATTTATATTCAACCAATTATTGATAGGCATTGGAGTAGTCTACATTTTGGAACTATTAAATATATTGCTGCTATGAACATTGTAATAAACGTCTTTTGATGAACATGATGAAAGATGATTGCATTTCTGTGCGGTATATACCTATCAATGGAATTCTTGGATTATAGGTTATACTATGTTCAAATTTAGTAGATATTAAATATTTTAAAACGGTTTTTCAAAGTGTTTGAGCCAATTTACACTTATCAGAAATGTATGAGTATTCCAGTTATTCCACATTCTCATCAACACTTGGTATTTTCCATCTTTTTTCATTTTAGTCATTTTGGTGGGTGATAATTGTGCTTCAGGTGATTTTAATTTGCAGCTTCCTGATGATTAATGAAGTTGATCACCTTTTCATCTCTTTATTGGCTATTAAGAAATAACTTCATGAAGTGTCTGTTAAAATTTGTGCCCATTTTCAGTGTCTTTTAAATTTGTATTTTCCTAACATTTGATTATGAAAAATTTCAAATATTTAGCAAAGTTTAAAGAGTTTTACAGTAGCGTCTGTAAGCCTACCACATAAATTATTCTACTATTAACATTATATAACACTCGCTTTAGGATATTTCTACCTTTCCCTATATCTATCTTAATGTTGTTGCATTTCAAAGTAAATCGCAAACAGCAATACATATTTGGCCATTTAAATATTAATATTTCAGCATGCATATCATTAACTAGAATTTAATACTTCAGGTTTCTTTTGATGTAAAATTTACATGAAATGAAATGCACAGATCTTTAGTGTATATATTTGCTGAGTTTTGACAAATGCATTCATTAATATAACCCAAACTTCTATCAAGTATAGAACATACTATCACCCCAGAAAGTCCTTCATGCTCCCTCCCATTTCCACTTTCCCAGGGACAACCAACATTCTAATTTTTTTCCCCACTGTAGATTAGATTTGCCTGTTTCAGAAGATCATATAACTGGAATCACACAGTATGTTCTTCTGTATAAGGCTTCTTGCACTCAGCATCCTGTATTTGAGATTTATTCATAATGTTGCATGTGTCAATAACGTATTCCTCCTTATTTCTGAGTAATATTCCATTGGATGAATATATCACAACTTGTTTATCCATTTTAAGAAGATTTTTAAAAGTCATTTTATTGAAGTATGTTTGGCATGCTAAAAAGCTATACATATTCAATGTACACAACTTTATAAGTTTGTAGATAAGTGTACACCCTTAAAACCATCAGCACCATCTATGCCATGAACCTAATCCATCACCTCCAAAAGTTTTCTCCTGACCTCTTTATTATTATTATTGATAATAACACTTAACATGGGGGGAGGGAAAGAGAGGGAGAAAAGTTGGAAAAACTGTTGGATACGGTGCTCAGTACCCAGCTGAAGGGATCATTTGTACCCCAAACCTCAGCATCACGCAATACACCCAGGTAACAAGCCTGTACATGTACCCTGAATCTAAAATAAAAATTGAAAAAAAATTAATTTAAAATAACACAATGTAAGATATATCCTCTTAGCAAATTTTTAAGTATACAGTATTATGTTTTTGTTTTTAGAATTCTGAATATTCATCCTTTGTCAAGTATATATGTTGCAAATATTTTCCCCCATTTGGTTCCTTTTCATTCTTTTAATGGTATCTTTTGAGGAAAACTTTAATTTTGAAATATCTAATTCATTAGTTTTAACAGTATTTTCTGTTTTTATTTAAGAAATCTCTGCCTACTCCAGGTTATAAAGTTTCCTCCTTTTTTTTTTTTTTTTTTTTTTTTGAGACAGACTCTCTCTGTCACCAAGCTGGAGGGCAGTGGTGCGATCTCGGCTCACTGCAATCTCTGCCTCCCGGGTTCATGCAGTTCCCTTGCCTCAGCCTCCTGAGTAGCTGGGACTACAGGCACCGCACCACCATGCCCAGCTAATTTTTGTATGTTAGTAGAAACAGGGTTTCACCATGTTGGCCAGGATAGTCTCCATCTTCTGACCTTGTTATCCACCAGTCTCGGCCTCCCAAAGTGCTGGGATTACAGGCATGAGCCACCATGCCTGGCCCCCAAAAATCTTTAATGTTTTAGTTTGCTCGTTTAGATCTGCAATCCGTTTGGAATTGATTGTTGTGGATAGGGACATAGAGGTAGGTCCAGATGTCTTTTGTTTCTGTGTGGATAGCTAATTGATCCAGCATGTTTATTCAAAAAATCCATTTTCCCACTTGCAATTGTCATAAGTCAAGTGACCACGTATGTGTGGTCCTATCTCCTGCCTCTGTTTTGTTCTATCAGTTGGTTTTTCTATCTTTACAACAATGCCAAACTGACTTCATTACTTAGCTTTATAGTAAGCCTTAATAGTGTATCAGTGAACCTAATTTTCAATGTAATTAAATTTAAATTTAAATAGCCACCTCGCTATTGGCTACTGTATTGGACAGCACAGATATAGAACATTTCTATCCTGGCAGAAAGTTCTACTGGATAACACTGTTCTAGAAAGCATCTAGAAGCCAATCCCAGATGCTTCATTTTATAGCTGCATGCTGGGCTGCTCTTCAAAAATATATATGTAAAATCTTTTTTCGAAAACTCAGAACGCAGCCTCCTATAGTTATGACACCAATTCTTTTAACCTTGCACTTTTTGCAATACAAATATTCTGTCAGGTGTGGGAGAGCTTAGTGAGTTGGGAAACATTTTCTTTGATCAGACACCAAAAAATAGTAGCCTCAAATCATAGGAAAAAATTCCTGCTGAATTACCATTACTTGTAGTTCATTACCTGCTCTCATCCAAGGTCACACTTAATTCTCTTACTGCTCCAGGAAAGCCCTGGCCTGTCACTAGCTGTGTTTGAGAGAGCTTGCCTTCAGACTTGCAATCAGGGGTCTGAGTCAGATCTGGCTCCTATAAGGGATTCCTCAAGCCATATGGTCCTAGTCTATCAGTGACACTGTAGACTTGTGACTGTAAAATGATGCATTATACTTATTTTATCCTTGAGATGTTACTTTAAAAATTATGCATATTTATTTCTCCCTATAATGTTTGTATTTGATAACTCTTTCTTTTCCAATGTTTCGTGTTTTACACTACTGTGATGGCTATTTTATCATCAATTTCCAGACTGCAGTCTAGCCCAGGGCTTTATTTTTATTTTTAGAGACTGGGTCTTGCTGCGCTCCACCCAGACTGGAGTGCAGTGGTGCAATCGTAGCTCACTCCAACCTCAGCCTTCTGTAGCTGAGGGCTTTAGTCATGATCTAAATCTCCATTGGGCAACAAAATGTTTGTGGAGCACTTAGTCTGTGAGAGGCACTATGCAAGGCCCTGGGGAGATGATGACAAATAACAGATCACTGTTACCATTGAATAGCTACTATAGTCCAAGCTCTTGTATTTGTTATTTTACATGATCATAACAACTCTGCAAAGGTAAATGTTGCTGCTTCATTTTCAAGATGATAAAGCTAAGATTGTGAAGTTGGGGGAGTCAAAATCCTGTAGACAGTAAGTGCTGGAGCTGAGATTTAGGCTATGAATTCACCCTTACAGAAATGGGCCCTTTGAGAAGACCCTGAATGTGAATGTGGTGGCTTGGATCTCTAGCTGCTACCCTGGGCCACAGGGGTGAGGATCACATCCTACACATTATGGTCTGAATTGCACCGCCCTCAGATTCATAGGTTGAAGTCCTAACTCCCAGTACCTCAGAATGTGATCTTATTTGGAATGTGGCCTTTCAGATGTAAATAGTTAAGATGAGGTCATACTGGAGTAGGGTATGACCAGTTTGACTGGTGTCCTTATAAAAATGGGAAATGTGGACACAGAGAGATAAATACAGGAAGAATGTGATATGAACATGAAAATGAAGACAGAGGTACTTCCACAAGCCAAGGAATGCCAAAGGTTCATAGCAAACCCCCGGAAGCTAGAGGGGAGTCAGGGAACAGATTGGTGCTCATAGTTCTAGGAGGAACCAACCCTATCAATAGCTGATCTCAGAATTCTACCCCCTAGGACTGTGAGATGATACATTTCTGTTGTTGAAGATACCAGTTTGTGGTACATTGTATGGCAGGCTTAGAAAACTAACACACTAAGGGCCGGGTGCTGTGGCTTACACCTGTAATCCCAGCACTTTGGGAGGCTGAGGCGGATGGATAACCTGAGGTCAGGAGTTTGAGACCAGCCTGACCAACATGGTGAAACCCCATCTCTACTACAAATACAAAAAATTAGCTGGATGTGGTGGTACACATCTGTAATCCAGGCTACTCAGGAGGCTGAGGCAGGAAAACAGCTTGAACTTGGGAGGCGGAGGTTGCAGTGAGCCGAGATCATGCCATTGCACTCCAGCCTGGGCCACAAGAGCAAAACTCTGTCTCAAAAAATAAAATAAATAAAAAGAAGAAAACTAACATACTAGGGATGGCTGAGAAACTCACACACTAGGATGGCTGAAAAACTCTCACACTAGGGATGACTGAGAAACACACACACTAGGGATGAAGTGGAAGGAACTTGAGACCCGGAGGATGCTATGAAGCACAGTCTCCACATCAGCACTAGTCTGAACAAAAATGAAAATTTTCTTATTTAAAGGACTACTATTAGGGCCTCTGTTATTTGCATTCAAATCTAAATGACACTTAGGATAAAGACCAAACACCTAATTATGACATACTAGGCCCATCAAGAGTTGGCCCTTGGCCGGGCGCGGTGGCTCAAGCCTGTAATCCCAGCACTTTGGGAGGCCGAGACGGGCGAATCACGAGGTCAGGAGATCGAGACCATCCTGGCTAACACGGTGAAACCCCGTCTCTACTTAAAAATACAAAAAACTAGCCGGGCGACGAGGCGGGCGCCTGTAGTCCCAGCTACTCGGGAGGCTGAGGCAGGAGAATGGCGTAAACCCGGGAGGCGGAGCTTGCAGTGAGCTGAGATCCGGCCACTGCACTCCAGTCTGGGTGGCAGAGCAAGACTCCGTCTCAAAAAAAAAAAAAAAAAAAAAAAAAAAAAAAGAGTTGGCCCTTGCCTTCTTTTCTACCTTCCCCTTTCTGACCCCGCATACGCTTCAGTCATATAGGACTACTCTACTCCTAAAGCCATCTCCCCACTACTTTCATCTGTGCACACTTCTTCCTCTCCTGTAAGTGATATCTTTCTTATCATTTTCCCTCTGCATGTGTATTATTTATTTATTTTGTTAAGCCTTCTTAGCTTGGCCACATCTTAACATAGGTTTTATGTCCTCCAGAATTCCTTCCCTGACCTCATCAGGCTAGATCTCTTATCTCATGGTACCAGTGCTTCCTGTTATCATAATGTTTACCAATTACACTGTAGATTGTAAATTTCTTTTAGAGCTCAGTGCCTATTTCATCATAAATACTCATTAAATCTTTGCTCAGTGGCTGAAAGAAGACTACCGTTTTTCCTTGGCCTTCTATGGAAAGGTATTCTCTGAATTTCTAAAAAATAAGATCTTATAGATATTTTTAATGAACAGCTCAAAAACAAACTGAAGATAGCAATAAAATGAAGCATTTGGTACTGGCTTCTAGATGTCTTCTAGAATAGTGCTGTCAATAGATTTTCTGTGAGGAGGGAAATGTTCTGTATTTGTACTGTTCAATATAGTAGCTCCTAGCCCTATGACTAATTACAATAAAATAAAGTTAAATTAAAAAATTTAGTTCTTTGGTATGAAAGACTGAATAATGGCCTCCAAATATATCCACATCCTAATCCTGGGAACCTGTGATTGTTAGTTCATATGGCAGAAGGGATTTTGCAGATGTAATTAAACTAAGGATCTTGAGATGGGGAAATTATCCTGGGTTATTTGGGTGGGCATTAAATGTAATTGCAGGTGTCATTACATGAAAGACACAGAAGGAGATTTTATTACAGGCCAAAAGAAGGCAATGTGACAACTGAAGCAAGAGGCCATGCTGCAGGCTTTGAAGACAGAGCTGGAGTAAGGGGCCTCCAGTCAAGGAATGCATGCTTGTGCAAGACTAGGTTGAAAACAAAACAAAAAGAATGCATAAAATGCAACTCTAGAGTCTGGAAAAGGTAAAACAAAACAAAACAAAGCCTCCAGAGGGAGTGTGACCCTGCTGTCACCTTGATGATAGCCTAGCAAAACTGATTTTAAACTTCTGGCCTCCAGAACTGTAAAACAATAAATGTATGTTGCTTTGAGCCACCAGGTTTGTGGTAATTTATTATAGCAGCCATTAGAAATTAATAGATTCAGCAGAATTGGCCACATTTCCAGAATACATCCTAGATAGTGCAGCTCTAGAGTTTTCTGCTTGCCACAGACACGTATGTGGGAGATCTCTGGGATGCTACATGTTTCAGACTTTAGACATTCTGAATATTAATTTGCTACATTTGTACATGAATCTATGGTATAATTGTTTTGTATATGGAAACCAAGGCTAGAAAGTTCACCTATCTTCTGCTAAAGCAGAACACTAGGACTATAGTAAATCAAGGCCTTTCTTCGACACTGTAATCCATTACTTTTTACTACTCAAGACCATTTATAAATGGCCTCATTTTTCTCATGAAAAATGAGAGGTGTTTTTCACCAAAAGAAGTGTTTGTTTTATTTTCATCCAAGAGAGGTGTTCCAGTTCAATTCACCTTTGGAACAGGTGAATTGAACCAGAAACATCATCAAGTCAGATACAAATCACATTTCTTTGATATATGTCTCATTTAATAAAAAAATGACTTTGATGTCTTAGGTTTGCTTGGTGTGTACATGTACAGTCCAGGCAGGAGCATATCTAAGGTGTGGAGGTAAAAGAGGCTCACCTCTAATCTCTGCCTTAAAAGGCTCCACACACAATAACCCTCACAGCAGTACAGCTGTTATAATTTGAGGCATTGCATTGCAGAGTTCAGCTTTGTGCCTCTACCTGTCTGCACACATGTGAAAGTTTTATAATGGGTAATAGTTGTTAGCAAAATGTAAGTCCTGTTTTCCTTGGAGATGGTAAGAGGAAAAAGTAACCACTAAACAAATTCCATTAAAGCAATTACTACAATGCCTTGTATTATAATCCTTAACACTCTAGTTAATGTTAACTAGTTGGGAAAGGACGTATATAGCCTACCCACTGCCATTAAAAGTTTTTTTCTTAAAATATACATAACACAAAATTTATCTTTTTAACCATTTTCAAGCGTACATTTCCATGGCATTAAATAGACTCACAATGTTGTCCAACCATGACCGCTTCCACTTCCAGAACTTTTTCATTATCCCAAACTGGAACTCTGTGCCTGTTAAATAATAACTCCCCGTTTCCTGCTCCCCCCAGCCCTGGCAATCACTATTTCTACTTTCTGTTTCTATGAATTTGACTATTCTAGGTAACTTATATAAGTGGAACCGTATAGTATGTGTCCTTTTATGTCTGGTTCATTTCACTCAGCATGATGTTTTCAAGGTTCATCCATGTTATAACATGTGTCAAAATTGTCTTACTTTTTAAGGCTGAATTATATTCCATTGTATGTATTGACCACATTTTGTTTATCCATTCATCTGTTGATGGATATTTGGGTTGTTTCCTCCTTTTGGCTGTTGTGAATAATGTTTCTTTGAACACTGGTTTACATGCTGGTGTATTTTATTAGTGAGCTACACAAACCTATTAACCAGAGTTTGCATAAAATGAGAAACAGATTTAAAGTCTCCCCTAAATAAGTGGTTATACAATTTGGTCATACATTAGAATTACTGGGGGTTTTTAAAGGTTCCCAGTATCTATGTTGCACCCCTGAAAAATTATGTGAGATTACCTGGGAGTGGGACCCAGGCATCAATGCCTTTGGTAAATCTTACCTGTTGATTCCACTGTGCAGCCAAGTTTGAGAACTAGTGCCCTAAACAATTGCCTCATAAATATCATTTCATCTAAGGCTCTTTTCCTTTCCCTACAATCTTTAAACCACACTCAGATTTCCCATACTTATAAATCCAATTTAGCTGAATTAAATTCATTGTCATGTTTCACCAAAGCAGTTACTCATAATTTAAGCTTAAGGGGGAAAATCTCAGCTCTGTATAAAATTATTAAGGAAATGTTTGCTCTTATCAGCAATAGGATGCATATAGTCAAATATGTTTTAAAATTTTAATCTACTAATGAAACTCTAAACACATTTTAATTGCAGGACTGAGAATTAACTTTTTATTTTTATTTATTTACTTTTTATTTTTTTGAGATGGAGTCTTGCTCTGTCACCCAGGCTGGAATGCAGTGGCGCAATCTCAGCTCACTGCAACCTCTGCCTCCAGGGTTCAAGCAATTCTCCCTGCCTCAGCCTCCGAAGTAGCTGGGATTACAGGCGCCTGCCACCCCACCCGGCTAATTTTTGCGTATTTATAGATATGGGGTTTTGCCATGTTGGCCAGGCTGGTCTTGAACTCCTGACCTCAGGTGATCCGGCCGCCTCGGCCTCCCAAACTGCTGGGATTACAGGTGTGAGCCACCATGGCTGGCCACAAAATTAACTCTTACTAATACAATTATTAAATATTGCCTTGGGAATGTCACGCTAATGTAATTTTATAGGAAAGAAAGAAAACACCATTATTTGCAGGTGACACAATTGAAATGCTTAGAAAATTCAAAAGAATCAGCTTTCAAAAAGTCCTGAAGGCATACAAATAAGTTAATGGCAAGAAAAAGAGATAATCCTTATGTAGGATCCTTGTATAACCTTGTATACCAGCAGAAAAATAAGAGATCCAATGTATAACAACCACAAAAATTAAAATACTTAAAACAAAAGATGCAGTATACATTTATTTGTTTAATTATAAACCATATTGGACAATGCTTCAGAAAGTGGCTTGTAGAACAGGCTGCTTAGGGGATTATCCTGGCTTCCAGCACTTAGTAGCTGTGAGAACCTGGGGAGTTATTTAACCTCTCTGTGCCTGAGTG
This sequence comes from Trachypithecus francoisi, assembly GCF_009764315.1. Lineage (NCBI taxonomy): Eukaryota > Metazoa > Chordata > Mammalia > Primates > Cercopithecidae > Trachypithecus > Trachypithecus francoisi. The sequence continues at coordinate 80,615,487 of NW_022681454.1, read as the reverse complement.
CATCTATCTATAAAGTGGGGAAATAATAGTGCCTACTGCATAGTATTAGAAGGATTAGATGAGTTTAAAATCTACAGTGCTTAGAACAGTCCCTGCTACAATAGCATCATTTCAGTGTTAGCTTTTAGGTTTATTAGGAGGAGTCTTTTGAGAAAGGGATTAACTACATAGAGGGCTATAGCGTATTGTTGAATAGAGTGAGTTTGTAGGTGTGAAGGGAGACAGAAAATAAATACACAGTGGATGACTGGGTGCGAAAGAAACAAGTCTGAAGCTTGAGACTAAATATTTTATATATTTGTCCTCCCTATATAATATGAGATTGCGTGAATGAGTATAAGATTTCTACATCAATACAACTCCAGTTAAATACAGAGAATGCTAAATATTGTATAAAGGGAATTTATAAAAATTCACATGGAGAAATAAATGGATTTAAATATAAAATAATATTTGAACAAGAAGGGCTGTTATCAGCTTTTACAGCCTATTATGCAGCACTTACAAAACAGTAGTGGCATAGTAAATACTACTTCAAGAACTAAGATTCTAGAAACAACTCCAAGTTTAAAGAAAGCAAGAGGAAACATGGCTGTATAAGATTTTTCAAAACTCAAGGGGATGTAAATATATATCCTATGTATACACAATATGTATGTATACACATATACACAATTAGTTTTCTATATATTATATATAGTGTATATATATACACTATATATACATAGATATACACACACACACGACTGTGCCCAACTAATTTTTAAATTTTTAAAAATTTTCACTTTTTGTGAAGACAGAGTCTTGCTACCTTGCCCAGGCTGGTCTTGAACTCTTGGCCTCAGGTGATCCTCCCACTTTGGCCTCCCAAAATGCTGGAATTACAAGCATGAGCCACCATGATTGGCCAATATAGTTGAATAATTGGATAGAAACTTGAAAAGTACTCCAAAGGCCTTAAATATTAAAAAAAAAATAGGGAACCATTAGAAAACAATTTTCAAAACAAAGCTATGAAAGAAAAATTAATTTCTTTCTGCTTTGAAAACCTCGGTGGCAACAGACTGGAATATCAGACTGGAATATATATTACAATTTTAAGTATCTGTAAAATGGGACACAAAAGCACAATAACAGAACAGGAAGCTTTAAAAATCAAGTGTGACCAAAAAATGGATCCATCTCCACTTCCATCCTGAACATGGTGTGTCCTGCTTTAACTTCTGAAATACCTCCTACTCGAATAGGTTTCTCTGCTTTTACCCTTGCCTTCCTAAAAGTCTGTGCTCCACGTAGAAAGCCGGGTAATCGTTTTTAAAGAACTTAATAAGACGGGGTCAAGTCTCACACTTAATACTCTCCATTGCCTTCCCAGTGCACTAAAATAAAATCCAAATCCCTACTCATGGTTCATAAGGTTTCACATGACCACTCACCTTATGCCAGCCTACTTCAGCCATTGATAGGTCCTGTGCTGGGTCCCACCTGAGTCTTTGTACCAACTGTTTCTTACTTTTTCATTCTTCTTTTTTTTTTTTTTTCAGATGGAGTCTCACTCTTGTTGCCCAGGCTGGAGTGCAATGGTGCAATCTCGGCTTACCGCAACCCTCGCCTCCCTGGTTCAAGCGATTCTCCTGCCTTAGCCTCCCGACTAGCTGGGATTACAGGCAGACACCGCCATGCCTGGCTAATTTTTTGTATTTTTAGTAGATACGGGGTTTCTCCATGTTGGTCAGGCTGGTCTCGAACTCCTGACTTCAGGTGATCTGCCCACCTGGGCCTCCCAAAGTGCTAGGATTACAGGTGTGAGCTACTGCGCCCGGTCACGTTTTTTTTTTTTTCCCCCCGGGATGGAGTTTCTCTCTTTCCCCGGGGCTGGAGTGAAATGGCGACCTCAGCTCATTGCAACCTCCGCCCCACAGGTTGAAGCGATTCTCCTGCCTCAGCCTCCTGAGTAGCTGGGATTATAGGTGCCCACCACCATGCCTGGCTAATTTTTTTTGTATTTTTAGTAGAGATGGGGTTTTGCCATGTCGGCCAGGCTGGTCTCCAACTGCTGACCTCAGGTCATCCACCCCCACTTGGTGGATGGGATTACAGCCTCCCAAAGTGCTGGGATTACAGGCGTGAGCCACCATGCCTGACCTCTATCAGCAGTTTCTTTTGTCTGGAATGCTCTTCACAATCCCCCATCTTTACAAGACAGGATTCTTCACATACTTTAGATTCCAGCCTATATAGTTCTTTCTCTGAGAAGCTTTATCTGAGCCCTCAGTTTAAAGTAATAAAAACAAAACAAAACAAAGACTAGAGGCTGGATGTGGTGGCTCACACCTGTAATCCTAGCACTTTGGGAGGCTGAAGCAGGTGGATCACTCAAGCCCACAAGTTGAAGACTAGACTAGACTGGGCAACATGGTGAAACCCCGTCTCTCTCCGCAGAAATACAAAAATTAGCTGGGCATGGTGGTGCATATCTGTAGTCCCAGCTACTTGGGAGGCTGAGGTGGGAAGGCTGCTTGAGCCCAGGAGGCAGAGGTCAGAGTGAGCCATGGTTGCCACTGCACTCTAGACTGGGTGACGATGTGAGACCATGCCTAAAAACAACAACAAACCTAAAACAAAACCAAATGTATTTCTGTATGCCAGGCAGTTTCTAACACTTTACATACAAAACTCAAAATATTCTCACAAGAACCCAATGAGAGAGATTCTATTATCATTTCCATCTTATAGCAAGAAAACTGAATCCCAGCAAAGTTGGGTAAAAATCTCAATATACAGCAAGAAAGTAGCTTATAAGTGCCTTTATTTAATTGCTGTGCTCTGCTGCCTGTACAAGTAGCCTTCCTTCTACTCTCAATCATATCACTGTTTTTATTTTCACTATGGCACTTTTAAAAGTGTGATTTTTAAAATTTGTGACTTGTTTCTACTGATAGAATGTCTGTCTTGTTCACTGCTATATGTCCAATACCTAGAACAACGACTAGCAAATTGGAAATACTTAATACTCTCTCTCTCTCTCTCTCTCTATATATATATATATTGTGTGTGTGTGTGTGTGTGTGTGTTTGTTAGATGGAGTTACACTCTTGTTGCCCAGGCTGGAGTGCAATGGCACAATCTCAGCTCACTGCAACCTCCTCCTCCCAGGTTCAAGCAATTCTCTCACCTCAGCCTCCGGAGTAGTTGGGATTACAGGCACCCACCACCATACCCCAGCTAATTTTTGTGTTTTTAGTAGACCTGGGGTTTCACAAATACCCAATACTGAAAGTTGCATTATCTTGTAATGGCTTTTCTAGTTTCAATGCATATTGCATAACAAACACAGGAAGTCCTATATCTTTCAGCTCAAGGAGTCTTTCTCTTGTGACCTGTATTGCTGAAGTTTTTCTTACCTTCTCGTGTGTGTGTGTGTGTGTGTGTGTGTGTGTGTGTGTGTGTGTGTTTTGAGACAGAGTTTCGCTCTTGTTGCCTAGGCTGGAGTGCAATGGTGTGATCTCGGCTCACTGCAATCTCCGCCTCTTGGGTTCAAGTGATTCTCTTGCCTCAGACTCCCGAGTAGCCAGGATTACAGGCATGCACCACCAGGTCTGGCTAATTTTGTATTTTTTTTTTTTTAGTAGAGATGAGGTTTCTCCACATTGGTCAGGCTGGTCTCAAACTCCCAACCTCAAGTGATCCACCTGCCTTGGCCTCCCAAAGTGCTGGCATTATAGGCATGAGCCACTGCACCCAGCCTACCTTCTTTTGATATCAACATTACTATGAACAATAAACCCATCTATAAGGGCTCTATTGTTCCAGAGTATGAGTTTTCTTTTCTTTTTCTTTTTGAGACAGGAGCTCACCCCATCACCCAGGCTGGAGTGCAGTGGCACAATCTTGGCTCACAGCAGCCTAGACCTCCCAGCCTCACGTGATCCTCACACCTCAGCCTCCTGGGTAGCTGGGACTGTAGGCACATGCCACCATACCTGGCTAATTTTTGGTAGAAACAGGGTTTCACCATGTTGCCCAAACTGATCTCCAACTCTTGGGCTCAAGCGATCCACCTGCCTCAGCCTTGCAAATTGCTGGAATTATAGGCATGAGCCACCACACCCAGTCTGTGTGTGTGTGGTTTTTTTTTTTTTTTTTTTTGCCACAGAATCTCACTCTGTTGCCAGGCTGGAATACAGTGGCACGATCTCGGCTCACTGCAACCTCCAATTCCTGGATTCAAGCGATCCTCCTGCCTCAGCCTCCTGAGTGGCTGGGACTACAGGTGACTGCCACCATGCCCAGCTAATTTTTGTATTTTTAGTAGAGATGGGGTTTCACCATGTTGGCCAGGATGGTCTTGATTTCTTGGCCTCGTGATCTGCCCACATTGGCCTCCCAAAGTGCTGGGATTACAGGCGTGAGCCACTGTGCCTGGCCATCTGTGTTTTCTTAATGTAACTTGAAATGATTATTCTGTTAATAAATTATCTGCTATATTCATAAATTTGTTTATATGCAACCTTAAAAAGGTAAGAATCTCATTGTCCATTCCTCTTACATGTAATTGCTTTTATTTGTGAATGGCTTTTCCTTTCTGTTTTATTTGCAAATACATATACATATACATATCATTTCCCCTTTTTTAAAATAAAAATTAACATACTAGGCTGGGCACGGTGACTCACGCCTGTAATCCCAGCACTTTGGGAGGCTGAGGTGGGCAGATCATGAGGTGAGGAGATTGAGACCATCCTGGCTAACATGGTGAAACCTGTCTCTACTAAAAATACAAAAAATTAGCCAGGTGTGGTAGCGGGCACCTGTAGTCCCAGCTACTTGGGAGGCTGAGGCAGAAGAACGGCATGAACCCAGGAGGCAGAGGTTGCAGTGAGCTGAGATCAAGCCACTGCACTCCAGCATGGGCGAAAGGGCCAGACTCTGTCTCAAAAAAAAAAAAAAGAAAAAAAGGATAACATACTAGGTACCCTGTTCTGCATCTTGCTATTTTTCAGTAATGGCATAATCTTTAGCAAGCTATTCACCCTTTGAGTTGATTCATCTGTAAAATATGAACACTGTGAGGATTAACTAGAAAGATGCATGTAAGGAACTCACCAGAGGACTGGGCAGAGTGAAGCATTTGATATAATAGATGCCACCTCAACACTCCCTACATCCTACTTCCACCTGCAGTCCATGTCGTAAGATGGCTAAAATGCATATCAGACTCACATTCCATTAGACCACTAAAATGCCCATGGGAAGCCAGGAAAGCTCAGATCATACCAGCCTAAATTATTTGTGGCTCTCTCTCTAAAGTAAGTTTTCCATCGATTCTGATGACTAACCAATATTTATTCTTTGAGACAAATTTAAGGACATAGTCTTGTATATGCGTACATTGGATTCTTCTACGACTTCAACGAAAATCAAGGGAACAAAATTCTCTTATCTATTCAAACACACTCTTTCATCTATCGAGAAGTCTACAAAGTGCTGTTGGGAGGAACTTTCCTGCTCCCAACTTCGTTCCAGTGTTTGGGGGCTTGCAAATTAACAGATTAATAGAAAGAACGTTTATTATATATGCATGCAAGAACACTATAAACAGCAAGGGGTAAGGGTTTACAGACCAACTTAATGGTTGTGTCTTAAGGCTTCAGAGTGAAACTATGAAAAGTTCTGATAAGGCTTATTTACAATACCTTGGGAGATCCTAGTGCTAAGTGCCCTTATAAGAGGAACACTCGGAGGAGGGTTTTGGCAGCTGAATTCTCAGTAAAGCCTGCTTTACTCATCAAAGTTTAGCTAAGGCTTTTTTTCTGCAGCTGCTCTTTGTTCAGATATTCTCAAAGTAGACTTGTGTCATACTGATGGGTTGTTAGTCCCTTCATTGCCCTATTTGAAACTTGACATGAAGTTTCATTGACAAGGAGCTGTGCTGATTGCTGTGGAGATAAGGCTGGGTTCAGAGGTTGGGAGTTAAGGGATCTGTGAGATTTGCGAAAGACGTGAACATAGATTAGAACAAAGATGAATAAGCAGAAAAGAACAATTAAAAGCACATAGCCCCATGATCTGAACCAGTCTCCCACTTTTGCAAATAGGCCTTCCCAATCAAATAACGGTCCATTCTTCAGGTTCTCAGATATTTCATATAGATGCTGTATATCAGACATTATTGCTTCCGAATTATTTATATAGAGGCAACACTGTTTGCCAACAGTTCTACAAGCCGTTTGTCGTTGGGTGGTTGGTATATCCAAGACATGATCCTTTTGGGAGGCAGACACTAAACTGCTAACTTTTGATTGGTGTGCTTCCAAGGTCTGCTTATTGGCACTGATTTCCTGTTCCATTGCTTTGGAAATGTTTAGAATTGCCTTTTCTAAATCATAAGTTCCCAAACTTGGAAAAAGGGCCCTTACTGTTGAATTGTCCTTGGGGTTGCAATACAGAGGTGAATTGTCTGTGTCTCGTTGGGTGCATCTATGTGGTGTTACTTTATGAATGAAGGATCTCAGGTTTGTAATTTGGCTAGCATTTAAGGTGAGGTATCTGGTGAGGGAAGGTACCAGATACCCAAGTCCACATCGTCCAGACCATTTAGGTGGAAACCCTTTGTACACCCCATTGCCGCATAACAAAAAGAGGCCAGAGTTGTTCACAGACAAGGTCAGATTGGAACCTGTGAGCCACCAGGTGGGGGTCTGGTGTCCATCATGATCTTTGTCATTAGTTATGTTGGCATCTGCACATCTCCATTTCCCATGTGCCTCTGTCAGGCCATAAGAGCAAAATAGGTTGCGAAATAGCTGGTACAGGAGGCCTTTGGTTTGGTTTTGGCAGCTATAAAGACAGGTGCCATTACCTGACCAGGTCAATCCAGAATTTCGATCTACCCATTTGTAGTCTTGGGTATTGGGTAGACCAATCAAGGGAACAGCTGAGCTGTTCCAGGTCTGGTTTGTGCAACCTGCAAACCAGGAACATTGTCTAGTGCCTAGGCAAACACTTGTATCATCATAATCATTCCTGGATTCATCTGTAACATCTATAGAAGGCATGAAGGTGCCATCTGTAAAATCAAACCATAATATTTGATTACAGTATTGTTTAGGTATATTACCTAGGAAGGGTCCAGTGCCATTTTTATTTTCTACACAAAGAGAAAAATTTCCCTCCAATAACCTTACTTGAGCGAAGGATAGACCTTGAGCTTCCATGGCGGCTTCCCAGTGCCAAGTCGCTTTACCATAGGAGGAAGTAGAGTGATTCTGTACTTCTGCTTGTGGATACCACACCCTTTCATACATCCATTGTCCAGAATAGGTCCACCAGGTGCTTGCACTGGCAGGAACAAAAACTAGTTCGGGTTGTTCTGCATTATCTAGATGCTCACATAGCCAGCAATTAGACTGATTAGTCAAGATAGATAGTGTTCGGAAAACTGGTGCAAGCAGGTGTTGAGCTTGTACTAGAGTTGTCAAAAAAGCAGTAAGGGTTAATTGAAGCAGGGCATAGTTTGAAAGGGAGACCATAGTGGAGGAACAGAGGGAAAACAGGCTAGGTTAAGAAAAGCAAACTCCAGACAACGGAGATTCAATGAAAGGGGAGGGTTTTGTTTAAATTTCTAAGTCAGAGAATTTTCCAGGTCAGGGAGGGAAGATGTTTCAGCTAGTTGGAGATGGAGACGAAGTTCTTGGTCTGAGATACTGAGTAAAGCTGTCTACTTCATCTGCTCATGGAGCCTGTGAGTAGGTGCTGAAATTCCTCAATTTGAGGTAACCCATAGGCATGACCTTCCAGTTGTCATGTGATGATCTTGATCTGGCTTGCTGTGGCTTGTACAAATTCAGGAATTTTATTTTGATGGCTGTGTAGGTGGGTAGCACTACTTCATAAGGTCTCTTCTTTTTCCAGGGAGGTTATAATACATCTTTTCTTCTAAAAACTTTGATATACTTGATCACCTGGTTGAAAAGATGGCAGGGTCTGTTAGAGAAAGCCACATATTTTTACCTGTTGAAAACATGCTCCAAGTATACTAATTATTGTATATAATTAATCATAGTTTTGAATTGTTCACTGAAGTCCCCACAATGCTCATTCAATCTATGAAAGTTTTAGAGATGCCAGTAGGCACAGAGTAGCCAGAAACTATTTCAAAAGCAGTCAGTCCTCCTATTTGGAGTATTCGACCTTTTTTGTTTCTTATTTTTTGTAGAGATGGGGTCTCACTTTGTTGCCCAGGCTGGTCTTGAACCCCTGGCCTCAACTGATCATCCTGTCTCAGCCTCCCAAAGTGTTGGAATTACAGCCATGAGCCACTGTACCTGGCCAGTATTCCAGATCTTTATAAGGACCAAGGATAATGCTTTTGGCTGAGTCCAGTTTATTGACAGATTTTTTCCTAGAGTTCATTTTATGTTTAGATTTTTAGGTTCCACTTGCCTTGAGGATTGAGGATAGTAGGGGGGATAAAATTTTAATGAATATCCAAGAGTTTTGCAAGGAAGTGATTTAATTCTGCTGTAAAGTGAGTTCCTTTATCTGATTCAATTCATAAAGGAATGCCAAAACAAGAAATAATCTCAGTTGTTAGTTTCCTTTCCACTGTTATGGCCTTAGCACATCTAGTTGGATAGCACAGTCCATCCATTAAACATGCAGTGAGAACAGTCTAAGGCTAGAGACAAATCTATAAAGTCCATTTAGAGTACCATAAAAGGCAATGTGGGTCTTGGAAGACTCTTTGTAGTATGCTTACCATACTCCAGAGTCTTGGTGAGATTTACGAGTCCTGCACTGGAAAACAATTTGATCAGAAATGCTATGGATGCCAAGAGCCAACTGTCTTTTGGCTCTTTTGATCATCCTATTCACGTATATGTAAATACTTTAAAATTTTCTGTATACTAATTGTGTTCTGACGTTTAGAAAACCTTTCCAGCTGAGGGCCAGGCACGGTGGGACACACCTGTAATCCAAGCACTTTGGGAGGCTGAGCCGGATGGATCACTTGAGGCCAGGAGTTCAAGAACAGCCTGACCAACATGGAGGAACCTCACCTCTACTAAAAATACAAAAATTAGCTGGTCATGGTGGTGTGCACCTGTGGTCCTAGCTACTTGGGAGACTGAGGGAGGAAAATTGCTTGAACCTGGGAGGCGGAGATTCCAGTGACCCAACATCGAGCCACTGCACTCCAGCCTGGGTGACAGAGTGAGACTCTGTCTAAAAAACAAAACTCAAAACAAACAAACAAAACACCTTTCCAGCTGAGGAGAGACTACCTTTCTTGGGGGCTAGCCAATTCTCAGAGATAACAAGGGGCCAACCAGGAGCATGTCGCTGATATACAAACTAATCCAGAGCCATACCTCCTCTATCTGGCCCTTACACACATGTAAGCAATTATCTGTCTGCCTTAATCATCCCAGGGCCACGTGCTATGCAACTAGGGGACAACCTCTACAGTTTGAAATCCATTGAAATGATTTAAACTAGCCAATCCTAAGCTGTTCACCCTGCCCTGTCTCTTCTTTCCCATGGAGGTTAACACACATCCCTGGCCTTGAGTGGAACGAAATGATCCAGGCCACAAGCACATGACCAGTGGGACTGGAGGGTTCCTTGATGTGTTTGTCACCAAGGCCCGAATCTGGCTCTCTTAACAGAAAGGCAATTGACACTCATGGGCTCACTTAGCAAAACAGCTGCTTCTAATGGGGATTGCAGACTTCAAGAAACTGAGATGCAGCCAGGCACAGTGGCTCACACCTGTAATCCCAGCACTTTGGGAGGCCAAGGCGGGCAGATCACATGAGGTCGGGAGTTCGAGACCAGCCTGACCAACATGGAGAAATCACATCTCTACTAAAAATACAAAATTAGCCAGCTATGGTGGCACATGCAATCCCAGCTACTCAGGAAGGTAAGGCAGGAGAATTGCGTGAACCTGGGAGATGGAGGTTGTAGTGAGCCAAGATTAGGCCATTGCACTCCAGCCTGGGCAAAAAGATGGAAACTCCATCTCAAAAAAGAAACTGAGATGCATGAGCTGTGGACCAGGAAGCACTGCAAGGAGTAGTAGCAAACCCTGTAAAAAAAAAAAAATCTTAAATCACCCTTTCTTGTGCCGCTTTTAAGGTTAACACAGTGCTTTAAGCAGAAGGGTAAAGTAAGTCTCCATAAAACCCAGAGAAGAGAATGTGAAGCTCCTCTTTGGAGGAGCTGGACTCCTGTCTGGAGTCGCAGCTGAACAATTTCCTTACAGTTTAAGCACCTTTGTGATATTTTTACATGTCACATATGATGCATTTAAACTTAACCTTAGTTTTGACAGTGCATTAAAACCAAGTGTTGGTATTTGACACTGTAGGCAGTAATGGTGCAGCAAAATAGTGTAAAGACTGCTTTTACCTGAGAACATCTGAAGACTGGCTGACTCTGGTCACGCCTCCCAGAACCAGATTTCAATGGGTATGGACATTTGAACTGTTACCTACTTAGGCCATGGAATGTCTCAGGTTACTCAAACTCAGCCACAAATGCCTTGCGTCACTTGCGTTCATCCTGATCTCAAAGGCAGGTGTGCACACTTACCAGCTGGCTATTGCTACCAATGGATTCCCAATTGTGCTGCCTTTGCCTAACCTCTATGTGCTCTCCCAGGCACAACCACAGAAACCTTCACTGAGATACTGAAATTAGCATTATCCACCCCACACACCTGTTTTTATTTACTCAGTTTTGGCAAGCTTTTCCGTGTTTATTGCTGTGAAAACAATGAGCTAGCTCTGGGTATTCTAGGACAACTTTCTTCCTCTCAGGTAAGTTCCATAGCATATATATATATTTTTCTTTTCCCTCGGAGACAGGGTCTCACTCTGTTGCCCAAGCTGGAATGCAGTGGTGCAAACATGGCTCCCTGCAGCCTTGAACATCTGGGCTCAAGGAATCCTCCCACCTCAGCCTTCCCTGTAGCTGGAACTACAGGCATGCACCACCATACCTGGCTTTTTTTTTTTTTTTTTTTTAATTATTTTTAATAGAGACAAGGTCTGGCCATGTTGCCCAGGGTGGTCTCAAACTTCTAAGTTCAAGCAATCCTCTCATCTTGGCATCCCAAAGTGCTAGTATTACATACAGGTGTGAACCACCACGCCTGGCCTCATAGCACATTTTTCATGTCAGTTGGATCCCGTGGCATCAGGCATGCTCCTATGCCCATGTAGTGACCTCAGTTGCCACCCTAATTGACAAAGCCATTAACCTTTTTTTTTTTTTTTTTTTTTTTTGAGACGGAGTCTTGCTCTGTCGCCCAGGCTGGAGTGCAGTGGCCGGATCTCAGCTCACTGCAAGCTCCGCCTCCCGGGTTTACGCCATTCTCTCGCCTCAGCCTCCCGAGTAGCTGGGACTACAGGCGCCCGCCATCTCGCCCGGCTAATTTTTTGTATATTTTAGTAGAGACGGGGTTTCACCGTGTTAGCCAGGAGGGTCTCGATCTCCTGACCTCGTGATCCGCCCGTCTCGGCCTCCCAAAGTGCTGGGATTACAGGCTTGAGCCACCGCGCCCGGCCGCCATTAACCTTACAATAGGTTCTCTTATTTACCTTTGTTTCCCATTCTGTGTCAACTCTTACAATTCCATAAAAGAGTGCCTTTCTACTTGACAGATCAACCCCTCCTCATCTTGCAACTCTGTAATGCTCTAAACCTGTACCTCTCCCTGATGGAGAACCCCACTCCACATACACGTGATTACAGTCACAGAGTTGGCTTCTAACCCCCAAGAAGACCTCTTAAGACACTCCCTTGAGTCATCCACACTTACTCTGGGCCAGGTGTGGTGGCTAACACCTGTAATCCCAACACTTTGGGAGTCCGAGCCAGGCAGATCACCTGAGGTTGGGAGTTTCAGACCAGCCTGGCCAACATAGTGAAACCTCATCTCTACTAAAAAATACAAAAATTAGCCAGCGTGGTGGTTTGTGCCTGTCTTCCCAGCTACTCGGGGGATCACTTGAACTCAGGAGGTGGAGGTTGCAGTGAGCTGAGGTAGTACCACTGCACTGCAGCCTGGGCAACAGAGCAAGGCTCTGTCTTAAACAAACAAAAAACAGACTTACTCTGTTCTGTGACAGCTCTTATAAACAAAATTTTCAGAAAGATAATAACTGGCTATGACATAGTGAGCTTGTACACTGGCGAAAGAGAAAACATACACTACTTACACTGACTAGATATACCCTGGGACTCTGCCATGTCCTTGGCAGTCTGGAAGCCCCATAGATGACGATGATGATGATTTGAGATGGAATTATTATTCTTACTATTATTAATTGAGATGGAATCTGTTCTCACTGTTGCTCAGGCTGGAGTGCAGTGGTGCGATCTCCGCTCACTGCAACCTCTGCTTCCCGTGTTCAATCTATTCTCCTGCCTCAGCCTCTCGAGTAGCTGAAATTACACGCATGCACCACCACGCCTGGCTAATTTTTGTATTTTTAGTAGAGATGGGGTTTCACCATGTTGGCCAGACGGTTCTCGAACTCCTGACCTCAGGCGATCCGCCCGCCTCGGCCTCCCAAAGTGCTGAGATTACGGGAGTGAGTCACTGCGCCCTACTCCCCAGATTCTCGACCTCAGCAGATACTCCCATCACCAATGGGCATATAATTGCTATCCGATTACAGCTATTTATTTTCCTATATAAATTGTTATTGTTCATTGCACAACACTTAGGAAACTTATAGAGTATCTTTATGGAATGGTAGGACACAGAAAACTGCCAAATGGGCAGACAAAAATGGACTCCCTGTCTCTCCTCCACCCAGCTTGCGACCCTACCCTTATCTCTTACTCATGTTTATTGTCGGGCAAATGCCCCACAACCTAAAAAAGACATGGCTACCAAAGGGGGACAAGCAATTATGCTATGGATTAGACATGGGACCAAATGGACTTCTTTAGCTAGTGTGCTCACAAAGGGCAGACATAGGAGAGGCTCAAGAAAAAATAAAGCATTATACTTACAAGACCTAAAGACAGAAACCACGCCAGCCATACAGGGAAAGACACTAGGATGGTCAGTAGGCAGTAGACCACCGTGAGGGAAAGGTTTGGAACACAGCCTCTATTGCCTTCTGTTAAGTGAGCCGGATTCAGACACCAGGAACCCTCCGGTCCCACTGGCCAGGTGCTCGGGACTGGGTAATTTCCTCCGCTCAAGGCTAGGAACATACCTGCGCTTAGAACTGAGGCTGCCGCACCTCCGCAGACGTAGAAGACGAATTCTTGGAGCCCAGGGTCGGCCGGGGTTGGGTTCCTGCCGCCGCGCGCGCTACCCGCCCGAAACCCGCTACAAAGTAGCGGCGCGTCTGCCCTGGGGAGGCAAAGCGCAAACTTGTTACCGCGCCGGAACCTGCCCCGGGATCCTCCCAGCTGCTCCGCAGAACGCAGCGCCTGTGCGTCCGGCGGCCCTGGGACTGGCGCGGCCTTCTGCCCCCTGAGCCGCCGAGGGCTGCTCCACCCCTCCGTTCTGGCCGTGGGGAGCAGAGGAGCTCGGGGCGGGCAAAGCTCGAGGGGACACTGGGAGAGCCCAGACCCTGCCTGGGAGCACTCCCAGCCAGAGTCCAAAGGGCAGAGACGCACTCACAGCGCAACTCCTCGGGACAAACTGGCCGACGATCCCCACCTGGCCAGAAGACCAAGAAGAAGGTGCGCGGCGGGAACTGACCGGAGCGGGGACGCACGAGGGCCGGGAAGTTCCCGGGCTGGGGCGGGGCGGGGCGGGGCACCGCAGGGCAGATTGCCGGATTCAGGCACCAGGAACCCACTGGTCCAACAGGCCAGGTGCTCCGGGGCTGGGTAATTTCCTCCCGCTCAAGACTAGTAACATACCTGCACTTTGGGCGTAGGGAAGACTCCGGGCGGGACGGGGCGGGGCTGGGAGGGGAGCCACGGGGCCGGCAGCCAATCCCAGGAAACTTCGGGACGAGGGCAGGACCCGGGCTGGACCGGCCCGCCCGTTGGTCACCGGTGTCCTCGGCCTGCCTAGGTCTGGATCCTGCACGCTGGGTGAGACACAAGGCCACCCTGCACGAAGCATCCTTCGAACCTCAGGGATCCTGGGCAGGAGAATCGGCTTCTTCAGGCACCCTGCTGGGCCTTGGCCCTCTTCGATCTGGTTCCCTCAGCCCCTCAGTTTCTCCCCCGGGAAGCCTTGGCGATTACCCTCTCCTCCCCTTGGCGCCTAGGCTCTCAGTCACGCGACCGCCTAGAGCTCTGAGCTGTTATTTATACCGCGTTTTTTTGGTTTTTTTTGTTTTTTGGTTTTTTTTTTTTTGAGACGGAGTCTCGCTCTGTCGCCCAGGCTGGAGTGCAGTGACGGATCTCAGCTCACTGCAAGCTCCGCCTCCCGGGTCTACGCCATTCTCCTGCCTCAGCCTCCCGAGTAGCTGGGACTACAGGCGCCCGCCACCTCGCCCAGCTAGTTTTTTGTATTTTTTTTGTAGAGACGGGGTTTCACCGTGTTAGCCAGGATGGTCTCGATCTTCTGACCTCGTGATCCGCCCGTCTCGGCCTCCCAAAGTGCTGGGATTACAGGCTTGAGCCACCGCTCCCGGCCTTATGCCGCGTTTTTACTCACTTAAGTATTCAGCACGGGTTCATCAGGTGTGTACTCTGTGCCAGGCAATCTTCTAATCCTTAAATGGAAGAAATAAAGGACTCCCTTGGACTGACATTTTTCATGGAGAATAAAAAATGAACACAAAATATAAAAAATGTTAAGGTTATAAGAGCTAAAGAAAAAAACGTGTTAAAACTTGAAAATATAAAAATAGCAAATCATCTTTCCTGTGGACAAATGAAACCCCTCTTTGATTCTAAGAAACAAAGAAACAAAACCCATCATGACTGGTGTTCTGTAGTCTTTGGAAAATACGTTTTACTGTAGAAATGACTAAATACGATGAAAGACTCTTTACCAGTAGTGGTTGGTCGGCACCTCCACACCTGAGTAGCATCCTATTTTGGTTCATGTTTGATAAAGCAGAAGAGACCTAAAGAGACATGGGCCAGCCGGCGCGGTGGCTCATGCCTGTAATCCCAGCACTGGGGAGGCCGAAGTGGGCAGATCACCTGAGGTCGAGAGTTTGAAACCAGTCTGACCAACATGGAGAAACCCTGTCTATACTAAAAATACAAAATTTGCCGGGCTTGGTGGTGCACGCCTGTAATGCCAGCTACTCGGGAGGCTGAGGCAGGAGAATCGCTTGAGGCAGAGGTTGCGGCGAGCCGAGAGACTTCGCTATTGCACTCCAGCCTGGGCAACAAGACAGAAACTCCATCTCAAAAAAAGAAAAAGAAAAAGAAAAGAAAAGACAAGGGCCAAGGGCCATCGCGCTGAGGCGTGGAACACGTGGTCCGCAGTTGGGATACTAACTGCTGTATGGGTGGGGGAGTGGTCCTCAAACCCTGGAGCTTCTCAGTCCCTGCCTCTTTCAACCTCTAAATGGGACCACTGCTTTTCCCTTCCCACTGTTCTGCTGGCTGGAGCACCCTCACCACCAGCAGCGCGGCTCTCACCCATCTGGTCTGGGTTCTGCCAGCCCCACGGGTCTAAGCTCTCCCCAGGCCATTATTTTTTGCCTCTTCCTTCTTCATTGAGGTCCTCTCTCTGTCTTTTGCTCTTTTGCCTGGCTCAAGACATGGGTTTAACCACTGTTTATACTACCCCTTGCTAATGTTGACTCACTACCCCATATCTTTTTCTTTTTTCTTTTTTCCCAAGTGGCACTTTTTGAGATGTCTTTTTTTTTTTTTTTTTTTTTGAGACGGAGTCTTGCTCTGTCGCCCGGGCTGGAGTGCAGTGGCTGGATCGCTGCTCACTGCAAGCTCCGCCTCCCAGGTTCACGCCATTCTCCTGCCTCAGCCTCCCAAGTAGCTGGGACTACAGGCGCCCGCCACCTCGCCCGGCTAGTTTTTTGCATTTTTTTTTTAGTAGAGATGGGGTTTCACCGTGTTAGCCAAGATGGTCTCGATCTCCTGACCTCGTGATCTGCCCATCTCGGCCTCCCAAAGTGCTGGGATTACAGGCTTGAGCCACCGCGCCCAGCCGAGATGTATTTTATTGATGTTTCTTTACACGTTGTTTTTACATGCATTACAGTGTGACGAACACATCCATCCACTGAAATAACATTATTCTCAACCATGCAAAAGCAAGCAATACTCTTAGAATAATCCTTTCTGCATATGTCTTTAGACACTTTTACATTCATAACATGGCGGTCACCACCCCATTTCTATGTTTAAGTAACTTGACTTTTTCTCTTTCTCCCTTTCTCTATCAATTAAGTTCCCATTTTATTTTACCTCAAGCTACTTTTACCTAATAGAATATCTATGTTTTTCACTGTAAGATTGAATAAGGCCAGAGATGAGGAGAATAGTGATTGTGAAATAAAATGAAAGACATAAATACTCAATTCTTGGGAGCAATAGCCTTGTTGTTGGGATACGTTTATTCATTTATAAAACCAATGAGAACCTACCATATGTCAAGTACTGTAGTAGACCTGAGAGCAAATAGTGAAAAAAAACCCAAATCAAGGACCTTGCCCTTGTGGAACTTTTAGTATAGTAGATAAAACAGACATTGATACACAAATCATACAAAAATGTAAAATTACCACTTAACAAGAGCTGGAGTGGTGGTCAGGGACCTAACTGTGAGTTTGAGGGAAGGAAGAGTAAGCAGAAAATTGAAGATGAGTTTATAAAGCAAAAGAGTGGAGCCTGGGGTATAGGTAGAGGAAAGAGGATGTACAGTGTGTGTGCTCTAGGAAGGAGCTCAGTGTATCCATGGACATGTAGAAAGGCTGCCGTGACTTTCTACAAAAAAAAGCCAAGGGGTCAGGTGGGGTGGAGAGAGATATAGGATAAGGCATGATATAATCTGGGCTATAGAGGGAATGTGGCTGGAGATGCTGGTGACTGCCAGACCATGCTGGACCTTGTAAACCATGTTTAAAATGCCCATCAATGATGCTCATTAGTAATGTGTTGTACAAATGCAGGTCAATAAAAGTTGATGTTTGCAAGACCAGCATGTGTTCAGGTCATTATGTTCACAGCTAATAATAGCTAACCATTATTGCACACTTATTTGATTCTCTGCACTCCTTTAACAGCTCTATATAGATAATCTCATTTAATTTTTCCAGCTACTCTACCCAATAGGCATGATTAAATTCCTCATTTTAGGCAGAGCGTGGTGGCTCACACTGTAATCTCAGTGTTTGGGAGACCAATGTAGGAGGATCACTTGAGAAGTTTGTAGTTTGTATTTTATTTATTTAGAGACAGAGCCTTGCTACAGCCCTGAACTCCTGGGCTTGGATGGTGGGCATGTCTTGCCAGATAGCAGTAACTCAAGCAGACCCTGAGAATTACCCTATGTTTCTTGGTGAGTTGTTGTTCAGTGTTCTGAGCTATGGACCCCAGGAATGGTTAAATCAGATGTTTACACCATACCTGTAAGAATTCTGGGACCCTGACTCGTTCCTTGGAACACGAGTCGTACGAGGAAGGGAAGGCCTTTGTTTTGAGCTTAGTAGAGGCTACTAAGTAGAGGCTGCCAAACAAAAATAGCTTTCTAACTTGCGTGTTATTCACAGATAGCAGTGGTTTTCCTGTCCAGCATGCCACTCCTGGACGCCTGGTACGTAAGCCCCCGGAATAAAACTCCGTGTCTCGCCTGCTGTCTCCCGGTCTTTTTTATTGGCCTCTGCGTGACCATACCCTCCCAGCTTGCTGGCCTGGGAGTCCAAAACGACAGGGCTCAAGCAATCCTGCTGTTTCAGCCTAGCTGGGACTATAGTCATGTGCCACTGTAGACGATAATACACTTTAGAATGACTCTTCATAACTCTGAGATCTTTCTGTCAGTCCCAGTACTGGGCTGGGCGTGGTGGCTCAGGTTTATAATCCCCGCGCTTTGGGAGGCTGAGGTGAGTAGATATCTTGAGCTCAGTAGTTTGAGACCAGATAGCACTAACTCAAGCAGACCCTGAGAATTACCCTATGTTCCTTGGTGAATGTTTGTTCAGTGTTCTGAGCTATGAACCTGAGGAATGGCAAAATCAGATGTTTACAGCATACCTATAAGAACATCTGGATCCTGACTCGTTACTTGGAGTGCAAGTTGTACAAGGAAGTGAGGGCAACATGGTGAAACCCCATCTCTAAGAAAAATACGAAAAGTTAGCCTGGTGTGGTGGTGCACGCCTGGGGTCCCAGCTACTCAGGAGACTGAGGTGAGAGCCTGGGTGGCAGAAGTTGCAGTGAGCCAAGATCATGCCACTACACTCCAGCCTGGGCAACTGAACGAGACTCTGTCTCAAAAAAAGAAAAAAAAAAAATCCCAGCATTGATGCTGAGGGTCTGATATTGATGATGTACATGAAATGAGAAACATTCTTAAACTTCATGATTACACAGATTACCAGCTAGTCAAAGATACTTTTATCCATCCTAGGTGACTGTTACTGGCCTATACTACTGTGGGAGAGCTCAGTCCTTATTTCAGCAACTGGATAAGGCACACACTGTGATTGTGCTTGTTTTTGAAAGACAGAGTCCAGGTCAGAATCACAGGGAAGGAAGTCAACTACTTCAAAATATTGAACTGGTTAATGGGAAGCGCTTAACTTCTCACTCAGAAATTCCAAGTGGAGGAATTTGCAGTAGAGTAATATGCCTGGCTTGCCTGGGCTCCTTCCCTCACTTTTCCCCAGGGAAGGAGGAACATTTTTTTCTGATCAGTGAGTTTCAAGAAGTAACTGAACAGGGAATGGCAGCCTCTTCCTGCCTCCAGGCCTCTGAGATTGCTGATCTGCAAGAGCTAGTGTAAATTTTAAAACTATATATTTTTTGTACATTTTTTATGCATATCTATAGAAGTCTTTTTTTTTTCCTTGAGATGGAGTCTTGCCCTGTCGCCCAGGCTAGAGTGTAGTGGCACAATCGTGACTCACTGCAGCCTTGACCTCCTGGGCTCAGGAGATCCTTCCCGCTTAATATTCCAAGTAATTGAGGCTATAGGTGTGCACCACCATGCTTGGCTACTTTTGAAATTTTTTTGTGGAGATGGGGTCTTGCTATATCCTCCAGGCATTGAACTCCTGGACTCAAGCCATCCTCCTACCTGTGCCTCCCAAAGTGCTGGGATTATAGGTGTGAGCCACTGCACCTGGGTAGTATGAATTCTGTTTTCTGCAACTGAACCCATTGGACATACTTACTTGGTGATTCTGGCCAAGCTGTTATAAATGTTCATTATGTGGACTCCAGGATGGATTTTACATAAAGAATGAAGACAAAATCTATTCATAAAATTCCCCCAAATCAACTATCACGTCATTTCAGTAACTTATAGGAGTAATTGCCCTCTTCATATAGGCTGATATTCAGATGAAATCGAACCTACTAAATATTCTGGTGTCTTTTTTTTTTTTTTTTTTTTTTGCTCACATTCTTCTATATCTTTGACGGCAGTGGCTCTGGACATGCAGAGTGAATGGAAAAAGTGTAATGTTTTTACATTGGACCTTTCCTACTATTATAGCACAGTAGCTAACCCATATTTGAAACTCAACAAATATTTGTTGACTGAATGAATTATTACATTCAGGGATCAACTGAAAATGTTTTATGTATTTATTTTTGAGACAGAGTTTCACTCTTGTTGCCCAGGCTGAAGTACCATGGTGAGATCTTGGCTCACTGCAACCTCTGCCTCCTGGGTTCAAGCGATTCTCCTGCCTCAGCCTCCTGAGTAGCTGGGACAACAGGCATGTGCCACCATGGCTGGCTAATTTTTGTATTTTTAGTAGAGGCAGGGTTTCACCATTTTGGCCAGACTGGTCTCGAACTCCTGACCTCAGGTGATCTACCCTCCTCGGCCTCCCAAAGTGTTGGGATTACAGGCGTGAGCCACCGCGCCTGGCCAAAAATGTTTAAAAATCACTGTATTTTGGGGCGGAGCAAGATGGCCGAATAGGAACAGCTCCAGTCTCCAACTCCCAGCGCGAGCGACACAGAAGACCGGTGATTTCTGCATTTTCAACTGAGGTACTGGGGTCATCTCTCTAGGGAGTGCCGGACAATCGGTGCTGGTCAGCTGCTGCAGCCTGACCAGCGTGAGCTGAAGCAGGGCGAGGCATCGCCTCACCTGAAAGCGCAAGGGGGAAGGCAATCCCTTTTCCTAGCCAGGGGAACTGAGACACACAACACCTGGAAAATCGGGTAACTCCCACCCCAATACTGCGCTTTAAGGAAACAGGCACACCAGGAGAATATATCCCACACCTGGCCGGGAGGGTCCCACGCCCACGGAGCCTCCCTCACTGCTAACACAGCCGTCTGCGGCGATCTATCCGCAAGGCAGCAGCGAGGCTGGGGGAGGGGCGCCCGCCATTGCTGAGGCTTAAGTAGGTAAACAAAGCCGCTGGGAAGCTCGAACTGGGTGGAGCTCACAGCAGCTCAAGGAAGCCTGCCTGTCTCTGTAGACTCTATCTCTGCGGACAGTGCACAGCTGCAGTCCATTAGGGGAAAGAGCGGGGGCCGGCGCAGACGCGAACGACTCTGTCTGACAGCTTTGGGGAGAGCCGTGGATCTCCTAACGCGGAGGTTGAGATCTGAGAACGGACAGACTGCCTGCTCAGGTGGGTCCCTGACCCCTGAGTAGCCTAGCTGGGAGACATCCCCCACTAGGGGCAGTCTGACACCCTACACCTCACAGGGTGGCGTCACCCCTGAGAGGAAACTTCCAAAGAAAGAATCAGACAGGTACACTCGCTGTTCAGCAATATTCTATCTTCGGCAACCTCTGCTGCTGATACCCAGGCAAACAGGGTCTGGAGTGGACCTCAAGCAATCTCCAACAGACCAACAGACAGTCCTTCTGACTGTCAGACGGAAAACTATCAAACAGGAAGGACACCTATACCAAAACCCCATCAGTACGTCACCATCATCAAAGTCCAGAGACAGATAAAACCACAAAGATGGGGAAGAAGCAGGGCAGAAAAGCTGGAAATTCAAAAAATAAGAGCGCATCTCCCCCTGCAAAGGAGCGCAGCCCATCGCCAGCAACGGATCAAAGCTGGTCAGAGAATGACTTTGACGAGATGAGAGAAGAAGACTTCAGTCCATCAAACCACTCAGAGCTAAAGGAGGAATTACGTACCCAGCGCAAAGAAACTAAAAATCTTGAAAAAAAAGTGGAAGAATTGACAGCTAGACTAATTAATGCAGAGAAGATCATAAACGAAATGACAGAGATGAAAACCATGACACGAGAAATACGTGACAAATGCACAAGCTTCAGTAACCGACTCGATCAACTGGAAGAAAGAGTATCAGCGATTGAGGATCAAATGAATGAAATGAAGCGAGAAGAGAAAACCAAAAGAAAAAAGAAGAAAAAGAAATGAACAAAGCCTGCAAGAAGTATGGGATTATGTAAAAAGACCAAATCTACGTCTGATTGGGGTGCCTGAAAGTGAGGGGGAAAATGGAACCAAGTTGGAAAACACTCTTCAGGATATCATCCAGGAGAACTTCCCCAACCTAGTAGGGCAGGCCAACATTCAAATTCAGGAAATACAGAGAACGCCACAAAGATACTCCTCCAGAAGAGCAACTCCAAGACACATAATTGCCAGATTCACCAAAGTTGAAATGAAGGAAAAAATCTTAAGGGCAGCCAGAGAGAAAGGTCGGGTTACCCACAAAGGGAAGCCCATCAGAATAACAGCAGACCTCTCGGCAGAAACTCTGCAAGCCAGAAGAGAGTGGGGGCCAATATTCAACGTTCTTAAAGAAAAGAATTTTCAACCGAGAATTTCATATCCAGCCAAACTAAGCTTCATCAGTGAAGGAGAAATAAAATCCTTTACAGATAAGCAAATGCTTAGAGATTTTGTCACCACCAGGCCTGCCTTACAAGAGACCCTGAAGGAAGCCCTAAACATGGAAAGGAACAACCAGTACCAGCCATTGCAAAAACATGCCAGAATGTAAAGACCATCGAGGCTAGGAAGAAACTGCATCAACTAACGAGCAAAA
The DNA here is from genome assembly GCF_009764315.1 of Trachypithecus francoisi. Classification (NCBI taxonomy): domain Eukaryota; kingdom Metazoa; phylum Chordata; class Mammalia; order Primates; family Cercopithecidae; genus Trachypithecus; species Trachypithecus francoisi. Next base: position 80,593,353 of record NW_022681454.1, on the reverse strand, counting down.
TAACCAGTTAATATCATAATGACAGGATCAAGTTCACACATAACAATATTAACCTTAAATGTCAATGGACTAAATGCTCCAATTAAAAGACACAGACTGGCAAACTGGATAAAGAGTCAAGACCCATCAGTCTGCTGTATTCAGGAGACCCATCTCACATGCAGAGACATACATAGGCTCAAAATAAAGGGATGGAGGAAGATCTACCAAGCAAATGGAGAACAAAAAAAAGCAGGGGTTGCAATCCTAGTCTCTGATAAAACAGACTTTAAACCATCAAAGATCAAAAGAGACAAAGAAGGCCATTACATAATGGTAAAGGGATCAATTCAACAAGAAGAGCTAACTATCCTAAATATATATGCACCCAATACAGGAGCACCAGATTCATAAAGCAAGTCCTTAGAGACCTACAAAGAGACTTAGACTCCCATACAATAATAATGGGAGACTTCAACACTCCACTGTCAACATTAGACAGATCAACGAGACAGAAAGTTAACAAGGATATCCAGGAATTGAACTCATCTCTGCACCAAGCGGACCTAATAGACATCTATAGAACTCTCCACCCCAAATCAACAGAATATACATTCTTCTCAGCACCACATCGCACTTATTCCAAAATTGACCACATAATTGGAAGTAAAGCACTCCTCAGCAAATGTACAAGAACTGAAATTATAACAAACTGTCTCTCAGACCACAGTGCAATCAAACTAGAACTCAGGACTAAGAAACTCAATCAAAACCGCTCAACTACATGGAAACTGAACAACCTGCTCCTGAATGATTACTGGGTACATAACGAAATGAAAGCAGAAATAAAGATGTTCTTTGAAACCAATGAGAACAAAGATACAACATACCAGAATCTCTGGGACACATTTAAAGCAGTGTGTAGAGGGAAATTTATAGCACTAAATGCCCACAAGAGAAAGCAGGAGATTTCTAAAATTGACACTCTAACATCACAATTAAAAGAACTAGAGAGGCAAGAGCAAACACATTCAAAAGCTAGCAGAAGGCAAGAAATAACTAAGATCAGAGCAGAAATGAAGGAGATAGAGACACAAAAAACCCTCCAAAAAATCAATGAATCCAGGAGTTGGTTTTTTGAAAAGATCAACAAAATTGACAGACCGCTAGCTAGACTAATAAAGAAGAAAAGAGAGAGGAATCAAATAGACGCAATAAAAAATGATAAAGGGGATATCACCACCGACCCCACAGAAATACAAACAACCATCAGAGAATACTATAAATGCCTCTACGCAAATCAACTAGAAAATCTAGAAGAAATGGATAATTTCCTGGACACTTACACTCTCCCAAGACTAAACCAGGAAGAAGTTGAATCCCTGAATAGACCAATAGCAGGCTCTGAAATTGAGGCAACAATTAATAGCCTACCCACGAAAAAAAGTCCAGGACCAGATGGATTCACAGCTGAATTCTACCAGAGGTACAAGGAGGAGCTGGTACCATTCCTCCTGAAACTATTTCAATCAATAGAAAAAGAGGGAATCCTCCCTAACTCTTTTTATGAGGCCAACATCATCCTGATACCAAAGCCTGGCAGAGACACAACAAAAAAAGAGAATTTTAGACCAATATCCCTGATGAACATCGATGCAAAAATCCTCAATAAAATACTGGCAAACCGGATTCAGCAGCACATCAAAAAGCTTATCCACCATGATCAAGTGGGCTTCATCCCTGGGATGCAAGGCTGGTTCAACATTCGCAAATCAATAAACGTCATCCAGCATATAAACAGAACCAAAGACAAGAACCACATAATTATCTCAATAGATGCAGAAAAGGCTTTTGACAAAATTCAACAGCCCTTTATGCTAAAAACGCTCAATAAATTTGGTATTGATGGAATGTACCTCAAAATAATAAGAGCTATTTATGACAAACCCACAGCTAATATCATACTGAATGGGCAAAAACGGGAAAAATTCCCTTTGAAAACTGGCACAAGACAGGGATGCCCTCTCTCACCACTCCTATTCAACATAGTGTTGAAAGTTCTGGCTAGGGCAATCAGGCAAGAGAAAGAAATCAAGGGTATCCAGTTAGGAAAAGAAGAAGTCAAATTGTCCCTGTTTGCAGATGACATGATTGTATATTTAGAAAACCCCATCGTCTCAGCCCAAAATCTCCTTAAGCTGATAAGCAACTTCAGCAAAGTCTCAGGATACAAACTTAATGTGCAAAAATCCCAAGCATTCTTATACACCAGTAACAGACAAGCAGAGAGCCAAATCAGGAATGAACTTCCATTCACAATTGCTTCAAAGAGAATAAAATACCTAGGAATCCAACTCACAAGGGATGTCAAGGACCTCTTCAAGGAGAACTACAAACCACTGCTCAGTGAAATCAAAGAGGACACAAACAAATGGAAGAACATTCCATGCTCATGGATAGGAAGAATCAATATCGTGAAAATGGCCATACTGCCCAAGGTTATTTATAGATTCAATGCCATCCCCATCAAGCTACCAATGACTTTCTTCACAGAATTGGAAAAAACTGCTTTAAAGTTCATATGGAACCAAAAAAGAGCCCGCATTGCCAAGACAATCCTAAGTCAAAAGGACAAAGCTGGAGGCGTCACGCTACCTGACTTCAAACTATACTACAAGGCTACAGTAACCAAAACAGCATGGTACTGGTACCACAACAGAGATATAGACCAATGGAACAGAACAGAGTTCTCAGAAATAATACCACACATCTACAGCCATCTGATCTTTGACAAACCTGAGAGAAACAAGAAATGGGGAAAGGATTCCCTATTTAATAAATGGTGCTGGGAAAATTGGCTAGCCATAAGTAGAAAGCTGAAACTGGATCCTTTCCTTACCCCTTATACGAAAATTAATTCAAGATGGATTAGAGACTTAAATGTTAGACCTAATACCATAAAAACCCTAGAAGAAAATCTAGGTAGTACCATTCAGGACATAGGCATGGGCAAGGACTTCATGTCTAAAACACCAAAAGCAACGGCAGCAAAAGCAAAAATTGACACATGGGATCTAATTAAACTAAAGAGCTTTTGCACAGCTAAAGAAACTACCATCAGAGTGAACAGGCAACCTACAGAATGGGAAAAATTTTTTGCAACCTACTCATCTGACAAAGGGCTAATATCCAGGATCTACGAAGAACTCAAACAAATATACAAGAAAAAAACAAACAACCCCATCAAAAAGTGGGGAACGGATATGAACAGACATTTCTCAAAAGAAGACATCCATACAGCCAACAGACACATGAAAAAATGCTCATCATCACTCGCCATCAGAGAAATGCAAATCAAAACCACAATGAGATACCATCTCACACCAGTTAGAATGGCAATCATTAAGAAGTCAGGAAACAACAGGTGTTGGAGAGGATGTGGAGAAATAGGAACACTTTTACACTGTTGGTGGAATTGTAAACTAGTTCAACCATTATGGAAAACAGTATGGCGATTCCTCAAGGATCTAGAACTAGATGTACCATATGACCCAGCCATCCCACTACTGGGTATATACCCAAAGGATTATAAATTATTCTACTACAAAGACACATGCACACGTATGTTTATTGCGGCACTATTCACAATAGCAAAGACTTGGAATCAACCCAAATGTCCATCAGTGACAGACTGGATTAAGAAAATGTGGCACATATACACCATGGAATACTATGCAGCCATCAAAAAGGATGAGTTTGCGTCCTTTGTAGGGACATGGATGCAGCTGGAAACCATCATTCTTAGCAAACTGTCACAAGAAGAGAAAACCAAACACCGCATGTTCTCACTCATAGGTGGGAACTGAACAATGAGATCACTTGGACTCGAGAAGGGGAACATCACACACTGGGGCCTATCATGGGGAGGGGGGAGGAGGGAGGGATTACATTGGGGAGTTATACATGATATAAACGTCATGCACATGTACCCTAGAACTTAAAGTATAATAAAAAAAAAAAAAAAAGAAAAAAAAAAAACATAACAATAGGAAGATTAAACAAACCTTATGGTAAACTTCATATATTGTAAAGATGATTTGTAGTTTAAAATAGTCACCTATAATTTTTTACTATTATCATCACTACAATTCAACAGATTCACTCAGTTTTCCTTTCACCTGTTACTTCTCACTCCTCTCCTTCCCTATCACAGTTTTACTACATGGAAGCATCATAGCATTTAATTTTATATTTTCTGAGCTATGTTTCCTTCCCATTAAGCTAGTTAATAGAGATGACTCTATTATCTTCCTGAATGAACTGTAAGTTTGCTATTTGGTTTTTTTCTTATTTCCTCTAAGGCCCTAAAATAATCTCAGGCATCCCTCCAAAATCATTGTGGAGTAACAAGGGCATAGCTATAGAGGTACTTTTTTATTTTTAATATACAAGTTGTAGAAAAGAATTACACATTTTTAAACAAACAAAAAAAGCTCAAAATGGGACACATACCTTGCATTCAGTCTTCCATCACATACGCCTTCTATATTAGAATAGACATTCTTATTAACATTAGACACAGGCTCTGGGCATTCAAATTTGTTCATACAGTAGATAATGTTTTAGAAATACTGGTTATGAAAAGGAAGGAGAATTGGATACAGTAACATGGAAGCAAGTTCTTTTTCTGCTTCTAAAGGCAGGTCAAAATAAATAACGCTCTTGCTCGTATATCTAAAAGGTACCATGTTTTTATCTTCTTGATTTAAGTCATTGAAACAGCACAGTAATTTCAAACATTTCAGAATCGTTTCAAAAATATTATCAAGGTAATTAGATAGCCAAGAAAATAAGTTGTGTCAAGAGACTAAAGATATAATTCAATGTAATTATAGTAATTTTTCCATTAAGTCTTAACATAAACATTTTGCCCTCCAATTAACATAGTAGAAGCCATATGATCAATATATTTTATGTTTTAATTCTATATATTCTAATTAGTATCATGCTACTTTGACAGCAATGTAACTTTTTGTTTTTTGTTTATCTTTAACATGCAGAGTTCAGTTGGTTAGCATTGAATGTTAGAGTACATATATTAGTTTAGACCTGTGAAAATGCAAAAGTGCAAGACTTATTAATCTGATTTAAATAAATACTGAAATTAAAATGTAAAAAAAATAAAATAAAATAAAATAAAATAAAATAAAATAAAAATCACTGTATTTTATAATGCCCTTAATCAGATTCTAGTAGCATGGTGGGTTACTTACTGGTGCAGCCCGGGGGGAGTCTTACCAAGCTAATTTTGGGACAGACCCATCATGGAGGCCATGGGTGTGCAGTACCGGGAAAGCTTTTAAGCATTTATCACATGAAAGAGGACGCTACCGCATTAGCCCAGATCTCATGTACACACATAAATACAGGTTCTCAACCAGTGTTTCCAGGTGCAAGTAGTTAAAAATGTTAGAGTCCATCCTGAACAGAATGCAAAGAAAATGATATCAGCTTTCTGCTCTCTGGGGTCTGAAGCTCTAGCCTGTATCCTATAATGGCTGACATCTTGTCATTCACTTCACCTTTAGCCTGTGTTTAATGAGCCCCTTTCTACTAAATATGCTGCCTGACTTCTTGGACCTTCTTACATCACATATTCCAACTGCCTATCCTTGCTCTAGTTGACCTGTTTCCCAATTGTTCTCCCTCTTTCTTCCCAGACTCCTGAAGACTCTTGCTTTTAGTCACATGGGTGAAGGGTGATCTGCACATCCATTCATGCTCTTAACCAGACAACAGGTACTTGCGAGCTCCAACTGTGTGCTGGGCAGTGGGCTATGTGCTGGGGATACAAAGATGATCAAAACATGGTCCTAACTCCCAGAGAGCTCACAGATGATGATGATCGTACAATAAGTGATGAGGTCGAGGTAGCACTGGTCACTGTGGGGGACAGAGATGAGGCATCAAACCAGGCTGGGAAGGATTCCAGGAGCAAAGCTGCCTTCCTCTGGTTGTCATGTCCCAGAAGAGCATTTATTTATAAAGGTGAAATTGAGAATCCTGAATAAGTCCTAGAACCAGACCAGAAGGCTTTGTGCTTCTGGGAGAAAATGGATAGGTAGACATGGGCTCTGAAGAGAAAGGAAACTTCTACACACATTAGAGAAAATGTTGAGTGTTTAGATTCCTGGGCTTAGAAACAGCATTTGTACATCTTTGTGATGGGGCCTTATTGGCACTCTTTTAAAATTAGTCTTGGGGAACAGGGTTAAGTGGGGAAAAATATATTAACTAAAATTTGTTTATAACGCATAGGAAAAAATTGTGTGTGTGTGCTGTAGGTATTTTTACTGCCATTTTGGAGGAGGTTTATGGTTTCCTAACAAGCTCCGATTATTATAAAGCATGTACTTGCATAGACAAGTTGAGGGAAAAGCCTGATTGACATTAATCTCAAACATGTTGCTGGGAAGAATTTTTTTCTCCTGGTTGTCTTTGAAGTGAAGATCAGAGGTGATTCTTTGTTACCCAAAAAACTTTGATGTTTTCCTGCACTACTGCTGACAGCCAGGATGTAAACACTAACATCCACAATCATTTTATGATTAGGTGAGAATTTGTTAAGGAAAACAATAATAAATAATTTGTTATTGCTCAGTTGTGACTTTAAAATGTTCCTGGGTGTCTTGAAGGGAAAGATAGTTCTAGAACAGAACCACTGACATCCATTAACGAAGTCTATTTAAAAACTTGTTTAGCTGAAAATGAATGCATCAAAGTGGCAACAAAAGAACTTGCTTTAGTACAGTTGGAGTGGGAGGGAATCAGAAGAGAGAGAAAATAATAGGGAATTGATGGAAGAGAGAAACCCCTTTCTGGCCCACCAGCACAACCAAATCCATCCCCCCCAACCATTCATCCACTAGCATGTGCTCAGCAGTGGGGGACACAACGTAAAGCAGATGTCCACCCTCACAGAGTTGACAAGTCGTGGATCACAGGGCCAACTGATTTGTTAGACAGAATGCCTTCATACCGGGTGAGGAAAAGAACATTTCATCCCAAATATGCACTCATTATAGAAAAGTTGTAAAAAAAACAAAAAAACAAAAAAAAACACAAATAAATGAAGAAAATGAGAATCACCTTTAACTTACTTCCTAGAGCTAATCATCATTAGCATTTTGGTGTAGTTCCTCCTTAAGTTCTTCTTTTTTTTTTTTTTTTTTGAAATGGAGTCTTGCTCTGTCACCCAGGCTGGAGTACAGTGGCACGATCTTGGCTCACTGCAACCTCGACCTCCTGGGTTCAAGTAATTCTCCTGCCTCAGCCTCCCGAATAGCTGGGACTACAGGTGCCTGCCACCATGCCCAGCTAATTTTTTTTTTTTTTTGCATTTTTAGTAGAGACGGGGTTTCACCGTGTTAACCAGGATGGTCTTGATCTTCTGACCTTGTGATCTGCCCACCTCGGCCTGCCAAAGTGCTGGGATTATAGGCATGAGCCACTGTGCCCAGCCTCCTCCTTAAGGTCTTTGTGTTTGTGTATGTGTGTCTAGCATGCAATCCATATTTTCTGTCTTGTTTTATTATTCACTTAACATTATATCATGAGCAGTTTCCTATGCTGTTAGAAATCTTTAAAAATATAATTTTTAGTGGTTACTTGATGTTCCATTTCATGGATCTGCAAAATTAACTTTTACCATTTAGACTGTTTTTCTCTTTATTGTTTGCTACTGTAGTTAATAGTAAAATAACATCTTTAAACCACAAATTGTGCCCAAATCTCCAGTTCTTCTTTAAGGTATATTTCTAGAGGTATAAATTTTTGGATCACTGGATATGAAAGTTTTGCTGCTTTTGCCAACTTACTTTCCAGAATGGGAAATATTTGATTCTAGAACATCTGGATAATTTAAGCAGTGGTTTGGTTTAGTGCTTGCTCTCATGTAAATCAGTCACAATGGCATACTTAGCTGAATGATAGTGTTTTTTTTTCACAAGTGAGCATTTGGACAGAAGCTTTTTAAATTACAGGTTACAGAGGGTGGCTTTGAGGACCCATGCTGAAAACAATGGTCGTTTTTTAGTGTTTTTCTTTTTCTTTTTCTTTTTCCCCTTTCTTTCTCTTCGCCTTTCTCATTCCCTCTTCCCCTTTTATTCACAGCAATTCAAACTTCCTCATCTCTACCCACGCTCTTCCACTTATGCTGATAACCCACATTCACAGTCTGGTATGTCTCCTTCCATAATTTTCCTCTTGTATGTGTAATTTTTTTTTATTATTTTTTTATTTTTTTTTTTGAGGTGGAGTCTTGCTCTGTCACCCAGGCTGGAGTGCAGTGGCACGATCTTGGCTCACTGCCACCTCAACCTCCTGAGTTCAAGCAATTCTCCTGCCTCAGCCTCCTGAGTAACTGGGACTACAGGTGCCCGACACCACACCCAGCTAATTTTTGTATTTTTAGTAGAGATGGGGTTTCGCCATGTTGGCTAGGCTGATCTCAAACTCCTGACCTCAGGTAATCTGCCCGCTTTGGCCTCCCAAAGTACTGGGATTACAGGCATGAGCCACCACACCTGGCCATTGTACATGTAACTAGATACTCATTTATGCACATGTATATGCACACACATGCACACATAATGTCACTATTTTACAGAAATGATGTTTCATTATACTCTTCCGTGTTTAAAAAAAATACTGAAAGGAAAGCAGTGTCTGGTGGTGAGTTCAGCAGTGATTTTTATGGAGGCCATTGCTGGAGGCACACCTTAGAGCCAACTGCCCCAGCCCTTTCAATAATAGGTGCTTAAAAATTATTTTGTATTTCAGGTTGAGTGGTTCATGTTTCCTGCACTGCACCCTGATGTATACACTTCATTTAATATGTCATTTACATTATAATTCTTGGTGTTCCATTCCTTTCTAATTACCTTAGTCTGTTTCACCTGCTCTAATAATATACCATAGACTGAGTGGCTTATAAACAACAGAAATTTATTTCTCACAGTTCTGGAGGCTGAAAGTCCAAGATCAAGACTCTGGCCGATTCAGTGTTTTGTGAGGGCTGCTTCCTCACAGATGACAGCCTCCTTCTCACTCTAACCTAACATAGCAGAAGGGATGAGTGACATCTCTAGGGCCTCTTTCACAAGGGTGCTAATCCCATTCACAAGGACTCCACCCTTTTGATTTAATCACCTCACAAAGGCCAGATCTTCTAATGCTATCACCCTGGGGGTGAGAATTTCAACATAAAAATTTTGAGAGAACATCAACATTCAGACTGTAATACAAATTAAAACAATAATTTCTCTTTTTTAAACCTGAATCCTGACCTTATTCAATCACCCTTTTCCAATTCCCATCACTGATATATGTCATTGCTCTTTAAAACTTTTGCCAGTCTGATGGGTATAAATAATATCTCAGTATTGTTTAATTTTGGTCTTCTCTGATAACTAGTGAGTTTAAACATATTTTCTTAAAAAATTGCCATTCATGTTTCTTTTTCTGTAAATGCCTGTTGATATCCTTGGCCATTTTTCAATTGCTTACTTTTTTCTTATCCATATTTAATAGCTCCTAATGTATTTTAAATTATATGTCTTTGTCTATCATCAGTGTGGAAGTTTCCAGCTCACAGCCCCCAAATGTGTTGCTTTTGAATGAACTTTGTTTGCTGGACATGATTTTGCCAGTTGATGTAGAGAAACCCTTGATACAGAACCCCTTCTATGTACTCTTTTGATCACAAGTGCTGGCAAGATAAAGACCACATTCACAGATTCTCCTGCAGCTAGGAATCTTATTATTATTATTTGAGACAGGGTCACGAAGGCTGTAGTGCAATGGTGCAATCATAGCTCACTGCAGCCTTGGGTTCCTGGCTCAAGCAATGCTCACTCCTCAGCCTCCTAAGTAGCAAAAGCTACAGGCATGTAGCATCACTCCCAGCTAATTTCAAAAATATTCTTAATGAAATAAATAAAATAAAATCCTGTCTCACTGTGTTTGCCGAGGCTGCAGCAAGGAATGTGGCATGAACGAGGTTGTACCAAAGGGATGCATTCATGCAAGACCTGGAAGATGGAAGGGAGGCAGAAACCATTTTCTTCTGCTATTTCTGCTATAAAGCAAGTTTAAAGAATTATGAATATTTGTAAGCAGACTCTGCATTCCAGTGTCCAATCATCACCTTCCTGAATTTGAGAACTGAAGAAGCAGCAGTGATAATAGCAATAGCTTTCTGACGTCTCATTATTATTTTGTTGATGTGTCCTTGAAATGGGTCATACAGTGGCAGACACCTGACTTCTGGTTCTTGTTCTATGGCCCTTCTAATACTTTTATAAACTCCTAATTTCCTGTATTACACTCTGTACTTCTTGAAATACCTAGGGTGGTTCATGTTTCCGGCACTATCTTCTCACTGACGCGCTTTGTTTTGTTTAATGTATCTTTTACATTAAAGTTCAAAATTTTTATACAGTCAAGTATTTCTATTGTTTTTACTGCATGGTTTATGAGATTTCTGACTTGGTTAAGAAATATCTGTGACCCTAGATTATACATACATGGAGTCCAGATTATCTTTTACATTTTTATGATTTAGCTTTTTATTTTAAATTTTTATTCACCCTGGGATTTAGTTTTAATATTATGTAAGATAAAGGCTGAATATTACTTCTTTAGGTGGTGGTGTGGACTGAATTGTGTCTCTGCAAAATTCCTACATTGAATACCTGATTCACAATGTGACTGTATTTAGGGATAGGGCCTTTAAAGAGGGAATTAAGGTAAAATGAGGTCATTAGGTGGGGTCCTAATCCAGTATGACTGGGGTCCTTATAAGAAGAGGAAGAGAAACCAGGGATGTGCATGCACATATTAAAAAGGCCGTGGAAAGCTGGGCACGGGAGCTTATGCCTGTAATCCCAATCTCTCTTTGGGAGACTGAGGCCGGCAGATCACTGGAGGTCAGGAGTTCGACACCAGCCTGGCCAACATGATGAAACCCCATCTCTACTAAAAATACAAAAATTAGCTGGGAGTGGTGGCATACGACTGTAATCCCAGCTACTTGGGAGGCTGAGACAGGAGAATTGCTTGAACCTGGGAGGTGGAGGTTGCAGTGAGCCAAGATCGCGCCACTGCACTCCAGCCTGGGTAACAAAAGCAAAAAACTTTGTTAAAAAAAAAAGAAAAAAGGAAAGAAGAAAGGAAGGAAAGAAGGGAGGGAGGGAGGGAGGGAGGGAGAAAGGGAGGAAGGGCCATGGAAGATACAGTGAGAAAGTGTCCCATTGACAAGCCATGGAGAATGGCCTCAGGGAGAACCAAACCTGGCAATGCCTTGATCTCAGGGCTTCTGGCTTCCAAAACTATGAGAAAATCAATTCCTGTTGTATAAGCCACCTAGTCTGTGGTATTTTGTTAAGGCAGCCATAACAAATTAATACAAGTGCATAGACAATTGAATTGGCATTATTTATAACTTAATCATCTCTCTTGTTGAATTGAAATACCATTTGATCATGTAAAAATGTATATATGTATTAAGGATCAATTTCTACATTCTCTGTTCTACTATTCTGTTTATTTATATGTGTATACCATCTAATTAGATTATTTATATTGGTTTTATGGCATGCTCTGATATTTGATAAGGCAAATCCTCTCTCTTTGTTTCTCTTTCTTCCCTCATCCCATGGGTTACTCCTTGGAAAATATTGTTTTCTCAGGTCATACACTTGCATAGTTTGAATACCCAAATAGTACAATAAAGCTTATAATTGAAACAGGAGTCCCTGTCCCACCCCAGTGGTATACTGGTATATATAACAACTAACTCTCTGGAAAAAAAAAAAAAAAAAAAAAAAAAGAGGCCTGACTTACAGTGTTTTCTGTTTCCATGGTCTAAATACCCCCATGTGTCTGATTTCAAGCTATCATTTTGATGTCCTTGAACAGGACCTTGGGAAGAAATGTGCCAGCTGGCTTTCCCAAGCTGGAACAAGTCAGCTCCAGGACACCTCTGCCCATTCCTGAGCCCTTCTTTGAACTCTTTTTAATCTGCTTTTCTGGTGTTTTTAGCCCTTTATTTATTTAATTGACTGATTGATTGAGGCAGGGTCTTGCTCTGTTGCCTGGCCTGGAGTGCGGTAGTATGACCATGGCTCACTGTAGCCTTGGCCACTGGGGCTCAAGCAATCCTTCCACCTCAGCCTCCTGAGTAGCTGGGACCACTTGGGGATGCACTACCATGCCCAGCTATTTTTTTTCTTTTTTGTAGAGATGTGATCTTGCTATGTTGATTGGGCTGGTCTTGAACTCCTGGCCTTAAGCAATCCTCCTGCTCTCCAACCTCCCAAAGCGCTGGGATTACAGGTGTGAGCCACCCCACCTAGCTGAGGTTTTTTGTTGTTGTTGTTGTTATTGTTGTTGTTTAATTTTTGTGGGTACATAATAGGTGTATGTATTCATGGGGTTCATGAGATACTTTGATGCAGGTGTGCAATACGTAATAATTGCATTATGGTAAATGGGGTATCCATCCCTCCAGCATTTGTCCTTTGTGTTACAAACAATCCACTTACACTGTTTTAGTAATTTTTAAATGTATAATTAAATTATTATTGACTATAGTTACCCTGTTGTGCTATCAAATACTAGGTCTTATTCTTTCTAACTACTTTTTGTACTTATTAACCATTCCCATTTCTCCCTCTGCCATTCCCCTGTCCTGCCCACTACTCTTCCCAGACTCTGGAAACCATCTTTTTACTCTCTGTCTCCATGAGTTTAATTGTTTTAATTTTTAGCTCCCACAAATAAGTGAGAACATGGGAAGTGTGTCTTTCTGTTTCCAGCTTATTTCACTTAACATACTGACCTCCAATTTAATCCATGTTGTTGCAAATGACAGGATCTCATTTTTCTTTTTTTATGACTGAATAGTAAGTACTCCATTGCGTATATGTACCATATTTTCTTTATCCATTCATTTGTTGGTGGACATCTGCATTAATTCCAAATCTCGGCTATTGTAAACAGTGCTGCAACAAACATGGGAGTGTAGATATCCCTTTGACATCCTGATTTCCTTTCTTTGGGGTATATACCCAGCCGTCAGATTCTGCATCATATGGTAGCTATATTTTTAGTTTCTTGAAGAACCTCTAAACTGTTTTGCATAATGGTCATACTAATTTATATTGCCACAAACAGTGTATGAGGGTTTACTTTTCTCCAAATCATCGCTAGCACTTGTTATTGCCTGTCTTTTGGATAAAAGCCATTTTAAGTGGTGTGAGATGATAGCTCATTATAACGTTGAGCACCTTTTCATATGCCAGTTTTCCATTTGTATGTCTTCCTCTGAGAAGTGCCTATTTAGATCTTTTGCCCTTTTTAAATCAAATTATTAGATTTTTTTCCTGTAGAGTTGTTTGAGCTCCTTACATATGCTGTTTATTAATCCCTTGTCAGATGGGTAGTTTGCAAATATTTTCTCCCATTCTGTGGATTCTCACTTCACTTTGTTGATTTTTTTCCTTTGCTGTGCAGAAGCTTTTTAACTTGATGTGATCCTACTTTTGTTTTGGTTGTCTGTGCTTATGGAGAATTACTCAAACATTTTTTGCCCAGACCAATGTCCTGGAGAGTTTCCCCAATGTTTTCATTTAATATTTGATAGTTTCAGGTGTTAGATTTAAGTCTTAAATCAATTTTGATTTGGTTTTCATATATGATGAGAAATATGGGTATAGTTTTATTCCTTTACATGTGGATATCCTGTTTCCCCAGCACCATTATTGAAGAGATTGTCTTAACCCAAATGTATATTCTTGGCATCTTGGTCAAAAATGAGTTCACTGTAGGTATATAGATTTGTTTCTGGGCTCTCTATTCTGTTCCACTGGTCTACCTGTCTGCTTTTGGCAGTACCATGCTGTTTTGGGTACAATAGCTCTGCAGTGCAATTTGAAGTCAGGTAATATGATTTCTCCAATTGTTCTTTCTGCTTAGGGTAGCTTTGGCTATTCTTGGTCTTTTGTGGTTCCATATAAATTTTAAGATTTCTATTTCTGTGAAGAATATCATTGGCATTTTGATAGGGATTGCATTAAATCTGTAGATTCTTTTGGGTAGTATAGACATTTTAACAATACTGATTATTCCATCCATGAACATGAAATATCTTTTCTTTTTTTGTGTGTGTGTCCTCTTCAGTTTCTTTCATCAGTGCTTTATAGTTTTCATTGTAGAGATCTTGCACTTCTTTGGTCAACTCCTAAGTGTTTGATTTTATTTGTGGGTATCGTAAATGGGTTACTTTTTAATTTTTTTCCAGATTGTTCACTGTTGGCATATAGAAATGCTACTGATTTTGGTATGTTGATTTTGTATCCTGCAAATTTACTCAATTTGTTTAGTAATTCTAATAGTTTTTTGGTGGAGTCTTTAGGTTTTCTAAATATAAGATTATATCAGCTGCATATAAGGATAATTTGACTTCTTCCTTTCCATTTTGGATGCCTTTTAGTTTTTTCTTTTTTTTAAGGTTTTTAAAAAAATTATACTTTAAGTTCTAGGGTACATGTGCACAATGTGCAGGTTTGTTACATATGTATACATGTGCCATGTTGATGTGCTGCACCCATTAACTCGTCATTTACATTAGGTATATCTCCTAATGCTATCCCTCCCCCCTCCACCCACCCCACAACAGTCCCCAGTGTGTGATGTTCCCCACCCTGTGTCCAAGTGTTCTCATTGTTCAATTCCCACCTATGAGTGAGAATATGTGGTATTTGGTTTTCTATCCTTGCAACAGTTTGCTCAGAATGATGGTTTCCAGCTTCAACCATGTTCCTACAAAGGACATGAATTCAACCTTTTTTATGGCTGCATAGTATTCCATAGTGTATATGTGCCACATTTTCTTAATCCAGTCTAGCATTGATGGACATTTGGGTTGGTTCTAAGTCTTTGCTATTGTGAATACACCGCAATAAACATACGTGTGCATGTGTCTTTATAGCAGCATGATTTATAATCCTTTGGGTATATCCTCAGTAACGGGATGGCTGGGTCAAATGGTATTTCTAGTTCTAGATCCTTGAGGAATCGCCACACCATTTTCCACAATGGTTGAACTAGTTTACAGTCCCACCAACAATGTAAAAGTGTTCCTATTTCTCCACATCCTCTCCAGCACCTGTTGTTTCCTGACTTTTTAATGATCGCCATTCTAACTGGTGTGAGATGGTATCTCACTGCGGTTTTGATTTGCATTTCCCTGATGGCCAGTGATGATAAGCATTTTTTTGTGCGTGTCTGTTGGCTGCATGTCTTCTTTTGAGAAGTGTCTGTTCATATCCTTTGCCCACTTTTTGATGGGGTTGTTTGATTTTTTCTTGTACATTTGTTTAAGTTCTTTGTAGGTTCTGGATATTAGCCCTTTGTCAGATGGGTAGATTGTAAAAATTGTCTCCCATTCTGTGGGTTGCCTGTTCACTCTGATGGTAGTTTGTTTTGCTGTGCAGAAATTCTTTAGTTTAATTAGATCACATTTGTCCAGTTTGGCTTTTGCTGCCATTGCTTTTGGTGTTTGTCATGAAGTCCTTGCCCATGCCTATGTCCTGAATGGTATTGCCTAGGTTTTCTTCTAGGGTTTTTATGGTTTTAGGTCTAACATTTAAGTCTTTAATCCATCTTGAATTAATTTTTGTATAAGGTGTAAGGAAGGGATCCAGTTTCAGCTTTCTACATATGGCTAGCCAGTTTTCCCAGCACCATTTATTAAATAGGGAATCCTTTCCCCATTTCTTGTTTCCATCAGGTTTGTCAAAGATCAGATGGCTGTAGATATGTAATATTATTTCTGAGGGCTCTATTCTGTTTCATTTGTCTGTATGAATGTAGGAATATCTGTTTTGGTACCAGTACCATGCTGTTTTGGTTACTGTAGCCTTGTAGTATAGTTTGAAGCAGGTAGCGTGATACCTCTTTTGGCTTAGGATTGTCTTGGCAAGGTGGGCTCTTTTTTGATTCCATATGAAATTTAAAGAAGTTTTTTCCAATTCTGTGAAGAAAGTCATTGATAGCTTGATGGGGATGGCGTTGAATCTATAAATTACTTTGGACAGTATGACCATTTTCATGATATTGATTCTTCCTATGCATGAGCATGAAATGTTCTTCCATTTGTTTGTGTCCTCTTTTATTTCGTTGAGCAGTGGTTTGTAGTTCTCCTTGAAGAGGTCCTTCACATCCCTTGTAAGTTGGATTCCTAGGTATTTTATTCTCTTTGAAGCAATTGTGAATGGGAGTTCACTCGTGATTTGGCTCTCTGTTTGTCTGTTATTGGTGTATAGGAATGCTTATGATTTTTGCACATTGATTTTGTATCCTGAGACTTTGCTGAATTTGCTTATCAGCTTAAGGAGATTTCGGGCTGAGATGATTGGGAGTTCTAAATATACAATCACGTCATCTGCAAACAGGAACAATTTGGCTTCCTCCTTTCCTAATTGAATACCCTTTATTTCTTTCTCCTGCCTGATTGCCCTGACCAGAACTTCCAACACTATATTGAATAGGAGTGGTGAGAGAGGGCATCCCTGTCTTGTGCCAGTTTTCAAAGGAAATGCTTCCAGTTTTTGCCCATTCAGTATGATATTGGCTGTGGGTTTGTCATAAATAGCTCTTATTATTTTGAGATACGTCCCATTAATACCTAGCTTATTGAGAGGTTTTAGCACGAAGGGCTGTTGAATTTTGTCGAAGGCCTTTTCTGCATCTATTGAGATAATCATGTGGTTTTTGTCTTTGGTTCTGTTTATATGATGGATTACATATGTTGAACCAGCCTTACATCCCAGGGATGAAGCCAACTTGATCATGGTGGATAAGCTTTTTGATGTGCTGCTGGATTCAGTTTGCCAGTATTTTATTGAGGATTTTGACACTAATGTTCATCAGGGATATTGGTCTAAAATTCTCTTTTTTTGTTATGTCTCTACCAGGCTTTGGTATCAGGATGATGCTGGCCTCATAAAATGAGTTAGGGAGGATTCCCTCTTTTTCTATTGATTGGAATTGTCTCAGAAGGAATGGTACCAGCTCCTCTTTGTACCTCTGGTAGAATTCGGCTGTGAATCCATCTGGTCCCGGACTTTTTTTCGTTGGTAGGCTATTAATTATTGCCTCAATTTCAGAGTCTGCTATTGGTCTACTCAGGGATTCAACTTCTTCCTGGTTTAGTCTTCGGAGGGTTTATGTGTCCAGGAATTTATCCATTTCTTCGAGGTTTTCTAGTTGATTTGCGTAGAGGTATTTATAGTATTCTCTGATGGTAGTTTGTATTTCTGTGGGATCGGTGGTAGTATCCCCTTTATCATTTCTTACTGCGTCTATTTGATTCTTCTCTCTTTTCTTCTTTAATAGTCTTGTTAGTGGTCTATCAATTTTGTTGATCTTTTCAAAAAAGCATCTCCTGGATTCATTGATTTTTGGAAGGTTTTTTTTTTATGTCTCTATCTCCTTCATTTCTGCTCTGATCTTCGTCGTTTCTTGCCTTCTGCT
The DNA here is from genome assembly GCF_009764315.1 of Trachypithecus francoisi. NCBI lineage: Eukaryota > Metazoa > Chordata > Mammalia > Primates > Cercopithecidae > Trachypithecus > Trachypithecus francoisi. Next base: position 80,575,776 of record NW_022681454.1, on the reverse strand, counting down.
AGCTTTTGAATGTGTTTGCTCGTTCTTTCAATTGTGATGTTAAGGTGTCAATTTTAGATCATTTCTGCTTTCTCTTGTGGGCATTTAGTGCTATAAATTTCCCTGTACACACTGCTTTACATATGTCCCAGAGATTCTGGTATGTTGTGTCTTTGTTCTCATTGGTTTCAAAGAACATCTTTATTTCTGCCTTCATTTTGTTATGTACCCAATAGTCATTCAGGAGCAGGTTGTTCAGTTTCCATGTAGTTGAGCGGTTTTGAGTGAGTTTCTTAATCCTGAGTTCTAGTTTGATTGCACTGTGTTCTGAGAGATAGTTTGTTATAATTTCTGTTCTTTTACATTTGCTGAGGAGTGCTTTACTTCCAACTATGTGGTCAGTTTTGGAATAAGTGCCATGTAGTGCTGAGAAAAATGTATACTCAGTTGATTTGGGGTGGAGAGTTCTGTAGATGTCTATTAGGTCTGCTTGGTGCAGAGCTGAGTTCAATTCCTGGATATCCTTGTGAACTTTCTGTCTTGTTTATCTGTCTAATGTCGACAGTGGGGTGTTAAGGTCTCCCATTATTATTGTGTAGGAGTGTAAGTCTCTTTGTAGGTCTCTAAGGACTTGCTTTATGAATCTGGGTGCTCCTATACTGGGTGCATATATATTTAGGATAGTTAGCTCTTCTTGTTGAATTGATCCATTTACCATTATGTAATGGCCTTCTTTGTCTCTTTTGATCTTTGCTGGTTTAAAGTCTGTTTTATCAGAGACTAGGATTGCAACCGCTGCTTTTTGTTTGTTTGTTTGTTTTCTATTTGCTTGGTAGATCTTACTCCATCCCCTTATTTTGAGCCTATGTGTGTCTCTGCACGTGAGATGGGTCTCCTGAATACAGCAGACTGATGGGTCTTGACTCTTTATCCAATTTGCCAGTCTGTTTCTTTTAATTGGACCATTTAGCCCATTTACATTTAAGGTTAATAGTATTATGTGTGAATTTGATCCTGTTATTATGATGTTAGCTGATTACTTTGCTCATTAGTTGATGCAGTTTCTTCCTAGCATCGATGGTCTTTACAATTTGGCATGTTTTTGCAGTGGCTGCTACCAGTTTTTTCTTTCCATGTTTAATGCTTCCTTCAGGAGCTCTTGTAAGGCAGGCCTGGTGGTAACAAAATCTCTCAGCATTTGCTTGTCTGTAAAGAATTTTATTTCTCCTTCACTTATGAAGCTTAGTTTGGCTGGATATGAAATTCTGGGTTGAAAATTCTTTTCTTTAATGATGCTGAATATTGTCCTCCACTCTCTTCTGGCTTGTAGAGTTTCTGCCAAGAGATCCACTGTTAGTCTGGTGGGCTTCCCTTTGTGGGTAACCCAACCTTTCTCTCTGGCTGCCCTTAACATTTTTTGCTTCATTTCAACTTTGGTGGATCTGATAATTATGTCTTGGAGTTGCTCTTCTCAAGGAGTATCTCTGTGGCATTCTCTGTATTTCTGAATTTGAATGTTGGCCTGCCTTGCTTGGTTGGGGAAATTCTCCTGGATAATATCCTGAAGAGTGTTTTCCCACTTGGTTCCATTCTCCCCATCATTTTCAGCTACACCAATCAGATGTAGATTTGGTATTTTCACATAATCCCATATTTCTTGGAGGCTTTGTTCATTTCTTTTTACTATTTTTTCTCTAAACTTCTCTTCTTGCTTCATTTCATTCATTTGTTCTTCAATCACTGATACCCTTTCTTTCACTTGATCGAATTAGCTGCTGAGGTTTGTGCATGCATCACGTAGTTCTCGTACCATGGTTTTCCCCTCCATCAGGTCATTTAAGGTTTTCTCTACACTGTTTATTCTAGTTAGCCATTCATCTATTCTTTTTTCAAGGTTTTTAGCTTCTTTGCGATGGGTTCAAAAATCCTCCTTTAGTTCGGAGACGTTTATTATTACTGATCGTCTGAATCCTTCTTCTCTCAACTTGTCAAATTCATTCTCCGTCCAGCTTTGTTTCATTGCTGGAGAGGAGCTCTGTTCCTTTGGAGGAGAAGAGGTGCTCTGATTTTTAGAATTTTCAGGTTTTCTGCTCTGGTTTCTCCCCATCTTTGTGGTTTTATCTACCTTTGGTCTTTGATGATGGTGACATACAGATGGGGTTTTGGTGTGGATGTCCTTTCTGCTTATTAGTTTTCCTTCTAACAGTCAGGACCCTCAACTGCAGGTCTGTTGGAGTTTGCTGGAGGTCCACTCCAGACCCTGTTTGCCTGGGTATCACCAGCAGAGGCTGCACAACCGCAAATATTGCAGAGCGGTAAATGTTGCTGCCTGGTCCTTCTTCTGGAAGCTTCATCTTAGGGGGCACCCAGCTGTACGAGCTGTCAGTCAGCCGCTACTGGGAGGTGTCTCCCAGTCAGGCTACCTGGGGGTCAGGGACCCACTTGAGGAGGCAGTCTGTCCGTTCTCAGATCTCAAACTCTGTGCTTGGAGAAACACTACTCTCTTCAAAGCTGTCAGACAGGGACATTTACGCCTGCAGGAGTTTGTGCTGCCTTTTGCTCAGCTATACCCTGCCCCCAGAGTTGGAGTCTACAGAGGAAAGTAGGCCTCCTTGAGCTGTGGTGGGCTCCACCCAGTTTGAGCTTCCTGGCCTCTTTGTTTAAGTACTCAAGCCTCAGCAATGGCAGACACCCCTCCCCCAGCCTCGCTGCCACCTTGCAGTTCAATCTCAGATGGCTGTGCTAGCAGTGAGCAAGGCTCCATGGGTGTGGGACCCTCTGAACCAGGTGTGGGATATAATCTCCTGGTGTGCCGTTTGCTAAGACTGTTGGAAAAGCACAGTATTAGGGTGGGAGTGTCCCAATTTTCCAGGTACCATCTGTCATGAATTCCCTTGGCTAATAAAGGGAATGCCCCTATCCCTTGCACTTCCCATGTGAGGCGATGCCCTGCCCTGCTTTGGCTCACACTCCATGGGCTGCATCCGCTGTCCAACAAGCCCCAGTGAGATGAACCCAGTACCTCAGTTGGAAATGCAGAAATCACCTGTCTTCTGCATTGCTCATGCTGGGAGCTATAGACTGGAGCTCTTCCTATTTGGCCATCTTGGAACCTCCCTTAATGTCAGTTTTTTTCTTTTGTCTCATTGTTCTAGCTAGAAATTTCAGTGTTATGTTGAATAACAGTAGTAAAAATGGGCATCCTTGTTGTATTCCAGACCTTAGAGGAAAGACGTTCAGTTTTTCCCCATTCAGCATGATACTAGCTGTGAGTCTGTCATGTATGGCTTTTATTATGTTGAAATATGTTCTTTCTATACCCACCAGCTGAGATTTTTAAAATGTCTTTAATATTTATTGGTTCTGATGGATTTTTGTTTGTTTATTTATTTTTTGCTGTCTAACATCTAAACTACCTTCCTGTTTGAAGAATTTTCTGTTGTATTAGTCTTGGCCAGAGGCAGAGCCTGTCTTCCATTATAATAGCTGAAACGATCAAACATATGCATTCCTCTACCTATTAACATCCAGGACCTGGGAAAATGCTATGTTTTCAGCAAAGGAGGGCCTCTTGCCTAGTATTTTAAACCTAGAGCAAATTAGCAAAGAATCAAGGAAGTATGCATAGAGTTTTGTTTTGTTTTTCTATATATGGCAATGGTACAAGAAAGAGCATCAAGTATCTAGTGACTGCAATGTCTAGTGATAGGATGGTATCCTCTCCAGTTAATAACATCATTTTCATCTTTAAAGTTTTAAAAAAGGCCGGGCGCGGTGGCTCAAGCCTGTAATCCCAGCACTTTGGGAGGCCGAGACGGGCGGATCACGAGATCAGGAGACCGAGACCATCCTGGCTAACATGGTGAAACCCCGTCTCTACTAAAAAAAAATACAAAAAAACTAGCCGGGCGAGGTGGCGGGCGCCTGTAGTCCCAGCTACTCGGGAGGCTGAGGCAGGAGAATGGCATGAATCCGGGAGGCGGAGCTTGCAGTGAGCTGAGATCTGGCCACTGCACTCCAGCTTGGGTGACAGAGCGAGACTCCGTCTCAAAAAAAAAAAAAAAAAAGTTTTAAAAAATTCACTGCTGCATTCAGTGAGCTAATCTTTTATAGTTGACCCTTGAATAACATGAGTTTGAACTGGGTACAGTTTTTTTCAACCAAACTCAGATTGAAAATACATTATTTGGCTGGATATGATGGCTCACATCTGTAATCCCAGCACTTTGGGAGGCCAAAGCAGGCAGATCACCTGAGATGAGGAGTTTGAAACCAGCCTGGCCAATGTGGTGAAACCAGTCTCTACTAAAAATGCAAAAATTAGCTGGGCATGGTGGCAGGTGCCTGTAATCCCAGCTACTCAGGAGGCTCAGGTAGGAGAATTGCTTGAACCCAGGAGACCGAGGTTACAGTGAGCTGAGATTGCGCCACTGCACTCCAGCCTGCACAGAGTGAGACTTGGTCTCAAAAACAAAAACAAACAAAAAAGAATATACATTATTTGTGGGATGTGTAACTTGTGTATATGGAGAACATTTTCCTATATGTGAGTTCAGTAGAGCCCACTGCTGGACCTGAGTATGCAAGAATTTGAGTATATGCAGGCGGTCCTGGAACCAATCCCCACGTATACTGAGGGGTAACTGTATTTTAGCTATTTGCATATATATGCATAAGTGAGATTGGCTGGTAACTCTTTTCTTGCCCTATGGTTTTTTTTCAGTTTTTGTAACTGAAATTTCAGTTTTTATAACTGATTTTGTAAGGTAAGCCAAAATCATTTTCTGTTGTTTGAGCAAAGGAGCCCTGGCTGACAAAGTGTTCTCTTCAGATCTTGTTTTTCATGTAATTTTGGTAATTCATAATTTTCTATTTGTTTCAAGTAGAAACAAGATTCTGGTTTTTTTTTTTTAAATCTGTCATCTTGACTAGAGGTCACCTGTTTCATAGTGTGTGCGTGTGTGTGTGTGTGTGTTGCCAATACACTAAGTTCTTACCTTTGTTTTCATTTTTCAAAATTTATTTGTTATAAAAATTTATTCTTGACTTATTCCTGAAGAGCGGATAGATATTCATAGGTGGTTAGCATTATCTGTAACTGTCCCATAATTACTCTCTGGGCAGAGATCCTCATCTCAGTGTTGAGAAAGTGCCCACGCCCTAGAAGAGTGCCTCTGCACAGCATCTTCACTAATTCAGAGAGGTCTGTGGCGATCTCCTCTGGGAGAAGACTGGGGGTTTCTGTGTGGACAAATGTCCCTAATGACCGTATGACTCAAGAGAGATTGTCGCAGACAGGATTTCAGAAAGCGGGACTGTTCCCACCCATTCCCTGTTTCCTTCTCCTGTCCTTGTCTTGCCTTTTTCTGGTCAACTTCTCCCCATCCCCAACTCCAAGTCCTGTCTTGGCTTGCTGATTTCTGGGAATTTGGGATCCAAAGTAGGGAGAATGATGCCCAGAGTTTCAGCCCAGGCCAAGACCTAGCTACTCAGGAGACTGAAACAGGAGGATCCCTTGAGCCCTGGAGTTCAAGTCCAGCCTGGGCAACATGGTAGGATCCATCTCAGAAACAGAGAAAGTGAGAGAAAGGGAGAGAGAGAGAAAAGGAGAGAGAAAGAGAGAGGAAAGACAGAAAGAGATAGAGAATGGATATGAATGACAGAGTAAAAAAGAAGATAGGAAAGAGAAAAGAGAAAATAAGGCTTCTGAGAAAGGGAGGAGCATCAAGATTTAGAATAGGACCACCAGGTTCCAAGGCAGTGTTAGAATGCAAGCAAGAATGCCCTGCTGAGATGATGGGGAATTATTGCTGTGGGATATGAACTGAATTTCTTTACTGTTCTTCTAAAATACAATCAATGACTATAATTACCTTTTAATGACCTGATTTCTTCACTTTTTTCTTTAAATGTGCTTAATGTGTAATTCAGCAATATGAGCCCCAGGCTCACTTTTAAAGAGCTGAGCATAGATTGGCTTCTCCTTGGTTGGCACTTTTCATCTCTCACTTGTGCTAGACTTTACAGTGAGGCTCAAGAATTCCAAATACTATGCATCAAGTATTGTTGAAAAAATCTTCTTGTTATTGTTATTGAAATAGGGTCTTGCTTTATTCTCCAGACTGTAGTGCAATGGTAAGAACACAGGTCACTGAAGCCTCCACCTCCTGCGCTCAAGCAATCCTCCTACCTTACTCTCCCAAAGTGCTAGGATTACAGGCACGAGCCACCACGCCAGGCTGTTCAGTAATTCTTGAAATATATTTTTTCAATGGTCATGGAGATTTTCAGAACTTGTATTTCATTGTTTCTTTATTGATGTATATGTGGCATTGTTTCCTAACTACCCCCAATATCCTTTTCCCCTTTCTTCCTTACGAATAAAATTCCCAATGTTTAGGTTGTATCAGTGGTGCAGAATAAGGGTTACATTTTCTAGCTTCCCTTACAGCTAGGTGTAGCCATGTGAATAAATTTCAGCAGTGGGATCTACATGGAAGTTGTATGTGGTCCTTCCAGGAAATGTCTTTCAAAGGAGTATCCACCCTTCTTTAGGTCTTCCCATCTTTCTGTTGGTTGAAATGTAGGCACAATGATTGGAGCTGAGCAGCAAACTTGGACCACAGAGTAAGGAGCCTAATTTTGAGGACGGTGGACGAACAAAGCAGAAGAATTCTGAATCCTTAATCATTGTAGAGTCACCCTATCAGCTGGGCCTGTTTTCCTATGGCCTTGTTACATGTATAAGAAAATAAATTTTTGTCTTTTAAACCACTGTTTCTTGGGTCTTCTGTTATATGCAGCCAAATCTAGCTCTAAATTATATATATATATAATCAGGTATGCAACCATATATTGTTTAATATGACAAAAAAACACACTTCATTTCTGTTTGTTTGTTATGCATATTGTCTACTCCTTGGAAACCCCAAAGAATGTGGCATCACAGTTGCAGACTGAATAACTGGAGAACTATTTAAGAGCATAAATGACCAACATGGAGAAACCCTGTCTCTACCAAAAATACAAAAAATTAGCCGGGCATGGTGGTGCATGCCTGTAATCCCAACTACTCAGGAGGCTGAGGCAGGAGAATCACTTGCACCTGGGAGGCGGAGGTTGTGATGAGCCAAGATTGCCCCATTACACTCCAACCTGGGCAACAAGAGCGAAACTCCATCTCAAAAAAAAGAAAAGAAAAAAAAAAGAGAGTATAAGTGGCAAATGATGCAAGATGATTATTGTTAACACTGATGGGGGCCTAACGAGCAGCAGGAGGGTCCGTTCTTCTTATAGAAACTAGATATTTTTCAGATATTCACCCACCCCTGTCAACACAGTGCAGGGAAAGCTGACTGTGTTAGTCTGTACTTGCATTGCTATAAAGAAATATCTGAGACTGGATAATTTATAAGAAAAGAGGTAGAGGTTAACCTGCAGAGGCTATATAGGTAGCATAGTACTGGCATCTGCTTCTGGGGAGACCTCAGGATGCTTTTACTCATGGCAGAGGGTGAAGTGGGAGCAGGCACAACACATGGCTAGAACAGGTCAAGAGATAGTGAGGGCGGAGGTGCCACACATTTTTTTGTTGTTGTTTTTTTGAGACGGAGTTTCACTCTTGTTGCCCAAACTGGAGTGCAATGGCACGATCTTGGCTCACTGCAACCACTGCCTCCCGGGTTCAAGTGATCCTCCTGCCTCAGCATCCTGAGTAGCTGGGATTACAGGCACGGACTACCTTGCCTGGCTAATTTTTTGTACTTTTAGTAGACACGGGATTTCACCATCTTTGCCAGGCTGGTCTCGAACTCCGCCCACCTTGGCCTCCCAAAGTGCTGGAATTACAGGCGTGACCCACTGCGCCTGGCTGCCACACACTTTTAAAGACCAGATCTCATGAGACTTACTATTGTGAAGACAGCATCAAGTCATGAGGGATCTGCCCTCATGACCCAAACACCTCCCACCAGGCCCCCCACCTGGTGCTTTGGGGATTACAATTCAACATGAGATCTGGGCAGGGACAAGTGTCCAAACTATGTTACTCGCCTCATCGCAGCTCTTGGGATGATCTAAGTGTTACTTCATATTTCTGGCAAGAATTTGGTTCATGAATGGCTACATAACCCAAGGTGGGCTACTTAGACTCGAGAAGCAGTTTTCTGGACCTTCTAGGAAAGTTACTTCTCATTTCCTTGGAGAGTTTCTGAAAGCGATCCTTTCTCCCTTTGCTTGGTTATTGCTGTTCAGATCCAAGGCCCGACACTGCTGTAACCATCAGCACAAGCTTGAAGATGATGCTGACACAGAGGACAGCAAAGCCAGTCAAGTCACAAGCACATGGAGTCACAGGCACTGGATTTAATACTTTTGAAGCAGGTTCTACTTCAAGGCTTTCAGTGAGGTGAATTGATCAATTTCCAGGTAAGTGATATTGAATTGGATTCTCTACTACTTGCAGTTAAAAACATTCTAAGCTGACACGACCATATGGTGGAAACAAGCCCTCAACTTGGAGCTGAATACTTGGATTCTGCTCCCAGCCCCACCAACAACTGGCTGTGTGCCCATAAGTAAGTCACTCCACCTCTCTGGGCCTTACCTTCCTTATCTGAAAAGGTGAAGCTTTGGGGCTAGATGAGTGGTTCTCAATCATGGGTAATTCTATTCCCATAAGACATTTGGAAAAATATGGGACATTTTTCATTTTGACAATAATTGTGGAGTCACTACTGACATTTAGTGGGCAGGACACAGCAGTGCAGAATTTCTTCAATGCTTGGAATGATCGCACGTGATGAGAATTTGTCACACCTAACATGCCTCTTGAGACACGGCATTAGATGTTCCTTTTATCTCTTTCTTCACTTATGAATCTGAGGGGCCCTTTATTAATCTCTCTTGATTTGCTGTCTTGCTTTTCTCAATCTGTTGGCCTCTATTTGGCTGTCTACATAGAAGCTACAGAACAGTGTTTCCTGGTTTTGGTCCCTAGGATAATATGCAACAGAATTACCCTGAAGAATTGCTAAGAATTCAGATTCCTGGGCCCAGTCTGAAACCTACTGAATCAGCATCAAGATCTCCAGGTTGGGGCACAGTGGGATGTGCCTATAGTCCAAGATACTTGCAAGGCTGAGTGAGGAAGATCTCTTAAGCCCAGGAGTTCAAGTCCAGCCTGGGTAATATAATGAGACCCTGTCCTTAAAAAAGCCAAAAACCAAAAAAAAGTCCCTAGGTTACCTTTATGTAAGCTGTAATTCACTTTATATATTGTCTACCTAGGCCACAATGCCAACAATGTAAGTTTTTTTTAAATAAAAGTCACTTACAACATTTAAAAAATAAAGTATCATTCATCTTGGTAGTATTTGAGTTCTTTACATAAATTATTTTACTTAGCCTCACAGCAACTTCATTTAAATAAGCTGCTATCCCCATTTTACAGAAAAGAAGAACTAAAGAACCAAAGTTCGTATCTTCATTTCATAGGTTAAGAAAAGAGCTACTCTGTCTTTACAAACTAGCAAATGTTAAGGGCTTGGACTTGAGCCCAGATTTGCTTGAGCCCAAAGCCTGACTCATGCCATTATACTCTGCCAGTCCATGCTGCTCCCTGTCTTTGATAATAGCTAGCAAAGACACACACCGGAGAAATGCCCCAGCTGCTATTTGCAGCCACACTGTTCACACAAATGATGTACATTAAAATATATGTGACATATGTGATTCAATATGCTGAGTATGAGTAATATTCAGTTAATGAAACAACATGTACAGTATGATGCCATTTGTTAGCTATATACCAAAATGTTAACAGTAGGAGGGATTACAGAATATATATTTTTAATATACTGACATAACTCAAGCATGGCAGAAATGGCTGGCTGAAACTCATATTTCCCTCTTCCTTAGTTTACAGTTATCGCTTGGACACAGATGTCCAATCAGGGACTACATTTCCCAGCCTTCTTTGCATTCAGATCAGAACATATGACTAATTCTCACCAATGCAATGTGAGCAAAAGTGATGTATCATTTCCGGGGTAGAGCTTTGTTTTGTGCTCCCCTCCACCCTCTGTTAGCTGGGTGCAGAGGACTCCAAGGAAACAGAAGCTATTAGACCTTCAACTTGGAAGGAGTCTAGGTTCCTAAATGACAACATGGAGGAACAGCCACTGTCTGAACTCAGCCGTTCAGTTACCAAACTGAACTGTTCAGTTTAGTTACCCACCTGAACTGTTACATGAGCAAGAAATAAACTGTTACCTGAACTGTTACATTAGCAAGAAATAGACTGTTGTGCTATGTCATGGAAATTTGGGATTTATTTGTTATAGCAGCTAGTGTTACCCTACCTAATATGAGTAATACATACTGACAATTACACTTTTAATTTTCTTCTTTTTATATGTGTGTGATTTTAAAAATAGTAATAAACAACATTTTTGGGATTCATAGTTGTAGTTACAGCAAGGAGTATCCTTACTGGTTTTAACTCTCAAAACTCACATCATCTAATGAAAACTGGAGGGATCTACAAAGTAAGGAATAAAAGTCTGGCAGATTGACTAGCTGCCTCTCAACATTTCTTTTTACATGGAAGCTGACCCTATATAGAAAGTCATCTAAATAGCCTTGAGTTATTACTGCACCAGAGGGACAAATCAGTGTCAAAAATTTGGGAACTTGCTGCCCAAAATTTTGCTTTTCCTTCAGTCGAATGGCATTTTCCACATAATAAGTACATATGAACATGGGGCGACAGATTGCAAAGTGCTCCTAAGGGTATAAAGAAGAATGGATAAAAGATTTTCCTGTCCTTTGTCATGGTACCTTGCATGGATGAAGCTTAATATAATACCTAATTGGCTACAAAGAATCACAGGGCTTTAGAAAAACTGAATGGCATGGTTATGCTGCAGCATCTTATCCAACAACTCATAATGAATTGCAGTAACATAATCCAGCATTGAACATGAAGCTGACTTCACCATGAGACTGCATGAGAACCCTGAAGAGTGTACAACAGCCACATTGTGGACAGGTTTTAATAAGTTTAAGATTTCATCAAAAATGAAAAAGAAGATGAAAGAAAAATTTGTAATTACTTCAACAGAAGAAACCAGAATAGTTTAATTACTTGGAATGAGAATTAAAGTACAAAACAAATATTTGGTGAGAGTTTAGCTATAAATACAGGGGAATATTTATTTTCATAGGCAAGATAAAGGTAAAATTATCATATTTTATTTTTCATGGTTCAGTGATTACTGTGTTCTTTGCTTTTAGTGTCTGTGTGATGACAGAGATAGATCTTTGTGGACAGAGGTTTTATTTCAAATGGATCATTCCTGCTTCCTGGCTGTGTCCACACAAAACCAAAATATCTAGATAAGTGGTATCCAGCTGTAAAAATGCCAAATGATGCCAAGGTTTCTGGTATTTCTAAATATCTGAGTGTTTGGTACAAATGTTTCCAAATATGTAGATGTAGGCATTGGCAGTTTAGTTGACAAAACTCAGATAAGTACTAGACTTTCTATTTTTAGCATACTTATTTTTAGCACAAGATTCTACCTATGCTTAGTAATGGATGATAGAGTAACTGCTTCAAATTCTTGATCCCAGGAAAGGCCTACGTATTCAGGGAAGTCTGAGAAAAGCCACAATCCCTTCAGCCTTCTATGGGTACCATTTCCCTGTCACATGAAATCTAGTAAGTCCTGCAAACAGTACTGAGTTATTACTGTCCTAGAGAGGCAAAGTCACAACAAAGATGTTGTGATGACCTAATGGCCATCCTAGTGCTGAGCACCCAGTAAGTACATGAGAAAATCTGGCAATACAGAGAATGTTCACAAATTGCCTTTACCACTTCTGTCCACTTACCAGCATCTGAAGCTACATCTTCATATGGATGAATTTCCTGTGTTCCTATCTAAAACCCATCCTTCCACTTTGCACTAGACTGCTTTCCCTCTTGCCTACCCAAGATATTGTTCCAAGAGTTCTTCTCTCTCCTGCATTGGAACGTTTTCTCTCCTTCTTCAGGATCCTTCCCATCTGCAGACACACATGCTATTGTTTCTCCTGTTCTTCAGCATGCACAGGCATGCAGGCACGGGCACACACTGCACTTTCCTTTGATGAATACTTCCCCAGCTAGCTACTGTCGTACCTGTTTGAGAGCAAAATGCTTTCCAGATATGTCTGTACTCACTGTCTCTAAGCTTTATCCCCTCACTTTCTCTTAAACGCACTCTTATCCACCTTTTAGTTCTACCCATTCCATCAAACCTGCCCTCCTTGGGCTGAGGCTGCTGGATCCACCCAACAGTTCTCAGCCCTCATTTTAACTTAATCCCTTAGTAGCATTTGATACTTTGAGTCACTCCCTTCTTGATCTTTTTTCTGTTTCACTTGTTTTCCAGGACACCAGACCCTTCTAGTTTTCTGCCTACATTAGTGCTTGCTTCTTCTCGGTCTCCTTTGCTGTTTCTTCCTTCCCCTCCAACCTTATTTTATATTTTGCTTTTATAGATGAGGTCTCGCTTTGTTACCTAGGCTGGAGTGCAGTAGTGCAATCATAGCTCACTGCAGCTTTGAACTCCTAGGCTCAAGCAATCCTCCCGCCTCAGCCTCCCTGATAGCTGGGACTACAGGAGCACACCCACTCCCAGCTAAGTTTTTTATTTTTTTGTAGAGATGGAGTCTTGTTTTGTTACCCAGACTGGCCTTGAACTCCTGGCTTCAAGTGATCCTCCTAATTCAGGCTCTCAAAGTACTGAGATTACAGGTGTGAACCACTGCACCTGGCACACACAACCTAGCTGGAGTATCTGAGAGTATAGACATCGGAACTTTTCTTTGCTTGATCTAACTACAGTTTTTTGGAGATTTTATTTAGTGTTATGGTATATTTTGAATGTTTGTATCCCCCTCAAATTTAAATGTTAAAAACATAATCATTGACTGAGCTCAGTGGCTCAAACCTGTAATCACAGCACTTTGGGAGGCTGAGGTGGGCAGATCACCTGAGGTCAGGAGTTTGAGACCAGCCTGACCAACATGGTGAAACCCCGTCTCTACTAAAAATACAAAAATTAGCTGGGCGTGGTGGTATGCACCTGTAATCCCAGCTACTCAGAAGGCTGAGGCTGGAGAATCACTTGAACCCGGGAGGCAGAGGTTGCAGTAAGCCAAGACTGCACCACTGCACTCCAGCCTAGGCGACAGAGTGAGACTCCATTTCAAAAAAAAAAAAAAAAAGTAATAATCAATTCGATGGTATTATGTGGGGGCATCATGAGACCAAAGATCTCACTAATGGGATCAGTGCCCTTTAAAAAGAGGCCCTGGAATGCTGCCTGGCCCCTTCTGCCATGTGAGGACACAGTGAGAAGACACCTGTCCATAAAGAAAGCGGGTTCTCACCAGACCCTGAATCTTGGCACCTTGATCTTGGACTTCCCAGCTTTCAGAACCATGAGAAATAAATTTATCTTGTTTAGTCATATTGTGAGGTATTTTGTAACAGCAACCTGAATGAAGTAGCTTTAAAAACACCATGCTGATGACAGTGACTCCTGAATTTATTTCATAATTCCAGCCCTTTCTCCCACACTCCAGAAGTACATCTACTGATATCTCCACTTGGATGTCTAATAGACAAGCTCAACTCCTGATCTCCCATCTCAGTTAAAGGCAACTCCACCCGCCAGGTGGTTTCATCAAAAGCCATGGAGCGAATCCTGGACTCCTATTCTTTTCACAGCCTACATCCAATTCTGGCTCTGTAAAAATCCCATTGGTGCTACCTTCAAAACATATCCAGTGTCTACTTTTGGCTACCTTCACTACTTCCACCCCAGCTGGTGTCACCATAACTGTGTGTGTGTTTTGAGATGATCTCTTGCTCTGTCACCCAGGCTGGAGTGCAGTGGCTCCATCATAGCTTACTGCAACCTTGAACTCCTGGTCTCGAGTGATCCTCCCACCTTGGCCTCTCAAAGCACTAGGATCACAGGCATGAACCACCATGCCCAGCTCACTTACTTGATTTTGATGCTCATAATCTATTGTTTGTCTCCTCTCTCCCCTGACTGGAATGTGAGTTCCATGAGAGCCAGAGTCTTCATCTGTTTTGTTCACTGATGTACCACAGGTGGAGAGAACAGAGCATGACATACAGAGGACCCTCAATAAATATTTCTCGAATGCATTAAATCAGTAAGTAGAAAAATCAGGTTGTAAGATTCTCCTGGTAGTGATGATGATGATGATCATGATGATGCTGATGATAGCTATCTTTTATTGAGCACCTACAATGTGCCATTGACAGGCTATTTACTTAATCTCATTTCATCTGCAAAACAACCACCTGGCATAGATACCTTTATTTACCCTATTTTTCAGATGGAGTCTGAGGCACAGAAAATTTCTGTAATGAGGCTGATCCAAGTGCAGTGGTGTTTACAACTAATAGATCACAACCAGTTACATATCTCTTTATTCCTTCTCCATTCTCACTGCTTCACTTGACTAGCCTTTAAAAACTTTAAAAAATATTTTAAAAAGAGAGCATTTTTGTAATTTGCCCTAGGTCACCATCACTGGAGGAGGCAGAGCCAAGATTAAACCCAGAGCTGCGTGCTCAACTTCCTCACTATTCTTATGCATTTCTGGAGTGAGTATTAATTGGTGCAGCTTTTCTGGAGGGTAATTTGACCTCAGCTTTAAAAAGGATATGTTCATACCTTTTATTGCAGAGAACTACTGACAGATATTCACAAAAGTCTATGCACACCACTATTAACACAAACAACCAACCAAACAAATAAAAAATCAAGAAGAACCCAAGTTATTCATAGCAGGTACAATCATACAATGGAAAACTATGTAGCTAATGATACAACACTTTAAAAGAATGTAATGACATGGAAAAACCTTCACACCATGTGGTAAGCAGAAACAAAAGAATAACAAGAAACCAGGACATAAAACTGTATACATTTCATGATCTCCTAATTTTAAAAATTTATGCATAAAAAAACTGGAAGGGAGGGAGTGGAGCAAGATGGCTGAATAGGAACAGCTCCAGTCTCCAACTCGCAGTGCGAGCGACACAGAAGACCGGTGATTTCTGCATTATCAACTGAGGTACTGGGGTCATCTCACGAGGGAGTGCCGGACAATCGGTGCTGGTCAGCTGCTGCAGCCCAACCAGCGAAAGCTGAAGCAGGGCGAGGCATTGCCTCACCTGGGAAGCGCAAGGGGGAAGGGAATCCCTTTTCCTAGCCAGGGGAACTGAGACACACCACACCTGGAAAATCAGGTAACTCCCACCCCAATACTGTGCTTTAAGCAAACGGGCACACCACAAGATTATACCCACACCTGGCTGAGAGGGTCCCACGGCCACGGAGCCTCCCTCATTGCTAGCACAGCAGTCTGTGATCTAACCGCAAGACAGCAGCGAGGCTGGGGGAGGGGCGCCCGCCATTGCTGAGGCTTAAGTAGGTAAACAAAGCCACTGGGAAGCTCGAACTGGGTGGAGCTCACAGCAGCTCAAGGAAACCTGCCTGTCTCTGTAGAATCCACCTCTGGGGACAGGGCACAGCTAAACAACAACAACAAAAAAAGCAGCAGAAACCTGTGCAGATGCAAACGACTCTGTCTGACAGCTTTGAAGAGAGCAGTGGATCTCCCAACACGGAGGTTGAGATCTGAGAACAGACAGACTGTCTGCTCAAGTGGGTCCCTGCCCCCTGAGTTGCCTAACTGGGAGACATCCCCCACTAGGGGCAGTCTGACACCCCACACCTCACAGGTGGAGTACACCCCTGAGAGGAAGCTTCCAAAGTAAGAATCAGACAGGTACACTCACTGTTCAGCAATATTCTATCTTCTGCAACCTCTGCTGCTGATACCCAGGCAAACAGGGTCTGGAGTGGACCTCAAGCAATCTCCAACAGACCTACGGCTGAAAGTCCTGACTATTAGAAGGAAAACTATCAAACAGGAAGGACACCTATACCAAAACCCCATCAGTACATCACCATCATCAAAGACCAGAGGCAGATAAAAGTACAAAGATGGGGAAAAAGCAGGGCAGAAAAGCTGGAAATTCAAAAAATAAGAGTGCATCTCCCCCTGCAAAGGAGCACAGCTCATCGCCAGCAACGGATCAAAGCTGGTCAGAGAATGACTTTGACGAGATGAGAGAAGAAGTCTTCAGTCCATCAAACTTCTCAGAGCTAAAGGAGGAATTACGTACCCAGTGCAAAGAAACTAAAAATCTTGAAAAAAGAGTGGAAGAATTGATAGCTAGAATAATTAATGCAGAGAAGGTCATAAACGAAATGACAGAGATGAAAACCATGACACGAGAAATACGTGACAAATCCACAAGCTTCAGTAACCGACTCGATCAACTGGAAGAAAGAGTATCAGCAACTGAGGATCAAATGAATGAAATGAAGCGAGAAGAGAAACCAAAAGAAAAAAGAAGAAAAAGAAATGAACAAAGCCTGCAAGAAGTATGGGATTATGTAAAAAGACCAAATCTACGTCTGATTGGGGTGCCTGAAAGTGAGGGGGAAAATGGAACCAAGTTGGAAAACACTCTTCAGGGTATCATCCAGGAGAACTTCCCCAACCTAGTAGGGCAGGCCAACATTCAAATTCAGGAAATACAGAGAACGCCACAAAGATACTCCTCCAGAAGAGCAACTCCAAGACACATAATTGCCAGATTCACCAAAGTTGAAATGAAGGAAAAAATCTTAAGGGCAGCCAGAGAGAAAGGTCAGGTTACCAACAAAGGGAAGCCCATCAGACTAACAGCAGACCTTTTGGCAGAAACTCTACAAGCCAGAAGAGAGTGGGGGCCAATATTCAACGTTCTTAAAGAAAAGAATTTTCAACCCAGAATTTCATATCCAGCCAAACTAAGCTTCATCAGTGAAGGAGAAATAAAATCCTTTACAGATAAGCAAATACTTAGAGATTTTGTCACCACCAGGCCTGCCTTACAAGAGACCTGAAGGAAGCCCTAAACATGGAAAGGAGCAACCGGTACCAGCCATTGCAAAAACATGCCAAAATGTAAAGACCATCGAGGCTAGGAAGAAACTGCATCAACTAACGAGCAAAATAACCAGTTAATATCATAATGACAGGATCAAGTTCACACATAACAATATTAACCTTAAATGTCAATGGACTAAATGCTCCAATTAAAAGACACAGACTGGCAAACTGGATAAAGAGTCAAGACCCATCAGTCTGCTGTATTCAGGAGACCCATCTCACATGCAGAGACATACATAGGCTCAAAATAAAGGGATGGAGGAAGATCTACCAAGCAAATGGAGAACAAAAAAAAGCAGGGGTTGCAATCCTAGTCTCTGATAAAACAGACTTTAAACCATCAAAGATCAAAAGAGACAAAGAAGGCCATTACATAATCGTAAAGGGATCAATTCAACAGGAAGAGCTAACTATCCTAAATATATATGCACCCAATACAGGAGCACCCAGATTCATAAAGCAAGTCCTTAGAGACTTACAAAGAGACTGAGACTCCCATACAATAATAATGGGAGACTTCAACACCTCACTGTCAACATTAGACAGATCAACGAGACAGAAACTTAACAAGGATATCCAGAAATTGAACTCATCTCTGCAGCAAGCAGACCTAATAGACATCTACAGAACTCTCCACCCCAAATCAACAGAATATACATTCTTCTCAGCACCACATCACACTTATTCCAAAATTGACCACATAATTGGAAGTAAAGCACTCCTCAGCAAATGTAAAAGAACAGAAATTATAACAAATTGTCTCTCAGACCGCAGTACAATCAAACTAGAATTCAGGACTAAGAAACTCAACCAAAATCGCTCAACTACATGGAAACTGAACAAACTGCTCCTAAATGACTACTGGGTACACAACGAAATGAAGGCAGAAATAAAGATGTTCTTTGAAACCAATGAGAACAAAGACATAACATACCAGAATCTCTGGGACACATTTAAAGAAGTGTGTAGAGGGAAATTTATAGCACTAAATGCCCACAAGAGAAAGCAGGAAAGATCTAAAATTGACACTCCAACATCACAATTAAAAGAACTAGAGAAGCAAGAGCAAACACATTCAAAAGCTACCAGAAGGCAAGAAATAACTAAGATCAGAGTAGTACTGAAGGAGATAGAGACACAAAAAACCCTCCAAAAAATCAATGAATCCAGGAGCTGGTTTTTTGAAAAGATCAACAAAATTGATAGACCGCTAGCAAGACTAATAAAGAAGAAAAGAGAGAAGAATCAAATAGACGAATGAAAAATGATAAAGGGGATATCACCACCGACCCCACAGAAATACAAACTACCATCAGAGAATACTATAAACACCTCTATGCAAATAAACTGGAAAATCTAGAAGAAATGGATAATTTCCTGGACACTTAACACTCTCCCAAGACTAAACCAGGAAGAAGTTGAATCCCTGAATAGACCAATAGCAGGCTCTGAAATTGAGGCAACAATTAATAGCCTACCCACCAAAAAAAAGTCCAGGACCAGATGGATTCACAGCTGAATTCTACCAGAGGTACAGAGAGGAGCTGTACCATTCCTTCTGAAACTATTCCAATCAATAGAAAAAGAGGGAATCCTCCCTAACTCATTTTATGAGGCCAACATCATCCTGATACCAAAGCCTGGCAGAGACACAACAATAAAAGAGAATTTTAGACCAATATCCCTGATGAACATCGATGCAAAAGTCCTCAATAAAATACTGGCAAACCAGATCCAGCAGCACATCAAAAAGCTTATCCACCATGATCAAGTGGGCTTCATCCCTGGGATGCAAGGCTGGTTCAACATATGCCAATCAATAAATGTAATCCAGCATATAAACAGACCCAAAGACAAAAACCACATGATTATCTCAATAGATGCAGAAAAGGCCTTTGACAAAATTCAACAGCCCTTCATGCTAAAACCTCTCAATAAATTCGGTATTGATGGAACATATCTCAAAATAATAAGAGCTATTTATGACAAACCCACAGCCAATATCATACTGAATGCGCAAAAACTGGAAAAATTCCCTTTGAAAACTGGCACAAGAAAGGGATGCCCTCTCTCACCACTCCTGTTCAGCATAGTGTTGGAAGTTCTGGCTAGGGCAATCAGGCAAGAGAAAGAAATAAAGGTATTCAGTTAGGAAAAGAAGAAGTCAAATTGTCCCTGTTTGCAGGTGATATGATTGTATATTTAGAAAACCCCATTGTCTCAGCCCAAAATCTCCTTAAGCTGATAAGCAACTTCAGCAAAGTCTCAGGATACAAAATTAACGTGCAAAAATCACAAGCATTCTTATACACCAGTAACAGACCAACAGAGAGCCAAATCATGAATGAACTTCCATTCACAATTGCTTCAAAGAGAATCAAATACCTAGGAATCCAACTTACAAGGGATGTAAAGGACCTCTTCAAGGAGAACTACAAACCACTGCTCAGTGAAATAAAAGAGGACACTAACAAATGGAAGAACATACCATGCTCATGGATAGGAAGAATCAATATCGTGAAAATGGCCATACTGTCCAAGGTTATTTGTAGATTCAATGCCATCCCCATCAAGCTACCAAGGAGTTTCTTCACAGAATTGGAAAAAACGGCTTTAAAGTTCGTATGGAACCAAAAAAGAGCCTGCATTGCCAATACATTCCTAAGTCAAAAGAACAAAGCTGGAGGCATCATGCTACCTGACCTCAAACTATACTACAAGGCTACACTAACCAAAACAGCATGGTACTGGTACCAAAACACATATATAGACCAATGGAACAGAACAGAGTCCTGAGAAATACTACCACACATCTACAGTCATCTGATCTTTGACAAACCTGAGAAAAACAAGAAATGGGGAAAGGACTCCCTATTTAATAAATGGTGCTGGGAAAATTGGCTAGCCATAAGTAGAAAGCTGAAACTGAATCCTTTCCTTACTCCTTATATGAAAATTAATTCAAGATGGATTAGAGACTTAAATGTTAGACCTAATACCATAAAAACCCTAGAAGAAAACCTAGGTAGTACCATTCAGGACATAGGCATGGGCAAGGACTTCATGTCTAAAACACCAAAAGCAACGGCAACAAAAGCCAAAATTGACAAATGGGATCTAATTAAACTAAGGAGCTTCTGCACAGCAAAAGAAACTACCATCAGAGTGAACAGGCAACCTACAGAATGGGAGAAAATTTTTGCTATCTAATCCTCTGACAAAGGGCTAATATCCAGAACCTACAAAGAACTCAAACAAATTTACAAGAAAAAAACAAACATCCCCATCAAAAAGTGGGCAAAGGATATGAACAGACACTTCTCAAAAGAAGACATTCATACAGCCAACAGATAAATGAAAAAATGCCCATCATGAGTCTCCATCAGAGAGATGCAAATCAAAACCACAATGAGATACCATCTCACACCAGTTAGAATGGCGATCATCAAAAAGTCAGGAAACAACAGGTGCTCGAGAGGATGTGGAGAAATAGTAACACTTTCACACTGTTGGGGGGAGTGTAAACTAGTTCAACCATTATGGAAAACAGTATGGCGACTCCTCAAAGATCTAGAACTAGAAGTACCACATGACCCAGCCATCCAATTACTGGGTATATACCCAAAGGATTATAAATCATGCTGCTATAAAGACACATGCACACCTATGTTTATTGCGGCATTATTCACAATAGCAAAGACTTGGAATCAACCCAAATGTCTATCAGTGACAGACTGGATTAAGAAAATGTGGCACATATGCACCATGGAATACTATGCAGCCATAAAAAAGGATGAGTTTGCGTCCTTTGTAGGGACATGGATGCAGCTGGAAACCATCATTCTCAGCAAACTATCGCAAGAACAGGAAACCAAACACCGCATGTTCTCACTCATAGGTGGGAACTGAACAATGAGATCACTTGGACTCTGGAAGGGGAACATCACACACCGGGGCCTATCATGGGGAGGGAGGAAGGGGGAGGGATTGCATTGGGAGTTATACCTGATGTAAATGACGAGTTGATGGGTGCTGACGAGTTGATGGGTACAGCACACCAACATGGCACAAGTATACATATGTAACAAACCTGCACGTTGTGCACATGTACCCTAGAACTTAAAGTATAATAATAATAAAAAATAAAATAAAATACAATAAATATACCAAAAAAAGAAAAAAAGTTCAAGTCCAGCCTGGGCAACATAGTGAAAGCCCATCTCTGAAACAAAATGAAACAGAAAAATGAAAGGAAGAAATTTTGTAATTTTTGACAACACAGGTGAACCTAGAGTCAGGTACAGAAAGATACACACATAAGCCAGGTACAGAAAGATACATACTGACTAATCTCACATGTGGACTCTAAAGAAAGTCTCAAACTCACAGATCAGAGAGTAAAATGATGGTTACCAGGGGCTAGGGGAGGTGGGAGTGGATGGGGAAAGAGGAAATTGGTCAAATGGTATGAAGTTTCAGTTAAACAGGAGGAATAAGTTCTAGTGATCTATTGTATAACATGGTGACTATAGTTAATAATAATGAATTATATATTTCAAAATTGCTAGAAGAGTAGATTTTAAATGTTCTCACTACAAAGAAATGATAAGTATTTGAGGTGATGGGTATGTTGATATGTTTGACTTAATCATGCTGCATGTGTATGAACATATATCATAACATCACATTCTATCCCATAAATGTATAAAATTATTTGTTAATTAAAAATAAAAATAAAAATTAAGTAAATATCATGAAGAATCACATTCTCACCAGCTAATCATTTTTTTTTTTCCAGTCTTCAAGGCCATTATTTCAGGAAATAAAGAAATATGCCATCCTAAAGTAGCTTATAAAGGGCAAATGAGAGTGAGCCTTGGGTGGAGTGTGGCAAGGGGGTGGCAACTGTTTGGAAGCCAGGTGCAGAGGACTCTCTCATGTTTATTTTTCCATGGAATATTTGGTTTCCTCAGCTTGGTCCTTTAGTGTCCCATCTAGCAGCATCTTGGACTCACCAAACACTCTAATTTATAATTATCCAGCATTAAGTTGCTCTTTGGCAACTATTCTTGGTGATTCTGCTCATTGGTGTGATTAATTACACCCCATTAAGAGACCAGTATATATTCTGTGGGAGTGTAACGTCGTCTAATTTGTGGGGAGCAGTTTTCAGCTCAGCCAGCTCAGGAACAATTTAATACTGAATCACCAGCAAAGAATCATTGCTTCTAAAGCAGGCAGCTCAGGATTTGGAAATCTGATGAGGAAAAAATAAAATAAAACTAGAAAAACTAGTTTGGGAGGAGAACAACTCCACCTCTCCAGTTAGGTTCTCCTAGGGTTCTCCTGAGGGTAGGTTCACAATTATTTAATGTCATTTGATTCAACTGACACTTATTGACTCCTGCTTTATGTCGGGAGCTGTTTGGGCCACTGGCTCCACATAACACATGGCATTTATTTAGTAAGAATTTGCTGAGCGTCTATTATGTTCCAAGCATATTCTAGGTCTAGATTCTTTTCTTACATCACACCAGAGTAGGAATTTCTGTCTGTTTTGTGCATTGATATAACACAGGAAGCTAGGCCTACAACAATGCTTGGCACATAATAGATGCCCACTAAATTCTTACACACACACACACACACACACACTCCTCCTGATGCTTTTTACCCTGTTCTAGTGGAAAGGAAGAATAACAATAAACCTTATACATAAGCAAATAATCTAGTATATCAGCTGGTGGCAGTGCTAAAGAAAATACGAAAGACAGGCGGAGACACAGACAGAGGGATGAGGGAAGTGAGGAGGCCAGAGCATGCAGGGCCTCTCAGAGTGTTGTAAAACCTTGGGTGCAATAGCACATGTAGAATTCATCACAAAAACACCATTACTGGGCACCTATTGCATGTCTAATACTGTACATAGTTACTTCTTCACCTACACCATCTCAGCTATTCCTCACCAGGGCCATGTAAGGAAGATTTCCTCCCCTTAGCTTCACGTACCAGAAACTCCATTATTTAACACGGTTGTATAACTAGTGAGTGTTTGAGTTGGGACCCAGAGCCAGTCTTTCTGTCCCAAAGCCCACACTCTTTCTACCCCATCACACAACTCTGCAAGAAGTGCAATAAAAATGCGATGACCTGGGCAATACTTAGAATAACAAGAATACATCTGCAGCTCCAAATCATCATAACGAGAGCAAACACTTTTCCAGAGCTTCATACATATCAACTCATCTCATCTTCTCCACAACCCTATGAGAGGCCATCAGGATGTTCCTCATTTTGTAGATGAAGAATCTGAGAGGTCAAGTGGCCCGTGTGTCATGCAACTAGTAAATGGTAGATCCAAGCTCTGAGTCAAAGTGGCTGGCTCTGTGTTCATAACAACCACACTCTGTGGATTCATTCATTTATTCAGCATCATTTGTTGAACACTGTGATAGGAAGGATAATTGCTCCCTCAAAATGTTCATATTTTAATCCTGGGACCTGTGAATATGCTATTTATATAGCATGTCTATGAATTTTCTGAGACCATCTCCTCATCTGCAAAATGGGGATATTGATACATGCTTTACAACTACATATGTATGTTGTATTATGTATCTGTTCTCATACTGCTATAAAGAATACCTGAGACTGGGTAATTTATAAAGAAAAGAAGTTTAATTGGCTCACAGTTCTGCAGGCTGTACAGGCAGCATGATGCTGGTATCTACTTGGCTTCTGAGGAGGCCTCAGGAAACTTACAAACATGGCAGAAGGCAAAAGGGAAGCAGGCATGTCTTACATGGCCAGAGCAGGAAGAAGAGAGAGAGAGGGCAAAGGTGCTGTATGCTTTTAAACAACCAGATCTTAACAGAACTCGCTCACTATCATGAGAACAGCACCAGGAGATGGTGCTAAACCATTCCTGAAGGACCACCCCATGATCCAATCACCTCCCACAAGGCCCCACCTCCAACACTGGGGATTACATTTGGACATAAGATTTGGTGGGGACACAGATACAAACCATATCATATGCCTATAGAGTTGTGTAAAAAAAAAAAAAAAATCTGTGTCCATAGCTATAATTTAAATGACACTTGTGGGGTTGCTGTATCAACCTGCTATATCTGGTTTTAGATTTCATGCTACAGTAAAGAGTTAAAAAAAATCTTATTTAAGGACCACACAACAAATCAGAATAATATACATATCAATCTCTTACCTTTGGGTATAAAATTATGGGACATTTCCATTTTCTACTTTTTGTATTTTGTTAATTAAAATAAAAAATCTTTAATATTTTTGTATGCAGGAAAAAATAAAGACAAAATGAAAATGATAGTAAAGACCCAAATTACATACCTGTCAGGCTTCTTGGGAGCATTAAATAAGCTCTTGGTGCTTGAGAAAGAGCATTAAGGGAGGA
Source organism: Trachypithecus francoisi (assembly GCF_009764315.1). NCBI lineage: Eukaryota > Metazoa > Chordata > Mammalia > Primates > Cercopithecidae > Trachypithecus > Trachypithecus francoisi. Next base: position 80,551,271 of record NW_022681454.1, on the reverse strand, counting down.
CGTGGGAAGAGATGCAGCACTTGAGCCATAAAGTTCAATGCTAATCAATATTGTGGTCATGAACCTGAGATCCTGTAGGATTCTGAAGCAGAGTCTGTTCAGGGTTGGATACTTTCTGGAGTAGTATATTTAATTTTATTCTAATTATTTGGAGGATGGCAAATTCTTTGTAGATAGAATCAGAGTTTTATTTCTCTTGAATCCCTGACAGCTCCTAGGGTAATGCCTAACTACATCATAGTTGCTGAATAAATACTTTTTAACTAATTGATGAATTGAATTTATATTTCATGTACATTACATATAGTAACTTATTGTTGAGTGAACTAGAATACTCCATAATGGAAGTGGACTAGAATGTACTATATTTTACCCTGGTGTTAAAGAACAAGTGCCACTTGGGGCTCATAAAGAACTATTTGAAAAAATTCATTACATCTAAAGATAAACTTGGTGGAAACCCTGCAAATAACTTATGAGGCCGTCAATACCTTGATTCCAAACCAGAAATAGCAGACAGTTTGAGAAAAGAAAATTATAGATCAATTCTATTCATGAACATAGACACAAAAAAATTAAACAAAATATTGGTTAACTTAATCCAGCAATCTATAAAAAAGAATAATAAAACAGCTGTTTGAGACTACTGGTTTAATATTCAAAAATCAAATCATGTGTTACATTGTACTAACAGTCGAAAGAAGAAAAACCACATGATCATATCAATTGATGTAAAAAAATGCACTTGACAAAATTCAACATCCATTCATAAAAACATTCAGAAAACTAAGAATAGAAACCAATCCAAATTTTGATATCTAATTTTACTAGTTTTAATTATAAACACTCAGCAAACTAGAAAGAGAAGGAAACTTCCTCAATCTGATAAAGGGTATCTACAAAACCCTATGACTGGTATCATACTTAAGGTACTTAATGGTGAAAGACAGAATGCTTTCCCTTCAGGATTGGGAACAAGATAAGGTTTTCCATTCTCAATGTTGTTGTTCATCATTATGTTGAAAGGTTCTAGCCAGGGCAACAAGGCAAGAAAAAAAAAATAGCCATACAGATTGAAAAGGAAAAAAAAAAAGACTGTTTGCAGATGACATGGCTGTTTACATAGACAGTTCAAGGAATCTGTGGGTTGCTGGCAAGATGGCCAAATAGGAAGAGATCCAGTCTGCAGCTCCCAATGAGACCAATGCAGAGGTGGGTGATTTCTGCATCTCCAACTGAGGTACCCTGTTCATCTCAATGGGACTGCTTAGGCAGTGGGTGCACCCCACAAAGGGCAGCAGAAGCAGGGTGGGGTGTTGCCTCACGTGGGAAGTGCAAGGAGTGGGGGAACCTCCCTTTCCCAGCCAAGGGAAGCCATGAGGGACTGTATTATCCAGCTCAGATACTGTGCTTCTCCCACATTTTTTGCAATCCACAGACCAGGAGATTCTCTTGTGTGCCTATACCACTAGGGCCCTGGGTTTCAAGCACAAAACTGGGCAGCTGTTTGGGCAGACATCAAGCTAGTTGCAGGAGGTTTTTTTTTTCTTATTTTAATTTTATTTTTTTACCCAAGTGGTGCCTGGAACCCCAGCAAAACAGAACTGTTCACTCCCCTAGAAAGGGGACTGAAGGTAGGGAACCAAGTGGTGTCACCCCGCAGTTCCCACTCCCACAGATCACAGCAAGCTAATAACCACTGGCTTGAAAGTCTCACAGCCAGCACAGCAGTCTGAAGTCAACCTGGGACGATCAAGCTTGGTTGGGGGAGGGGCCTCTGCCATTACTGAGGCTTGAGTAGGCAGTTTTCCCTTGACCATACTCAAAAGGCCTGGAAGTTCAGACTGGGCAGAACTCAACACAGCGTGGCAAAGCGGCTGTGGCCAGACTGCTGCTCTAGATTCCTCTTCACTGGACAGGGCATCTCTGAAAGAAAGGCAGCAGCCCCCTTCAGGGGCTTATAGATAAAACTCCCGTCTTACTGGGACAGAGCACCTGGGGGAAGGAGATGCTGTGGGCATAGCTTCAGTGAACTTAAACATACCTGCCTGCCAGCTCTGAAGAGAGCAGCAAATCCTGACAAGGAGGGTTCTCCCAGCACAGTGCTCAAGCTCTGCTAAGGGACAGACTGCCTCCTCAGGTGGGTCCTTGACCCCCATTCCTCCTGACTGGGAGAGACCTCCCAACAGGGATCGACAGACACCTCATACAGGAGAGCTCCAGTTGGTATCAGGCCAGTACCCCTGTGGGATGAAGCTTCCAGAGGAAGGAGCAGGCAACAATCTTTGCTATTCTGCAGCCTCCACTGGTGATACACAGGCAAATAGAGTCTGGAGTGACCTCCAGCAAACTGCGACAGAACGGCAGAAGAGGCGCCTGACTGCTAGAAGAAAAACTAACCAACAGAAAGCAATAACATAAACATCAACAAAAGGAATCCCCAAAGAGAAACTCCATCCAAAGGTCATCAACCTTAAAGATCAAAAGTAGATAAATCCACAAAGATGAGGAAAAACCAGCACAAAAAGTCCGAAAATTCCAAAAACCAGAATGCCTCTTCTCCTCCATATGATTGCAACTCCTCTCCAGCAAGGGCACAAAACTGGAGAGAGAATGAGTTTGACAAGTTGACAGAAGTAGGCTTCAGAAGGTGGGTAATAACAAACTCCTCTGAGCTAAAGGAGCATGTTCTAACCCAATGCAAAGAAGTTAAGAACCTTGACAAAGGGTTAGATGAACTGCTAACTAGAATAACCAGTTTAGAGAAGAACATAAATTACCTGATGAAGCTGAAAAACACAGCACAAGAACTTCGTGAAGCATACACAAGTATCAACAGCTGAATTGATCAAGCAAAAGAAAGGATATCAGAGATTGTAGATCAGCTTACTAAAATGAGCATGAAGACAAGATTAGAGAAAACAGATAGAAAAGAAATGAACAAAGCCTCCAAGAAATATGGGACTACGTGAAAAGACCACACCTACGATTGATTGGAGTCACTGAAAGTGATGGGGACAATCAAACCAACTTGGAAAACACACTTCAGGATATTATCCAGGAGAACTTCCCCAACCTAGCAAGACAGGCCAACATTAAAATTCAGGATGTACAGAGAACACTACTAAGATACTGTTCGAGAAGAGTAACCCCAAGACACATAATTGTCAGATTCTCCAAGGTTGAAATGAAGGAAAAAATGTTAAGGGCAGCCAGAGAGAAATGTCAGGTTACCTATAAAAGGAAGCCCATCACACTAATGGTGAATATCTCTGCAGAAACCCTACAAGCCAGAAGAGAGTGGGGGCCAATATTCAACATTCTTAAAGAAAAGAATTTTCAGCCCAGAACTTCATATTCAGCCAAACCAAGTTTCATAAGTGAAGGAGAAATAAAACTCTTTACAGACAAGCAAATGCTGAGGGATTTTGTCACCACCAGGCCTGCCTTATAAGAGCTCCTGAAAGAAACAGTAAATATGGAAAAAAAAACCGGTACCAGCCACTGCAAAAACACACCAAAATATAAAGACCAAGGACACTATGAAGAAACTGCATCAACTAATGTGCAAAATAACCAGCTAGCATTATGATGACAGGATCAAATTCACACATAGCAATATTAATCTCAAATGTAAATGGGCTAAATGCCCCAATTAAAAGACACAGACTAGCAAATTAAGCTCAAAATATAGAGATGGAGGAATATTTACCAAAAAAATGGAAAGAAAAAAAAAAAAGCAGGGGTTTCAATCCTAGTCTCTGATAAAACAGACTTTAAACCAACAAAGACCAAAAAAGATAAAGAAGGGCATTACATAATGGTAAAGGGATCAATGCAACAAGAAGAGCTAACTTTCCTAAATACATATGCAACCAATACAGGAGCACCCAGATTCATAAAGCAAATTCCTAGAGACCTACAAAGAGACTTAGACTCCCACACAATAATAGTGGGAGACTTTAACACTCCACTGTCAATATTAGACAGATCAACAAGACAGAAAATTAACAAGGATATTCAGAACTTGAACTCAGCACTGGACCAAGTGGACCTAATACATATCTACAGAACTCTCCATCCCAAATCAACAGAATATACATTCTTTTCAGCACCACATAGCAGTTATTCTAAAAATTGGCTACATAATTGGAAGTAAAACACTCCTCAGCAAATGCAAAAGAATGGAAATAATAACAAACAGCCTCTCCAACCACAGTGCAATCAAATTAAAACTCAGGATTAAAAAACTCACTCAAAACCACACAACTACATGGAAACTGAACAACCTGCTCCTGAATGACTACTGGGTAAATAACGAAGTGAAGGCAGAAATAAAGATGTTCTTTGAAACCAATGAGAACAAAGACACAACATACCAGAATCTCTGGGACACAGCTAAAGCAGTGTTTAGAAGGAAACTTATAGCATTAAATGCCCACATCAGAAAGTAGGAAAGATCTAAAATTGACACCCTACCATCACAATTAAAATAACTAGAGAAGCAAGAGCAAACACATTCAAAAGCTAGCAGAAGGCAGGAAATAACTAAGATCAGAGCAGAACTGAAAGATATAGAGACATGAAAAACCTTTCAAATAATCAATAAATCCAGGAGCTGGTTTCTTTGAAAAGATTAACAAAACAGATAGACAGCTAGCCAGACTAATAAAGAAGAAAAGAGAGAAGAATCAAATAGACACAATAAAAAATGATAAAGGGGATAGCACCACCCATCCCACAGAAATACAAACTACCATCAGAGAATACTATAAACACCTTTACACAAATACACTAGAAAATCTAGAAGAAATGGATAAATTCTTGGATAAGTTCCTAGGCACATACACCCTCCAAGACTAAACAAGGCAAAAGTTGAATCCCTGAATAGACCAATAACAACTTCTGAAATTGAGGCAGTAATTAATAGCCTACCAACCAAAAAAAATCCCAGGACCAGATGGATTAACAGCTGAATTCTACCAGAGGTACAGAGACGAGCTGCTACCATTCCTTCTGAAACTATTACCAACAATAAATAAAGAGGGATTCTGCCAAATTCATTTTATGAGGCCAGCATCATCCTAATTCCAAAACCTGGCAGAGAAACAAAATAAAAAGAAAATTTCAGGCCAATATCGCTGATAAACATTGATGCGAAAATCCTCAATAAAATACTGGCAAACTGAATCCATCAAAAAACTTACCCACCAAGATCAAGTCAGTTTTACCCCCAGGATGCAAGGTTGGTTCTACATACACAAATCAATAAACATAATCCATCACATAAACAGAACTAATAACAAAAATCACATGATTATTTCAATAGATGCAGAAAAGGCCTTCAATAAAATTCAACACTCCTTCATGCTAAAAAGACTCAATAAATCAGGTATTAATGGAACATGTATCAAAATAGTAAGAGCTATTTATGACAAACCCATAGCCAATATTATACTGAATGGGCAAAAACGGGAAGCATTCACTTTGAAAACAGGCACAAGGCAAGGATGCCCTCTCTCGCCACTCCTATTCAACATAGTATTGGAAGTTCTGGCCTGAGCAGTCAGGCAAAAGAAATAAAGGGTATTCAAATAGGAATAGAGGAAGTCAAATTGCCTCTCTTTGCATATGGCATGATTATATACTTAGGAAACCCATTGTCTCAGCCCCAAAATTCTTTAAGCTGATAAACAACTTCAGCAAAGTATCAACATGCAAAATCAACGTGCAAAAATCACAAGCATTCCTATACACCAATAATAGACAAGCAGAGAGCCAAATTATGAGAGAACTCCCATTCATAATTGCTACAAAGAAAATAAAATACCTAGGAACACAACTTACAAGGGACTTGAAGGACCTCTTCAAGGAGAACTACAAACCAATGCTCAAGGAAATAAGAGAGGAAACAAACAAATAGAAAAACATTCCGTGCTCGTGGATAACAAAAATCAATATGATGAAAATGGCCATACTGCCTAAAGTAATTTATAGATTCAATGTTATTCCCATCAAGCTACTATTGACTTTCTTCACAGAATAAGAAAAAACTACTTTAAATTTCATATGAAATGAAAAAAGAGCCCATATAGCCAAGTCAATCCTAAGCAAAAGGAACAAAGCTGGAGGTATCACGCTACCTGACTTTTAACTATACTACAAGGCTACAGTAACCAAAACAGCATGGTATTGTTACCAAAACAGAGATATAGACCAATGGAACAGAACAGAGGCCTCAGAAATAACACCACACATCTACAACCATCTGATCTTTGACAAACCTGACAAAAACAAGCAATGGGGAAAGGATTCCTTATGTAATAAATGGTACTGGGAAAACTGACTAGCCATATACAGAAAACTGAAACTGAACCCCTTCCTTACTCCTTATACAAAAAATTAACTCACAATGAATTAAACACTTAAACATAAAACCTAAAACTATAAAAACCCCAGGAGAAAATCTAGGCAATACCATTGAGGACATAGGCATGGCAAAGACTTCATGACTAAAACACCAAAAGCAATTGCAACAAAAGTCAAAATTGACAAATGGGATCTAATTAAGCTAAAGAGCTTCTGCACAGCAAAAGCAACTATCATCAGAGTGAACAGGCAATCTACAGAATGGGAGAAAATTTGTGCAATCTAATCCTCTGACAAAGGGCTAATATCCAGAACCTACAAGGAACTTAAACAAATTTACAAGAAAAAAAAAAACCCATCAAAAAGTGGGCAAAGGATACGAACAGATACTTCTCAAAAGAAGACATTAATGAGGCCAACTAACATATTTTAAAAAGCTTATCATTATCACTTATCATTAGAGAAATGCAAATCAAAACCACAATGAGATACCATCTCACATCAGTTACAATGGCAATCATTAAAAAGTCTGGAAACAACAGATGCTGGTGAGGATGTAGAGAAATAGGAAGACTTTTACATTGTTAGTGGGAGTGTAAATTAGTTTATTCATTGTGGAAGACAGTGTGGTGATTCCTCAAGGATATAGAACCAGAAATACCATTTGACCCAGCAATCCTGTTACTGGGTATATACCCAAAGGAGTATAAATCACTCTACTGTAAAGACACATGCACACGCATGTTTATTGCAGCACTATTTACAATAGCAAAGACTTGGAACCAACCCAAATGTCTATCAGTGATAGACTGGATAAAGAAAATGTGGCACACATACACCATGATACTATGCAGCCATAAAAAAGGATGAGTTCATGTCCTTTGCAGGGTCATGGATGACGCTGGAAACCATCATCCTGAGCAAACTAACACAGGAACGGAAAACCAAACATTACATGTTCTCACTCATAAGTGGGAGCTGAACAATGAGAACACGTGGACATAGGGAGGGGAACAGCACACACTGGGGCCTATTGGGGGATGGGGATAAAGGGGAGGGCAAGCATTAGGACAAATACCTAATGCATGTGGAGCTTAAAACTGAGATGATTGGTTTATAGGTGCAGCAAACCACCATAGCGCATGTATGCCTATGTAACAGACCTGCACTTTAAGCACATGTATCCCAGAGCTTAAAGTAAAATTAAAAATAAAAAAGAAAGTTCAAGAATTCTGATAACAACAACAACAACAAAATCCAAGAACTAATAAGTGAGTTTGGCAAGTTTGCAGGATGCAAAATAAACACACACAAGTCAACTCTATTTCTTTATTTTAGCAATGAACAACTGGAAATCAAAACTTTAAAAAAATACCATTGACAATAGTTACTCCCAAAATAAAACACTTAGGTATAAATCTAACATCACAGGACATGTATGATGATCACTACAAAACACAGATGAAAAAGAAATCAAAGAAAACCTAAGTAAATGGAAAGACATACCATGCTCATGGATTGCAAGACTCAATATAGTAAAGATGTCAATTGTCTCCAATTGATGTGCAGATTTAATGTCATTTCAATCAAAATTATAACAGAATTACTAAAAAGATAGAGACAAGCTGATGCTAAATTTTATATCGGGAGGCAAACAAGTAAGATAGCCAAAACAATTCTGACAAAGAAGAAAAAGTTTAGAGAAATCATACTATCCAATTTTAATATTTACTCCAAAGCTATAGTCATCAAAGCAGTGAAGCAATTGTGAGTACTAGCAAAGAGAGACACATAGCTCAATAGAAAAGAAATGAGAGTTTAGAATTAGACTCACACAAATATATCTAACTGATTTTTCACAAAGGCAATTCAAAGGAGAAAGGACAGCCTTTTAACAAACGCAGTTTGGACAAGTGAATATCTATATGTAGAAAGAAAGAAAGAAAGATGAAAGGAAGAAAGAGAAAGAAAGAAAGGAAGAGAAAGAGAGACAGAGAAAGGAAAGAAAGGAGAAAGAGATAAAGAAGAAAGAAAAAGAAAAAACTTTAATCTAACCATCACAGCTTACATAAAAGTTTAAAATATTCATAAATCTAAATGTAAAACTTAAAACTACAAAGTTAGCCTTCAGTGGAATAGATCGAAAAAGTTAGATCCTTTCAGTTCATTACATTTTCAAGAAAAGTAATTAAATTAACTAGGCATGGTGGCACACGCCTGTAATCCCAGCTACTTGGGAGGCTGAGGCTGGAGAATTGCTCGAACCTGGGAGGCAGAGGTTGCAGTGAGCCGAGATTGCGCCACTGCACTCCAGCATGCACGGCAGAGCGAGACTCCGTCTCAAAAAAAACAAAAAAAAAAAGAAAAGAAAATTTAGCAAAAAGGCAATCTCCCCTTTAATTTAGTGGAACAATCAGAAGTAAAAGGAAAGAAAACTCTGGGAAAACAAAATTGGTGAATCACATGGAGAAATGTGGCCTGGGATATCTACCTGGGAACACGAATCCCCAGAAATAGCAGTGTCTTGACAGCCTTTGAACTCATTTATTCATTCACCAAATATTTACTGAGCCCCTTATATCTGAGATGCTAAGTACACAACAGTAAACAAAAGAGAACCCATCTTGTTCCGTACCCATGGAGATTACACTGAAGCAGGGGAAATAGGCTTTAGACAAATACTAGTAAGCACATAGTAAGAACTTGTGATAAGTGCTATGAGAGAAACAACAGGGTAAAAAAGTAACTAGGTGAGGTGGTGGATGGATGTGTTAGTTTGCTATGAAATTGTCCATATTGGCCTTTTTTTTTTTTTTTGAGATGGAGTCTCTCTCTGTCACCCAGGCTGGAGTGCAGTGGCGCTATCTTGGCTCACTGCAACCTCCGCCTCCGGGTTCAAGCGATTCTCTGCCTCAACCTCCCTAATAGCTGGAATTACAGGCACAGGACACCACACCCAATGTAGTTTTAATAGAGATGGGGTTTTGCCATGTTTGCCAGGCTGGTCTTGAACTCCTGACCCACCTCAGCCTCCCAAAGTGCTAGGATTACAGGTGTGAGCCACCATGACCAGCTGGCTTTTTTTTTCCTACAAAGATGGGAATTTCATATTATTTGGTCTAACAGATTTGGCAGGATGGGTGAAGGAGTTGGAGGGAGGTGTTAGGAATAAGAATGACCCCCATGTTTCTGGCCTTAGCAGCAGAGCATGTGGAAGTGCCTTTATTGAGATGGGGAAGACTGGGAGAGGGGCAGGTGCTGGGGTGTGGGGGTTGGTAGAAGAAGCTCAGTTGGCAGATGTGAGGTTTGTGATATCTGTGTGAAGTCCAAGTAGAGATGTCCATGAGGCAGTTGGTATAGGATTTGGGAGCTCAGCGGAGAGTTCTAGCTAAGACACACGTTTGGGAATTTTAGCATATTAGATGATACTGAAATATGTGGGAATGGATACATGCATCTATAAGAAAGTTTAAAATGAGGAGAGAAGAGGGCCCAGCAGCTCCAATATCTGGAGACTGGGTATAGGAGGAGGAGCAGCAAGAAACTGGAGAATGTGTCAGAGCTGTAGGAGGAAAACCACGAGAGTGCAGTATATGAAGGCCAAAAGAAGAGCATGAGTCAACAAAAAAGAGAGAACGGTAGATTGTGTTGGATGCTCCTGAGGGGTCTAGCAAGAGGAGGCATTGATTATTTGTTGTTTAAACTCCAGGTTAAGGCCAGGCATGGTGGCTCACACCTGTAATCCCAGCACTTTGGGAGGTTGAGGTGAGTGGATCACTGGAGCTCCGGAATTTGAGACCTGCCTGGGCAACATGGTGAAACCCCATCACTATAAAAAAATACAAAACTTAGCTGGGTGTGGTTGCACACACCTCTAGACCCAGCTACTCGGGAGGCTGAGGTGAGAGGAATTACTTGAGTGCAGGAGGTGGAGGTTGCAGTGAGCTGAGATTGCACCACTGGATTCCAGCCTGGGCAACAGAGCAAGACTATGTCCCTAAATAAATAAATAAAAATAAATAAAATAAAATAAAATAAAATCCAAGTTGAGAAAACATAACTGCTACTCTATAAAACACAGATTTGGTAACACCACTGAAAAGAAACCTACTATTGCTGTGAATGGATATAACAATATAGGCCAGGCGCGGTGGCTCAAGCCTGTAATCCCAGCACTTTGGGAGGCCGAGGCGGGCGGATCACGAGGTCAGGAGATCGAGACCATCCTGGCTAACACTGTGAAACCCCGTCTCTACTAAAAAATACAAAAAACTAGCCGGGCGAGGTGGCGGGCGCCTGTAGTCCCAGCTACTCGGAGGCTGAGCCAGGAGAATGGCGTGAACCCGGGAGGCGGAGCTTGCAGTGAGCTGAGATCCGGCCACTGCACTCCAGCCTGGGCGACAGAGCGAGACTCCGTCTCAAAAAAAAAAAAAACAATATAAACACATACATTGTGTTTGCTCTGTGTCAGGCACTGCTCTGAGTATTTCTTATATATTCACTCATTTAATCCTCACCACTCCCAGTTTACAAACAGGACAAAAGTAAATAACTTGTCCCATGTCAAAGGGCTAAATGTAATGGAGCTGGAATTAAATCCGGGCATTCTAGCTCTGGGGTTAGTGCTATTAACACTCTCATGAATGACTGACAGAGATTCCTTAACAAACTTGAAAGTTGTCATTTGAAATATAGAATGTCACTGCTGAAGCATTCAGACAGCTGCCAAAGGTGAAACAGTTTTCAGTTTAGAATTTTAGTGGATTTGCTATAAGGACATGTTTGTGTGTGTCCATGTGTTTTAACTTCTCTGATCCTGGGCAGACCTATTGCCATATGTGGTAGATTGTTTCAGAGATGCTTACAACAGTCTCTCCCATCCAGCATGCCCTTAGCCTCTCCTCCATCAAGAGGAAGGGCCTATTCCTTTCCCCTTAAATCTGGGCTGCCCTTTGTGACTTGCATCAATTGATTTAAACAGGGTGGAAATGATGTTCTTGGACTGCCAAGGCCTGGCCTCAAGAAGCTTTTAGTTAGTTAGTTAGTTTGTTTATTTTTTGTGTTTTGTTTGAAACAGAGTCTCCGTCTGTTGCCCAAGCTGGAGTGCAGTGGTGCGATCTTGGCTCACTACAACAACCTCCTCCCAGGTTCAAGTGATTCTTGTGCCTCAGTCCCCTGAGTAACTGGGATTGTAGGTGCCTGCCACCATGGCCAGCTAATTCTTGTATTTTTAGTAGAGATGGGGTTTCACCATATTGTCCAGGCTGGTCTTGAACTCTTGACTTCAAGTGATCTGCCCACCTTGGCCTCCTAAAGTACTGGAATTATAAGGATGAGCCACCATGCCCGGCCAAGAAGTTTTTAGTTTCTGTTTTCATTTAGGAAAAGCGGCCACCATGTAAAGAACTCAAGGCTCTTCTGCTGGAGGGAAAAACATCTGAAAAGGAAGGAAGGCCCTGGAGGATGAGACAAAATGAATCCAGAGAGGTCACAGGAAGAAAAACCAAGGCGTCTCAGTTGAAAGTCAACACCACAGCCCAAGATAGATGAGTGAGGTTGTCTTGGATCTCCAGCCCAGCGAAATGACAGCTGAGGACAGCTGTGTGAGTGAACCAGCAAACACCATGTAAAGCAGTCTTTATGCTGAGCTTGGCACAACCTCCTGACTCACACAATCCTGAACAATAAGAAATGATTGTTGTTTAAGCCACTAAATTTTAGGGTGGTTTGTCTTGCCACAATGCGTAACAGATAAATTTGATCTCAATCCTCTCTCTATGTTCCTGTGAAGAAGAATGTTAAAGTCAAGGAAGAGCATTTTACTTTGACTCTCAAGTCTACAAGACTTTCAAGGCCTAGGTTAGAGCCTCTTTCCTCTGTTTCCACTTGGCTTCATGTACCCAATAAAAAAAGGTTGGTGTCCTCAGACACAAAAATGTCAGTGGATTTCTTTGGGTCATGTAGTTATAGGTAATTTCCTGTATTTTTCAATTTTTCTAGAGTTAGCAAAAATTATTTTAATAATGAGGAAAGATATACCAAAACTCCTTTTCACAACCATGGCAGCACGGCAACCACTGTTTGTGGGTTGCACAGCAGCCACTCCCAGACTTTGTCTTTCTTCCCAAAGAGCCTGAAAGAACCAGGTGCTCATCTTCCCGGTCTCCTTTGGTGCTAGAGGCAGTCATGCAATCAAATACCAACAAGATGCCAGTAGATACGAAGGTAAGTCTGCTGAGAGGCTTCTGACCAAGTTTTCCTTCTTGGGAAAGAAAGAAGGAAGGAAGGAGACCTCTCTCTTGTTTTGCTCCTTCTGTGCCCTGCATTTGGTTGTGGACACATACGATTGTGGTGTTTGGAGCTCGGTAGCCATTTTGCAACCATAAGGCAATGGGTTTACAGTTGAAAAAACTAAAAAAAAAAATCTACTCAAAAATAAAAAGAAGGAAAGAAACAGAGATTGAAAAGCACTTGGCTTCTTGATATCATCACTGGTTGCTGAACCAACCCTGAAACTTCCTGTCTATTGGCTACCTGTTAACTAATTGACAAATGTCCATATAGTTTAAACCAGCGTTCGATTTTTTTTTTTTTTTTTTAACTCACAGCTGAAAGCATCCTAGCTAATACAGCAACTCTCTGGGTATTGAACATTCTCTTACTGGTACAATCGTCCCTTCAGCATACATGAGGGATTGATTTTAGGACCACTGCATATACCAAAATCTGTATATACTCAAGTCCTTCAGTCAGTCCTGTGGAACCTGTGCATGCCAAAAGGTAGCCCTCCACATACACAGCTTTCGCATCCTGCCAGTACTGTGTTTTTGGCCAAAGTTTGGTTGAAAAAAAAAGAAACCTATGTATATGTGGACGTACATAGTTCAAATCTGTGTTGTTCAGAGATCAACTGCACTCAGTTTTTCCATGCAGCTAAATTCAATTATTCCCACTGTAAATTAATCCTTTTCCCTCTTTTTTGTCTCAGTGGAGACAAGACTTGCTGCTTATCAATCTTTGCAGTAGAGCGAATTCTGTGGCAGGCAGCCATCAGACTTGAACTGCAATATCGGGTCTTCCTGGCTTTCCAGCTTGTGGGCCTGCCTTCGTAATCATGTGAACCATTTCCTTAAAATCAATCACCCCCCGTGACTTATTTATATATATATATATATTTATATGATCTGTTTCTCTGGGGAACCCTGACTAATACAATGATCTAAACCAATTTTCTGTTTTGATTTTAGCTTTGTATTACGGCAATTTGTTATCTATACACAAATCGACAAAATAGAATTAAAAACTCCCATGCACCTAGCACTCAGCTTCAACAACGGTTAATTTGCAACTCTCGTTCTCCTGTTATACTCCCTCCCACATAACTACCTCCCATATTATTTCCAGGTCAACCCCCAGACATTGTATCATTTCACCAATATACCTTTCTGTATGCATCACTAGAAACTAATGACTTTTAAAAATATAACCACAATACCATTTGCACACTTAAAAATAATTCCTTTATATCATCAAATATTCCATCATGTTTAAATTTCCACCAATTATCTATCTTTTAAAAATTGGGGCTGAGAGTGGTGGCTCATGCTTGTAATCCCAGCACTTTGAGAAGCCAAGGTAGGTGGATCACTTGAGCCCAGGAGTTCAAGACCAGCCTGTGCAACATGGTGAAATCCCATCTCTACTGAAAATACAAAACATTTAGCTGGGAGAGTAGTGGTGTGCACCAGCTATTTGGGAGGCTGAGGTGGGAGGATCACCTGAGCCCAGGAGGTCAAAGCTGCAGTGAGCTGAGATTGTGCCACTGCACCCCAGCCTGGGCGACCAGAGTGAGACCCTGTCTCAAAAAAAAAAAAAAGAAAAAAGTTATACTATGTATTGTTTTTCAAAGTTAATACAGAAGTAGGACATACTCATTGAAGAAGTTTTAGAAAACATGAGAAAGCACATAGAATAAAAATGAAAATCACCTGCAGTCCCCACCAGCCTATAAGGTGTCATTGTATGATTAGAAAAAGATGGACCTTTCCAGAAGGAACAGCCTGTGCCAAGATGCCAGCCACCACTTATTGTCTCAAGTGGTACCCTTGCATCCTGCACAAACTGAGCCATTTTACACTCATGGCCCTGAGTATTCCACCAGCGTTTACATTTTGAAGTAGAGCCTTCCAGATTGTTTATGGATATAGGCATAATTTTTGTATAATCAGTTCCATACTATACATTCTGTTTTGTAAACAGCTTTTTTTTCACTTAATAATAGACCATAAACATTTTCCCATGTCATGAAATTTCTTCCCAAGCATGACTTTCTGTGGCTACACAGGTTGCCGTATATGACTATACTATAATTGGTGTAGCCAGTGACCCGCTGTTTAAACCTATTGCCCTTGGAGTGCAACACTTATCTTAATACACAGGCAAGAACATTATGTTCTTTTTGGTAGGAACATTAAAGCATGCAGGGAGTTTCTGCACATGGATTGCATGATTATGAGGTTTGAAGTTGGTTCCACGCATTGGTTTGGGAAGACAGAGAAAGTATGCTTCCACTTAGTGCAACTCATGCCTTGTGGGGTGGAGAGAACTGTCTCTTGATGCATTTAGATTCTTGGCTCTTCCATGGTAAACAAGAAGCTTCAGCCAGGGGCGGTGAGGCACAAAAATGGAACATATTTATTTGTATGGTTATTCCCAAAGTGATGCAACCAGGAGACCTAGGGCTTGGGGAGCCAACCTCAGCTGATGTGTGAGGCTGGCAGAAGGCCACAGGCATGAGGGTTCTCTTGGATTGGCATTGCCGGGTGTCAGGGCATGAACACAGCTCTCCCTGGATGCAAAAACCTGCTGATTGTCTTGTAAGAAACATCATCACAGGCTCAAGGAGTTGACTAATGGATTCTCAGAAAATTGCCAGCTCATAATCTCTGTGTCTTAAGAATTGGGATAAACATTGAGGTCAATTGCAAAGCCCTATTTGCCCAAACCCACAGCCCACAGTCAGTCCAAAACCAGAACCCTAGTGTTTTCTATGCCAGTTCTTATCATTTTTTCTGAATCCACAAAACTAAATGGCTCAGTTTAATGAAGGCATTTAGACTGGGGGAGGTTACAGGGCAGATGCAAAGCAGGAATTCCTAACCCCAGAGGCCACTCCTAAGGGTCACGGTATTTGGTAAGTGTGTTGAAATCCCTCAGATGGGAAGGCCACATACATGAAATCATCAGAAGGATGATTTCACATTAATTCACAAATTATACTTTAGGAGGAGAGGAGTCCATATCACTGGGCCTTGAGGGAAGGCTTTTCTCAGGTAACAGGAGACACAGAACATCAAGTTCTTCTCAGAGATGACTCACATATTAAACATGACTTGGTAGATACTCTTGAATCTGAAACCCACAATGAGCTGTCTCTCATCACTTCCAAGGAACTGCATTTTCTAGAATTTCACCCAGTTCTTGTATCAGAGATGCTATTGGATGGTATGAGTTTTCTAGGACTGCTGTAACAAAATGCCACAAACTGGGTGGCACAAAACAACAGAAATTCCTTCTCTCACAGTTCTGGATGTTAGAAGTCTAAAAGCAAGATGGTGGGCAGGGCCATACTTCCTCCAAAACCTCTAAGGGAGGATCCTTCCTTGCCTCTTCCAGTCCATGGAGGCTTCATCTGGGTGTTCCCTGGCTTCTGGTTGCATAGCCCTAATCTCTGCCTCCTTCGTCATATGGGCTGTCTTCCCTCTGTGTATGTCTGTGTCCAAATTTCCCTCTCATTATAAGGAAACCAGTCATACTGGGTTAGGGTCCGCTCTAATGACCACATTCCAACTTGATTGCATCTGCAAATACCTTATTTCCGAATAAGGTCATATTCACAAGTACCAGGAGTTGGGATTTCAATGTGCCTTTTTAGAAGACACAATGTAACCCATGACAGCTGGAAAGTCAAAGGTCCAGAATTATAGATACAGCTGCATCACCAACTGCTGTGTAATCCTAAGCAAACTGCTTTTCATCCCTGGACCCAGGTATCCTCGTCTGTCCCCACAACTACCCTCATGACTTGCAGATTCAATTTCTTTCAGATCAGTCAAAGGGAATAGACTCATTGTAGAAAGGGTCTATCAGGCGGGAGCAGCATCACAATGCTGGCAGGCAATGCCAGGACTGGTGTGGAGGGGTCTGCATGATGGCCCGGGTGTGCCAAGTGGAGAATGAAGGGCACCAGGATACCCCCAGCAGTCTCTGGCAAGGCTTTTTGTGGTGCCAGCAGCCACGCTATACACTAAAGAGCAATCAGCCAAATTGCCATGCTCCTTCCCCCTGGCCCCATAGGCAGCCAACCCCTGGGACAGCAGTCGTGATACTCAGTTCTAAGGCCCAACGAGCACAGCCAACAGCCTTTGGTTTCCAGAGCTCATTATGAAACTGGCACTAGCAGGTGAAGACCCGGTTGGCTTGAACAACTAGTGTAATCAATCCAGACTAAATGTACCTCCCCTTGATCCAGCTTAAATATTTAGACAGCCACAATGCCCGTGTGCAGAGGCAGTGAGTGGGTGAGAAGGTTTTAGCTCTGGTGAGGCTGAAGGGACTTGACATGTTATTGAATCAAGGGCTGTAGAAGGTGAAGCTGGGGCCGCCACACATTCCAGGAATGCGGATGTAGCACTCTCAGTGTGTATCTGAGGTTGACAGGGTTTGACAGTCTCCATCTGGGAACAATAACTGCGAGCAGCAGGCCAGGCCATACTAAGGGCTGCTCTGCCTCCCTCCTGGCTCTGCCCCTCGTCTCTGGCTCTGCGCTGTGCACTCTGAGATGGATAGAGGAGGGGAAGTCCATGTCCCATGGTCCCCTGCAGCACTGGGCTGCATGCAGGAGCCCTGGAGAAGCCAGGGGTGGGGGCCAGCCTCACTGAATGCTTGCAATTCCAGGAGCAGCGGGCTGAGGACAGAATCCATTTCCCCCCTCTGGGAGACCTGAGTGGAATGCCACAGGGGAAGGCAATTTGGGATGCTGACTGATCACCCAGCCAGCTGCAAGGTCTCCTAGCATCGGGTGGAGAAGCCAGGGGGTGGCAATGTGTTTACGTCACATTTAATACCTTGGGCTGTCTTTGTGTGAATGGGGGAAGGGAGGAGGCTTTCATCTGTGAAGTTCAAAGTACTGTTCACAAACTACCTCTGCTAATCCTCACTCTGATCTGAATTTTGTTGTGTAGTTAAACTGATTACAAGAATT
Source organism: Trachypithecus francoisi (assembly GCF_009764315.1). NCBI lineage: Eukaryota > Metazoa > Chordata > Mammalia > Primates > Cercopithecidae > Trachypithecus > Trachypithecus francoisi. Next base: position 80,533,639 of record NW_022681454.1, on the reverse strand, counting down.
TGGTGGATGGGGCTAGGCTGGGCCTCTGGGACAGACTTCCCCATGCTTGGTTCCCACGTGGCCATGCAGTGAGGTGGGGGGAGAGGGTTTATGGTGCAGAGATTGCTGGAGCAGGAAGGAAGACCTCAAGACCACATCACACAGCCCAGCAGTATCCTGCTCTACATGGGTGACACTGACTGCAGGGAATGTGATGAGACATACTTTCCTGAGCTCCGGAATGACGATCTCTGCCTACTTTCTGGACATGTCCACGGGTCTTTCAAGCACAGCCTGTCCAGAACTTAACTCAGTATCTTTCCCTATCTGGCTTTCTCCCTGCAGTACTGCCCTTAGCCTGGGCTTCTGGGACCCTGTCCTGGGGGACATTGAGGCCCCTATTCTGTTCTCTTCTGGCTGTGTCCCTTTCCACAGGGTCATCCCATCACAGCCCACACCAACCCCTCAACTATGCTTATGCTCCAGGACCCCAGAATTCCCTGCCCAAACAGCTCCAGGCTCCTTCCAGGGCCTATGCAGGCCTCTGGCACTGGTTTGTCCTCTGAAGGGTGCCATCTGCTGCAGGGGCAGTTCTTAGTGTGGATGGGGCATTGGCGGAACTTGGCTGTGCAGACTGGAGCGCCACTTGTTGGTCTCCTCATGGTGCAGGAAGAGGGGCAGGCTTTGGGTCACTGGCCTCCATGGGTAGTGTGGTCCCAGGCCTTGGCCTGTCCCCCTGTGTTATCCAGCTCTGTGACATATCAGCATCATGTTTAAACCCCTCCTGCCATCTTGACCAGATCATCCTGATTAGCCAGTTACTAACTTCTCTTGGTGCCACCTCCACAACCGCTTTTGGGCACACTCCCTTCTCTCCACCCACGCTGCCTCGGCCTCTCCTCTGTTCTCCTGGGTGAAGCAAAATAACAGCCTCCTCCCTGGCCTCCCTGCCTCTACACCTGTCCCTCCCCAGTTCATTCTCTGCACTGTGGCCAGATGATCTTTTGTCCTCTAATCTTGTGACTTCATTGTTATTCACAATTGGAATAACTTCTACTTGACCTTCAACTCCCAACTTGGAGGTCAAAGACCTACCAGTGAGGTACTGGGGAGCTTCATACACCACCCCTCAGCACCCTACACCATGCATGTGCATTGTCTATGACCCCCACTGGACTGTGAGCACCACGAGGGCAGTGTCGTTGCTTGTGTTGGTTCTTGGGATCACAGTATCCCATGTAACGCCTTGGGTAGGTTAGATGTTGTGATGGTTACTGTAAACATCGACTTTACTGAATTAAGCAATATCTACAAACTTGGTAAAGCATAATTTTGGGTGTGTCTGTGGGGATGCGTCCAGAGGAGATTAGCATGACAGTCTGAGTAGACTGAGTGGGGAAAATTTGCCCTCAGTGTGGTGGGCACCATCAATTGTCTGGGGACCCAGACAGAACAAAAACAGAGACGAGGCGAATGTGTCCATCCAGCTGCTAGAGCTGGTTACACCCTCCTTCTCCTGTCCTGGGTTATACCCTTCTCCTGTCCTGGGTTACACCCTCCTTCTCCTGTCCTGGGTTACACTCTTCTTCTCCTGTCCTTGGACAACAACTCCAGGCTCTCTAGCCTTTGGACTCCAGGACTTACATCAGTGAACCCCTGAGTTCTCATTCCTTTAGCCTCAAACTGAGAATTACACCACCTACTTCCCTGGTTCTGAGGCCTTCGAACTTGAGCTGAGCCATAAGGTCAGCTTCCCAGCATCCAGTGTCTTCAGCTTACAGATGGCCTGTTATGGAGTTTCTCAGCCTCCATAATTATGTGAGCCAATTCCCCTAATAAATTCCCTCTTAGCCAAGCGCAGTGACTCATGCCTGTAATCCCAACACTTTGGGATGCCAAGGCAGGAGGATTACTTGAGGCCAGGAGTTTGAGACCAGCCAGGGCAACAAAGGGAACTTCATCTCTAGAAAAAAATTTAAAAATTAGTTGGGTGTAGTGGTGCATGCCTGTAGCTCTAGCCACTTGGGAGGCTGAGGTGGGAGGATTGCTTGAGCCCGGGAGTTCGAGGCTATGGTGAGCTATGATTGTGCCACTGCACTCCAGCCTGGGCAGCAGAGTGAGATCAGTCTCTAAATAAATACAAATGAACTGGATGCAGTGGCTCACACCTGCAAGCCCAGCATTTTGGGAGGCCAAGGTGGGCAGATTGCTTGAGCCCACCTGGGCAACATAGGTTGTTGCCTATGTTGATAGATAAATAAATACATGTTTTAAAAGCTCATCTCAGATATCTATATATTTATACTATTGGTTCTGTCTGTCTGGAGAAAACTGACTAATACAGATGTTTGACAAACATTTGTTGAATGCATAAAGGATCCAGACAGACAGTACCATTGCAAGAACTAGAATCTGCCAGGCATGGTGGCTCACGCCTGTAATTCCAACACTTTGAGAGGCCAAGGTGGGCGATCATGAGGTCAGCAGATTAAGACTATCCTGGTCAACATAGTGAAACCCCATCTCTACTAAAAATACAAAAATTAGCTGAGCAGGATGGTGCGTGCCTATAATCCCAGCTACTCGGGAGGCTGAGATAGGAGAATTGCTTGAACTTGGGAGGCAGAGATTGCAGTGAGCAGACATCATGCCACTGCACTCCAGCCTGGCAACAGAGCACGACTCCATCTTAAAAAAATAAAAATAAAAATAAAAATAAAAATAAAAAAAAGAACTAAACTCTAGGTTTGCTAGTCAGTATCAGACTTATAAGTGTATCAGCCAGGTAACTTCACAGGCCACCAATCCTTTTTTCTTCCAAATTTATTTACCTTATTAACAGCAATAATAATAATGAGAATTTATGTATGTAATATAAATTATTATTGATAACTGAGTGACTAGGTGGGGTTTCCAAGATACCTTAGACTGTTAACATTCTAAAACTGTGAAACTTTTCCTTATCTGAAAATGGAAGAATTCAGATGAGGGCTAACTTTGTGCAGACCTATTATTAAAGGGCTGGAAACTTGAAAGTGTTGAAAATCTATGGTTTCTTTTTTTATTGATACATAATAATTGTACATATTTATGGGATACATGTAATATTTTGATATATGCATATAATGTGTAACAATCAGGCCAGGTAATTAGGATATCCGTCATCTCAAACCTTTTTTGTTGTTGTTGTTATACTTTAAGTTCTAGGGTACGTGTGCACAATGTGCAGGTTTGTTACATGTGCCATGTTGGTGTGCTGCACCCATTAACTCATCATTTACATTAGATATTTCTCCTAAAGCTATCCCTCCCCTCTCTCCCGACCCCATGACAGGCTCCAGTATGTGCTCTTCCCCACCCCGTGTCCGAGTGTTCTCACTGTTCAATTCCCACCTATGAGTGAGAACAGCGTCATCTCAAACTTTCATCATTTCTTTGTGTTAGAAACATTTCACATCTCCTAGCTATTTTGAAATATGCAATAAATCTTGTTAACTATAGTCACCCTACCGTGCTATCCAACACTAGAACTTATTCCTTCTAACGATATGTTTGTACCTATTAACCATGCTTGCTTCATTCCCCTCTTCACCCTTCACAACCTCTAGTAATGATCATTCTACTCATGAGATCCATATTTTTAGCTTTCACATATGAATGAGAACATGTGACATTTCTCTTTCTGTACCTGAACCACCAGTCTTTGAAGGGAGTTTAAACATTGCTGTGAAGCTAAATTATCTTTGGAAATGTGCCAATATGGAACCAACTCTACATACTAGAATTTCTCTCTAGGAGAATATAGTATAATATATCTGGAAAAAATGTTCTGACATTTTTCTGGGGAGTATTTGAGTAACAAGAGGAAGTAAATATGGTGCCTTACAAAGTGCTTCTTTTTTTGCTAGGCAAGTATGCAAGTTGGGGGCCAGAACAGAATTGTTGAGGACAATAAAATGGAAGCTGAGTTACTACAAATAGTCCCCATTCTTCGTATTTCCGTCAAATCACTGTCACTGTCTCCTTACATAGCACAGTCTCCTCTGTAGCTAGGTGTGCTTGTACATCTGAGCTCTCACCACTGAGATTTAAGCAGAAATTTTGTATAGGACTTCTGGGAAGGCTTTATAAAACGTACAGGATGTGAATAGTTTTTTTGCCCTTCCTTGGTTCCTTCTTCATGCTGCCTGGAATGTGAATATAATGGCTGGAGCTACCAGCAGCTATATTGGATCACGAGGCAACCTTCAAGAAGGAAAGCAATGAACAAGGCTGGTGAACCAGAAAACTAAAAGGAACCTCAGTCTCTTTTGAGTTTATAGAGCCACTACAGAAACCCTCTAGATTTCTTTTATGTAGGAGAGGAATAAGCCTCTTCCTGAAGGTACCACACTCAGATTTCTGATAATAGCAACTAAATCCAATTTCTAATTGAGCCAGGGGCCAAATGATTAGCTTGCCCTGGGGTCCTACATGCCTCAGTCAAGTTCATTCTAATCCTGGCCCCTAGCCAAGGACTCTCCTCCTCTCCCTTTCTCCTTTTTCTCTTCCCACATTGGCAAGGCCCCAGGCACCTGATGTCTCCCGTGAGCAACCCACGAACAATTCCCTTCCAACTTGGTAAGATGCACCCAGCCTTGCCAAAACAGTGATCAGTAGGGGGATTCAAACATAAGCAAGACTCTACAAATGTTGTAACAAGAAAAACTCTTTCTCAGAAGTTTGGGCCTGTTCGTTGATTATGGAATCTGCTTCCTGGAATAAAGTCGATGAAATGTGGTAGTATTCTTGAAATTGTAGGCACAGACAACACCAGTCTAGGATGTTCGGAGCACTTTGTATAGCTCTTCCAGGAATCCAGGGTGTAAGGGACAACTGTGGTGAAGCGGAAGAGATATTGTTCTTCCAGTGGGAAAAGGCAGACAGAGAGTAGGAGGTACAATGGCAGACCTTTCCCATGGCAATCGTCTCCCTTCTGATGGTATTTCCCATATGTATGACTTCCTGAATGTCCACTGGTGGGGTTGTGCCCCATCCTGGAGCCTGGAATGGAGAGCTATTCACTGACTTCCATGGGAAGAGTAATTTAAAAAGTTTTAACTTTTATTCTTTTTTTAAACAAATTTCATTTCCATAGGTTTTGGGGGAACAGGTGGTATTTGGCCACATGAGTAAGTTGTACATGCATGTTTATAGCAATACAATTCTTAATTGTAAAAATATGAAACCAGCCCAAATGCCCATCAATCAATGAGTGGATAAAGAAATTGTGGTATAGATGGATAGATGGATGGATGGATAGCTAGATAGATAGATAGATAGATACGTTGGAATACTATACAGAGTCATTTTTGCAAGGGCACTTCTCTTTAGCGTCTTCTTGGGATAGTGCATCTCCATCTGCACGTGACCAGGTTTCAGTGACAGGCTGGAGTCACACCTAGGGTTGGGGAACAGGATCCCAGAAGCAGAGGAAGCTTTGTCTTCCTCACAGTCAGGGAGGGCCTTGATGGACAACTTAGCAAATGACATTCCCTGGGGGAGGTCTGAGTAGATGATCATTGAGTATTTAAACCTGGGGACAGGAGAACTTTTAAACAACAGGTGTAGTGATAAAAAGCTAGGGTCTTATTTTTGTAAACAGGAAGGATAAGAAGGATGTATGTGGAGCTTGTCTGTTAGCACGTCTGTGGTGACTCATTTACAAAAGCTATTATCAATTATTACCCTCTACTTGATCTTCCTTGAAAATGTAGGGTTTTGATATAGGTATTATTTAAATATCTCTATATTTATTATTCTGAAATATAATCTGATGCTCCGAGGGTGGAGCTTCTGGGAATTATGACACACCCTGTGACCCCACCATAGGTGAGTGCTCTGGGGACATAAAAGTGGACCTCATGTAGGTCATTGGGAAGACACCCCTGCGGCTGGTGGGGTGCCTCAAGCCCAGCCATGCTTCATTGGACAGATAGTTTTGGATCTCTTTTCTCTCTTTTTAAAAAATCTCTACTCACTCCCTATACAATCTCATATTTTTGAGTGACATCTTTTCACTTATGACTCCCATATTTTTATTAAAGTGTCTACTTGGCATTTTCTCTTGGATGTCCAATGGACATCTCGAACTCAGCATGTCTAAAACTGACTTCTAACCAATCCCTTGAAGATGATTCAGTCCCAGCTTTCCCATCTCAGTAGATGAAAACTGTCTTCTTAGAGGTCAGGTACAAAACCTTGGAACCATTCTTGACTTTTCTCTTCCTCTCAAACCCAACATTCAGACTCTCAAAAAACTCTTCTTGGCTCACCTATCAAAATACTTGCAGAATTTGACCACCCTTCACCACCACTACCTTGGTTCAAGTGCTAACTTCTCTCACTTGGATTATTGCAATCATCTCATAATTGGCCTCCCACTTCCACTCTTGGCCTCTTTGGTCTACTGTCAACATGGCAGCCAGAATAAACCTGCTAGATAAAAGTGAAATCATGTCAACCCTCTGCTCAGAATCTTCCAGTGGCTTCTTAACTCTCAGAAGGAATGTACAGTCTGGGCTCTGATCTACAAGTGCCATATGCTTTTCTTGCCTTCTTCATTACATTGCACACTGCATCTTCTTTGCCTGTCTCTCATTTCTCCACTCCAGTCTCCTTGCTTTTTCTTTAGCATGCCAAGACCACTGCCACGCCAGAGCCTTTGTACCTGCCATTCCCGCTTCTGGACCACCCCCACCCACCCCCCAAACACACAACCTCTCCCCATTGGCCACACATTAGGTGCTCTCACTTCATTTAGGCATTTCTTCAAGCCACCTTCTCAGTGGCTTTGTAAATGTTACCTCCTACTGGTATGTTGTATCCCCTCCTCCTGAGGTAGACATGGCAGTTGCTCCATCCAGAATCTTTTCCTCCCAGTGCACCCACCCTGAGTTGCTGTGAATATCAGCTGCCAAAAGCTCCCAGATGTCCTGCTTCTCTCAGCTAACGGTTACTGCCTTGATGGGAAATCACATTCTCTTCTCCACCCATGCTAGAGCAGCCTGTAGCCAGTGATGGAAAGATATGGGAATGCAAAAGGCCGCTTCCTTCGCCTTAAGGGGAAGAGGGAGAATTCTGCAATATTATGTGAATATTCCAGAGTCCCTGTGAATCACACCTAAGACCACATCTTGTCTGGCTTTTTTCTATTCACTACTGGAATCCTTTCTTCACTTTCTTTCGTCTGAGAGCTCTCCCTCAAAACTAAATCAGGGCTGGGTATGGTGACTCATGCCTGTAACCCCAGAGTTTTGGGAGGCCGAGACAGGCTGATCACCTGAGGTCAGGAGTTTGAAACCAGCCTGACCAGCATGGTGAAACCCCATCTCTACTAAAAATACAAAAAAAAAAAAAATTAGCCTGGCATGGTGGCAGATGCCTGTAATCCCAGCTACTCGGGAAGCTGAGGCAGGAGAATCACTTGAACCTGGAGGTGGGCGTTGCAGTGAGCTGAGATTGTGCCATTGCACTCCAGCCTGGGCGACAAGAGTGAAACTCGGTCTCAAAAAAGCAAAAACAAAAACAAGAACAAAACAAACACACACCCTAAAAACTAAATCAGCTGCACTGAACCCCTGTCTCAGGCTCTGTTTCTAGGGTACTTGACCTAAGACATTTCTGTTATTCTTTTCTTCTTAGTGATCACCTAACAAGCTATATATTTAACTTTATCCATCTCTACCACTAAAATGTCACTCTGTGAGCACAGTCACTTTGCTTTGTTCACTGAGGCATCCTCAGAACCCAGCACAGTACCTGGTACATAGTAGATGCTCAGTAAATATATGTGGAAAGAAGGAATGAGTCCTCATATCCCTGTGAAGCCTGGAACTTACAAAAATCCTGCTCTTGTTAATCAAGTGGGGGTGCCCGGACTCTTAATTCTGTTACCCACACACTCTTCCCACTTTCTCATGCATTTTCTCTGGCCTGTTAAGGTCGCTTTGGATTCCAGTGGTCTACTCTGCCCTATCTTGGCTGACTTCCCAGTAACCTATATCACTTGCTTGTTGTCCAAAGGCACCTGTCAGCTTCTCTTTGGACTACTTTCCTCATTCAATCTGCCCATCCACTCCCAGTAAAATAACAAGGTAAGCAAGAGAAATCTACTCATCGGCATCCAGGTGTGGTATGAAAACTAGCTAGATGAGGAAAGGTAAGAGGTAGAAGACAGCCAGGGGCTGTTCTTCACAGTTGGAGTGAGAGATCAGAATGTGTGGTAGAGACGGGAATGGCCACAGGCAAGGGGAGAAGCTCCCTTTTTTGGAGGGGTGGGGTGGATTGGGTATAACCCTGCTAACGCAAGCTGAGATCCACTGCCTGACTCATGTTAAAAGTGAATTTTGACCCAGCCATCCCATTACTGGGGATATACCCAAAGGATTTTAAGTCATGCTGATATAAAGACACATGCACACGTATGTTTTTTGCGGCACTATTCACAATAGCAAAGACTTGGAATCAACTGAAATGTCCATCAGTGACAGATTGGATTAAGAAAATTTGGCACATATACACCATGGAATACTATGCAGCCATAAAAAAGGATGAGTTTGTGTCCTTTGTAGGGACATGGATGCAGCTGAAAACCATCATTCTCAGCAAACTATTGCAAGAACAGAAAACCAAACACCGCATGTTCTCACTCATAGGTGGGAATCAAACAATGAGATCACTTGGACACAGGAAGGGGAACATCACACGCCGGGGCCTATTGTGGGGAGGGGGGGCAGGGATAGCATTAGGAGATATACCTAATGTAATGTTAATGGGTGCAGCACACCAACATGGCACATGTATACATATGTAACAAACCTGCACGTTGTTCACATGTACCCTAGAACTTAAAGTATAAAAAAAAAGTGAATTTTGGCATAATTACAAGAGGATACCTTAGCACTGTGCTCCAGCCAGGCTGGGCTTCTATTACCGAGGAGTGGTTAAAGGTCTAGAGACATGAAATCAGGCAATCCAGGCGGGGCTGAAATCTTGGAGGTTCTGCACTCCTGACTAGTCAGTGACCTAGGTGCCTTCCTGGGCTGTTTCTGGTGAGTAGTGTGTTCATTGGTTTCGATAACAGCAAATGCTTCCTGCTGCTCTTTACGTGATAGGCCCTGTTCTGAGTGCTTGCTAAGTACTAACTTATTTTTCCTTCTGATAACCCTGTGAGCCACATACCCATATGTCTTCTTATTATGCACACTTGTCAAAGAGGAGGCGATGGAAATACAAAGAGCTCAAGCAACTTGTCCAAGACTGCAGTCAGTGGTGGAACTGGGATTTGAACCCAGTTTTCTCACTCCACTGCTTGTGCTTAATTGAAGCAAAAGGAAATGCATTGAAGGATATTGGGTGCTTGCAGAATTAATGGGAAGCCAGGAGGACCAGCTCCAAATAGGCAGGTATGAAGGTATTCTAGAGAACTAGGAGGCAAGAGCAATAAGGAAAAGTCTTTAACAGAAAGAGTCTCATCAGGATGAATAAGCCCCAGCCATTCTTACTCTGCTGAAATTCTAACAGGAAAGGGTGGGCTTGGTCATGCACCTCCTCTTTGGATCAAATGAAGAAAATAACTCCTTTAATGGGTACAAAAAATAGAATGAATGAATAAGGCCTAGTATTTGATAGCCCAACAGGGTGACTATAGACAATGATACTTTAATTGTACATTTAAGAATAACTAAGAGAGGCTGGGCATAGTGGCTCAAGCCTATAATCCTAGTACCTTGGGAGGCTGAGGTGGGCTGATCACCCGAGGTCAGGAGTTTGAGACCAGTCTGGCCAACAGCAAAACCCTGTCTCTACTCAAAATATAAAAATTAGCTGGCTGTGGTGGCACGTACCTGTAATCCTAGCTACCCAGGAGGCTGAGGCAGGAGAATCCCTGGAACCTAGGATGCAGAGGCTGGAGTGAGCCAAGATCACGCCACTGCACTTCAGCTTGGGTGACAAAGTGGGACTCCGTCTCAATAAAATAAAATAAAATAACTAAAATAATATAATTGGATTGGTTGTAACTCAAAGGATAAATCCTTGAGGGGATGGATACCCCATTCTCCACAATTATTTCACATTGCAAGCCTGTATCAAAACATCTCATGCACCCCAGAAATATATATACCTAATGTGTACCCACAAAAATTAAAAATAAAAATTATATATAAGAAAAGAAAATAACACCTTTTTAAAAAATCTGTTGCTACATGACAAATTACTCCAAAACTCAGCAACCGAAGAAAACAGCAAACGCTTCTTATCTCACAGTTTGTGTTTGGGAATGCAGGAGCGGTTTGGCCGGGTGATTTTGGACTGGGGTCTTTCATGAGGTGGTAGTCAAACTGTCAGTGGGGGGCTGCAGCCATCTGAGAGTTGGACTGGGGGCAGAAGGTCTGCTTCATAGGTGTCATGGCTGGCAAGCTGGTGCTGGCTGTTAGCAGGAGGCTTCAGCTCCTCAGTGCTTGGGCCTCTCTGTGGGATTTCTTGAGTTCCCCATGACACAGCAGCTAGTTCCCAGGAAGAGTGATCCAAAAAACCAAGGTGGATGCAATCTTGTCTTTTATGACATATACCACTCTTTCTACAGTCTCTTTTTGATTACACAGATCAGCCCCATTCATTGTGGGTGGGGACTGTCAAGAGTGTGAATATCAGAAAGTGAAGTTCAGTGGCCATTTTAGAAACCAGTTACCACTTTCCTCAAAAAGAATCCAGAGCACCATTAGGAATGGGGAGCAGATATTACAAAACCAAAACAAAATCACACACAGACACAGACACACATACACAGACACACACACACACACACAGATATCTTCTAGTTTCCTTCAAGTGAAATGAGAAAATAATAGTATCTACTTTACATGGTTGTCTGGAGAATTGGTGGATTAGCTGGCTACATGGCACATTGTCAGCAATAAACAGATGTTAGTTATTATTGCTGTGGTTGTTTGTTAGAGTCATCAACTTGTTAGTCACCCTCTGGTTTAATAAAACTCTTTCAGTCAAGTTTCAATGGTACTTTTGCCCTAACTGGCATTTGCTTTATTCACTTCTTACTGATTTCTGATCACACAGCTCTCAGCATCCACTGCAACTGTGGTTTCTACGTCATTCCATTTCTTGCACCACCTTTGCTCCTCTTTTCCTGAAACGTTTAAGCTCCTCCATGCTGCCTTTTCTTTTCTCTATTTGAATATTTATCTCTACACAATTTCTCATCTTATCCTTCATTCTTTCTTCCTGTGAACAAATGGCTTAAATTGTCACCTGGAAATTCTATCTGTGCCCCAGTGTTAGCAGGTCTTAAAAAGGAAAAACTCTAAAATTCTTCCCTGCCATTTTAAGCAGATACAGAATGTGGGCTTACCCATGCAAAGAGTAATAATTATTACTATAATCTCTAACATTAAAGCATCATTTTACAGTTTATAAAATGTGATAGTTATCAAGTAGTATTAAGTACCAGTAACTTCTGGTAACGGAGTTAAATCTATTTACATTCTAAGATCTTTTGCTGAAGTTGCATGCAGTTGAGCTCTCAGGAGTGCCACCCAGGGGCTGGGGGATCTGGTACTTTCAGAGCTTATGGTGAGTGTAAGTGCTACTTCCACTATCTCTAAAATCCCACAAGCCTACTCTAAGAATCAATTGTTTGCAAGATGGACCGTACACAACTATTCATTCACTCCATTATTTTTAACCAACATTGTAAATGAAGCTACCAGGGACCACTTAGTGTGCTAGATGCTGGGGATCCAACAATGAATAAAGCTGACTCCATCCCTGTCCTCGTGGAGCTGAGTTTGCAGGGCTAGGGCAAGGTGGAAGAGACATTCAACTAATAATGGCACAAATATTTTGTTTTGTGGTTTAGTTCTGGTTGTTGCAGAGGGAAAAGCAGCAGATGCCGGAAGAGTATTCTACAGAATCCCCAACTCACTTACTCTATCTCACTTGCCCCAACTTGCCCATGCCCTGGTCTGCCCTGGAAAGCTGTTTCCCAGGCTCCATGATGGCACAGTTCCTGCTTAGTTCAGCCAGCGGGAGGCACTGACAGGAGACTGGAGGACAGGGCAGAGGGAGAAAAGCCAAGATAGTTCTGTTCCCTTTCTTGTCTTGGATGGTGTCTTCCCCATTGCTCCTCAGCAGCCCAGCTGCCGGTGAGGTGGTTCCCCTTTGGTTGTGATTTCTTTCTGGGCCTCCTGCCTCAGTTCTGGTTACACCATCTCCTCGCTTTGTCCCTTAAGCCGTGGAGTAGCCGCAGTTTCCTTCTGTTGCCTACTTCAGGTGGTCTCACCATCCCATTTGGCTGCTTGGCTCTTCCCTCACCTGTGTGACAAATTCCCTGGAATCAATTTCTTGTTTTAAATACAGAGTAGTTTCTGCTTTCCTAGTGGGACTAGACTGATATAATTGCTCTCTGTATTTTTTAACCCCAACGACTGCATTTGCTGCAATGTCTGTTCCTGTCATGGAGCTGGGCTGTGACTTTCTCACAGACGGTGCCTATCTTAGGTCATGGCAAAAGAATGTGACCCAGGGCTGCAGGCAGTAATGGTTGATAGCACTGAGCAGAAAGAACTCAGGTGGGATCGGAGCAGCACTAGCTTTATTAATTTTTCCACCTTTGAGATGAGAAACCTATCCTAAAATCTCAAGTCTCTGATTCTCAGCCCATTTTCTTATAGAACCCACCTATTACCTCCAGAGTCCTACCCATTGCCCGAGCCCATGGGATCATTCCACACCTACTCCCAATTTCATCTGGCTTCATGGCCACCCAAGCAGAAATTATTTGTTTGCCCACCCTGTAACTTCCACCCTGAAAGTGCTGAGGTTTCCGTAATGCCCTGGGGCGGGGGAGGGGGAGTGATGGGGAGAGGTGAGGGGACAAAAGATGGGCTGTTATTTAAGCAGAACAGAGGTCTCAAGTCCAGGGGATCAGCTAGCAGCATGATCAGAAAGCAAATTGGGACTGGAGATCAAAGGGCATGAAGCAGGGGCAGCAGTGGAGAGACATTTCTGGAACTATGTCCTCCAGCAGTGGTTCTCATCTATCTCCAAGCCCCAGACCCTCCCAGGCAATTGCCTATTGTGCCAAGCAGTGGCAGCAGGTTTCAATCTAGTAATATATTTTCTTGGTCTGGAATTGCTTCTGGAGCCCAAGGGAGGAAAAAGACCAGTCAGCATTTTCTACCGGATACAAATGTTTCTCTCACCTACCTCTTTGTGCAGAAAGCCTGACCTCCTCAGAAATGTCAGCCAGAAAAATCCACACTCCTTATAATCCTACAATTTTCCACTAATCAGATGTCTAGACAAGAACGGTCTCTGCCCCCTTTCCTGTTTGCAACTCTGCCTCGAAAAGTTGTATCCTCCTGACAATACCATTAAAATGTTCTTTATTTGCTCCGTGGGCCTTCTGAGACTTGGTTGCTGGAAATGCTATCAGTTCCCGGACCAGTGCAATTCTCTTGAAATCACACTTTGATATTCCTCTGCTTAAATTTCATTCTCATGAGAGGAGCTCTGTTAACAAGGCAATTAGTACTGCTTTGAATATAAGTAGAGTACTGTGGGGTTTGCAGCCAGATGGCCCATGAGCCAAACTTGATTCAGGGTTACTGTAACTTTGGAGAGAAAGCTATTCTCACTGTAGCTTGAACTCATTTAGAGAACACAATGTACTTCTTTAATTTTGTAAGAAAACTGTGGTGACCAGTTTCAATTTCTATCCATCTATTAGAGATCAGGAGAAGCTATCATTTGATTTCTCCTCCTTGGTATGCTAACCATATCTAACAAGGGTTGCAAAATCACATAATGGAGGCTTAAACCTAATTTATGTAGAGTACATTGTTTAAAACTTAGCAATAAGATAATGAGGATCAAAGGCTGTCAGAGAATGAAATTCCCAGCTTCTTCATGGAGGAGCTGGGGAACAGGGCATTGGTTTAAGTGATGGACCACCCTCACCTTCCCCACAAAATCTCACCCACACCACTTCTTACTTGGCATCACTGGGGACCACATTGGCAATCACTGAGCCAGGGATGGTGCCACCCTCAGTGTCAAGGGTGGCTGCAAGTACTCCCTTCCACATTGAGAAAAAATAGTGACTTCATTCTTTAAAAGCAGTACATTCATGTGGTATTGGATTTTGGAACCTCTCTACTTGGGTTCAGATGCTAGAAGTATAAGCTCTGCACCTCAGTTTTCTCATGTATAGAATGGTATCCTAATAGTTACTACCTCTTAGGTATGTTGAGGATTAAATGCGTCTATAAATGTGAAGTTATTAATGTGAAGCAATACTGGGTATGTAATATGTGCTAAACTAATGTTAGCTATAGTAAAGATATTTTTTAAGTTTTAAAATTCAAACATTATGAATGGGTATCCAGTGAAAAGTAAATGTTCTTTTTAACTCTGATACAGGCCCCCTCATTTTCCTCCCCAGAAACAACCACTGTTACCAGTTTATTATGTATCATTCTAGAGATATTCAAAGTATATTTATTTATACATATAGATACTGAAATAGATAAACAAATGGAGAAAGAAAGCTATAGATACAGATAACTCCCAATTTAAAACAACAACGGTAAATATCATACCCTGGCCTGCATTTAAAAATTTTACATTGAAAAAATGTGCTGTAAATAAAAAATATTTACAATAAAAGATTGTTCCTTATCAATCCCTACAGATGCAGCCAATCTTCTCACCAGCTGTACAACACCCGCTTCATCTGGATGTGCATGTGGAGTGATTCGTTTAGCCAGACCCCTGCTGATGGGCAATTTGGGGGTTTTCACTCTCTTTCCTTTAATCACTCTGGCCCCTACCCCTTCCTTTCCTTCATTCCAGCTAAGTGGGAGAGGCCTTCATGTGTCTCCTCATGAGGACATTGATACAGATCCTCATTTCTTCTAAAATGATCAAGGCCAAAGTTATTTCCAGAAGTGACCAGGCAGCTTCTAGCAGAGGGTTCCATTTCCAGCCTACTGCCCATACTATCCATAAGAGAGGAATTCAGAACACCTGGATCCTGCCAGACTTACAAAAGTTTGTCAAGTTTTAAAATGTCTTTAAAATATCTTCAGGTTATTTTTCAGAAGCCATGTCACGAAGATATAGAATCGATGTATATATAATTGTAAGTTACATACAGATTATAGTCTGCAGGTGTGTTTGCATACCAAGCTTGTTTTTCCAGTCTTAAGAACAAGTCATTATTCTTGCACAGTCATTGATCTCACTTTCTGATTTTTTTTAAGTTGCCTTAAAAGAGCATTTAATTTTAGCACCACAATAATGATGGCTCTGGAAAATAGTCTCCCTCCACACCCAACAGACTTTGAAATACAGGAATTTCAGGTATAAATAACAATTGGCATGTTACAGTATTGTCCAAAGATTCAATAACAAGTCATAAAAAAAAGGTATATCTTGATTTCTTTCTAGAACAGGAAACATCTTTTTTTTTTTTTTCCCTGAAAGCTAAGCCCTGAAGCAAAATTTTGAATGTTGGTAAATTTGTCTGAAATAATCAAAAGGTCATCTGGGAGGTAGCTCTGTAACAATCAAAGGTCAAGGTTTTGAGTCAAATGGGTCTGCATTTGAACCCCAGCTGGTTGCTCCACCATTTTTTTAATGTGGATCCTGGGCTATGGGACATCCAGAAACTTCAGCGACCTCCTTTTGGAAATGAGACGAAGGTCTACCATGAAGATCAAGTGAGGACTGAAAAGCACTGTGAATGGGCCTAGCCGGTAACAACACCCTGTGTTCATCACTCAAAATGCGTGACGTTACTCTGTTTCTAAGCCTTTGGAAGCATGTGAATGTGCGTGACGTTACTCTGTTTCTAAGCCTTTGGAAGCATGTGAATGTGTGTGACGTTACTCTGTTTCTAAGCCTTTGGAAGCATGTGAATGAGAGAAAAGAGACCGGCTGCCTTGCTTGTTTCCTTTTTAATTCTGTCTTAGTAGAATGGGAGTGAGGGAGCCAGGCCCCGACCTCACAAAGGGCCAGTGTCTGTGGGCTCGGTGATGTCTGGGAGGCCCATTAGTCTGAAATGGGACCCCGCCAAGTTTTCATATGGTTTTCATATAACCAGGCTTGTTTTCACTTCTGTGAGCTTTCTTGTCACAATCCCTCTGGAAGCAAGGAAGTACAGGTGCTATGAAGCAAAGCTACATGCACAGAGGCAGGGGTACCAGGGGTGCGGAGACAGAGAAACACCTCCAGGGCCTTGCAGAATCCCTGAGAACTGTCTTCCCCAGTGACTGTCTTCCCCACTGATTGTCTCCTTGCTCCCCTTCCAAGGCTCCCAGCCTCTGGCATGTGTAGGCCTCTGAAGGACTCCTTCCGTCTGGTCTGCTCTTTCTTCCCAGAGGAGGATGGGCGGGAGAATTGGCAGACCAACAAAAGCCATTAGCAGCGTCTGGTCTGGCGGAGGCGCAGCATTTGGGGCAGTCCTGGGCTCCACTGGGCTGACGTGGGTTCAGCCCTCCATCAGCTGCCTTTTGACAATTGCACCCCAGGTCCCTTCCAGCTCAACTGGTTGTCCAGAAATAAAGTTGGGTTAAATTAGGCTCTTCCTAGGTGCTATGTAAATGGTGTGAGCTCTTGATGCTGCTTGTGGGTCTTTTATCGCAACAATAATAATGATAATAATAACTGATTCGCAAATATTTATTGAGCTCCAACTGTATGCCTGGCATTGTACAAGTCCTGAACAAAACAAATAAAAACAGCCAAGGCTTGCTGTGTTGACACTTTTGCAAAGAACTTTCCAGGTATTTTAATTAATCTGCTCATTATCCTTGTGAAATGGGTATTGCAATTACTTTTCTTCTTCAGATGAGGAAACTGAGTGTCATAAAGATTAAGCAACTTGCCCCAAATAACATCACTAGAAAGGGGGTCACAGGTAAGGTTGTGGGCAAGAAAATGAAGCCAGGACCCCAACAACATTGTGCAGCTATTGTAACTGTCTACCAGGGGCAGCCTGAGAGTGCTCCTCTAAGACTTTGGTTCTAACCTGCTGCATCTAACCTTAACTGATGCGCTGTAAAGATCTTTCCAGTTGGGAAATCCTGACTGTGTAAGCACAATGTCCTGCTTGACTCTCAGCCCTTTGCCGTCTAACCTTTATGGCTTTCACTTCCACCTCAAAATGGGGGCTTTCTCTGGGCTAAACAAAGGAGAGGGGTTCTCAGCCCCAGAGCATGAGAGCCAGTCTCCCCTGCTCTTGCAACCACTAACTACTAAGTCTTCTTCTTGTTTTGAGACTAAGCTGCCATTTCCACCACACCTCCTCCTGCCATCCCTCCTCCTCCAAGGCCCTGTCTTGCTTCTCTGTCTGTTGCTGAGTTCCTCTTGAACAGGGCTCCAGCTTGTAGTTTGCTAACTGGGACAGGAGGGAAGGAGAGAGGTTTGGAAACTCCGGCGGGTCCTATTGTCTGCTACATGGAGAAAAGCTTCCAATGAATGGCTCAAACCAGTCAGTTTTGTGGGAGATGGGAGGATAACACTTTCACGTTTTCAGGCCTTCGGTCTGTTATCTAAATTCAAGGAAGTGACAGAGCACAATCTCTTTGACCCTCATTTTCTACCCCAGACACTGCACCTTTATCATAATCCAGACGTGACTAAAGCTGCGTCTCCTCCTTAATCTCCGTTTCAAACATCCCCCATGTCCCGCATCTTCTACTCCCCCAGCTGACTTCCTCCAGTAGCTCAACACAAACCATTCTTTGGCCCCAGTGGGTAGAAGGTCCTAGTAAGTTTACTGCCCTCACCTCCCTCCTTTCCTCATTTCTCCAGCTGAGCGTCCACTATCCATGTCTAGAGTCACTTTCTTGCAAAGACCCTCAGCCTCTTTACCTCTCTCTCTTCATTGTATCATCCTGGCAGAACACAATCTAGTCAAATACTATTCTGTGCCTGCATGCAGGCCAAAGGACAAGACCTGAGAAAAATACTCAGCCATGCTGGCTAGTCTCATTTTATGTTCCTGACCACCAATTTCAAGTTGGTCTTGAGTTTGCCCAATAATCCCACCATGTATCCCTAGTTGATTTACCTCCTTCTACTCCACTCTGTGACTTTTCCACACTTTCTCCTCCTTCCTCAACTCCACAACACCTCCTTCCCCATCTCCATCTCAGTTGCTGGCCTTGCTTTCAGCTTCACTGAGAGGATGAAGGAGTCAGAGGAGAACTTCCACACTCTCTCCCCATTCCCATCAACCCTCCTTCCGGCTTCAGCGTCCACATCCTGACCTCCTCCTGAAAGGGGCAGTGCCAGCTGCATCAAAGCTAAAGGTTTTCCTGAAGCTGTCAACAAACTTCCACTTCCTCTATTTCATTGGCCAGGACTGTGTTATAGTCTTCCTCACTAAGATGGAGATTGGGAAATGGAAATTTACCTTTCTTTGCTTCTGTAACATAACCTGTAAGGGCCCAGGAGTTGGGATTAGCTGTTGGATTAGACAGGTAATCCTGTCTGCCACAAGTAGTCTTATTCCCCAAGACTCATTCATGACAGCAAGGTGGTTTCCTGTATTTAATACATTCTTTCTCGTGGAGGTTCCCTCCCTCATCAAAGTGTGGGGCCCTCACAGACACTGTTGTCCTAAGTGAAGAAATGTTTTTCAGCTAAGCTAAGAGGGAGATAGCTATTTCAAGCCTTTTGACTTCCTAACTCTAACTCTTAACCTTAATCAACACTTTTATTACATTGATCAGACTCAATTCACAACCAAAACATGAGTGTGGGGTTTATGTTTATATTCCTTTCTTCGGGATGTGTAGGTATTTTCTTTTCACTTCTTCAACTACTCATTTATGATGGGAATTGAGATTCATTTCTAAAAAAAACACAGATGCAATGAAACTATATACTAAGCAATGAGAAAAGAACAAAGGCTTAGCTAAAGGCTTAGCAATGAAGGTGCAAACGAGTCATATCAGAATATTCAAGATGAGGAATATGGATCCAGTTAAGCATGACTCTTAGGTCTGAGATTCCTGGGAATTGTAATGAATAGTGCATGATTGTCTTGTACAATGAAAGAATGGTTTTATGAAGCATCGACTTGGGTCATAAAATAGGTAAATTTTGGTCAGGTGCAGTGCCTCAGGCCTGTAATCCCAGCACTTTGGGAGGCCAAGGCATGAGAATTGCTTGAGCCCAGGATTGTGAGACCAGCCTGGGCAACATAGTGAGACTTTGTGTCTACTAAAGTTAAAAAAAAATTACTGGGTGTGGTGGCATGTGCCTGTAGTTCCAGCTACTTGGGAGGCTGAAGTGGGAGGATTGCTTGAGCCTGGGAGGTTGAGGCTGCAATGAGCCGTGACTGCACCACTGCACTCCAGCCTGGGTGACAAAGCAATACGCTGCTTCAAAAATTAAAAAGTTAAGCTTTGGCATCTGTGTCTCGGTCAGCTCCTTCGTGTCATAAATGCCCGTCGGGAAGGGTCATGGCAATGCGTGTATCTGCTGCTGTTGTGTAGAAATCACTCAGTTGCAGAGGCTCCTCATTGGGGATGAGCTTGGAGATGACCAAAGGAAGCCCTATGAACTATTTTGAACACTGGTGCATGCTTACCAGGTATGAGGTGTTGGGAGAGGTAAACACCAAACACACCAGGGACACTGCATTTGTCACATATACCACTGTGGAACTATTTCTTTTTATCTAGCTAGAAGATGCTTTTCAAAAGCTCCTTCATAAGAATTCCAATTACATCTCATTGGCCACTTCTGTGGTGAGGGATGCTGGAAAAGGAAATATCTAACAATGAGAAATGGAATAGCTATAATGGGCTTAGACCAATCATGGTGCATCCTTTAGGGCTGACACATTTCTGACCAGAACAAAATAGAATGAGAAAACCAACAAGAATTGGTTAGGAAGAAATGATGTTTGGGGAAGGGGCTGGCTCCCGGAGGCCACCTACAGTGTCTGCCACAAAGGCTGTTTAGCATTGTGGAGGGAATGCAGGCTTTGGAGCTAAAAAGACCTGGGTTCAAATCCTAGGGCTACTTTTTTCCAGCCAGGCAACTGTGGCTAAGCTCTCTAGTCTCTCCAGGACTCATTTTTCTTAGCTCTAAAATGTAAGTGATATGAATGAATAATCTATGTATTGCCTGGCATATAGTAGGGGCTCAGTAAATTGTCGCCAATATTATTACTACTAAAAATCTGTCAAGTTCTTTCCTGAAAGTTTTCACAGCCTCACCACAGTCACTGAGGTGGGAAGTATACAGTAATTCCCATCTTGGCAAGAGTCTCGAACCTCAGAAGAGTTAGAACTAACCTAAGATCACATGGGAAGCTGGTGGCAGAGCTGGAACTCAGATCTGGAGGTGCAGATTTCCACCTTCCCCACCTTATGCCTCCCCATGAAGTTTTGATCTTCCAGTGCATGTGGACCAACCACTGGGGATGAAAACCCTTTTTAGAAATGCCTTCTGAATTCCATTTTTCTGTATCCTAGAGAGACACACTAAATGTCAGCAAGAGAAGCAGAAAGCTTCGGAGGGCACCAGGACAGCATAGCCTGGTCTGTGCAGGGCCCCTTCCATTTCAAAATGTGAGCCAGGGCCCCATAAAAATCAGTGAAGATCCCAGAAGAGATGGTTTATTTACACACAGAGGGGCGCGCACATTGGAGGGCTGCTCTTTCACCTGCCTAGTGTTCATTTCTCATTCATACCCATCCTGTTCCCATTCCTAATCCAAGTGGTTCAGTGTGGCCGACCTCAAATTCTCTGCTCCAGGGCTGGGCATGTGGTCTAGGCTTGGCCAATCAGCAATTTCTACCCTCTTGGCCAGGACACTTGATTCTGGAATGGACCTGTGACCCAAGCCAGCCAACTCAGGCTCAACTCTGGAACTTTTGCCAGGAGACAGGTCTTTTCTTTCAACTGGGAGCTGCAGCTGTGAGGCTGATATAAGCTTGGAGCTTCCAAGGACAACTGCCTGGCCAGAGACTGCTTAAGAATAAAGACAGGCAAGAGATGAGTAGAAGGCCTGAGACCTATGGACCTGTGGAGATTGTTGGAGACTATAAAATCCAGCCATGCCTAAACCTACCAATCCAACTTTAGATTTTCCCATTAAAAAAGCCTATACACTTTATTTTGATCCCTAAGACAGCTTAAGTTGGGTTTCTGCTATTTTTTTTCCAAGGAGTATCCTGACTAATTTGCAAAGAAAGATTCTTTTCCTATCCTCCCTATAAATCCATTAATCTACACGATAAAATGAAAACCATTCCAGCCAGCGTTGTTACTCCTCTGCTACTTAGCTAAGACAGGTCCTTTTCTCTTACTTAGCTAAAGGCATCATGAATTAGTCTTTAGCATCAAAGGATGACACCTTGTCTGACACTATCTGGAACAATAACCCAAAGATCAAGAGATTTAAATTTGAGTGGGAGACAGTTATGAGAAGGGAGCCATTGCTGGCTCTGCTTTTCTACAGAAATTTCATATTTTTAAGCAATTAGACATCTGCTGTAACATTATGGCCAGCTTAATACCAGATAAGCCACCAATGTGACATTAGTATTGACTTCCTTAAAGCATTCTTGTACTCACCAAGTGCCCAGGCTTGTGACTATTAGCGCATATTCAGTAAATCATGCAGCCAATGAGAAGGAAAAGTCAAAGTTTTGCAGAAATTAGGACAAGACAGTCCATAAATTTTTACTGACTTCACCTTTCTCACTCAAGTAAGTGTGTAATGAGATAGAGAGAAAGGTGTGATCACAGATTGGAAATTATTCCCCACTATTAACCCCCCAGAGGGAATAAAGAAAGCCATTTATCCATCTATTCCATAGCACAGGCTTGAGAATTCTATTTCCAGCCATTTCAGATGTCCAGCCTGTCTCCTAAAGGGCTGACCTTTCATCACCAAAGGAAGGCCACTCGCCCAGGGGCTTTGTAGAGGATGCTTTATAAATCTAGCATCTGTCTATAAATGCACTTTCATTTTCACCTCTCTTTCTACGGGAAAAGCTGCCTTCAGCTCTCCTTGCTGTTCTAATGTGAGGACTAGAACGGGTGGGCACGAAGAGCTGGCCCAGGCCCTGGTGTCTGGCAGGATTTGTTTTGGGGCCTTGTGCATACAGCTCTTGGTCTTCTTTCTGTGCTCTTTCAACTTCCAACCTTGATTGGTTGGCTGCTTCCTAGTCTTGGACTCTCCCCTGAACCTACATTCATCTGCATCTACAACAGTGCCTGGGGCACATAGTAGGCATGCCATCTGGGCCATCCTGATGCATAGCTCCAAAAACACTGTTCGTATTTACCACACATGGCCCTCCAGCAATGCCCTTTATATACAACACAGTGTATGCAGGGCCCCTGTGATCGGGTAACTCAGTGACTGCACTTAACATATTTTGTTGATAAATAGATAGATGAATGAATGAATGAATGAGATCCTGGCTGGACATGCTTTGATTTCTTTCCTTGGGTATTGAAGGTTTTCCTTTTCACTAAGTTCTAGCTTGCATTTTCCTAACATGCATCTGACACACAGTTGGCACCTTGTAAATATTAACTAGATGGCATCAGCCTCAAAATTAATTCTGTTCCCATGTCTACCTGCTTTCCACTTAGGTGATTTGACTGGTTATCCTAGCTTCTGGACAAGTTCTGTTCAAGCAGCCAATTATTATTTTTTTTTTTTCTTTTTTTTTTTTTGAAACCAGATCTTGCTCTGTCACCCAGCCTGGAGTGCTGTGGTGTGTTCTTGGCTCACTGCAACCTCTGCCTTCTGAGCTCAAGCAATCTCCCTGCCCCAGCCTCCAGAGTGGCTGGGAACACAGGTGCATGCCACCATGCCTGGCTAATTTCTTTTATTTTTGGTAGAGACAGGACTTTACTATGTTGCCCAGGCTGGTCGATCTCAAACTCCTGAGTTCAAGCGATCTGCCCCCTTTAGCCTCCCAAAGTGCTGGGATTAAAGGTGTGAGTCACCGTGTCCAGCCTCAAGCAGCCAATTTTTTATCTCATGGCTCTCACCATCCTACTCCAGGTTCGTGGCTCCCTAGGGTTGGCCTTCACCCCCTCACCCCATCTCTCCTTCACTCCTGTTCTTTTTTGTTTTGTTTTGTTTTTTAATACTTTAAGTTCTAGGGTACATGTGCACTATGTGCAGGTTTGTTACATATGTATATATGTGCCATGTTGGTGTGCTGCACCCATTAACTCATCATTTACATTAGGTATTTCTCCTAATGCTATCCCTACCCCGTCTCCCCACCCCACAACAGGCCCCATTGTGTGATGTTCCCCTTCCTGTGTCCAAGTGTTCTTATTGTTCAATTCCCACCTATGAGTCCTTCACTCCTCTTCATTCCACATGTGACTTCTGCCCCTGGAACATCAAGGCATTGGGGGAGTGGTTGTAGCTTAATTTTCACAGAAAAACAAAGGTAAGAAATGGACCATAGTTCAATGATTAACTTGAATTGTGGCCTATTGTTGACAGTAGCCATAGTCACAATGTTTCAAATGCTTTGGTTTTGGCAGGTTCTGGAGTGCATCTCTCCTGCCAACAGGCTCTAGCAGGGGTGGCTGGCTACTGTGAGACCCTCTGTTGAAACCTTGGGGTCCCCCACTCAGTTTGGGTACTAGCAAGTATCAAGACTAAAGCCTAAATGTCCTGCCTTTCAGTTTCCAAGTCCTTCCACAATCTGGTAACATGTTACTCATTCAATCTGAGTTCCCATTCCATCCTAACACAATTTCGTCAATCAATGCAGCCTCTTCTACTTCCTCCACAAGGTCACTTCCATTCCCCCTCAAATGCACCCTCTTATCCAAATCTCATCCATCCTTCAAATTGCTGCCCAATTTCCAGCTCCTCCAAGAAGCTTCCTACAGTCACTCCAGCACTTATTCATCCTCCACTTTCTTCTTAGACACTATTTGACATTATTTTTATAGATTATAGTATATCATTCCCTCTTTCCTGTGTGGATCTTGCCTTTCTCAGCAGACTATAAATTCCTTGAAGGCAGGGATCATGCCAAAGTCTTTCAGTGACCTTCACATTGAACTCACATGCACCTGATGATTTAAACAAATAAGCTTGACTGACCCTGCATCATAAACACTTAGTATTTTTGAGATATCTTTCCTGGGAAAATTTCATTATTTTAACGTTTGAAACAGGTCAGTTTTTCAACTTTTCAGCATCATGTTAATGAGGACAATTGAAGGTAAGAGTGTTTGCTGTGGAAGTAGAATGAACTTTCTGTCCAAGACGGAAATAGAATCCTTTCTTTGAGACCCCTGCTGGAGCCTGTTACGTATACATAGCTGTCACATTGGCAGGGCATACAAAATAATCAAAGGTTCTGTTGATTATTATAAACTCAAGTGGAGCTGTGGCATTTGTCAACAGCCACCAGTGTTCAGCAAATGTGCTCCTTGTCATTGAATGCTGGCCCTGTTTTGAAGCGTTATTCCTTTTCTGAATGGGGCTAGCATTATGTAATAGGACAGAAGGTAGAAAAAGCAAAACATCAAGAAATAGACAAATGCCACTTTTCCTTCCTCAAGCACCTTGCAGAGGCCTTGCTTATGATTAGAGTTAAATTAAATTCTACTCCACAGATTCAATTTTGAGGGGCTTCTTTTTCAGGCCTTGGGACTTCTGGGTAAAATGAAGAAGTGTTTGATCGAATGCTTAAGTTAAATTCAATAAGTGATGCTCTTTCCCCCTTTTTCATGGGTAACAGGCTGAAAGTCTTGGTTGGGTGTTGCTTTTCTGGGGAACCAGTCCTAAATTTTCTGTGCTCTGACTCTATACTGGCAGAGGTCACATTATGGTCAAATCACTTTTCTGTAGCTGTGATCCATGCAGCTCTAGAGGGGAATATATGAGATGTCATTTTTAGCAACTGCAGCCCCTGTCACAATACACACACACACACACACACATGCATGCGTGCACACACACACACACATGCTTCGGACTCTGGTCTTCTGCTCTCTCTTCATCTTAGCATTTCACATATTCCATTCCAAATACAAACCTCCTCCACCTGTGAGTCACAAAAAGATAAAAAGGGGAGACAAAGCCTGAGAATAAAGGGGACTTCGCCCTGGGTAACTAGACAGTAGAGCCTACTGAGAAGTGAGCAGCAGATTTAGAGTCATGGGTCTCTGGAGCCAGACTGTCTGGGTTCAAATGTTGCCTTTCCCACTTTCTAACGGTGTCATATTGAGCAAACTGCCTAACTTTCCTGGGTGTGAATTCTGTATCTGTAAACAGATGCCAACAGTACTGGCCTTGTCTCATGGGTATGTCATGACAATTAAAAGAGTCAATACATATGGAGCACTTAGAACAGTGCCTGGGACATGGTATGTGCTTAATTCATATTAGGGAAAGGGGTGTAAGTTCCTTAAGTAACAGTGCCTGGGACACGGTACATGCTTAATTCATTGTAGGGAAAGGGGTGTAAGTCCCTAAGGTCCAGGAAAAGATTCACGTGAGACAGCAAACAATAGAAAACTGTATCTGCGGCTGGGCGCGGTGGCTCATGTCTGTAATCCCAGCACTTTGGAAGGCTGAGGTGGGCAGATCATGAGGTCAGGAGAT
The DNA here is from genome assembly GCF_009764315.1 of Trachypithecus francoisi. NCBI lineage: Eukaryota > Metazoa > Chordata > Mammalia > Primates > Cercopithecidae > Trachypithecus > Trachypithecus francoisi. Next base: position 80,507,976 of record NW_022681454.1, on the reverse strand, counting down.
TGAGACCATCCTGGCTAACATGGTGAAATCCCATCTCTACTAAAAATACAAAAAATTAGCTGGACGTGGTGGTAGATGCCTGTAGTCCCAGCTGCTCAGGAGGTTGAGGCAGAAGAATTGCTTGAACCCAGGAGACAGAGGTTGCAGTGAGCCGAGATTGCACCACTGCATTCCAGCCTGGGCCACAGGGTGCGATTCCATCTCAAGAAAAAAAAAAAAAAAGAAAGAAAGAAAGAGAAAGAAAATTATATCTGCCAGTTCTTGCATAGAACCTGCTCTTGCTCATTATTTTATTTAGCAACTATTTACTGAGTGCTTAATATATGCCAGACGCATGCTAGGTGCAGAGAATGAAGAAGTAGAAAAAAAATCACAGTCCTTGCCTTGTACAGTCAAACACGTGTCCTTTCACAGGCACTCTTGTGTGGCATGAGATGTGTGCCACTAGACACTTTGTGTGCAACACAGTGCCTGGCCCACAGGAAGGTTCCAGAATTACTCACCATTATAGGCTCCTGATAGACATCCCTGATTCACTTCCCACTTGGATTCCAGAATTCCAGCCATTCACCAAAATTCCAGATAAACTCACTTTCTTGGCTCTCGGAGATGCCTCCCCAACCCACCTCTCTGCTTCTCCTTCCCTACAGAGAATGCTGCTGCCCAAACCACACCCTCCACACTCCTGTTTTCTCATTTCAGCTGGTCCTTTGGTTCTTGCCAAAGCATTTTCAGTGGATGTCGCCCGCCTGTCCTGCTCTCCCTCTGACTTCCCTACCACCAGCCTGCCATTCCTAGTCTTGTCCTTCACCCTGTTCTGGGCCAATGACCCAAATTCTACTTCCTTGAGACCTGAGTTGGCCACAGCAGCATCCTCTCAGCCTCTCCATCCTCTCCTCTTCAGTCACCTCACCCTTCAAGCCCTTCCCTTTCATCTTTCCACTGGTGCCAGTGGAAAAGTGAGCCAAGATTAAGCTTATGTCTGGAGCATCCTGAGAGCTTGCCCCATCTCCAAAGCCAGCCTCTGCTTCTGTGTTCTCATTCCCACCACTCCCTCCCCACTCCAGCCCCGGCTCCCCACATCCACTTCCACCATTCCAGCTTCCTCAGGCTCTTCCCACTGCCTCCTTTCTCATTGCATATAAAATGCACAGTATTCATTCATTCATTTACAAATACCCATTAAGTGCTAGCATGTACTGTGTGTTAAGCACTCTTTTAGGTTCTGGGGATAGAGCAGTGAACAAAACAAAATCTCTACCCTTACAGAGCTCACACTCTAGTGTGGAAAGTTGGACAATAAACAGCCCACCAAATAATGCAGGATGTCAAATGGCAAAGAATACAAGCTTGAACCAAGTGTCCAGGCAGTGCTGGGCCTGCATGTGAACTGGAGAGAAAGGATGGAGGAAGAGAGAGAGGTCGGTCATGACTTGAAAGGGCTCTCCTTATGGGTCAAACTATTTCATAGTGGTGGGAGAGTAGCTGCTAAGGTTTGTATTGATTCGCTGGTTTGCTGAGAAACTTCTGGAGCCTGCTGCTGGACAAGACCACAGTCTGGATATTGTTCTCTACAAGGTTGTGGGGCTTGGCATGCACTGAAACTGCAAGGAGCCTGCCGTCTTCTGCCCTAAAATCATAGTAGGTCTCAGGTTGATAACAGTATGCCAGCTTGTCCAAGAGGAATCATTCCATCTCTTGCCTGGGGATAGAGAGCAGAGGAATGCCTTGGCTTTTGGCTGTACTGTGTGTTTTGGCAAATGAATATAAGAAAGACTTCAGCGTGGTCTTTCTACCTATCTCCTCACCTAAGTCCAGGTAATGAGGAATTTGGGAGAAGATTTGACAAGGTTATGAATGTACTACTTCCCAACCACTAATTAAAGGACAATCCAGGCTGTAAAAAGAGCTCTGTTTCACTTTCATCATGAACATATCAAAGTATTAAACTTTTATAATTTACTGGGCTATTTTATATGACAAATTTTGTTGGGTATTCAACATATTGTATGGCACAAAATCTGTTGTAATTTACTTGTCATTGAGCTGAATATATTTCCTAGTTAGCATGGGGGTACACATACTTTGCAAAACAATATTTTGTTGTTGTTTTTTGCTTTTAGAGTTAGTTAAAATCATCTCAAATGACACTAGAGCTTTTCTATCTTGCAACACTTTGGAGTGGATAGCCTTACATTCCAGCTGAATTAATAATAGTTAATTATGGACTTCACACAACATTCCCAGCAGAGATGTCCCAGCATACCAGCCTTCATACTCCTGATGCTTGGAATGTTCCTCTATCAGTTACAATCTGCTGTGCACAACTTCTATTTTGGGGCTAAGTTGTTTCTTTATACAGAAACCAGTACCCTTGTCAAATCAAGTGAGTGCATGAGTCATTGTGCATTTCCTAAAAATGATCACATCAAATTTTCCTCATCTGTTATCCATTTTCTTTTTTAATTAGAAGGAAAAAGCATTAATAATGCATATATCTTGGTGAAAATCCTAAATGTTCATAGACTACTGTTACAGTAAAAATGTTTCTTGGCCAGGCACGGTAGCTCATGCCTATAATCCCAGCACTTTGTGAGGCCGAGGTGGGTGGATCACTGAGGTCAGGAGTTCAAGACCAGCCTGGTCAACATGGTGAAACCCTGTCTCTACTAAAAAATACGAAAATTAGCTGGGTGTGATGGCACATGCCTGTAGTCCCAGCTACTTGGGAGGCTGAGGCAGGAGAATTGCTTGAACTCAGGAGGCGGAGGTTGCAGTGGGCCAAGATCACACCACTGCACTCCAGCCTGGGTGACACAGCAAGGCTTCGTCTCAAAAAAATAAAAAATAAAAAAAAAAGTTCGTTTGGTGGCGACTGAATTTTGTACTTGTTTAAGAAATGATCAGTTTCCATTTGCATTTTCATCAACTATGTAACTTAAACACCTCTGCTAACTTGGGGCTCAACTTCAATCGTTCATACTGTGATCTGTGATATTTTAGACACTATTGAATGGCTGGAGATGGTGGCACTAATTAGTTAGAAAGTATTTGATGGCTACTCTGATTTTTGAGAGTCCAATAAAGCAATGAGAACCAGTGTGGCCCCAGACAAGACTTAATTTCTCACTTTTCAGGTGACTTGAAGTGTGGGGGGAAGTGAAGCTTGTTCTTTCCCCATATCATGAATGGATATTTTTGAAAAGCTTTGATTTCATTTAGGTGTTAGTACATTATGCTAAGGAGCTGATGCTTTGGGGAGAGGATACTGCCTTCTATGCGAAGACAAACAAGGACACCTAAAATGTCCTTAGGTAGCCCTTTCTGCACTCCAGGGGCAGTTAGAGGACAAATATTAGGTGTGTCTAATCTACTTAGGAATTTGAACCCAAAGGGGTCTGTTAAACAATTGGCCCATTTGTCTGAATCTTTCCGAACTTTTTCTGCTTGTGCATATCTTCTGATCACAAAATCTTGTCAAGTATCCCAAGAGTACTCGCTCCTGTGAGGCCAAGGCCAATGCTCATTTCTTTTGCTCTCTTATCTTCTGAACGAACAACGAGTTAGAAGGAGAAGAGGCAGAGGGACATTCTAGTAAGATTCGTCCCGCTGGAGAAGAGAATGATCCCAAAGAACATTGCCACTGTCTATCTGCAATATTATTAGACCTTACATTTAACTGAGGGAACTTCTACCAATGGCTTTATTAATAATGTAGTAATGTCCGTTTCTAGTGTCATTCAATGTTCCAAAGGCTTTGTGAAATTGGGCACCGAGACTTTTCCTATTTCCAATTAAAACAGTGGAAATTTACCAGTTGTTTTGTGGACTGCTTAATATTTGAATTTATTCTGACCCATTGTCATAAGATTGCTTATCAAATAGGTGGTTCTATGTTCCCAGAAAAATGACTGAGGCTATTAAGATTCAAATCATTGAGAGAAGAAGAAAATCTCAGATTTTAACCTAAATGAGAAAGAACTAATTTAACCTTTTATTTTATCTTTCTTTCATATATTACAATGAAATAGAGAAAGAGGGCGGAAGAAACCTTCCAGAATAAGGAAGATAAAATCTGACTGAGTAGCAGGGGAATATAATCCTAGAATACTAGTTCTTCTTTCCTCCCGGGTGTGGAAAGGGGGACATGTGGGCCATTTTGCTACCATGGAAACCAACCAAGGTATGTGGGAGGGGGAGGGAAGGCCCCTTTGAGGCCCATCCTCCCCTTCTTGGAACTTAAAGATCTTACTTTTCTCAGAGTTAAAGTGTTCTAGTCAGGAGGTGATCTTTCTAATGGCAAGAGATGTGTGTGTGTGTGTGTGTTTGTGTATGTGCGTTTATTTTATTTGAGTTCCAATTTGCCTTCTTTCCTACTTCGCCTTTTAAATCTAGTGATTCTGGCCGTCTTTAGTCTAGACTCACCCAGAAGGAAAGTTGACAGTTAAAGACAAAACAATTGTTGAGCACACATTGGGTATCAGCACAGCCTTCTGTTGTGGGGATGCATGGACTGCAAGATATCTAACACATCGCATAGAGTCACTAGATACAAACTCTCTATTATGCTAAGCTATATCTGTCCTGTTCCTATTTCCATACTCACAGATCTCTTAGAAAATAAGCAGCTCAAAATGAATTTCCTCTCCTCTTTAATTCAGAGGAATTTCTGAGCCACAGTTCTCTTTAATTTTTAAAACTGAGTATTAAAAACTGTCATCCTCAACACAGATACAGAAGCCAGTCCTCCTGGGTTTACTGTTTCTTTACAATCCTATGTCACAGGCATCCACCTTTCCCCTTCTTCCTTCCCAGTCCTTTCTAAGCTGCAGTGGAAGGCGAAGGAGCAAGGAACCAGGTATTCGGAAAGCTGGTAAGCATGCCAGTCTGTCTTTCTGGAAGGATGTTATAGGAGAGAAGAGATCAGCTTGGTAGAAATGTGCCACTGTGGATGGTAGGAAGTTCTCATCACAGGAAGCATCCTAGACTAGGTTGGAAAATCTCAGAGGAGGAGTTGGATTAGATGCCCAGTAATCTCATTTTTTAAAAAATAAGCATTCTATTTTTTAAAGCAGTTTAAGGTTCACAGCAAAACTGAGCAAAAGGTGCAAAGATTAGCCCTCTCCCCACCAATCTCTCCATTATCAACATCCCACACCAGAATGGTGCATTTACTACAATCCATGAATCTACACTGACATGTCACGATCACTCAAAGGCCACTCTATATGAGGGTTCACTCTTGCTGTACATTCTATGGGGTTGGATAAATGTATGACAAGTATTCACCATTGTTGTATCATACAGAGTATTTTCACTGTCCTAAAAATCCTCTGTGCCCTGCCTGTTCACCCCACCCTCCCCAGATTTCCTGGCAACCATTGATCCTTTTTCACAGTTTTACCTTTTCCAGAATGTCATATAATTGGAATTACACAGTATGTAACTGATTTGTTTTATGCGACCACTAGAGCCGGCGCCAGAGGAAAAGGCAAGTAGGCAAGACAAAAAAGGAAACTTTATTAGCTAGCCAATGTGAAGGAGGAAAGGGGCGAAGTTCACCAGTCTCTGGCGGCAGAGGCCGGGGAAGTCGCTCCAGCGTTCTCGGGCGAGGTTTCTGGGTCCCGCATATGAGGAGGGACCCAGGAAGTTCGCGCCGCGGGCCTGCCTGGAGCGGCTTTTATGTCTTGGGCCTGGGAGTGGGAGGGCGGTAGGCAGGATGCGGGCGGGTCGAGGGGCGTTCAGTAGGTGCAGCCAGGTAAGTCTCAGTCTCTTCGGATTGACATCACCTGGCGCATGCCCAGTTGATCTACACCTTCCCAGGCGCGGGCTACATTTTTGCCCGGGCGGGGAAAAGTTGGTGATGAAGAACCTAGAAGTACGCCATCTTAGCCACCTTTGTTCTTTGTTTCCCTCTCCCTCCATCCAGACAGTAACCTTTTCAGATTGGCTTTTCTCACTCAGTGATACGCACTTAAGGTTCTTCCCTGTCTTTCCATAGCTTGATAGCTCATTTCTTTTTAGTGCTAAATAATATTCCATTGTCTGGATGTACTAATATCCTTATGTTAGTTTCTAGAGATTGCAGGATAGCACTGCTAGGGTATCCACAGAGATGAAATAAAAAGGATGTAACAGCCCGATATCTGTGATTTCTACTGAGAATGAATGGCTGAGTTTCAGAGTTCTAAATGAGGGAACATTGCTAGTGCTCGGGAGTCAACCTCCACATGGCTTGTGTGGAGCCCCTGACTCTGTGCAAACAGGATGTGGGAGGGCTTATGCAGTCCAAGTGACAGAGATGCAGCACACACCAGCTGAATCTAAACAGGGACTGTATTGACTCCTGTAACTGGGGGTAAGTCTGCATTTTCAGGCATGGCTGAATGTAGTGTGGGAAAAGGTGCTATCAGGGTCCTGGCTGTCTCTGCCTCTCAATTGTCTTTTCTTCTAGGTTGGCTTCATTCTCAGCTGACTCTCCACGAGGTAGCCAAGATGGAGCTCCAGGCTCACTTTCTACCAGCTGGTTGACACCAGTGCAAATGAAGAGCCTCTTTACTAGCAAAACTCTCAGGGATGGATTTAATTGGCCCAGCCATGAAGGAATCCCGGGAGTGGACGCCCCTTATTCCACAGAATTAGGGACTGGAATCATCATACCACCACCTCCTGGACAACATGAAAGTGGGGCAGGAGAGGTTTCTAAAGGAAAATTGGGAGTGCTCTTATTAAAAGAATGGAAAATGATTCTGAGCAAGGGAGGTCAACAGATGTTCTTTGTAGCCAGACTACAGGAAATGTCCAAAAGAGTGGAGATGGGTGTTGATATGGTTTGGATATCTCACTCAAATCTCATGTTGAATTGTATTCCCCAGTATCAAAGGCAGGACCTTGTGGGAAGTGTTTGGATCAATAGGGCAGATCCGTTATGAATGGTTTGGACCATTGCCTTGGTGGTAAGTGATTGTTTGCTCTGAATTCATATGAGATCTGTTTGTTTAAAACTGCGTGGCAGCTCCCCTCCCACTCACTCTCTCTGTGGCTCCTGCTTTTGCCATGTGATGTGCCTGCTCCCCACTCACCTTCTGCCATGATTGTAAGCTTCCTGAGATCTCCCTGGAAGCCAAGCAGATGCCAGCACTGTTTCCTGTAAAGCCTGTGGAATCATGAGCCAAGTAAACCTTTTTCTTTATAAATTACCCAGTTTCAGGTATTTCTTCAGAGTAATGCAAGAACAGCCTAACACAGGTATCAATACATACTACATAAAAGTAATGAAAACAGTGGTCTTGAATATGGTCTCAAAGCAATCAATTCAAAAAGAACCTCATTATACCTTTTTATAATTGAAAGTTAAATGTCTACTGGGACATGATCTCTCCTTTTCTGGGCCTTTGTGTTCTTTGGGCTGCTAGAGAAGAGTAGAAGAAATGGTGAATTCACAGTGAGTTCCTATCTGTTTCCAGTGTGTCTTCATGTACTGCTGGGACTAGAAAGGTAAACATGACATTTCCTAGACTCCCTTGCAGCTAGGGTAATAGATACAAATGAGTTTAATTAATCAGATGTGCTCAGAGATTTGAAAGGCAGAAGCAAGGAGGAAAGATTATTTCTGCTGCTTGGTTGCTTTCTGCTGCCATACACAATTGAGATATTGGGCTTCTCTGCAGCAACTTTCCAATGTCTGATCTCTAGCTTTGTGAGTTTTGAGAGAGAACAACAGAGGCAGCCACTGTGTTCCCCTGATTATGGAAGAGGCAGCAGCTTCCTGCATGGGCCAGTTCTGTAGTGCTGCTCTAGGAGCCATTTCTGCAGGTCCAGCCTAGAGCCCGCTACTCTAGCCCTTCCAATGACATTGAAAGCAGATAATTTCCTGTATTAAATCATCTTCGACTTAAAACCACTAAAGAGTGTCTGTTTACTAGATCCAAACAAGGCGAGTTGACAAAAGTCTCAAGAAAAAATAAAGTCTGGCTCTTGCTCAAGGCCTGGATGTTCAGAGAGGGCTGATTTGGGAGCAACACCTGGTGACGTGGGCAGAGGAGCAGCTCATTTGGCTTCCATGGGGGCATATTCCTATGGAAGAAGGGAGCACCAAGGCAACTTCTGGAGATTTTCTCGTCAATATAAGGGCTCCTCCTTAGAAATCCCTAGGACTTTTCTCTCTGTTCACCCAACAGGAACTATCCACTTTAATTCATTTTCTCAGTGTGAGGCCTTTGCTATATTCACTTATGCTTTCATTTATAATCCACAACTATTTACTGAGCACCTACCGGAAAGTGTTATTCTCTTTGCAAACTAACCCATCTCGCCCCCTCCTAACTCCCTGCTCCATACTCCCACGTACATGCACACACACATGCACACTGTACACAACACACAAACTTCTCAACTCCTTCACCACCCCCTCCTTGACTGCCACAGCCCAGGTTTTTAGTCCTAGTTTGTGCTCCTATAATTCCTGAATTTTCCCTATCAAAGCGTTTTCTCACATTATATTGAAATTGCTCATTCACTTCTGTCTCTCATGCTGAATGTAGCTGCAGGGATGGCAAAGGTTGCATTTCTTGTTTGCCACTGTAGACTCAATACCTAGCATAATGTCTGGTATACACATAGCCCAGACATCCAACAAATATTTATTGAATTTATATTCTGGCATTCTAAGGGCTTCCAGGGACTGAATTGTCTGGGCTAAATCTCTTAAGATCAAAGGAAGTGCTAGAAAATCCAGATGCTGAGATAAAATTGAACCTTGGCAAAATACTTCTTTCTTTTCTTCCCAAACCCCTCATGTTTCAATTCCCCATCCTTGTCTCTTTTAGCTTGACCAAAAAAAGAAAAAAAAAAAAAAAAGGTGGAGGAGTTTTTAACCCAAGACTTTTTGCTTTCTCACTTGTAAAATGGAAGCACAGTGAATTAAAGATGGCCACACATTCTTTGACAACATTCCCATTTAAAGATAGGATTGATGTTCCTGCTCCTTGATCTTTAATCTCGGTGGGCTCTGTGACACTTGACCAATAGAATAGAGCAGAAGTGATGCTGTGCCAATTTCCAAGTGCAGGTCTTAAGAGACTGGCAGCTTCTACTTGGTTTCTTAGAATGTTCACTCAAAGGGAAGCCCGTCGCCATGCTGTGAGAGAGCCTGAGCCAGTCCCAGCTGTTCTGCCCATTCCAGCTGACACGCAGACATATGAATGAAGATACCATCTTGGATGTCCTGCCTAGTTGAGCCTTCAGGTGATACCAACCCCAGCTGCCATCTGACTGCAACAACGTGAGAGATCCTAGGTAAACACCCCCCAGCTAAGCCTAGTTAACACACAGAACTGTGAGCCACTGAAGTTTGGGGTGATTTACTAAGCAGCAATAGATAACGGCAACTAGAAGTAATGGTAATACCTACCTCATAGTACTGTTATGAAGGTAAAATGAGATTTTTAAATGCAAAACTCCTGTGTACAACCTAGAATGAAACAAGCACTCATTATGTATCATCTTCTCCTGCCTTGCCTCCTTCCTCTTTTTAACTCTATGAATGTCTCAGAAGGAGAGGTAGGTGGAGTGGAGATGGGCTATATGCTAGGTATTTGGAATTTGAACAGCTCTCTTCTTTTTTCCATCTTTCTCTTGCTTCTTTCTTTTCTATGTTCTTTAACGCATAGCCAGATCATTTAGATCTAAAATAAGATCACCAAATCAAGCCTTTGTGTTGCAGACAGAAAAATCATAGGTTTTGTATGGGCTTATGGTAATGAAAATCAAGCCCAAGAAGCTAAATGATTCAAAGCAAAATTCCCTTTGACAGCTTTTGTCATCTCTCTCTCTCTCTCTCTGTGTGTCTGTGTGTGTGGAGAGAGAGAAAGCAGTTAAACAAATACTTTAGCCTACATAATTATTTTACCATGTAAGCATGATAGAATTGCAGGCTTTTTGGAGGGGAAGGATTTTAAAAGCACATGGTTACCTGTAATTACAGTCTTGCAAAGTTTGATTTTATACAAGTGACATTTAAGTCTGATTTAAACCATGCAGAAATACATGGTGCATATTGGAAATGCTCTTTTTCTTTCTGACTCAAATGGCTATTTTGTTCTAGTGATCTCCCTAGAAGTCAACATTTTATTATGTTTATTGTAAGGTTGTGTGTCTTTCTAATTATGTGGCCCATCCTAGAAAACTTGCTACCTTGAGATTACCTTTCTATTTCTCCTTGCATTCCTGCAAACACCTAAACCTCTGTAGACAAGAGGTTCATCTCAGAGTCTGAACTGGCTGAGGCTCATAAATTCTGTCAAATACCTGGTCAATTAAGTTCAGGTTGGAAGAGGGGGGTCAAATTAGATGCGTGACATATGTGGATAAGGGCATTGGTTTATTTCACATTTCAGACTTTAATGTGGGTGGGTACACAAAATCACAGAGTTTGTTGTCATACCCCAGCATAAAAGCCTCTGGGACAAGGCTGAAAGGGTAGCGGGGAGAGGGCCTTGGATGGGGGATGGGGTGGTTAACCCGCGACTCGAGTGACATCTTGCCATCAGCTGCAGCTACAGACTGTAGCTTGCAGGAGGAATTTGGCCTGCCGTTGAAGATGTGTTCCTCAGATGAGACTGTAAGGGGCCGGAGCTTGGGATTTTAGGAGTGCAGGGCCCACCTCTTCCTTGGCATCAAGCCACTTAACTAAACTCTTGCGGTGTCATATGACTAGGGACGAAGTGCGGGGCCCCTTCAGACGTCGCAGCTGGGCTGTTTTCTTTCCATTTCACAGTTCCTGGAGAAGGTGTGACTGAGTGAGGCGTTGGAAAGCTTGTTCTATAATTACTTCTTGATCCGCTTCTGGGCGTGCTGTGCATGCGTCCGACCATGTGTGTTCCCGTTAGCTTGTGCTGTCGACAAGAGCCAGAGAATGTGGGTCTAGGATAAAATGTGGATGATATTTTTGCTTCAAATGTCACATTTTAGGGGGTTCTAAAGGTCTTAGGCTGGGGGCTTTGTGGATGATTGCAACTGTAGCCGAATCTATGAGCCGGGAAGTACCCAAGCCAGTGTAATCGCTCCAAATTAGGGCATGTGGCACTAAGCCGGGCAGCAGACACCGCTCCCGGCCCGTCGCGAGCAGGCGCCCCAGGTGGGGGCTGCAGCGAGTGCGCGCGCGTGGGCTATGGAGCCGGCGGAGGCAGCGGTCCGGAACGGCTCTGTGGGGGCTGGGCTCTCTCCCGGGTCCGGCAGCCACAGCATCTGCCCCGTGCTCGCGCGGCGGGACCTACCAGGCGCCCGCCCTGGGCTGTGCCACCTCTGCCCACCCGCCGCTCCCCTCCACCCGAGGCCCCTTCTCCTCGGGCCTCACGGGGCTCCTCACTGACTCCACGCGCCTCCGGGGGCGTCGCGCGCTCGGAGCGGCGCTAGAGGCGCGGCCTCATGCAGGGCGCCCCGGGATTGGCCGCGGCGGAAGGGGGCGGGGCCGGCCGCGGAGAAAATAGCTTGCGCGCCGCCAGAGTGTAGTCTCAGTCCGGAGCCTGAGCCCTGCTGAGCCTTGGCGCCCGCCCCAGCCCCGCCCGTACCTGCACTTATTTATCGTTGTTGTTATTATATATATATATATATATATTTTTTTTTTTACCGCGGAGCCCCGCATTCGGGTCCTCCCGCCGCCTCCCGTGCAGCGCTAGCCTTCCCCAGTTCCTCAGTCCCCTCCCGCGCGGTGCGCCGCAGCCGAGGCGATGCGCCTCATTCAGAACATGTGCACCATAGCCGAGTACCCAGCGCAGGGCAGCGCAGCCGCCTCCGACTGCTGCGTGGGCGCCGCCGGCCGCCGCCTGGTCAAGATCGCAGTGGTGGGCGCCAGCGGCGTGGGCAAGACCGGTGAGTCCTCGAGCTTAACCCCGGGGCTGGTCGTGGGCGACCCCTGACGGGAGCTGAGGCTGAGCGAGGCGTGGGGAGCGGTGGGAGCTGCAGTCCGACCGCTCGCCGTCCCCTGCAGGGAGCCGCTGCCCCTTGAGAGTGGGCTTAGCCGTTGTCGACGCCACCCGCCTGCTTCCACAGAGGAGGGAAACAGGGATCAAGAATGGCCAGGCGTCTTTCTGGGGACCACCGGCACCGCCGCCATCAGAACTTTGGGGTGTTTTAGTCTCTGGCAATGCCTGGCACAGAAAGGGAGTTAGTGAAGCTAGCACCCCGGGAGATCTTGAAAGTTAGGAAGACGTGGGTCTACTGGAAGGCTTAGGTGTGGCTCAGCCGGGCTCAGAGAAGGGGGTGGGCCCAGTGAGCCTTCCAGCTGCACAGAGCCATAATTCACGATGCCTTCTACCCCGCTTCTTTTTGTCTGGAAGAGGGGTCAAGGAGCTACAGGGTAGGAATTTCACTTGTGGCCATCTATGGCTTTCTTTGGGAGAGCTGTTTTCCAGGCTGGGGGTGGGGTGGAGAACAATCTAACTTCCAAGGTTAACACTTTGACTTTCTTTTTTGTGACCTGCAGCACTGGTGGTCCGGTTCCTTACCAAGCGATTCATTGGTGACTATGAAAGAAATGCAGGTGAGACAATGCATTTGAGAAAAATTCTGTCCCATTGCAGGAGGACTGTGGTTCCCATTTTCCAGCACTTCCCAGGCAGGTTCTTTCAGTGACAGTCCAAGCCTGAGGATCCTGCCACTTAAAACTTTCCCCAGCCCTCCATGCCCCCCCCCCCCAATAACTACCATCTGGCCTCATTCCATTCCAAGCCCATTCATCATTTTATCAAGTGCCTGAAAGTATTCCCCTTGGTATGTTTTAACTATAGTGACCCCAGTTGGAAGCACCCTTTGTAGTCAAGAACCTCTCCCTTCAAAACACTCCGGCAAAAGTCGTAAAAAAAAACAAAAACAAAACAAAACAAAAAAAACGATGGTCAGCTCCTTCCCCCACCCCTCTCCTTCTCTGCTGGCTGCCTTTCAGAGGTGACCTTTTAAAGCAAAGGCCAAAGGAGAGCAGTTGTAAACCTAAAGTTCTTCCTTCTTAACAAAGACAAACAACTGGATGGTAGAATTTTAGGAGGAGAATTCCTGAATAAATGAGAGGACACATTTTTCAATCCCTATGATTAAGAATAGCCACTGGGGAGGCTTAAGAGCTTTCTACCTATGCTCTGTTAGCAAATTGCTTAAATCTGTAGACCATATGAGTACATATAGGGGATTATTTGAAACGAGCTGTATAAGCTATCCCAAGATAAGACGTGGCAGCCTTCTGCTTTGATGTAGAGTTGATTATCATTATGTCACATTTTTATTCCAACTGATAACATTGGCTGTGTGTTTACTAACAGTATTTGTCTAGCAACCCATTCTATCTAACGGCCAAAATACAAAGTTACAGTCAAAGAATGATCAAGTACTCAAGAAAACAGAAACCTCACATAGGCTGACCAAGATAATTTGCATTAAGGGAGTATTCTAAAACTGGAAACTTTGTTTAAAATTAGATAAATACATTTTCAAAAACTTGCAAACTTTGCCCTGGTTTTAATAAATCTAACATAAGGTTAACATTGCTGTTTTTTTTTTTTTAATCTGAAGTAAGCCCACTAAATAGAAATAAACTATAGTTTTTTTGTGTGCATTTGTGCATTGTGCATTTTTTTTCTAGCTTAAAACTCAATGTTTTAAAAGTTGTACAAGAAGGAAGAACATAATCTTTTTTATTTGCCTTCATAGGTAATCTGTATACTAGACAAGTTCAGATAGAAGGTGAAACCCTGGCTATTCAGGTTCAAGACACTCCAGGTATTCAGGTGAGAAGCTCTGAGACTCTGGGTGAAAGAGGAGCCTACTTGGCTGTGGAATCACTCACTTCTTCTCAAGTCCTTTATGCTGCAGGAGCAGAGAAATGTGCAGAGTCACATGTAGACTTCCATATTGTCTGACAGCTCAATTGTATCTGGCTGTTGGTCAGTCTTAGCATGGTTTAGTTTGGGAGATTTGGCTAAGGGGCAGTAGAAGGATTCAACACAGCCGGAAAGCCCAAACCAAATGCAGTGGGAATTGGTGTTTTCCTTGCTACGGTTAAAAAGTCCAGTTTTAATATATGTGTCTTTGGCATGAAAAACCAAGCTTCTGGGTATAGTCTGCAAATACTTGGAATCTCTTTTGTACTGTGGAAAGTTGCTCTATAGACAAAAGCGCCACGCTAGGGTTTTTTTTCCCCCGCCTCCTGAACTGGGCAGTTATCCAGGTTTAAATGCTTCCAGCTCCTATCTTTACTTCGCCAGACTTACTGTCTAGCCAGTTAATTTCCCATTTTGTGCAACTACAAAGTCTCTCTGCATGGAGTTCTCTGCAGGTCAATTTTCCACTGGAGTGTGGTGAGCTGCACTGTTATTTATTCCAACTCTGTGCAGCTGGATCAACATATTGTCAAGAAAGCTGAAGTGTGTGGGATATAACTTGTTTATGGCCCGCAACCTGGCATTACTATGAAGGGCTCTTTTGAATTTGAAATCTACCCAAGCCCAGGCTCTTTGCACCACTGACCAGCATTCACCTTGCCGTCACCCCACTCTTTCAGGTCCATGAGAACAGCCTGAGCTGCAGTGAACAGCTGAATAGGTGCATTCGCTGGGCAGATGCTGTGGTGATAGTTTTCTCCATCACTGACTACAAGAGCTATGAACTCATCAGCCAGCTTCACCAGCACGTGCAGCAGCTACACCTGGGCACCCGGCTGCCTGTGGTGGTCGTGGCCAACAAAGCTGACCTGTTGCACATCAAACAGGTTGACCCTCAGCTTGGACTGCAGCTGGCCAGCATGCTAGGCTGCTCGTTCTATGAAGTGTCTGTCAGTGAAAATTATAATGACGTCTACAGCGCCTTCCATGTTCTCTGTAAAGAGGTCAGTCACAAACAGCAGCCTAGCAGCACACCTGAGAAGCGAAGAACCTCCCTCATTCCCAGGCCCAAGTCACCCAACATGCAGGATCTGAAGAGGAGGTTTAAACAAGCTCTCTCTGCCAAAGTGAGGACTGTCACCTCTGTCTGAAGCAGGAGGAGCACTCAAGGGGCTTTGGTCTTCCCAGGAAGAGGGCCTGAGTGCAGGAGTGTTGAAGACTGGCAGTGGTTCCTGGTTCCAGAAAGGGCTGGAGCAGAAGGGCCAGAGGGCCTATGGAACTGCTACAGAAAAGGAAGTGTTGTTCTGAGCAGGGGGACAGGATTGATGAGGCTTGAAAGAGCCCACTGAGCCACTCTCTGAATATGTGAAATGTACTCTGTGTCTTTTCCTTTAGAGTGGGGAGGGGGCATAATCGGTTTGGTTTCTGCATTTAGCTACCTTGTAAATGGTGGTCCGTTGCAGTTCCACGAAATGTATTGTTGTGATTTACAGTGGGAATGACAGAACAGATTAAGCATTGATAGGCTTTCTTTTTTCCCCCTGTTTTCTTTTTCCTTCTTTCTTTCGTCTTTTTTTTCCCCAAGAGGAAGAATTGCTTTTCTCTTATCAGTATGATTTGTAACTCTGGAACACGATTCTTACAGAATGCCTTTCTAACCTGAAGGATACCCAGATTTCTTTCTTTATGAACAAGATGGAAAATCCCCTACCCCTGAAAAATGGATTGAGTTTATGGACCAGAATATTCTGTATAGCAGACATCGGTAAGCTCGCTCGGTTTGCAGGAAGGCGCCGGTTCCCCTCACAGGATGCGCATGCTCAGTGGGGTGTGTGTTGAGGAGTCGTGAACTTCACACTCTTCAGCCCCAGACTTTGCCTGTATAGTTTTTTGTTTTTGTTTTTAACTGTTCCATCAGGAAAAAAAATGTGTCAGTTGATTTTGGTGTGACTTGTGTAAATGGTTCATGGCAATGGCATTGGAGTGCTTCGGAGGCCTGGCTGAGTCGTGCCTAAGGGTGGCCGAAATACGAAAACACTTTTTACAGCAAGTGAACAGGGGCTACCTGCCAAATCCCCTCTACAGATGCACTTTAAAAAGCCACTCATGCTTTGGCTTAAACTGTAATTAATTTATTTTATGTACAATAAATCTCATTTGAAAAAGAGCAGACGTCTAAGTTGGTCTCTATTGAAACGTTAACTTTCTGCCCTTTAGACAAAGTATGACCTGGTATCCTGTGATTATTGGGCACATTGAATCTGGCATTGTGCCTTTCAGGGGTTATCTCTCAAGGATTACAGCAATCCAAGGAGGTACATGCTAGTATTATCCCCATAACACAGATGAGGAAACAGGCTTATAGAACAAGATCAGTAACCTGTCAAAGGCCACAGCCTGTAGCATTGTAAATTGTAATTTGCTGCTTTATATTCAAGACTAGCTTATCTCCTATTCACTAACTTCATGTCTTAGGTATACCTAAGGCAGATGTCTGGCTCCACATATTCAGCACAGCCTCAAGGGTATTCTTTCTTGGACACTAAGATGACTGCTTCTTTCCACATGCTTTGTTTGGCAGACCTCTTCTTTGGGTATGCTGCTTTCAGGAGATTCACTTTGTTCTCACTGTAGAAGCTTGCAGTCATTGATCTGGGGCTGTGAAATCAGGAGCCAGTCCCATGGACCTTTGCCACACCTGTCTCACTAAAGCTGCCAGCTCTCTCGTCTGTGCCACTTGGGCCTAGAAGGATCTTTCCTGCAAGCTAAGTGAGCCACCATCTATAGGGACAAATCATCACAGCTGACATTTCTTTGAGTAGTGCTTTCACATACCTGATCTCATTTAATGCCCAGGAGAACCCAGGAGAACCCAGGAGAATACTGTGGGGTATTGACACCATTTTACAGATGGAGAAGACAGGCTCTAAGTTTTGGATGATGTCTTCAGATTCACACAAAGGAGCTGAATCAATGCCACCTCACTGTATTTCCTGTTCTTAGTCTTTTGGAGGATTTCATAGCTAAGACACTCCTGCATGCGTGGGGCGATGGGGCCACAGTGAATAGCAGTTGAGGGGCTACTGCGGGGTGGTGCCAGGATTTCCAATCAGTGTTCCCACAGGGTACAGATCCTGATGGCTGACAGGGTTTCCAGGGATGCCTCAAACCTTCCTAATATACAAGGTAACTTTCTATGCTTCCAGCCTAACCTCATCTCTGAGAAGAGTGTGTGTGTTAGCGGTGGGCAGGGAAATGGTGCTAACATGGAACTGAAAACATCTCAGTTCAACGGCAGTGACAAGTATCTCCAACTGGATTCTATTCACTTTTATTTCTATTCAGCCTATGTGGTTGTGTTAACAATGTCCAGTGAGCGAGAGGTTGATCTTTATATAATTACTAAATGTCCCTTCCCCACATTCTGGAATTAAGAGTTTTCCTGCAGGTGGCTTTATGCTCCCAAGGGTGCTGAGCAGTGCTGCATTTTAGTGATCACTGCCGCGCCACCGCCCCCTTTCCTTCCCACCAACCTACAGGCTGCAGGGCTCTGGCAAGCCTTGTCTGCTCCCTTGCTGAGCTGTGAGCTCTGCCTTCTCCCTTCCTGGCCCCCCAGTTAGCGATTGCCCCTTACTTCCTCACCCCTGCACTGGACTCAGTCTCTCCTACTGCATCTTAGACAGGCTGGAAGGGAGCTCAGAGCTCTGGTGCACCCAGAGGGAAAAAGTGGCTTGTGTAAGGGCACTCTAGGAGAGAGAGGGCAGGGAAAGAGACAGAGACAGACAGAGACACACACAGAGGGACAGAGACAGAGTCGCAGCTGGAAACCACCCAAGTCCCCATTCTGTCCACTCTCTCAGGCAGATTTGTCTATTTATAGTTCTGGAACACATTTTTCTCTCTTCTAATAAGTCTAGATTTATGTTTTATTACTTTTGCTCATCTCTTTCCTTGTTGGTTAACTCTTCACTTAATCCCTGTTTTTGTTTTTTTTTTTTTTTGAGACGGAGTCTTGCTCTGTCGCCGGGGCTGGAGTGCAGTGGCCGGATCTCAGCTCACTGCAAGCTCCGCCTCCCGGGTTCACGCCATTCTCCTGCCTCAGCCTCCCGAGTAGCTGGGACTACAGACGCCCGCCACCTCGCCCAGCTAGTTTTTTGTATTTTTTAGTAGAGACGGGGTTTCACAGTGTTCGCCAGGATGGTCTCGATCTCCTGACCTCGTGATCCGCCCGTCTCGGCCTCCCAAAGTGCTGGGATTACAGGCTTGAGCCACCGCGCCCGGCCTTGTTTTGTTTTGTTTTAAAATTTATGATCTACCACCACCTGGCCCTGAGAAATGACCCTCTCCATCTAGACAGGGGAATACATCCTTTGCCATCTGGGAAGGGGAAGGCAGGGATGTGTATGTGTCTGGGGTACAGGGGAGCAGAGAAAGGGAAGGAGTTAGAATTTACTGAATATTTACAACATACCAGATTCTACGTTACCCCCGTTAAGCTTTTGAAAAATCCTATAAGGAAGGGTAGTAATATCGCTTCTATTTTAAAGATAAACTGAGGCACAGACAGATGAAATTTACCTTAGGGCCACATCGGTTATAACAATTATTGTTTCTATTTATGGAAAACCTGTGTGCCAGGCCCCACAGGAGGGTTTTTGAAATAACTGATGTTTGCTGTGATATCTCTACAATCCATCTTTAGTCTCCTCTTCAGAAAAGCAAAAGGGAGGCTGAGAATTAAGTGGCTGGCCCAGGCCCTAGGTCGCCTCCAGGACTCCACCCCAGGTCCATCTGATGCCACTGCCTAAGCCCTGGGCTGATGGCTCAGCAGAGCCCCACCTAGGAGCCCTCCTCTTCCCTTCCCTGGCCGGGTCTCCTGTCCTGCTGTTCTCGTCTCCCACTTGCTGCTGTAGGCTCCTGGATCCTGCCGGGCTCCAGGCCCCCCTGGCTGCCACACCACATCTGCTGTTGCCATCAGCCAGCTGCTTACTGGCCTCCAGCCCTGCTCAGTCATAAAGACGTCCAGGCTGGGAGCGGGAGGGGCGTGCAGTCCGGCTGTCTCAGAGCTGAATCCACTTCTGTCATGATGTCTGGCTTTTGAGTTTCCTCCCTTGCCTCAAATCAAAAACATTCACAACACTCTGCAGCCTGCCTGGTGCTGCGTGGTGTGCAGAGAGGGCTCAACCCTCAAAGTCTTCCTGGCTGCTCCCGTCTCCAGCACTCACCAGGCGCCGCAGATCCGAGTTTGCCTGCCCAGCCGGCTCCTAACCCCAGGTTTAGGAGCCATGGGTGTATTTATGGTGAGCCCCTCGCTTTGGTGAAAAATGAGATTTTGACATTCATCTTACACTCCAAGAGGGAGAAAACAAATGTGTTTTCTAGGCAAATGAACAAGTTTGTAGGCACATCCCTCAAAAATGAGCAGCTGATAATCTCTGGTGCTACCTCTGCACCCAAGGGAAATGAGCACTGTCCAGTCGTCTCTGTGGATAACTCATGACAGGTCCCTTGGGGAGTGGCCCAGGATGAATTAGAGAGCTTGTCTGGTTACAATAACCAGGAAAACTGGTGTTGCACATATTCCCTTTCAAGTCTAAAGAGAGATGGTTCCAGAAAGTTCTTACTACCTTCATTACTCTCCTGAATTTGCAACGAAAACAGGATTAGGGTTATTACTGACTATGGCAAGATCCCAGCCACCACCCTCCAAGCTTTCCTCTCAAATAGTTTGCAAACCCTCCATCATCTGGTTTTGTCTTTTTAAATTCCTTTTAAGACAGAGATGGAGTCTCTTGATGTTTGTTGGGCTAGACAGCAGACATTTGTAATACTGGATTATTTGTTGTTGAGATTCTGTTTCTGGTAACCAGGGTAAGATAACTAATAGTGGTCTTGTGGGGAGTTTGATGGAATTCTTTGTTATTGGGATCCCATTGTAATGGAGGGGTGGCATAAACAGAGCCATCTGCATAGGCCCCGGCTCACTGGGGACAACTCTTGGCTGATGCAGCCTGGAGTGCTTCCAACCATTTGGCCGTGCCTGCCATGTCTGCTCTGAGGTAGACTCCAGAAGAGGGTTTACAAAGGCAGAAGTCAATTGCTACAAAGTATTTACACTTCTATCAATTGTGTTTATAAGGAGTGTGGCCAGTGAGGTCGCTGGCAGAAGGTTTGGATTTGTAAGTGCTTGTTTAGGTGATAAACACTCAGACCCAGGCCCCAGACAGGGGAAACCAGTCTTACCACTCCTGTCAGCCTTTTAAGTCACCTTCAGGTGGCTGACAGCTGCTGGATCCCTTTAGAATGGATACATTTGGAGATGTTGAAATGGGAAATTGGCTAGCATTAGTGATGGAGAAAGTTCTATCAGAGATATATGGCCTTGTATGAGCAATAATCAGACATTTATTACCGATAAACGCTTATGTGCTCTGAATATGCATTACACGTATTCACTCTTTTAATTCTTCCCCAACCCAATGTTGCAGGTCCTATTGTTATACAACTGCATGGTCAGCGAAGACCAGGAGAGATGGACTACGATGTGGAAGAGGTGGGACTGGAATCCAGCCATTGGATTGGGCTCTTGACCTCTGGGCTATGCTATCCTGGACCAAGCTGTTATTCCTCCTCCACTTTCTCATCTCCTTGTAGACCCCATGAGTGCCTCCAAATTTCCTCTTCATTACTATTATTCTCCTGTTGATGTTTTATTGTTTTGAGAGGTAACTTCCTTGGCATCCTCAGTGTGAAAACCCACATTCCTTGAAATTCAAGGATGGCCATTGTGTTAGGGATGGCTCCACAGGAACCCCCCCCATGAGGCAGGTGCCACAATTACCATTTCTTACAGACGCGGACACTGAGGCTTGGAGAGATCCACAGTGCTTGGCGTGGCGGAACTGGGACTTAGGCCCAGGGAAGCCTTCAGAGCCCTTTTCTGCCAGCTGCTCCTTTGGAGTTGGAGGGTGTGACTTGCTTCTCCTCCAGCCCCCCCCATGCTGGGAAGAGTGCCCAAGAGCCCAGCAGCAGCACGGAGGTTCTGGGAGGTTCTGCCATGGCGACAATTCTCTTTCCCCCAAACCCCCCTCTTTTTCCTTATTTGTTGGAGGCCCTTTGCAGGATTTATACCAAATGTCTATTGTTTTCCTGCTTTTTAATCAAGGAGCAGTGAACATCCTGTGCCTCCTGCTTCATCTTCACTCAAACTCTGGTTACCAAGAAATTCTTCCAGCTTACCTTTCCTCCAAAGCCTTCCACCACCTGACTGCATGCCTGGCTTAGCTCCTCAAGCCAGCCTCCAGAGAAGAAAAAGATGACCATAAGCCAAACTCTGACACTTCTCCCACCACTCACAGACTGCCCCTGACCACACTAATTACAGTATGGGGAGCATTTTCAAGACATAAGAACTGCTGAGTAACATTTATAATCAATACCTTCCTCCTTTTATCATTTCAGATTAGAAGTTTTTGGATTTTTTTTTTTTTGAAATGGAGTTTCACTCTTGTTCCCCAGGCCGGAGTGCAGTGGTGTGATCTCGGCTTACCGCAACCTGTGCCTCCCAGGTTCAAGCGATTCTCTTGCTTCAGCCTCCCTACCTGGGATTACAGGCATGCGCTACCACACTTGGCTAATTTTATAATTTTTTAAGTAGAGACGGGTTTTTCCATGTTGGTCAGGCTGGTCTAGAACTACCGACTTCAGGTGGTCCACCTGCCTCAGCCTCCCAAAGTTGAATATTTTTAAAAATAAAAAATTAATTTGTAAAAATACAGTTTTCTGCTATGGCGGATTAAAGTCACAAAAGTAATATACAAATACACGTTTGCTATAAAAAAAATACAAAAGTATACTGAGGGCGAGACTCTCCCTTCTCTTAGCCCTCCCATTCGATATTCCTTCCCAGAAGTAACCATTATATATGTATTTCCAGAAAGTTTCCTTTGCATATAGACATGTGGTTTACAACTTCCTCTTCAGTAGATGCTCACGTCAGGCCTGAGCATCAGAGAAGTGCCAGCTACTCATTCTGAGTGCCACAGAGTCAGGGACACATCTTGTTCATTCACCACAGTGGCCCAGAGCCTAGCACTGTGCCTGGAACATGGCAGGTACCCAGTCAATCTTTAGGAATGAATGAAGGGAGTACAGATTTGAGTCACATAACAGGTTATTTTTCATTTTTTTATTTTAGAAAAGTCATCTCTGCTTTAACATTTCTTAGGGATGGTTACCATTTCCTTCCTTATTCAAATTCAATACTTTAAGATTAGTAGAATGAAAAAGGCACCTGAGGTCTCCTCTATTTCATGAAACAATTGATATTATGTGGAAAACATACTTGGGCAAGAAAAAGAGTGTCTGTGTCTACAAAAACCCTGCTTTGGTTACATCTTAAAATAATCTCCAACTTGACGGTTCTTTCAAAAATGACAGCGTTTCGTAGAGAACTAAAATCAGAGACATGTGAGTGTTTTGGTGTACATGTTATTTCCTTCACCTGTTTAATCCACAATAAAAACCTTTTCAGTTTTATCTGTTTATTACCAACATGGATGCCAGAAACTTCCATCAACCATACACCTACAAACATGTGGGTTGCAAGTGGTTCGTTTTTGCCCTGGAGTTCTTACAAAATTTCACTAGGCGGGTCTAGGTTTTTCTGCTAATGGTCAGATGGAAAACTTACACTTATAGAAAAGAAAGCTTTATATTTCAATCAAAACTCATACCCACAAAGTCCACAGGGGTTGCTGTTACAATTTAGACTCCCTGGGACCAGATATCTCATATTGGGGTCTTTCTTTGGAGGGGAGGAAAACTTTTATATGTAGATAACCCTCCAATCAACCACCTTCCCACTACAGTTCCAAGTAGCCTGGCAGACCTGCCCAGTGGGCCAGCTAGAACAATGCAGTTCTTTGTTATGGCAGGATGATTTACAATACATGCAGGCTACCAGCACTGCCCCAGACACTACCCCTCCCTTCTTTGCCTTTTCAGAAATGTTTCAGAGCAAGAGAGAAACAAAGCCTCAGACCCTATTTGCAATGTTTTCTCCTCAATTATATAATCCTAAGGAACATCAAACTTTCCTCACACTCATAATTCTAAAGCATGTCTAACTTCTTGAGCAACTTCAAATTGAAAGAGTTGTAATCTACCAACACTTGCCAACAGGCTTTTCTTTAGAATTAATGAACTTGCAGGTGGAATCAGGAAGCTCACAGAGGGTTAAGGATAAATGGAAATGATCACTAATTGGACTAGCCAAAAGACAGATTGTCACCTTCAGGAAAATAAGAAAAACTTTTTTTTTTCTTTTTTTTAAGAATCACAGCAATTCAAGCAAAGTACCTCACTGCGAAGGTATCAAGACCCTTCAGGCAGAATTCTGTCATGCTCGCAATTAGTGACAGGGATGTTGGTTGTGGACGAGTATTTGGAGTGGTGGCAGAAAATTGTATCAGCATTTCCAGCATGAGTAGCTCTTATCTTCTTAGCGGATGCTCAGAAGCCAAGGTCTGGATGCAGTCGGTCAGTTGCAAATAACAGCTCAGGAATGTTAAGTGGCTTCAGGAGTCGAGTGGACAGCACGATTACCTAACAACAGGAGAGGGCAAACACACCGCAGGGAATTAAGAGGGCCAATCTCAGGGTACTGGATGATGAGAAATAGAAGGCAACAAATGTCTTTGGGGGAGGGTATGAAGTGAAGTTCTATGAAGGAAAGGTAGAAGGCAGCCAGTTCAATGGTGCTAGTGCCCTGCCTGGAAGGAGGGGGACACAGTCTGGGATTAATGAATTTGTCACCCACATTCAGATGGCCTGTGGGACAGCTGGGCTGTGTCTACTGAACCTTTAGCCAGTGGGGCACTCAGGATGGCTCAGACTGGCACTAGGTACATTTGAGAGGCAGAGCCCAGCCACTGCCTTGCTGCTAAATTGGACTGGATCATATTCTCGCTTCGTAATGCAGTAATTTGACCTCAATATCAAGGTTTCTCCCCATTTCAGGGAGCCTTTGCTCCTCCAGGGAGCATGAGAAGGCACATCCAGGAGGTGGATGTTGTTAGTGATGATGGTGATTGTTAGTTTCCTAGTACCACAAACTGGGTGGCTTAAACAATGGAAACTTACTGTCTCACAGTTCTGGAGCCTAGAAGTCCAAGATCACAGTGTTGGCAGGGTTGGCACCTTCTGAGGGCTGCAAGGGAATCTGTTCCACGCCTTTCTCCTAGCTACCTTGCACCTTCACATTGTCTCTCCCTATGCATGTCTGTTGCTGTGTCCAAATTTCCCCTTCTTATATACACACAGTCACACTGGATTAGAGCCCACACTAAAGACCTCATTTTAATTTGATCATCTGCAAAGATCCTATTTCCAAGTGAGGTCATATTCACAGGTACCAGTGGGGAGGTTAGGACTGTAAGATATTTTAAAGGGGACACATTTCAACTCATAACAATGATGATGGTGATGATAACGATAACGAATACTTGTTAATTTTTATGATGTGCCAGGTTCTGAGGATTATCTCATTGAATATCCATTTGATCCTGATATCGAGCTTATGAAATAGGTATATTTATTATTCCTGCTTTGTAGATGAAGAAAATAAAGTACAGGAAGGCTCAGGAACTTGTACAAGGACACACATACAGTCAGAGGCTGAGTCAGGATCCCAGCGCAGACAGGCTGGCCCCAGTGCCCCTGTGCCTCCCTTCCCTGTCATCAAGGGCTCTGGGCCCTTTATTCCCTTACTCCACATGCATCTTTGGGCTCCTCTGGCTTCTTTCATGGTGACCCTTTCTGCTTCCCTCAGTCTGGATTTTATTCCGGGATAGATTTGTCTCTGCAACAGTGGGAGAGCCTGTTTCCTGGGTCTGGGCTGGGGGCATGATGTGCTTTATAAGGGCCTGGTTAGGTTTTGCACAAGCAGTATTGTATGCACCCTAGAAGAAGAGGTGACTATGGGAAAAGCTATCCTGGAGCCTGAAGTCCACAGCCCACAATCCCTTGGAAGGAGATTCCAAGGCCCACAACATGACTACCTGGCTGCGCTCCTTTGGAGTGGTGCAAGTGGGCCTGCACACTTTACTATCCTCCTTTCCCACTCCCCACATTGTCCCAGGTATAATTAAATTAGTGAATTAACCAATCCATGTCAACGAGCTCATTGGTGGAAAACAAAAAGTCTGTACTCCAATGAAGAGAAAAAGTAGAAGAGGAAGAGAGAAGGAAGTATTTTCTTGTTGTTAAAGAAATAATTTTTCAACAACCTTATGAGAAAGTTTTCTGTTTAAAAACTTAGTTTTTGGAAGCATCTATGTTACTTCTTGAAAGAGGATTATCTTAAAAATATATATATAGTTAATGTCAGCCAAGTCATATTTTTGGCAGAAACAAATTCACTGAAATCTGTGTTTCATGATTTTCCTTGAAAACCATGCAAGGAGCCTTTGAGGACAGTGGGTGAAGATTGGCCTTCTCTATCATCTGCATGCATGGTTTAGACACCATTTGAATGTGTGTCTCCCAAGAGGGTCTCTACTTATTTCAGGTCTTCCTCACCAAACCCAGTAGGTAATTGAGCCTGGCGGCTTCCAGGCGAGTGCCATCAGCAGACCCTGAGTAGATCCCAGCTCCATACTGACCCGCCAGAAGCCCTCCAGAAAGTCACAACTTACAGCCTTGCTTACCTCATCTCTCTCAGAAGGAAAATAACAGTGCCAAGCTTGAAGCAGTATGGCAAGGATTACATAAGATCATGTATGTGGAGCACAGGAAGTGCTCAGCAACTGTGAGCTGCTATTGTACTGTGGTTTTGTGATTCGGTCCTAGATCTCCTTCTGAATCTTATGAAAGCTAAGAACTTTCTAGAAAAATATACAGATGTTCATACAAGATTTTGTGTTATAGTTTTAGGGGTGGTTAATGAACTCCTAGGAATTCACAGACCACAATTAAGAAGCCCTTTTTCGGCCGGGCGCGGTGGCTCAAGCCTGTAATCCCAGCACTTTGGGAGGCCGAGACGGGCGGATCACGAGGTCAGGAGATCGAGACCATCCTGACTAACACGGTGAAACCCCGTCTCTACTAAAAAATACAAAAATACTAGCCGGGCGAGGTGGCGGGCGCCTGTAGTCCCAGCTAGTCGGGAGGCTGAGGCAGGAGAATGGCGTGAACCCGGGAGGTGGAGCTTGCAGTGAGCTGAGATCCGGCCACTGCACTCCAGCCTGGGCGACAGAGCGAGACTCCGTCTCAAAAAAAAAAAAAAAAAAAAAAAAAAAAGAAGCCCTTTTTCAAGCTGGGTGCGGTGGCTCACGCCT
Source organism: Trachypithecus francoisi (assembly GCF_009764315.1). NCBI lineage: Eukaryota > Metazoa > Chordata > Mammalia > Primates > Cercopithecidae > Trachypithecus > Trachypithecus francoisi. The sequence goes on along the minus strand of NW_022681454.1, from coordinate 80,481,767 downwards.
GTAATCCCAGCACTTTGGGAGGCCGATTTGGGCAGATCACCTGAGGCCAGGAGTTCAAGACCAGCCTGGGCAACATGGTGAAACACCATCTCTACTAAAAATACAAAAATTAGCTGGGCGTGGCGGTGCACGCCTGCAGTCCTAGCTACTTGGTAGGCTGAGGCAGGAAAATTGCTTGATCCCCAGAGGCGGAAGTTGCAGTGAGCCGAGATTGTGCCACTGCACTCCAGCCTAGGCAACAGAGTGAAACTCTGTCTCAAAAAAAAAAAAAAAAAAAAAGAAGCCCTTCTTCAGAAATCTTTTTAAATGCACACATAAAGACAAACATTGCGCACTCTTTGGAAGTAGGTTCTTCGAAGGTGGTAGAGGCCAGTAGTCGTTCATGCAAAGGGCCCTCTCCTCCTGCTGTGACTTGGCGGTCTCCAGTGCACCGCCAGCCCTTGGGGTCTTTAATTCTAAAGCAAAGATGGTGGATTCCTCTCTGGCTGGGGTGAGGGTGGGCCTGAGGGCTAGAGTACATCTCCATCCCCAAGGATGCTAAGTCTTCGTGGCAGGTTTGAGGAACTTGAAGTGAAAAGGCTAAAAGTGTTGACTTCCAGAGCAGCAATAACTGAGCCCAAAGAATCTGTCACTCTCGGGTACTGTGCTGGGCTTCCAATCATGGCTGACAGAGACCGTGGATTTGGCTACTGCCACTGAGCTGAAACAGTAAGGCCAGTCCTCACATCTGAATAAGCAGGTATTTAACAGTAATCAGTCTATAGCTTTGTGAGGGCTCAGCCAGAGGCTGTCTGGGGTCTGCTCTGTGGAGGGGTGAAAAGAAACAGATGGAAAACAGGGGTTTCTCAAGCAGTAAGTTGGGGGCCTTCGTGGAGGGGAGACAGCAGGACTGAGGCCAGGAGGCTTTGGGATAGCACAGTGGTTAAGAGCACAGGTTTAGGAGGGTCTAGTCTGCGTTGGACCCTGGCTGGGCCACTTGCCAGATGAATGACCCTGGAGAAGTTGCTTAACCACATGGAGCCTCAATTTCTTCATCTGTAAAGTGGGAATGATACCCACCCCACATGATTATGTGAGGATCAATGTGAACATCTTCTAAAATATCTGACACAATGACAGGCTCCAGAGGGGCTTAGAATGACAGCTGCCATGACTGTCTTTGTCACCATCACTGTCCTCATTATGTGCATCCCCAGCTGCATCCTTCCACCCAGCTCACAGCAGCCAGGGGGTGGATGCAGGGGAGTGGAATTGCCAGAGCCAGTGACCCCAAGTGTGAATCTGATCATATTACTACCAGGCTTAAAATCCCTGCAGCTTCCTCACTGCCCTCTGGTAAGCCCAGCCCTCCCGGAGAGCATCAAAGGGCTTCAGAACCGGCCCTTGCCTCCACACCCACAAATCAGTCCCACATTCCAGCCTCCCTAACTCCTCGTAGTTTTGCACCTGGCACTTTGGGGATGCTTCTTGGTCCGGGAGAGGAGCTCCCCACTCTGCCCAAAGACCCCTCCTCCATTGTCCTTCAGCAATCAGTTCAGGCATCACTCCCTCCAGAAAGCCTTCCCAGACCACCCCTCCCCAAAGCCTGAGTGTGTCCCCTGGCTGTTGGTATCTCACTGTATTCCCTGTTAACTTAACAGAGTCTTTTCATTGTTTCTTAGCACAGTGCCTGATACATAGCAGGTCTTTGATTGAGTCAGTTGGCGCCTGATTGAGTGAACAAAAACCATACAGCAGTGGAGGAGGCAGGGAGTGTAGCCATGGTCAGCGGGAAGTTTTCGCTCAGGGCAGCTCTAGTGGAAGATGCTCAGACAGCTCCAGGTAAATGTGTTTCCTCTCCATTCGATGAAAACCTTACTTGTCTCTAATTCCTATTTTGAAGAGCAAGCAGGATCATACTGCTGACATTTCACATACAGCATGAAATATAAAAGTTGGTGGTCTTTAAGTATGTTTGCATCTTAGGCATCTTTTAGTATTGGCTACTTTTGAGCATTTTCAGAATTTTTAAAGCACATTCTACTAGAACATTTCTACATTATTTGGCTAAGATCACCCTAAAATTCTAAAAAGTGGGCCCTAAACAGGAACAAAGATGCTCAAAAATGAAAAAGAAAATAGTCAAAAGAGTTTGAAATTAGCTGATCAGATATGACATGTAATTGTTTTTAAACATAATCATCAACCATGTGATAGTGGACAAGTTAAGCACTAGAGAATTCCTTTCAGAGAACTGGTCTTTTCTCAGGCAGCCAAGGGCACTGAAGAAAATTCCCATGGGTGATGCTCAATCCTTGCCCATCATATGGCTACTTTTCTCTGCATTTTCTAAAATGCTTCTTTTGATTCTCAGTATTAGAAATCAGAGGTACATAGAACCTAAACCTGGTCTTCCCGGCTTCCTCTCCCTCTCCCCTTTTCAGGGTCCCTGCCATCTCTTCTTCTCCTCCTTCTCTTTCCCCTCCCTCTCTCGCCTCCTGTTTCTTTCTGGGGGTAGTTTTTGTCACTTCTTCTCAACTCTGACCTGACTGTCATTCAGGGCTGAAGAGTCAGCTGACTTGACCCCTGACCCATCAACTCCTAGCCACCCGACTTTCACCTGCTAATAGCCAAGTGGGCTGGCGGCAGTGGCCAGCCTCCTTCTCAAGCCAGAGGTGTCCAGGACGCTCAAGAGCACTCTGCAGTGCTCAGAGCTTGGCCCAGCCACCATACCTGCCCTGCACCATCCACCCACTGGAACACCTCCCACAAAAACAGCCAGTGGGGAGAGAATCTTTGCTGATTAAAAATAAATTTCACAGTCAAATATGAGAAACGGGGTTTTTAATGAAAACAAAAAATTGTTTTCGAAGAGCCTGAACGACACTGCAAGCTGCAGGGTAGTTATGACTTAAGCGTCAGCATGTGTTGCTAACTGCAGGCAGTTCTATCAAGGAATGTTTGAAGATCCTGCTCATTCATCAACAACAAGCCTCTGTGTCAAAGCAGATACTTGACATCAAAAAAATATACCGGCTGACTGTGAGACGGGGTGGAGGACATCAGCCAGGGAACCAAGTCCCTCCAGCAGCTTTCGGCCAGCACTGGCTCTCTACTCCAGCTAGAAGGGGGATGTTCAGTCTTTGTTCTCAGGCCTGCCTTGAACTCCACATGGGCAGTCCAGCCCTTAGGAGTGACCCAGCCCTCTGGGCTTTCTGCTGCTCCAGACCATGGCTATAATTTGTAGGTGCCAGCATCTTCCTGTTCTATTTCTGCTGAACACAGAGGAAGCAGGGAAGTCCAGGATTTACATTCCATATCCCCCTGATTTCTAACACTCAGTATCAAAAGGAGCAAGGGGTACATTTTTTGTCCCCTTTTCTTTTAAATTTGGGAGATTCTTCCCCAAAGTGACCCACATATGCACAGGCACCAACATGCATATTCATTCGATAGGCAGCTTTTGGAGCATATATTGTATTCACGCTGTACAGGCACATGCACGCATACCCACTCACACACCTGTGCTAAACCCAGAAGGTTTGTATCATTAAGCCAGTGACACAGTGGATTAGCCTTCCTGAAAAACCTGGGAACCATCTGACCTGACTACCACTGCCCCAGAGTCACTGTGCTGTGCTTATAAGGCTCTCAGAAGACCTGAAGTATGAGATTCAGATCTTTTCGCTGTTGTCTCCCCGGGGCTTCCCATCAATTTTAAAATAACCTGGAGGCAGGTTGGTGGAGCCAGGATTACGGATCCTTGAACCTCTTAAGTTGTGTGCAAAACTGTGTGTGAGCATATTTCTGGGTCTACTATTTTTTTATAAAAATTAGTATGTCTTCACTAAATATTCAACTCTGGGTTGGGCATGGTGGCTAACGCCTGTAATCCCAGCACTTTGGGAGGGCAAGGCAGGCGAATCACTTGAGGTAGGAGTTCAAGACCAGCCTGGCCAACATGGTAAAACCCCGTCTCTACTAAAAATGCAAAAAATTAACCGGAAGTGGTGGTGGGCACCTGTAATCCCAGCTACTCAGGAGGCTGAGGAAGGAGAATCACTTGAACCCGGGAGGTGGAGGTTGCTGTGAGCCGAGATTGTGCCACTGCATTCCAACCTGGGCGACAGGGCGAGACCGTCTCAAAAAAATAAATAAATAAAAATAAAAATAAATAAATAAAAATATTGAACTCTGTAAATGCAGAACTACAGGAAAGTGTGGGTGCGGCATGCTTCACTATGAAAAGCAGTGGATGGGTGTCATCTTGCCCACTGGCCTTCCTCTTGTTTCTGAGCTGGCGGTTCCCTGTATTTTCTCAGAGGTTCCCTCCTTGTTATTTTCTTCTTACAATCACAGGCTTCTGCTAGCCTCTCGGCTACCATCCAGCTGCAAAGTTCAGCCAGCCAGAGCTGTCTGGCCGTGGAGTCCCACAGTAGGCATTGAGTGAGTGAGGAGAGAGGCTGGTGTCGGGCATATGTGGATCAGAGCAGGGGAAACCTGGAATTTCCCACTTGGTGTCTGTGGCAGTTTGGGATGGGGGAGGTTGCCCTCTTGATCCCTTTTCAGTAGACAGGAAAGAGGACCTTCCCCAATGCACACATTTTCTCTCATCAGCACATCTCCCAACAACCACAGGCAGGAGAGTGGAGAAAACATGTCCCTTTTAGAGCAGAGAAGTCTTCAGAGGCTAGCAGGTGGGCATGTGGTTTCTGGTTTCCTATGTTTCATGCTATTCTTGCCACTTTTTGTGAAAGAGAATTCATTTCTGGAGGTGCTGTGAATGGATTCTATTCATTTCCTTTGAACAGCTGATCCCCGAATGCTTTTCAAATCTCAGATCCAAAGCCTTCTCCATGGGAGTCTGTGCTATCTAAAAGAAGCTCGTTCTCCTGGTTTTTTCTACACTAGCACCTATCTATGTCTGCTGTCCACTTGTCACGAGCTGGCGCTTCCATGTTTATTGTCAGTTACTACCCAGTAGAATGGAAGGAAGTTCCATGAAAGTAGGAATGTGTCTAGCTTGGTCACTGTTCTGTCCTTAGCATAAAGGACAATGCCCGGCACAGAGCAGATCATCTTTTTGCTTTTTAGATACTCTATAAATGCCTGTTGAATCATTACTTAATCCAGCTTAATAGGAATGATTGTAAGTTCCTGTACATGGATCCAAAAAGCACCCACACAGCAGTAGAATAGGGAAGATTTGGAATAATAGCAATAGATACAAAAGACAAGGTGGTTTTAATTGTCTGTAATGTCAGTGTCAGTCAATAGGTTGGTGTGGTTTGTGTGGTCTTTTCCAGAAAAGCTGCTTTTCTGTTATGTCAGAATGACATAAGTAGAGTCTCTAATGTTCAGTATTGGACATTCAATTAACATTCATGAATATCAATAAGTGGCAGACTCTGTTTGCGGTGCTGAGAATGTAATAGTTGAAAAATGCAAAGTCCTGAGGCTGGAGGGGCATAAGCAAGGACAAGAGTGGTAGGAAAAGAAGCCCCAGATGTAGGCAGGGGTGAGATCATGTGGGCTTTGTAGGTCATGGTAGAGAGGAGGAGATGACCCCAATTTTCTCTGAGCTGATCAGTCCACGCCAAGGTTTGGCTTTTGGTTACAATCAAGTGCTAGAGAGGGAGACAAACTGGGGTTGAGGAGAACTGCTACATCATCAGGGAATTCAGGTCCATGTCACAGGGTAAGAGTGGGGTGGCTACAGGAACTGATGATACTCAGTTTGGAGAAGAGAAGACCTGGTGGAGGACATGGGAGCTATCTTCATATGTCTGCAGAATCATCGTGTGGAAGAGGGATGAACCTCATTTTCTTTTAAATTCTGTGTGGCTTAAGAGCTAGAACCAGCACTGCTGAGTGACAGTACCAAAGAGGCAGATTTGGGCTTCATCTAGAGGAGATATTAGAACCAAGAATGAAGCCCTCTGTGATGGTTAGTAGTGAGTGTCAACTTGATTAGATTAAAGGATGCAAAGTATTGTTCCTGGGTGTGTCTGTGAGGGTGCTGCCAAAGGAGATTAACATTTGAGTCACTGGACTGGGAAAGGCAAACCCACCCTCAATCTGGGTGGGCACAATCTAATCAGCTGCCAGTGAAGCCAGAATAAACACAGGCAGAGGAACATGGAAAGACTAGATTGGCTTAGCCTCCCAGCCTACATCTTTCTCATATGCTGGATGCTTCCTGCCCTCGAACAATGGACTCCAAGTTCTTCAGCTTTTGGACTTGGACTGGCTTCCTTGCTCCTTAGCTTGCAGATGGCCTATTGTGAGACCTCACCTTCTGACTGTGTGAGTCAATACTCCTTAATAAACTCCCCTTTACATCTACATTTATCCTATTAGTTTTGTCCCTCTAGAGAACCCTGACTAATATACCTTCCAAGCCTCAAATAGGCTGCAGTGGGAGGGGACAAAACCTCATCCTGGGAGATGGTCAAGTAAAGGCTGGATAGTAAAGCCAGAATGGAAGCACTAGCTATGTCTATTAGTGCTGTTTACATCAATGATCAAGTGAGGGTTACTCCCTTGCTTGCCCAAAGGTCTTAGACGGTCTATTGGGTATAGATTCCGTAGAACCTATCCCCTTCAATTAGGTCACATGTGTTCTTGAACAGAAGTCAGAGTCTGAGCAGACCCTGGAACTAGCACGCATGCCACTTCGTGTATTGCTAGGGCAGCAAGGCATGATTTCCGCTGCACTCTAAAAAGCAGGAAGCTGGTCCTGTCTCATATCTGCAGAGTTTGCTGTAGGGCCAGGGCAGCTGTGTGTCTGTCAAGGTCTAAGAAAGGGAGACCTGCAACAGCAGGTGTCACTCTGCAAACATCCAGGTAATTCACCTCCTTTCAAAAATGTGGAGTGAAGGACTTCAGGATAAAGAATGCCTCTTCTGTTTCCCCTGCTGCCTGAGGAATCCTCCTAGGGCCTGCTAACTCTTCAGAGGAGCTTTTTGCACAAAGGACAAGTAGCAGTCAAGGCTGATCCTTAAGCTCAAAATTCTTTGAGAAGCTCTCTCTGCAGATGACTGAGCACAGGGTCAGATTGCAGCAAAGTCACTGTAGATTCTGGGGCTCTGCTGTCAAACTCAGGTCACAGGGCTTTGAAAACGTCTGCATTTTATCCTTTTAGAGTAGGGATTAACATATCTGTCAGGCTATTATAATGCATCACTGTTCTGAAGAGCTAAGAATTTGGTTCACCATGTTAGGGGCAGCAAGAAGTGTGGTTTCTGATGAAAAAAAAAAAGAGGTCTTTCTCAAAAAGGCAATCATTCATTAAACAGAACCGTATCACTGCTGGCAAGGAGGGTGTTAAATGAAGCAGAATTTGCAAATTTATCAGAAATCTTACCAGCTATGACCATAACAGGTGATAGTAACAGAAGAATGATCATAGTCAAAAACTGGTCACTGCCCTGCTCAAGAGCCTGCTGTAGCTCTCTAGGTATCCAGGTCCCATTCCTCAGTTGGGTGTCTGGAGACCAGCAGGGACCAGACCTTCTTGACTTAACCTGGTAGCTCAGTCACTCTAACAACACAGACTGCTCCTACCAGGCCAGTTCTCTTGGAGTCAATAAACCCCTCAAACTACAAGGGTTACTGAGTCACTGCCATTTGCTCAGGCCTGGAAAGCCCCAGCCTTTGTCCTCAAGGAATTTATATTTGATTGAGGAGACTAGACCAGTAAATATGAAGTAGTCAGGGAGAAGTCCAGATCTGCATTTCCCAGTATAGATGGTGGAGGTGGGTAGAGACGTGGAAAGAGCCCGGAGCAACAGGTAGGATGTCACAAAAGGGAAGGATGCAGCTCCTGGAGCTGGCTGTGTGGATATGTACAGTAGTGGGTGGAGGTAGGAGGTGGCACAAAGCTGTAACCCCAAAGCACTGGGAAGATAACACCCCCAGAGTCAAGTCTCAACCTGGGGGGATGAGAGTGGAAGGGAAGACATCCCAGGTTCTCTGACCTCTGGCATGACAATTCTGAGCCATGTAACACCAGCTCCTCAGGGGCCTCTGGAGGACCGCGCACCCAGAGCATACCCAGCTTGGCAGTGTGTTGTTTTGTGGCTTTTCTTCTTCACTGTCTTTTTTTTTTCTGAGTTCTTCACTTCTGCTTCTTGGGATCATCTGCCAAGTAAACTACCTGCTCTCTCATCCCTGGCTTCGGGGCTGTTTTGGGGAACACACTAAGGCAAGGGTTTTACATCTTACCAATTTAACAGGCTGTGCATCCCCAGTCACGGGAGAACTTCCAGAGGCAGGGGTTCTCCTCTTCCAGAAGCCTCTCTCCCTGGGCTCCTGCTGCCTCATTCTGTGAGCCTCAAATCCTCCAGCACAGCAGTGTGGTGACTGCTCAAAAACGGCTGGGAATAACTGCAGCCATCATTGACTGAGAGTTCTGAGCCAGGCACAGTGCTAAGAAGCATATTCTCAAGCCTATTCTGATTTAAGATTCACAGCCACCTTGGCCCATTTCCTAAATGAGGAAACTGAAGGCTTTTCCCTCCCAGATCACCTGATTAGTCAAAGGCAGAGATAGGATTGGAACTTGGGCCCATAAAATAGAAAGGTCTACGTTCTTCACTACTGGGCCACAGAGCCAGTTTTCTTGTTTAGGGGATGGGATGGGGCCTGGCAGGAGGTATAGAGAAGAAAGCTACAACACTAGTCATTGTCTGGACAATGCTCCTTCCCACACTCCTCTGACTCTACTCTCTAATTGCCACAGTTGGGAGGTGGTTCTTGGAGTCATCCCTCCATTATCTGGAGCCTAGAGAGCAGTGAAAACTCCTGAGTGATTCAACACTGATTGGACATCAGAGAATATAGGACCCTAAGGAATCAGGAATAGGGGTAATAGTACCTTAGCCCCAGAAGCCCAGAGCTACAAAAGAAGAGCTCTCCTCCCTTCCTTCACCCCACCGGACTCCACCCTACCCCAGTTTATTTTGCAAACAACAGAGTTTCCATTTAGAGCTAATTTGCCTGGTGTCATAGCATTTAATCTGTCATGATAGACTTTATCAAAATGACCCAGTCCTGCACCACTGGGAACAAAGGAACTTGTTTGTTCCTGTATGGGCATGTAGGGCTGGTTCTGGCTGCAGGAAGACATTGTGACACAGGTGGCAGCAGGAGGGAGGGAACAAAGCCAGGAGGGTGATAGGCAGGCAGACTAGGAGATGGGCACTGGGACCCCTAGGTGGAGGGCCCTCACCCATCCGTCACACCCCTGCCTCTGAGCTCTTGTTCAAATCATGGAAGACTCAGTACCTGGGTTCCTGGTTTCAATGATGCCACAAGATCTTTGACCGTTTTCACTTCAGAGACTGTGACCCCACCTACCACAAAGAGGATCAGGACAGGGTAGTCACTAGGATGAGGGTGGCTCACCTGCAAAACAAAACACCAGCAATATCAGATGGACGGCAGTGATGCAGGTGTGATGCAGCTGGGTGCCATCTTCACTGTCCCTCTGTAGAAACCTCAGGACTACTACTGATAGTGGCAGAAGGCAGATAAATCCTAGGCAGATAGGGGTGGGACCCTGGTGAAACCTGATGACAGTTTAAAGCCTAGCTACAAGTCCCAGGTAAATCCATGTACTGGATTGAGAACCTGTCTTCCCATTTGGTGTGTTTTCCTCTGATTGATCCCTACCCTTCCCCTATTTTACATATACCTACACTTCCCTAATTGGTTTTTTACACTGTCATGTCTATCTTTCAGTGGTGACTTTGTTTTAGCCTTTTTTTGCATACTTGCAAACCAATCAGCAGGCACTTCCCATTCTGAGCCCATAAAAGCCTCAGACACAGCTACACACAGAGCGAAACCAACTGACTTCAGTTGGGGACCACCCTTGCATCCCCTCTCTGCTGAGAGCTGTTCTGTTGCTCAGTAAAATTCTTCTCCACCCTCCTCACTTTTCAATTGTCAGTGTGACCTTGTTCTTCTTGGGCATGGGACAAGAACTTGGGAACCGCTGAATGCGAGTACAAGCTATAACATGGGTGAGCTGGGGCATGTCTGCCTAGCCACGGGCTGAGCCAGTGCACAAGCCATGTATGGCCCAGTGGGCCGAGTAGGTGGGGCAACTCCTGTGGCAAGCCTGGGGTCTAGCAAGGCCTGGGAGTGGGGCATTGCTGGCTGTGGAGGTCCCTGGTTGGCAAAGTGGGTGAGAAAAATCCTGTGTCACTACCTCCATTATGCAGGTGTGATAAACAGCCCTTAGAGAGACGATGATTTCTTAGCTATCAGATGTCCCAGTGGTCTGCGAACTCATTGACTGGGAAAATGTATAACACAACTCCTTATTATGTCTCTTTCAATAAAGATTTAATTGAAAGAAAAGTTAAAGGAGCAGGAGCTACTAAAAACAAGAGAAGGCTGAGGGACAACTTCTTTCTTTCTTGTTAATCTTCAGGTCTCAGTATAAATGTGCCCCCTTCTTTGTTGCATGGCTCTGTTTATTTCCTTCAAAACATGTAAAACAGCTTGTCGTTACTCTATTTGTTTATTTATTTGTTTACCTGTTGGCCATCTTCTCTACTAGAACATAAATTCCATGAAGCAAAAGCCTCATCCTCCTGGTTTATGCTATTCCCAGCTTACCTAGTACAATTTCTGGTACATAATAGGTGCTCAATAAATGTTTGTGGAAATAATAAATAGTTAAAGCGGTAGGTAGGTGGAGGCAGAGGGTGTACAAGGATGAAAGAGCACAGGGCCCCCCCCGTCAAGGTGCTTACAGTACAGTACAGACTTACAGCCCTTAACTTCTTCAAGCTAGCCTGAGCTGAGGGTCCATGTTGCATGGAACCTACACAAGATGCTGTGGAGAATTCCTGCTGATTCCCTATGATTTCATCAATGAGGCAAAAATATTCTTATATACTAAAATGAGAATAACTCAAAGTAACCATTCAGGAAATACAAAATGACCAATAACTAGACTCAGTGATGGAGACACTGAGGGGACAAGAAGGGATTCCTGAAGACAGTATGTTTTGAGCTGAATCTGGAAGCCACAGTTGGTTTGATGAGGAGTGGGCAGGAGAAATAGTGTGAGCCAAGTTTCAGAGACAATCAGTCACCAGAAGGGTGGAGCGGGACAGGGAGGCCCAGCCAGAATGGAGCATGCATGGAGTCCTTGCAGGAAAAAGTCTGCCAGCTGCCTGCGTGGCCACCAAAGCCAGAAGGTGGGTAACAGGCTTCACCTCCAGCAAGAAGAGGGGGAATGAAGGTATAAGTGTACATGCCCATCACAACGCATCTGTGGGTCACAGGCAGTCCAGAGGAGTGCCTGGGGGAGGAGCAGGGCAAGAGGACGCCCTTTCTCTTACCACCCCCAACTCCTTTCTCAGCTGAGATCTCTGGCTCCCTTGCCTGATTATACCCATGTCTCAACATCTTATTCTAAAAGCACTTGAAAGGATGATGCATTAAGTGTTCCCAGTTATGTCATTATTCCTTGGCTTCTGAAGAGGAAATTCAGAATGCAAAGGCAGCAGGCAGGAGGAAAGGAAGGACAGAGAGAAGAGAGAGGACTGGGGGACTATCTAATGGCCTCAAAATAGGTGGTGGTGAATACTGGAAAAAATTTCAAAACACTCTCATCTTCAGAAAAAGACTCAAGTCCGCATCCTACTCTGTACCTCTGTTTCTCCCTGACCACGTTTGTCAACTGCTTTCTTCCAATCTGCATATCAGACACCATAGCAACCCTGCTTTTGTCCTACTGTGCCCTGGAATTGCTCTCACAGGAGTCACCAGTGGCTCATATTGTAGGAGTCAATGGACACTCCTTTGTTGTCATCTAACCTGACATTTCTGTGGCATTTGTCACAGCTGATGACACCCTTCTTAGGTACCATGATAGCACTTTCTCTAGGTGGTTCCTTCTACCCTTCTAATTATTTCTTCTCAGATTTCTTAATAGGTTCCCTTTCTTGGTCTGCCCCTTTAAATGTTGTTACTTATGGCTCCATCCTTGGCTCCTTGCCCTTTGCACTCAATGCAACATCCCTGAAGGACCTCATCTTCTCATTTTTTATGTACCTCTCAAACCTATGTCTTTTGCTCAGTCATCTCTGTTGAGCTCCTGTGGACAGCACCACCCAGCTCCTGTGGACGATACCTCCCGGGATTTCTGAACTTGACAAGTTTCAAATGTGATCCATGATCTTTTCCCCAAAAACTTTCCTTCTCTTGAATTTTTAACAGCATCACCACCTTCACAGTCACCTGAGCCAGGCACATGAGAGGCATCTTAGATTTTGCTGTCTCTTTCATCTCCCAGATGAAGTTCTATTCATTCTACCTACTTAAAGTTATCAACATCTCCTTGATTACTTCCACATTAGATCACTGCTACAGTCTTCTAGTTTGTCTCCCCTATGCAGTTTGGCCATACCCCATCCATTCTCCTCATTTCTGCCAAGTACGTTTTCTAAAATACAAATATTTGTTATTGAATATAGCAAACATTGTACTTTTTTTGGTATTATCTCATTTAATTCTCAAAATATCCTTAGAAAGCAAACACAATTATTAGTGTATTTTGCAAATGCAGAAATTGAGGTTCATGCACAGTAATGGATCCAGGAGCAAAACGCCAGAGGCCACACTCTTAAACACCTCTCGGCTCCATCACATGATCAGATTCTCTGCATAGAATCTCATAACTTTTGGGATAAAGTTCGAACTCTGTAGTTTAGCATATAAGGCTTTTACGGAGGGGCGGAGCAAGATGCCGAATAGGAGCAGCTCCAGTCTCCACTCCCAGCGCGAGCGACACAGAACCGGTGATTTCTGCGTTTTGAACTGAGGTACTGGGGTCATCTCGCTAGGGAGTGCCGGACAATCGGTGCTGGTCAGCTGCTGCAGCCTGACCAGCGTGAGCTCAAGCAGGGCGAGGCATCGCCTCACCTGGAAGCGCAAGGGGAAGGAATCCCTTTTTCCTAGCCAGGGGAACTGAGACACACAACACCTGGAAAATCGGGTAACTCCCACCCCAATACTGCGCTTTAAGGAAACAGGCACACCAGAGAATATATCCACACCTGGCCGGAGGGTCCCCGCCCACGGAGCCTCCCTCACTGCTAACACAGCCGTCTGCGGCGATCTATCCGCAAGGCAGCAGCGAGGCTGGGGGAGGGGCGCCCGCCATTGCTGAGGCTTAAGTAGGTAAACAAAGCCGCTGGGAAGCTCGAACTGGTGGAGCTCACAGCAGCTCAAGGAAGCCTGCCTGTCTCTGTAGACTCTACCTCTGCGGACAGCGCACAGCTGCAGCCCATTAGGGGAAAGAGCGGGGGCGGTGCAGACGCGAACGACTCTGTCTGACAGCTTTGGGGAGAGCGTGGATCTCCTAACGCGGAGGTTGAGATCCGAGAACGGACAGACTGCCTGCTCAGGTGGGTCCCTGACCCCTGAGTAGCCTAGCTGGGAGACATCCCCCACTAGGGGCAGTCTGACACCCCACACCTCACAGGGTGGCGTCACCCCTGAGAGGAAACTTCCAAAGAAAGAATCAGACAGGTACACTCGCTGTTCAGCAATATTCTATCTTCGGCAACCTCTGCTGCTGATACCCAGGCAAACAGGGTCTGGAGTGGACCTCAAGCAATCTCCAACAGACCAACAGACAGTCCTTCTGACTGTCAGACGGAAAACTATCAAACAGGAAGGACACCTATACCAAAACCCCATCCGTACGTCACCATCATCAAAGTCCAGAGACAGATAAAACCACAAAGATGGGGAAGAAGCAGGGCAGAAAAGCTGGAAATTCAAAAAATAAGAGCGCATCTCCCCCTGCAAAGGAGCGCAGCCCATCGCCAGCAACGGATCAAAGCTGGTCAGAGAATGACTTTGACGAGATGAGAGAAGAAGGCTTCAGTCCATCAAACCTCTCAGAGCTAAAGAGGAATTACGTACCCAGCGCAAAGAAACTAAAAATCTTGAAAAAAGTGGAAGAATTGACAGCTAGATTAATTATGCAGAGAAGATCATAAACGAAATGACAGAGATGAAAACCATGACACGAGAAATACGTGACAAATGCACAAGCTTCAGTAACCGACTCGATCAACTGGAAGAAAGAGTATCAGCGATTGAGGATCAAATGAATGAAATGAAGCGAGAAGAGAAACCAAAAGAAAAAAGAAGAAAAAAATGAACAAAGCCTGCAAGAAGTATGGGATTATGTAAAAAGACCAAATTTACGTCTGATTGGGGTGCCTGAAAGTGAGGGGGAAAATGGAACCAAGTTGGAAAACACTCTTCAGGATATCATCCAGGAGAACTTCCCCAACCTAGTAGGGCAGGCCAACATTCAAATTCAGGAAATACAGAGAACGCCACAAAGATACTCTCCAGAAGAGCAACTCCAAGACACATAATTGCCAGATTCACCAAAGTTGAAATGAAGGAAAAAATCTTAAGGGCAGCCAGAGAGAAAGGTCGGGTTACCCACAAAGGGAAGCCCATCAGAATAACAGCAGACCTCTCGGCAGAAACTCTACAAGCCAGAAGAGAGTGGGGGCCAATATTCAACGTTCTTAAAGAAAAGATTTTCAACCCAGAATTTCATATCCAGCCAAACTAAGCTTCATCAGTGAAGGAGAAATAAAATCCTTTACAGATAAGCAAATGCTTAGAGATTTGTCACCACCAGGCCTGCCTTACAAGAGACCTGAAGGAAGCCCTAAACATGGAAAGGAACAAGCGGTACCAGCCATTGCAAAAACATGCCAAAATGTAAAGACCATCGAGGCTAGGAAGAAACTGCATCAACTAACGAGCAAAATAACCAGTTAATATCATAATGACAGGATCAAGTTCACACATAACAATATTAACCTTAAATGTAAATGGACTAAATGCTCCAATTAAAAGACACAGACTGGCAAACTGGATCAAGAGTCAAGACCCATCAGTCTGCTGTATTCAGGAGACCCATCTCACATGCAGAGACATACATAGGCTCAAATAAAGGGATGGAGGAAGATCTACCAAGCAAATGGAGAACAAAAAAAGCAGGGGTTGCAATCCTAGTCTCTGATAAAACAGACTTTAAACCATCAAGATCAAAAGAGACAAAGAAGGCCATTACATCATGGTAAAGGGATCAATTCAACAGGAAGAGCTAACTCTCCTAAATATATATGCACCCAATACAGGAGCACCCAGATTCATAAAGCAAGTCCTTAGAGACCTACAAAGAGACTTAGACTCCCATACAATAATAATGGGAGACTTCAACACTCCACTGTCAACATTAGACAGATCAACGAGACAGAAAGTTAACAAGGATATCCAGGAATTGAACTCATCTCTGCACCAAGCGGACCTAATAGACATCTATAGAACTCTCCACCCCAAATCAACAGAATATACATTCTTCTCAGCACCACATCGCACTTATTCCAAAATTGACCACATAATTGGAAGTAAAGCACTCCTCAGCAAATGTACAAGAACAGAAATTATAACAAACTGTCTCTCAGACCACAGTGCAATCAAACTAGAACTCAGGACTAAGAAACTCAATCCAAACCGCTCAACTACATGGAAACTGAACAACCTGCTCCTGAATGACTACTGGGTACATAACGAAATGAAAGCAGAAATAAAGATGTTCTTTGAAACCAATGAGAACAAAGATACAACATACCAGAATCTCTGGGACACATTAAAGCAGTGTGTAGAGGGAAATTTATAGCACTAAATGCCCACAAGAGAAAGCAGGAGAGATCTAAAATTGACACTCTAACATCACAATTAAAAGAACTAGAGAGGCAAGAGCAAACACATTCAAAAGCTAGCAGAAGGCAAGAAATAACTAAGATCAGAGCAGAACTGAAGGAGATAGAGACACAAAAAACCCTCCAAAAAATCAATGAATCCAGGAGTTGGTTTTTTGAAAAGATCAACAAAATTGACAGACCGCTAGCTAGACTAATAAAGAAGAAAAGAGAGAGGAATCAAATAGACGCAATAAAAAATGATAAAGGGGATATCACCACCGACCCCACAGAAATACAAACTACCATCAGAGAATACTATAAACACCTCTACACAAATCAACTGGAAAATCTAGAAGAAATGGATAATTTCCTGACACTTACACTCTCCCAAGACTAAACCAGGAAGAAGTTGAATCCCTGAATAGACCAATAGCAGGCTCTGAATTGAGGCAACAATTATAGCCTACCCACCAAAAAAAGTCCAGGACCAGATGGATTCACACTGAATTCTACCAGAGGTACAAGGTGGAGCTGGTACCATTCCTTCTGAAACTATTTCAATCAATAGAAAAAGAGGGAATCCTCCCTAACTCTTTTATGAGGCCAACATCATCCTGATACCAAAGCCTGGCAGAGACACAACAAAAAGAGAATTTTAGACCAATATCCCTGATGAACATCGATGCAAAAATCCTCAATAAAATACTGGCAACCGGATTCAGCAGCACATCAAAAAGCTTATCCACCATGATCAAGTGGGCTTCATCCCTGGGATGCAAGGCTGGTTCAACATTCGCAAATCAATCGTAATCCAGCATATAAACAGAACCAAAGACAAGACCACATGATTATCTCAATAGATGCAGAAAAGGCTTTTGACAAAATTCAACAGCCCTTTATGCTAAAAACGCTCAATAAATTTGGTATTGATGGAACGTACCTCAAAATAATAAGAGCTATTTATGACAAACCCACAGCTAATATCATACTGAATGGGCAAAAACTGGAAAAATCCCTTTGAAAACTGGCACAAGACAGGGATGCCCTCTCTCACCACTCCTATTCAACATAGTGTTGGAAGTTCTGGCTAGGGCAATCAGGCAAGAGAAAGAAATCAAGGGTATCCAGTTAGGAAAAGAAGAAGTCAATTGTCCCTGTTTGCAGATGACATGATTGTATATAGAAAACCCCATTGTCTCAGCCCAAAATCTGCTTAAGCTGATAAGCAACTTCAGCAAAGTCTCAGGATACAATTAATGTGCAAAAATCACAAGCATTCTTATACACCAGTAACAGACAAGCAGAGAGCCAAATCAGGAATCAACTTCCATTCACAATTGCTTCAAAGAGAATAAAAACCTAGGAATCCACTTACAAGGGTAAAGGACCTCTCAAGGAGAACTACAACCCACTGCTCAGTGAAATCAAGAGGACACAAAACATGGAAGAACATACCATGCTCATGGATAGGAAGAATCAATATCGTGAAAATGGCCATACTGCCCAAGGTGATTTATAGATTCAATGCCATCCCCATCAAGCTACCAATGACTTTCTTCACAGAATTGAAAAACGGCTTTAAAGTTCATATGGAACCAAAAAAGAGCCCGCATTGCCAAGACAATCCTAAGTCAAAAGGACAAAGCTGGAGGCGTCACGCTACCTGACTTCAACTATACTACAAGGCTACAGTAACCAAAACAGCATGGTACTGGTACCACAACAGAGATATAGACCAATGGAACAGAACAGAGTCCTCAGAAATAATACCACATCTACAGCCATCTGATCTTTGACAAACCTGAGAGAAACAAGAAATGGGAAAGGATTCCCTATTTAAAAATGGTGCTGGGAAAAATGGCTAGCCATAAGTAGAAAGCTGAAACTGGATCCTTTCCTTACCCTTATACGAAAATTAATCAAGATGGATTAGAGACTTAATGTTAGACCTAATACCATAAAAACCCTAGAAGAAAATCTAGGTAGTACCATTCAGGACATAGGCATGGGCAAGGACTTCATGTCTAAAACACCAAAAGCAACGGCAGCAAAAGCAAAATTGACACATGGGATCTATTAAACTAAAGAGCTTTTGCACAGCCAAAGAAACTACCATCAGAGTGAACGGCAACCTACAGAATGGGAAAAATTTTGCAACCTACTCATCTGACAAAGGGCTAATATCCAGAATCTACCAACTCAAACAATATACAAGAAAAAGCAAACAACCCCATCAAAAAGTGGGGAAAGGATATGAACAGACATTTCTCAAAAGAAGACATCCATACAGCCAACAGACACATGAAAAATGCTCATCATCACTCGCCATCAGAGAAATGCAAATCAAAACCACAATGAGATACCATCTCACACCAGTTAGAATGGCAATCATTAAGAAGTCAGGAAACAACAGGTGTTGGAGAGGAGTGGAGAAATAGGAACACTTTTACACTGTTGGTGGGATTGTAAACTAGTTCAACCATTATGGAAAACAGTATGGCGATTCCTCAAGGATCTAGAACTAGATGTACCATATGACCCAGCCATCCCACTACTGGTATATACCCAAAGGATTATCAATTACTCTACTACAAAGACACATGCACACGTATGTTTATTGCGGCACTATTCACAATAGCAAAGACTTGGAATCAACCAATCAAATGTCATCTGTGACAGACTGGATTAAGAAAATGTGGCACATATACACCATGGAATACTATGCAGCCATCAAAAGGATGAGTTTGCGTCCTTTGTAGGGACATGGATGCAGCTGGAAACCATCATTCTTAGCAAACTATCACAAGAAGAGAAAACCAAACACCGCATGTTCTCACTCATAGGTGGGAACTGAACAATGAGATCACTTGGACTCGGGAAGGGGACATCACACCTGGGCCTATCATGGGGAGGGGGGAGGAGGGAGGGATTGCATTGGGGAGTTATACATGATATAACGTCATGCACATGTACCCTAGAACTTAAAGTATAATTAAAAAAAAAAAAAAAATAAGGCTTTTACGATGTGCTCTGGTTTATGACTCTATTTTCTCTCCTCCACACACACTATTTGCTGGAGCATTCACGGCGGCTTGTGCCATACCTGAACACCTGGTATTTGTTTTTGGGAACATCTGTTAAACATATGATAATTTACTGAGTGTATGCATATCACCAGTGTGCTGCTCCATTAATTTTGAAAGTAAACAAACCAGTGTAACCAGCACCCAGACCAAGAAACAGAACACCAGCACCCTGAAGAGACCCCCTCATGACCTACTCCTGTCACTACCTCCCCACAGGTAATCATCATCTTGACCTTAACAGTCTACCTTATACTTACTCAACTATACACCTTGGGGATTTTCCATATCAGTAAGAAAGGCCTGCAGGCTATAGACATGGTGTGGACCACACCAGTGGGTTTTGGCCTGTTTGTGCTTAGTACTTAGCACCTGGTAAGCTTTCAGTAAATGTTGCATGAATGAAATAGTTACATGAAGGAATGAATCATATCCGCAAGTTAACAAGAAAGGCCCTTCTTTTCTTAGAAACTCTCCCTTTTGCTTTTGGCATAGTTCTTCTGCCTGAGTAAGTAACCCGGATCTTCCTTCCAGCCCTACAAACAATTGTTGTTTCTCACTTAATCCTGGGACAGAAATAAATGGGCTCCAGAACTTGAACGTGGTACAATATGTTCCCAAAGACATACGCTTTCTATAAGAGAGTCTGGAATTCAAAGTACATTGGGAGAATCCTGGAAGGATGTATTGACAGATGAAAAGGGAAAAAAAGAAACAAACTGCAACAACAAAGAACAATACCCTGGGGCTAAGGAGTGGGAGGAATGTTGGTTTTAGTACAAATAAACGGGTCCAATTAATGCATGTTGGTGTTTGCTATTTTGGTTTCTGTTTAGATTCATGTTTTGATACCAGACTTTTCTTATGGAGCTGTTCAAGTCAGCAGACTGTTGGGAAGTGGAGTCTTTTCAGTCTTTTCCATCAGAATAACACATTCCTTATAATCGGCCATACATGACTAAGCCCTGTTTGCATGTTAGTTCATGGTATAAGGCATTTTGAAGATGAAAGACTGAAGCATAACTACTGCAATTGCAAATGCACAGATTAATAACGTAAGTTCGAGTCATTGTTCTTTCTTTCATTTTCTAAATCTTTGCTGGCTGTGATTTTAAGACATCAGTTCTGGTGAGAGAAGACAGTTTCCTTACACCACTCCATCTCAGCCTTTGCAGCAGAGGCTGCTGAGACCCCTTTGGAGGAGTGCACCCCTGATGTGTTGTGATTGTCTTCTATCACTGGGGCTGCCAAAAGAAGGGTTTCTGCGCTGCTTCCAGTTTCCAGGTGCCCTCTAAGAGTTTGGGATCCTGATTCCTCCTCCACATGGTGCTCCTCCACTCAGTTTCTCTTTATTTGTGATTCATTTGTCCCTACAACAGGCAAGGGGCAGGTCATACAACAATGGACAGGGCCTTGTAGAAGGAAGACAGTTCAACAGGAGCTTTGGCCTTAAGGGGTACTAAGCCTCGGAAGCACCCAGGCTGACACTGAAGTTGGCCCTTGGTAATGGCTTTTCTCCCCCCAGGAATTAGTAACAGCACTGCCACTCCCTCTGAACACATCACGTTTCATGTTTTATTCACTTATTCATCCATTCAACAAATATTTATTGACCAACTACTGTGGGGCCAGACACCATTCTAAGCATCAGGGATTCATCAGTGAACCAAAGAGAAAAGCATCCCTGCTGTCACAGAGCTGATATTTTAGCAGAGGGAGAGCGACGGTCAATAAAATCAGTAAGTCAGTGGGTAAGTAAGTAAGTAATCAGTAAGTAAGGAAGGTGGTGGGTGCTATGGAGGAAAATCAGGTGGGGGAGGGTAAGTGACAAGCATCACTTTATGCAAGCCTTGGAATCTATGAAGTAGGCAGAAGCCCCATTTCACACAGAGACACAGAGGCTTAACGAGGTGGAATAACTTGTCCAAAGCGGCTGAACTAGTAAGCTGTAGGGTCGAGGTTGAAATCAAAGTCCATCTCGCTGCAGAGCTGTAACCGTTGTACCTTTCATTCCACATACTGCCTTTTCTCCACAAATTCTTCAAACGAAAAGCATTTTTATTAGCATTCATCTCCTAAAACTCTGTACTTTTGGTTCTTTAGAAACATCAGCCAATCACCAGAGCCTGTGGGACTTACTTTTACTTACAGTTAATTCCATTGCAAAAGGTTTCCATGCTGCTAGAGCCGGTCGGCTGTTCAGCTTGACCTCTCTGCCTCATTTGCTGCAGTTGATGGCTTCCTTTTTCCTGAAACTTCCCCCCTGCCCTCTACTTTCTAAGCCCTCTTAGCTTCTCTCCCTCCTTGGAGGGCTCCTCTTGCTCGACTTGCTCCATGACAAGCTGTGTTCTTGACTGCTCTGGCCTCTGGCCCCTGATCTTCTCCCAAACATCCTCCCTGGGTGGCCCTGTCCCTGTCCATAGTTCAATGCCTCACACATGCCAGTGTCCCCAGATTGCTAACACTGGCCCAGGCTCTGCTGAGCTATAAGGCTGTCTCTCAGGCTCCTACATTCAACAAGTCTAAAGTGCAAGTTTTCTTCTTTTCCAGTTCTGCTTCCCGATGGAAACAATGTTAACACTGTCCATCCAGTCACTCCAAACTAAACGAATGGTCCTAGACAGCTTCCACTCATTTACGGCTGCATCCCATCAATCCCCGTCCTGTGGAATCCACCAGGCTTCATCCCCGTCCCCTTGTCCCTTGGCCCTACTTGACCTTAGACTTTCATCCTCTCACCTTCCCACCCCAGTCAGTCTGCTCTTGTTTCTGTCTCATGCACTGCTGCCAGGGTGAACTTCATAAAATGTAAACTGGTTATATATTCCTAGCAAACATCCAATGGCACTTCAGTGTTTCTCGTCAAATGTCAAAACTCCAGCCCTCTGGGATCTAGTTTCTGCTTATCTCTGTCTTCATATTCTTCTACTCCCTGCATGTCACCCTTAGCTCCAGTCATTTGGAACTGCCTGTACTCACCTCAATGTATGATGGCATTTCATGACTTCGGAGTTCCTAACTCCTGCTGGTCTGGCAAAATCCAACTCCCCTGGGAAGTTTTCTCTGACTCCCTGACTGAGCTATTCTTCTGTGCCCTCACATTCCGTCCACCACACCACTTATCTCTTCTCTCCGCAATCCTCAATTTGCTTATCCATCTCCTTAACAAACTGTAAGCTACATGATATAGCTGTGCTTTGGCAGGTAGGGAACCTGGTTTGTCTCTATATCTTCCTTAACCGCAACAATGACTAGCATACAAAAGAGCCTCTCAATCATTGCACACTGTCAGATGCAATATACAGACTGCCAAAATCAAGTTTGTGTTTTTGCTTTACAGTTCATACCAAAATCTATCTCACTTGAACTTATGGATCATGTTTAGCTAATGTTATGCAAATATTGAACCCTATTTCATAGCATGGAGTATGATTGAGAAAAAGAAAATAGAAACAATGGTTTCAAATAGTGTTGCAAAGAGGAATTCCAGGATTTGTATTCATTTAATCAACAAATGTGAACACTGAGATATTTTCCTCTTGTCAGAAATGTCCTTAAGTCCAATGGACCTAATCCAATAGTTCAGCCCTCGAGTCTTGCTTCTTTTCTTTTCTTTTTTCTTTTCTTTTCTTTTCTCTCCCTCCTTTCCTCCCTCCCTCCCTCCCTCCTTCCTTCCTTCCTTCTTTCTTTCTTTTCTTTCTTTCTCTTTCTTCATTTCTTTATTTCTTTTCTTTCTTCTTTCTTTCTTTTTTCTCTCTCTTTCTTTTCTTTCTTTCTCTCTCTCCTTCCTTCCTTCTTTCTTTCTCTTTCTTTCTTTCTCTCCCTCTTTCTTTCTTTCTTTCTTACTCTCTTTCTTTCTTTCTTTCTCTTTCTTTCTTTCTTTCTCTTTCCCTCCCTCCCCCTTCTTTCCTCCCTCCCTCCCTCCCTCCTTCCTTCCTTCCTTCTTTCCTGTCTTTCTTTATTCTCTTTCTTTTTTCAGGGTCTTGCTATGTTGCCCAAGCTACTCTCAAACTTCTGGGCTCAAGCGATCCTCCTGCCTCAGCCTCCCCAGCAGCTGGAATTACAGGAGCACTACTGCACCCTGTCTTGTTTTTCTTATACGAACAATGTGTAACTGGATTACATGACCTCCAAGGCATGTTCAGCTCTCACCATCCAAGGACCTGACATCAATTTTTACTGACAGCCTATGATTTTTGTTCTGCATTCCAAAGCATCCTTTACCCCTGTTATAGATTCCTCTGCAGGTATCTGTCCAATCCACAAGCCAACAATCTCCCCTGTCCACATGGTCATACGAAAGGGTCCTAGCATCCATGCAGTCACAGTGTGACCCTGTCCTTCAGTCACAGTTGATTGGTTCTGGAATGGCCCCCTGACCCAGGGTGGGCCAACTAGAGACCCTTCCCTGGGAATTGAAGCTTAACCTCAAAAGCTTGAAGATAGATGAGGTTCAGTCAAAGCTGTGGCATAGCTACTCTACTCAACCATTCATTTATACTATTTATTGAGAATCTACAAAATGCAGGGCACTGTTCTCATTCAGAGCAGAATGGGTCTCATAGAACTGTCTGGTTTCCTGATGGCTTTCCAGTTCTTAGTCTCAATCCTTCCTGAGGCCTGTTGCATTGCTGCCCTTGGGTTCCCCAGGACATCCCATGGGCCTCATAATAAACTTTCCTTTAGTTCAGTTATTACGATTTGTTGGCATCTTACTTCCAATGGAAAGAGTTTTAACTCTTACCCCTCAACACCAGCAGCTTTTCAAAGCCTACCTGAGCAGTTGCTCTAGTTCTCCTTGTGGTCCTCTTTTTGTTGCAACTTAAGGCAATGGGAGACTCATATCCACTCAGATAAGGGACCCAGAGGTAAGCACTGGGCTTTCTGTGAGTCTTTTTCATAATTTAAAAAATGTTTTCCAATTAAGCATGGCCACATAAGAAATGAAAGAACAAAAAAGAACATCTTAAAAAGCACACTTAAAAGGAGGTAAAAGGGCCTCATGCAGTTTCATTAGATAAAACCCACCCTCCTCATGTCAATTTTAGCAGAGAAAACATCTTGACAAATCGTGTCCTTTAGTCAAAACAAGCTGAGGTCCAACATATGGAGTAGATAGAAAATAAATTATTTTCAGGAGATTGAGATCCAAACCACAAATTCCAGAAATGCACTTTAAAAGTGCTGCCTATTAGACATGCTAGTTTTAAATTAAATTAATGTTGTAGGGAGAGGGGTAAGGTATGTTTTGATTTATTTATTAGATCATTATCAAGCTTTCCTCTAAGGAGCTCAAGTTATTCCATGCACAAGGATTTTGGAGAAAAGGCTGTTTTAAGAATGTCAGGTTCTGCCAAAGCGATTTCTCCCTAGTTTGCTAGAACCACCCCCTAGTGGGTTTCACCCACTGCCCTTTGAAGCTGACTGCTCTGTGTGGCTAACCGCAAGTCTATCCTCTGGTTGAGAAGTACATCAAGTTACTTCAAACACTTCTCAGAACTGCTGGAAAAGTGATCTAGTGGGTATACTTGCTCTTCTCCCCAGCTCATCTGGCTTACTTTATGGGACTTGATGGAGCAAACTTGGGAGAGGAAAGTTCCCCAGCTCAGGAAGTAGTTTTAAAAATATTATATTGTTAAAAAACATATGGAAGAATAGCAAACAGGCCTTTCATTGACAAAGCCTTTCTGGGCTCACTTATTTTGAAATCAGCTTAGAAGCATGAGTGACTTTTCCATCCTCTAGATTGGAAGGAAAACTCCTAGGATTAGCCAAACACTGCCTTGCTCAGCTTGACAGCCAAACATATTTAGGTGGAGTACAGATTGTATTTTCCAAAAGTGCCCATGACAGTATTTTCTGCTCCTCATGCTCTTGATCCATTTTCAAGAGGAAAAGTGCGTGTCCCCTCCTCTTGAACCTGGGTAGGCATTTGTGATGGCCTTGACAAATAGAGTACAGTGCTGTGGAAGTGATGTTATGTGGCATTTGAGGCTAGGTCATAAAATACAATACAGCTGAATCCTGGCTCTCTCCTAGGATGCCTGCCCTTGGAATGCAGCTGCCATGCTGTGAGAAATCTTGGCCACATGAAAAGGCCCACATGGAGAGAAACTGCGGCCCCTCGCTGCCAGCTGCCGCTCGGCGTCTACTTTCTGACTATATGAATGAGCCATCTTGCAGGTGAATCCTTCCCTACTGAGCTCTACCCAGAGTGTAGATTCATGAGTAAAATGAATGATCAGTACTATTTTAAATCAATGATTTGGGATGACTTGGTATGTAGCAATAGATAACCAGAACAGGTGGAGATGAAAGACTTCTCTGGACAATCTGATTTCAACAGGAATGCATGCTAAACACTGCAAAGAAAGTAAGTTCAACCAGTTGCAATATGACGCAGATGAAATTCTGACTCTAGTAAAGGCAAAATCCAGCTACCCTGACTTTCCTATCATAGAGGAGTTGTTTGATGCAGATAATCTTAGACACACAGGTATTTTTCTTAACTTTCGCTGCCTGCAAAAATGTACATAAATAAGATTGAGTTCTGTGAGCCATTTCCAATTACCTGGAATGGAGGTCTCCATTTCCCTGCAGTGCTGAGGTTGCCCAAGGAGCAGCAGCAAACCTTTGCAGAGCAGAGCTCTTGCTCAGTTCCCGTACGTGAAGACTGCACTGCTGAAGTACTCCTGGGAGAGTTGTGGGCCTGAGTTGCTTGGGGCTTCTGCCTCTGTGTTGGTCAGGGTCTAGCCCTGCTGGCCTCCATTCCTGTGAAACAGCTTGTCATGGCATGTGTCCAGATTTTCACTGGCTCCCTACAGTTTGCCCCAAGAAGGACAGTCGATGTCTCCCAAGACTGAGGAGCTCAACAAGTTACTCACAGTGGAAAAGAAAAAGAGGAGTCTGGAAAAACACATTACTGCCTTATGAACATGGCTTCCCATAGGCACAGCAAAAGAAGAGCACTCAGCACTCCATGTCTTTCTGACAAGAGCAAATCAGTAGTGAAATATGAAATGTTTGTGACTTTTTGGGGGGGCAGCATATCTATTCTATTCTATTTAATTCACTTGTTCACCCAACAATTAGGCTTTGTGCCCCAAATACTTGAGCACTGGCTATGTACAGGCATACAAGGGTATTCAAGGTGGCTCTTTTCAGACATCACAGTGTGGCAGGGATACAAACCCATAAAAATAATAATAGCAAATATTTATGTAGTACTTACTATGGGCCAGACATTGTTCTGAGTGCTTTATATGCATTCTTGATTTAATTCTCATAATAGCCCCCAAAAGTAGATGCTATTATCATCCCTGATCTATAGATGATGAAACTTAGGCACAAAGAGGTTAAGAGATGTGCCCAAGGTCACATAGCTAGTAAATGGTGGAGCTTGGGTTCTAACCCAGATAGTGTGACTCCAGATGTGTTACCACTACTCTCTGCTGGCTGTTGTAAACAAACACAGTAGAATGAAGTGATTGCTATTAGCATAGCTTACAGTAAATGGTATGAGGAAGAAATGCATGAAAGAGACAGCTGTTTATCATTTATAAAATCTAACTTAAAAAATAAAGATGTTAAATAGGAAAGACCCTCAAATCTCCCTTGGTGTCACTCATTCTCCTATGTGACCACTCTGTGAGGACATTTCTCCTCTTGATTCCTTGAATTTCTCAGTCTACAAAATACACCCGTTTACTTCTGTTCTGTTCTGTTCTCTAGAGAAACAAAGAAGTTGGAAGAAACAGATTTGCACACTGTCCGTGTGGAAAGGAGAAGAGAGCAACAGATTTCTTTGACAGAGGTGGAGGCAGGCTTCCTTCCCCTTGTGCACATCAACGCAGGGTGGGCGAGGCAAGAGCGAGTGGGCTGCTGCTTCTTTGGGGTTACCTACAGATGAAGCAATGACCAGCTTTGCCTTGCTTAGTAGCTGCTGGAAAGGAGGGTCAGGGCCTCCTTTGAGGGTCACTGGAGTTGAGTGATGGGGCTGCTACTTTGCAACCCCTGTGAAACTGACATAGAAGCTTTTGGCTTAAAGGCAGGAGTTGGAAAGAGGAACCAGTGCCTTGGAGCTGTGCTGCTTTCTGAATAAGGACTAAAACAGGTCCACCCTGACCACCCTCCCAACTTCTGGTGAGACTCTGCTGTTTGTAAGGCCTATACAGGTGCCGACCGCTGAGGATGCAGAAAAGAATAAGACCGCTGAGGATGCAGAAAAGAAAAGAATCAGCTTTCTGATTCTCACAGTGATAGCGTTCACATTCTTTTGATAAGAAAACATCTAAATCATGCGTGTGTATCTATGTGCGACTGGGTTGTGTTATTTTATCTTGCTAGATGCAGTGAACTCTGATCTAGTCTGTTCTATTCTTTTTCAGTAAAACATGCTGTTCAAAACCATTGAACTGATATCTTGATCCACTAATGTGCAGTGAATCAAGTTGTGCAGTTAGAAAAACACTAGTCTGAAGAAAAACAGTCTGGAGAAAGGTACCTAATATGTATAGATACAAAACAGTATATGACTGCAGCTATACAAGTAAGAACAAAATGTATAGAGCCCTGAAGAAGTCACGTGGGGCCTGGACAATGCTCTCCTGTGTTCCTTCCATCACCTGCTGTGAGGGCACACACTCTACACCCCACGGGAGTAACTGCTGGCTCTGTTACCCAGCGCATCTCTCACCAGCCTCTCCATCTGCTCTCATCCCCGCACAGTCTATAGACCCTGTTTCTGGGTGTCCCTGTGTCAGCACCATCACGAAACCATTCCTATCTGGAAGGGATGGATGAGCAGCTCAGCTAGAGCCTTTCAAGCTCTAGAATTCTCCCATTTCTACGGCAGCACCCTAAGCACGGGAAGGATTCCACATTGATAACTTTATTCAGCAGACTTTGCCTTTTTGTGTCTTTCTGGCTCAGCACTGGTGGGTCTTGAGTGAGAAGGGGAGGAGGGAGCAGATTCCAGAAGAACTGAGCAGGGCAGCAAGTGACAAGAAAGAAATGAGCAATAACTGTTGGTAGCTAATACACAATGAAGATGCAATGTGTAGAGGCAACTCAACTCCAATGCATACATTTATTCTCCTGAGGAGTGCTGCCAATGAGTCCCAGGGCCAAGTCCCAGAGATGCAGATGAGGTAGCAGCAGATGACCCTTGAGGGAGCTCATTCACACTGGCTGTCTCGATGACCAGCCCAGGCATAGATTTTATTCATGAGCTGGATAGATGCTGAAAAGGGAGAGCAGTTGTGCTAATGAGTAACCACAAAGGAAACCAGAAAGAATGACATATGAGCATATGAATACTTAACTTCCAAGAAAATGCCTGGCAGCCTCCTGGAGCCAAGAAATATGGTTATGAGCTAGGCTTTGGAATACGAGTGACCTTGGGACAAATTCTGGTGTCACTATTTCCTGTGTGCTCTTAGGAAAATGCCTGAGAACAGAGGAGAGTAAGACCCCATCTCAGCCTCCTGGAGGTTCACATCTACTGCGTAACATTTCTGGGCCTCAGTTTCCTCACTGGTAAACAGGGATAATGATAGGACCTACATTCTAAGGCTGTCGTGAGGATCAATATCAGAATAAATGGTAAGAGCTTGGCTGAACCATGGTACACACCCATCACAGGTTCTCTGTATAACTTTGGATAGTAAGAGGTGATGGAAAACAACACGAAGGAGGCTGGTAAATGGTTATAACCATGTCAGACTCCATCTGCATCTTGCATCCTCCTCTTCTGGAGGGCCTTAAAGCAGAGTGGTAGACATCTTCTCTTGATGGCTTCACTTCTATCTCAAAGAAGTAGCTCTTTCGGAAATTACAGTCAGTGTCTCAAAGCCCTACTGGGTGTTCCTCTTTAAGTTCATTCCAATTTTGTCCAAACCTCAACATATACACCAGAGGTAACTCTTTGCTGTACCATGTGGAGTGGTAGGAGGGTTCAGCCATGGAGAAGGCTCATTTAGAAAACAAACAAAATGACTCTCCTTTGGGGACTGGAGGGGAGAGGGCTTTGTTGCCAGCCCACCAGGATTCTCCCCACCCCCTATAGACAGATGAGATGCCCTGGCAACTGAGAGCTGGGGCCTCACAGCTAAAGGCTGAGGAATGGATCCTGACAGCTGCTGGAGGAACTGGGGGAACACAAATTCCTTTTTCTTAAATCCATTACTTGGAAACCTCCCTCTGAGATCAGTCTTAAGCTGGCGGAGCATTTCGTCATGAGCCCTAACACTGGGGGTTTGAAATGGAGAGAAACACAACAGCCCAGTGCTGGCCCAGGACGGTTCTAAACATCTTCCGAGGTAGAGCCTGCTTGAGGACAGTGGAGCAGGAAGCGATGTAGAAAACACTCTGCAGTGTTTGAAAGGGTCATTAAAAAATAAACTCCAAAATAAACATGATCAACAACAACAAGAACAACAAGTGACACTCTTGTTTCATGAAACAGTGACAGAAAATGCAGGTGGATATTCCTTACACAACACAACTATGTTCTATAATATAGTCTATATTCTCCTCAGGAAGGATTGTAAAGTCCATTAGTGTATTAAAGGCACTGTGATGTTGGACTACAAAGAAACAACCAAATTTGTTGTTTAAGCCAGTGTTTCTGAAACATATTTGATCAAAGATCCCTTTGGCTAATAAACAGTTATTTTTGTGGAACATCTGTGGACAAAGAGCAGAGTTAGGGCCTCCTGTCACCTACACTGCAACTCTCCGAGTGCAGGTGGGGTGGAGCCTTCATTTGTACCCTTGGTCAGACCCCCCTCTACAGGGTCTGACTGTACCACAGACACAGCAGCCTGTCTGGGAGAGGACACATGGGAATTGGGCCATCCTCAGACCTTACTAACCAGGCTCTGAAAGTCCAGACTTGTTATTTTAGTCTCTCTTCAGGGTAAAGCCACGCCTGTGAATGAAGGAAGAGAACGCTCAAGTGGAAAAGGTTGGAAACTGTGTCTACTCTGGGAGTTTCTATACCAACTAGCCACCATGAAGGGCTACTTAGGATAGGGAGACACTGACCAATTCTGGGCCTACTTATACCAACTCAGAAGTCCCTAAACACTTTGAAGAAGCTGACTGCACTGCTTTATTAAAAAATATAGAAGGAAAATGCACCAATCAGGCACTGCAACAGAAGTTGCTGAAAATTGGGAACAGCAGGAAGGAGACCTGCAGGTCCACTCCAGCAGGTTTACTGCTTGGTTTAAAGTCTGATTGTCTGGCATCTGTCCTCTGGCTTTTGGAGTGGAACTGTTTTCCCGGAATATGCATTTATTGAACTCTGAAAGGCCAGATCTCTTAGGTAGATTAATTCATGATTTCAAAGATGCTTTGATGCTGGCAAAACATTCTGTTACTTCCAAGAGTTATTACAAGTGAAATCCTGGCATGGACTGAGAGGTCAGCCTGTAATCTTATTGAAATCTTTTTAGAGTTAGAAACTCTACAGTAGGTTAAAAATAGATCACATTTGTGTACTTTTTCCTCCTTTCATCCCCACTTCAAGGGCTGGTCAGTCATTTTGACCCACCCCAGATATGAGCCAGATAAATTCTAGCACTTATCCAAAAGTCATTTCCAAGTGGGTTTTGATGTGATGCTAGCCATAGGACTGAGCAGAGCCACTCATCATCCTATATAATCAGTTCTAGAATGAAGAGCAAAGGGCTGTCACTAAGACCGGTGTGTGCTATGTGGATTCATTTTAAGTGAAAACATAGACTGCAAGGAGGAGAGTTTCAATAGTGCTGTCCCAGAGAGCTTGTGTCCTCCACCTTAGACCACACGTGCTGACCAGAAAAGACCATAGTGCTCAGGTCAGAAGAAGCTGTATGAGACTAGCAGGTCAGGCTGCTTGTAATCAAAAAATAAAGATTGCCCTTGATTTTAGAAGAGCCAAAATACCAAATGTTATCTGTGTGGTGCTGGCTAGGGTTAACAGGGTGCCAGCGCCCAGCAAAGAGAACATTTCTACATTCAGGATTACATCTTCATGGTTACTTTACCTTCATGAACATGCTAAATCCAGTTTTAAGGAGATCAGTGAGGCCTGAAGACATGTGTTCAATATCAATGGAATCTGGCCTCTCGGGATGAAGTATTTCCTCCACAACTTGCTTCAACAATGGTTTATAAGATGCCTGGAAAGAAAACATACTGTGAGTAAAGGGATTGTTTGGTTTGTCTGCAGAGAGTACAGCTTTATCTGCAATGAAGAAAGCAAAGCAAGTTGATTTTGATACTGAGCAATGGCTATGATGTGTGTGTGTGTGTGTGTCAGAGAAAAGACAATATGACAACATTGGGTTTTAAAATAAACTTTCACCCAATGCTTTGGCATGCTTTTCTGCTTCTCATGCTCTCTTCTACAAGCAAATATATCTTATCAGAGCTACAATCATACTATGACTAATTTTTCTATTTAAAGTGACAATTTTATGCGTGAAGTATACTGAGAAACAAACTACGGTCATTTGATACAGACATGAAGATGGTCTCCAGTTTTTCCTGAATATTCTTAGAATTATGCTCTCTTCTGCTAGGAACTCCAATGTTACTTACAATGTGCTGTCAATAACCAAGCTTAAAGCAATCCCTCTTCCTTCCACACAGCTCAACTCCCAAGTATGACTTGGCCAGGAAAAGAAGCTAAGATGACATAAAGGAATCTGACAAAGGTCAGAAAGCAGACTACATGGTATCATAAGAATTTCAATGGAATTAGGGAGATGTTAGTTTGCAACAACTTCTACAGTTTGATAATTGCTGCTAAATGCCTTCCTTTTCTGTGACCTGAATAACCCATCCACGTTTAGGTTATATTGGGAGCCAGCTGCCTTATTGACCCGGCACTTTCTGAGCTGTTTTTCTCCACCTCTTTTCTTAGTTCTTGTTACCAAGTTCTTCCTGTTTTCTTTTCCCACTTGGTGCACCACCTTCCTCCCAATCCTCCAGTCAGATACGGCACGAAGTCTGGGGCATGAAGGGCAAAGGAGGAAGGAATATCTTCTCTCAATGCACTCTCTGATCTATTATAGCTTCAGTAAAGCCAGTTTCTAACAGGGCACAGTTGAGGCATATCCTGTATTAACCTCTTTCTCTCTTTGATTGGCCAAATATGTGACTTGTCTGTAGCAACTGTCTAGAATATTTAGTGTACTGACCTCATTCCTGGCTTCATATTGCTTTTCTTCCAGTCACTTTTTTTTACTCAGATTTTCCCTTTCCAATTTTCTTATTTAAAATAGCTTAGAAATAAAGCAAGGTATAAACCATCAAAATCATAACCATTCAGCAGGAATAGAGCTGGCATCTTTCCCAGGGATAAGATGCAGGGAAAACTAGCATCTTCTCACTTGGGGATACCAATTCTTTTATGTTTATTAGTCAAACAGAGCATTGTTTGTCCAGAGAGCTCATAGTTAAATGATCACGAAGGGCAAGGCAATGAACAGAAACACTGGTCAGACAGGAATATTTTGAAAACTATGGATCCACCTTGCTCATAAAGAAATTGCAACTAAAGCTATGCCAAGATGGATTTTTTTTTTAAATCACACTATCAAAACTCCAAAAGTTTGAAAATACACTCTTTTGATGAGGCCATGGGGTCACAGGCCCTCTAATACATTGCTGGTGGGAGGGTTAATTGTTACAATCAATGCAGTGAGCAAGTTGATAATACCTATTAATATCACAGATGCATTTGACATAGCAATCATACTCCTAGTCATTTATTCTTTGCATATGCTCATATATGCAAATGAGATCCAAAAAAGCTGTTTATTGTTTGTAGTACCAAGATTAGAAACCA
This sequence comes from Trachypithecus francoisi, assembly GCF_009764315.1. Classification (NCBI taxonomy): domain Eukaryota; kingdom Metazoa; phylum Chordata; class Mammalia; order Primates; family Cercopithecidae; genus Trachypithecus; species Trachypithecus francoisi. Next base: position 80,449,101 of record NW_022681454.1, on the reverse strand, counting down.
CCCAAGCGCCATCAGTAGGGAGCTGTTTAATAAATGGGGTGCATCCACAGGGAGAAATGCCATGAAAGAGAAGAGGAAAGCTCTGTGCTTGTGTGGCAGAAACAAGGCACAGAATAGTGTGTGAATGAAAAAAGCAAGGTGAGGAACACTGTGTATGATGGGCTAGAATCTGTGTAAAAAGTGGCAGGGGGAATATGGAAGTTTATATTTGCTGAAATATGCAAAACTAAACTCTGGTGTGAAGCATAGTAACTATCAGCAGCAACGATTATGGGGTGGCACAACAAGCAAGGGAGAAAGGTGACAGGAAGACTTTTCATTGTATTGTTCATTTATTTACAGCACAGTTTAAAACACCACTACAGACAGCAAGAATGATCTCATTTCAATTCTTAAAAATTAATAAATTCTTATGCATGAAAAAGAGATTGAGGTAAAGCACACCAAAATGTTATTTAGGGTTATCTCTAAGTTCAGGAAGTAGGAGACATTTATTTTATTTTCCCAAATTTTCCAAAATTAAGAAGTCCACTTCCAGAATCATAAGAAAATTTAATAATTACTATTTTAAATGTAAAAAAGGGGCCATGGAGTGGCCTCTGAATCCTGCAAATACTCTTCCCTGAGTAAATTGTTTTGAATCGTCTTCTATCACCTTAGCCTTTCTGGACATTGACTCTCTTAAACTTTAATCTCTTTAAAGCTCCTCCACAAGAAGTTGTTTGGTCAATAATCTGATACCTTATCAGCACTATCATCAAATAATAATAGATTCTTCCTTGGTAATAGACTTCAATCTTTAGCCATGCACACTACCAGCTGGCTAAAAGACTACATTCTCCAGCCTTCCTTACAGCTGAGTATAGCCACGTAATAAAGGTCTGGGCAAACAGGGTAATGTAAGAATTTCAAAAGTCTCCTTTTTTAAAATGGAAGGATATGCTTTTCTCCTTTCCTCTGCTCTGCTGGCTAGAATGTAGAAGTGAAGCCTGGAGCTCCAGCAGCCATCTTGGAAGACAGGGCATTCGTTAGAGATGGTGAAGCAAAGAGCTAGAGAAAACTTGGTAAGGGATGATTTATGGAGTCACTATCACCATAACATGGACAGGCTAAATTAGTGCCTACTTTACATGTCACCATAAAACCTTGTATGTTTAAGCCACTATTTTTCAGATCTCTGTTACTTGTAACTGAATGAAATTCTGATAGAAAGCATGAAGGGAATATAAAGATATGAAAGGACATTTCCTCCTTCCAGAAGCTTATAGTTATTTATTTTATTAATCTATTAAAACTCATTATATAAAATAACTTTAAGCAGAATCACAGAGAAATACACATTGGCTGTCACATTTAAGAGAGAAGAAAATATACCCCTGATATGGTTTGGCTGTGTCCCTACCCAAATCTCATTTTGAATGATAGCTCCCATAATCCCCACATGTAGCAGGAGGGACCTAGTGGGAGGTGGTTTAGTCATGGGGGCAGTTACACTTATGCTGTTCTCTTGATAGTGGGAGAGTTCTTATCAGATCCGATGGTTTTACAAGGGGCTTTTCCCCCTTTTGCTCAGTACTTCTCCTTGATGCTGCTGTGAAGAAGAGCATGTTTGCTTCCCCTTCTGCCATGATTGCAAGTTTCCTGAGGCCTCCCCAGCCCTGTGGAACTGTGAGTCAATTAAACCTCTTTTCTTTATAAATTACCCAGTCTTGGGAATGTCTTTATTAGCAGCATGAGAACTGCAACCCTTAACCTACAAAAAAATAAAAAAGATTGTTATTCTCCATAAGATGTACTGTACAAAAAGGAAGAGTAGTGATTCTGAAAAAGAGATCATACACAGCACAAAGGTGGCTCTGTAATTAAGCAAAAACACTATACTCTGTACCTCCTCTGTGCAAGGCACAGTGTACCTGGGGTGATAGGATTTGTTCTCAGGGGTTCTGTGACCCCAGTGTAGACTGGGAGACAGGGGAAGGCAGGAGTTATGGAGGGATTGGGGAAAGTAGAGACACTAGGATCACTCTCTCTCTTTCCCTTGCTCCACTTTTGACTAAATTTTGGGGAATGAAACATCCAGGAGAAAAATGCCCACTGAGCTGGGTTCTCCTTGGGGGTAGTGAGCAGAGATTCAGAAGTGCTGTTTTCTTAACCTCTTCATTCTTGAGACTTTGCGATTGCTCTGTGCTACATTGGGAATGTTGAAAATCTTTTGTTTTTTATTTTTTAAGGGATGTAGGTGAACATTTATTTAGCAGACGAAAGGAAACTATGATTTAAAATACAGAAAAGTAACAGCAAACACATCACATAATCCAGAAAAAGAACATAAATGCTTTTATTAATTAATTGCCTGACCTACCTCTCTGATATTCATTTCTTACATTTTTTTGGTTGCCTTCTCTCTCATTATCTTTTCATATAACAATAATTTTGAAATAACATTTTCTATGAAAATGTGGTCGTTATTAAGCTATTGTCTCTCAACTCCAAACCCTCTCTTCTAGACTCAGTTCTGTGATGCTGGGCTGAGATTCTGAAAATCCCTTTTGTGCTTTGACAGCTAGGTCTGTTAGACTCTGCTGATAGGAGGCACTAGAGGGAGACTGGAGCGCAGGAAGAACAGGCAGGGACTTGCTTCTCCTGTTTATTTGCAATTCCTGCCACCATTACCCTGGCAATGGCCTCTCACCACTTGAAGCTACCCCTCCTCTAGACTTTTAAGTCAGGATTTCATAAATTACCTTTCATTTTTTTTTTTCAAGGTAAAAGTGGCATTTTATTTAGTAAACAATCAGATTGTTTGCATACAATCAGTATTGTTTGTAATACTGATTGTATATGCTATAATATACTATTATAGCATAATGCTATAATAGTAAGAGAAGCTGATTAAGTCTACAAACAAAACAAAACACAACAAATCTTGAACACTGACAAAAACAGGTACAGATATTAACAGAAAAGATGAGATAATGAACATTGTAAAAATTTATTCTAAAATGTATTTATTCCATTAAAACAATGCCATAGAGGATGAGAGGGACACTCTGGTTTAATATTTTACCTAAAAGCATTAAGATTTTAAAAAAAAGACATAAAATGGGAAAAAAGGAGAGGGGCAAGAATCAGGGGCTAGAAAGGCAGAAAAAAATTACCTATCTTGTTTCAGCTTTTTAGAACTTTTTTCTTTGCCTATTTTTAATTGTAACCAAAAGCATAGTAAATGATGTAAATATTAATTTATAGAGAAGTTGATAGATTTTCCTACTTGAATGGGAATATGTGGGGGAAAAACCCTCTAAATTTTCTACTGAAAGAACTAAGTACAGAACAACTGGATAACATTGTGTATTCAGAGAGCACAATTTGGTAAAGACTTTCTCAGGCACGAAACAGTACTTGTGCCTTCTTAACGAAAAAAATTTCCAGTTAAGTTTTTAATGAGGAGAACCTTTGGTTTCTGTCTCTCAGCCACTTAGTTTGGACCATTTTGTGCTCTAAATCATGTCACTGAAATCTGGTTAGAATGAACTGCTTGGCAATGATTTCTTAGATGGGAACCCTCTGACTTCCACGAAATTTTCTACTCAGCCAGGAATGACTCACTTCTCAGCAAAGGACCCTGTAGAAGGTGGTGATAATGGAGACAGATGTGGTTTCTCTGGTGCCGTACTCAAAGATTCTCTCACGTGCTAGGAAGGGCCAGAGGAGGGATTAGCCATATAGTTTGTCCCCATATTAAGAGGGTAAACCATAGTAATTTAGTTTTCCTGATCAAACACTCTCTGCCAGTTCACCTTTTTGGGAGATTGGGAGAGGCATGAAAAACTCAGAAAAATTTGTTCTTTCCTTTTCTTGCTGGTCATTGATTTATTGCTTATATCACATCCAGTGTGGGCTGGTCATTGATTTATTGCTTATATTACATCCAGTGTGGCCCTGCCCAATCATTCAGAGACCCAGGTTCCTGCTACACCAGGAGTCGCCAACCCCAGGCCATGGACAGCTACTGGTTCGTGGCCTGTTAGGAACTGGGCCACACAGCAGGAGGTGAGCAGTGGGTGAATGAGCGAAGCTTCATCAGTATTTACAGCTACTTCCCATCACTTAAATTACCATCTGAGTTCTGCCTCCTGTCATGTCAGTGATGGCACTAGATTCTCCTAGGAGCACAAACCCTACTGTGAACTGCGCATGCGAGGGTTCTAGGTTGCATGCTCCTTATGAAAATCCAACGTCTGATGGCCTGTCACTGTCTCTGACTCCCATCACCCATAGACGGGACTGTCTAGTTTCAGAAAAACAAGCTAACCTCTCCCACTGATTCTATATTATGGTGAGTTATATAATTATTTCATTATATGTCACAATGTAATAATAGAAATAAAGTGCAGAATAAAAGCAATGTGCTTGAATCATCCTGAAACCACAACTCCCCACCCTGCACCGCCTGGTGCCTTCCACGAAACAGGTCCCTGGTGACAAAAAGGTTGGGCACCACTGTGCTACACCATTTCTTAGAGCATTCGAATCCTACACTGAAGACTTTGCCTCTTATCAGCAGATGATGAATGAGAGAGAGAATATGAAGGATTTCCAGAGATTTTATGGGTCCAGTCCTAAAGTGATATGTATCACTTCCACCACAGTTCATTGGCCATAACTAGTCACAATTCTACAAGGGAACCTGGAAAAAGTAGTCTGTTTGCCCCAGAATAAAAGGCAATGGAGTTTTGGGAATACACAGCATGGTCTCTGCCATAGACACCCTGTTAAGTTTTGATTGGAACATTAGTGTAAATATTTCTTTAACAACTGGCAAGCTGCAGGTTGTAGGTAATAGATTATCAAACACTTTTCCCTTCTACATAAGAATTTAACCTTTGGTTAACTTTTTATCTCTGTTTCCCTGGAAACCTGATAAAGGAAGAATGTCAAACTATGCAGCCAGGCAAGATTGCTTATGACAAAAATGATCCCTGGTTGGTAAATTGCATTAAGCTGGAAGAACTATAAATATCTGATAGAAAGCCAGAGCTTTAGGCTTCTCTGAGTATAATGACTCTTGAATAATAATTGGACATGCCCCTTGGAAGAGTGCTGGAAGCTATGTCTGTGTAGTTCTTACAGAGAAATTAGCTCCTATAGGATATGAGGATTTTAAGTCAGGGGACTTGTGTATTCATCCCATGTGAATCTAGCTCTCTCACTCCCGAGCTGTCACCTTGAAACCAGTCCAAGTAACTCCTCAGTAGCTGTGTGGACTGCTTCAAGCTTCATGGATGGTCATAAGGATGACTCCAAGGAAGAAAAATGCCTGAAGCTCCCCTGATGGGGAGCTACGTTCCCGTCTCGGGCACACTTGTGTCAAGTGGGAGCCACGACCACAGAGCTGACTTATTTGTTAGATACAAACATATAGTGCCTTGGGCCCACATTCCTTTTGAGGGCCCATGAAAATGCATTTTTTTTAATCAGAAGAAAAAATACTTTAAGGTGAAAGTGATGTTTTGATATGTAATATTAATGTATTTATTTTTACAGCCATGCAACTGTACCAGATACTTTTTACTATTTTTTTATTTTTACAAAGAACGGGGCCCATGAAGGTCATACCATGGCCCTGTGTGAGGGCCTCCCGAGGCCGGCCCGACAGCTTGGTAGATCGTAAAGAGACCCCCGATGGCTGATACACATGGAATAGTTGAAGTTTCAAAAAATGAATCTTCAAAAAATATCACATTTAAGTAAAATACGATAACTAAAATACTTGTGTCAACGTCTCTGGTTACTCTTTTGGGGTGAACATACTGTGTGGTGAGTCTGGAAGATTCTTTTGTTGACTTAAATGTTAGCTCTTGAGGAAAAGCAGTGAGTATAGCAGCAGTTCTTGACATAATATATAATAAGTCAGATACAATCTTGAGAAAGGAGTGTAACTACAACATCTTGAATTTGGTGCACCTTAAAAATGACCTAGGATAGCCGTTTCCAAGAAAACCCAGTTGTAGCCACAGTCACATCTCTATCAGCTGGGGCTGCTGACCTTGTTTTTGCTCGTTGCTGTTGGCGTAGCTGGGGACTCCTCAGTTCTGCTAGTGAAGATGCTTGCTTCTCCCTTTTCTGCAAAATTGACTCTAAACAACCAGCCTCTCAGAAAAACCAGGCTTACTGGGAGGGTATTCATTTTGTTTCAACTCAAGACAGCACAGAAAATATCTGTTCGAAATTGCTCATGGCTTTGACTAATCCATGGCTCATTTATTTTTATTTTTTGCTATACGATGACTGTTTTTTCTCCTTTCATCTTCTTAAAGCAAACAATGTATTTGTCGATTTTAAAATAGTTCATTTGTCTGTCTATTCATCCATCCATCCATCCATCCATCCACCCACCCATGCTTCAATCCAGGAGCAAATTCGTTTTTAAAAATTTGAGTATAGCCCCTTCAACTCAATATGAGGAAGGCGAAGCCCAAACACATTAACACGTTTGCCTGAGTTCACACAGCCAATTAGAAGTAGACTCAGGACAGAGCCAAGTTTCCTGGCCCTCAGTTTAGTCCTATCTCATGCTGATTCCTTCAGAAAGGATGCTAGCAGGCCTGTTAGAAAGAATCAGGAGGAGGAACAGAACTTAGCACTTGGAAAAGAACAGTTGGAGGCCAGGGCTGGGGATTGCTGACAAAAGAGGCCAGGCCTAAAGCCTGTTCAGAGAGCCATATTTCACTGGGCACAAGATTAATCAAGCCTTCTTAGGCGCTGCTGTTCGAAATGCTCTTGTTCAACATGCTGGAGGCATAAAGTACAGTATGCGTCTGTGGAAGGTTTTCTGCAGCTCAGCCCTGCTCTTCGAGATGCATGGCAAGGTAAGCCATGTGAAAGCCATACAGTATTTTGTCTGAAAGCCCCGTATAAGCTCCCTGCCCTGAGACATCTGCCTAATACCCTCCTGGTGTTGCAGCTGAGGAATGGCATCACATCACCCACTGTGGCATTTAGTGGGGAGATTAAACCTTTCATTAAACTGAGCATTTGCAGTAAGAAACGGAAGGGCAAGAAGACTTTCTGTGGCCAGGCACAGTGGCTCATGCCTGTAATCCCAGCACTTTGGGAGGCCGAGGTGGGTAGATCACCTGAGGTCAGGAGTTCAAGACCAGCCTGGCCAACATGGTGAAACCCTGTCTCTACTAAACACACACACACACACACACACACACACACAAATTTTTGCCGGGCATGATGGCACACACCTGTAGTCCCAGCTACTTGGGAGGCTGAGGCATGAGAATTGCTTGAACCTGGGAAGCTGAGGTTGCAGTCAGTTGAGATCGCGCCTCTGCACTCCAGCCTGGGCGACAGAGTAAGACTCCGTCTCAAAGAGAAAAAAAAGACTTTCTGTACAGGCACAGTTGGGGGCTTAGGTTTCCAGTCAACATAAGCGACCAAACAAACCCAACCTTTTAAAATAAATGGGTATTAGCAATAAACCTTCTGCCCCACAGCAGCTAACAGGACACTCAGCTTTTGAAAGACACCCTTTCTGTGTAGCCCATGTCCTAACAAAGGAAAAGCTAAAATGTTGCAAAAGAGGATGAAGAAAACGCCTCTTTTGTTCTTTACTGTGACAATGGCTATGATAGCAAATACTTACATAGTTCTGTCTGGATGTCAGATACTATGCTAAGAAGTTTTTTCTTTTTTGTTTTTGAGAAGGGGTATCACTCTTGCCCAGGCTAGAGTACAGTAGCACAATAATAGCTCACTGCAGCCTAGAACTCCTGGGCTTAAGTGATCCTTTTGCCCTAGCCTCCCTAGTAGCTGGGATTACAGGTGCCTGCCACCACACCCAGCTAATTTTTTAAAATTTAAGAATTTTTTAGAGATAGAGTCTTGCTGTGTTTCCCAGGCTAGTCTTGAACTCCTAGCCTCAAGTTATTCTTTCACCTCAGCCTCCCCAGTAGCTGGGATTACAGGTGTGAACCACTGCACTCAGCGTGTTCTAAGAGTTTTGCATGTATTAATTCACCAAATCGTTAGAGCATTTTTATGAGAGAGCTACTATTATTAGCTCCTTCTTAGAGAGTAGGAACCAGGCACAGAGAAGTGAAGTCGCTTGCCTAAGGTCACACAGTTAGCAGAGGGGACAGCTGGGCTGTGAACCCCGATGCTCTGGCTTGAAAATCTGTTCTGTTACCCTCTGTGCTAAGTTCCCTCTCACTAAGAATTAAAAATGTAAGAAATGCCATTCTAGATAGCATGTACAGTCTAGGATCCATCTAGCCATCCATCTACTCACCTACCAGGTGGCAAGCACTGAGCTAGCCCGTGCAGATACCATCGTGATCAAAGACAGGCGCTGTCTCCAGTCTTGGTGACATGTTCCTTAAGGCAAGAGCTTCTGTGGTTGCCTCTTGATCCCCATTGCCCTCACTCTCCAGGCTGTGAAAAGGTCCTGGATGCCCGGGAGGGCCAGGCCTGTGGTGATGTTCTGGGATTTATTTCTGGAGGTCTAGTACAGATCCCACTCCTCTGACCCCTCTAGAGACTTTATACGCTCAATGTAACACAATTGGGACACCTTCTCCTTAAAATGACTAGATGGTGTCTGTTTTGTGCATCTGAACTGTGATTGACACATTTTCCTAAAGGGGTAATGGATAAAGATTAAAATAAGGGGTACCTCTAGTCCTAGCAAGGGAAACAGGAGTGGCTCTGAGACTAGTGCACGTGCATCACAGCAGGAGTGAGGGCCACTGGGAGGGAAGGTGGGGCCAGTGGGGGCCCAAGGCCTAGAGCCTAATGTGCAGCATAGGTCAGACCTCGAACAGGAACCCAGGGCCAGGTCAGCTAGTGCTCTCCCATGTGACCGGGGAGCCCAGGACATCTCAATCAGATTCTGTCTGGAGATAGCATGGAGTTGGGTAGAAAGTACAGATTTCTTCTGGAGCCACAGGGCTGAGGACCAAATTGGGAGACGGGATAAACAGAAGATTGTTCAGCCAAGGACTATTTTTTAAAAACCGGATACACAGCTGGACTCTGAGTCTAATCTGGACACTTGTACTTTCCTATGTATGCATATTTTGTGTCCCAATAAATCCCCTGATCTGTAATAAAGATATATATATATATATTGTACTTAAGATGTACCTAACAAATATTTATTAAGCATCCACTATGTGACAGATGCCACTCTAGGTACTGGGGATATGGCAGTGAACAAAACCCATAAAAATCCCTGTTCTCACAAGGCTTACATCTGTAGTTTAAAAATATTCTAAATTTGAAAAACACTGAAAAACCCAAAGAGGTAAAAATTACCCATAGCCCCATTAAAAAATGTCATGTATATAGAATATGTAAAAATAAAGCAAGAAATCAGTGTTTCTCCTTACCCATCCAACCCTACACATCCACCACAAGGTAACCATTATAAATTTTTCCTAAATTTTAAAGACATTAAATATATATACCTATGAAATATTTATTTTATTCTATTTTTATAAAAATAGAATAATGCTTTACAGAATGACTTACATGTCCCCCCACTGCCACCCAATTGATCATTTTGTTTCAGTTTGAGCTCTGTTTCAGTTTGAGTTCCCCAAGAAGTGGACCCTGGGCCAAGGATTCAAACACACACCCTGCTCAGCGTATCTAGGTCTATTCCATTCGTTGTAATGGTGGAACAGCATTTCACCATGTGTCTGTATCATTACTTATGCAGTCCCCCCCAATGTACACACATTACCCTACCTCCACCTCACTTCCCACTCACTGATGCTTAGGATTGTTGGGAGGGTGCTGGCATTATTGACTCTTGTAAGGGGGGACATGTGCAACAAAGGGAAACTCCATTTTCCAAAGGCCACTGCCGCAGGACAGGGTTTTGAGGCCTGGAGACACGGCAGTGTTGGCAGCAAGGAGATGAGGTCTAAGAAACTCATCATTGTCCTTATCGTGCGAAGATACAGAGCTAATCCATGTTTACGTGAAGTTGGCCAAATCAGTCACCCGGATGACATAAAATGGAAAAGACCTCATTCATTTAGTGGTTTATTTTCTCTTTGCCAACTACACCAGCCACTTGCTTCTTGACATTTTTGGTCTCAATGCATCATATATCACTAGTTCTAGCATGTCTTTTGGAACTAGGCCACATTATAGTATTTAAGATCGCTGATTTTTTAAAATGACAAAACTACATATGATTATTGGAGTGATTTTATCTGTATTTTGTGGCCGTGGCATTCTCAGATCTTTGAGTAAAGTGTGAAAATCTTTATGTTTCTAAGCAGAGTGACAGTTTCTAAGGTCCTCAGTATCATGGTAGGTGACTTCAGATGACCATCAGCACCATCAATCAACACTTCTAGAATCTCCATGAGAACCATATTATAGTCGGGGAGGAGATTTTGGGCTGGCAGCAAAGATCTGGCATCTGCCCCTGGCCATCTGCATGCCTGTGGCACGTTACTTGGCCTTCCTGGATCTTGGAATAATAATGCCTCCCTGGCATAACTTTTGGCAATCAAAATAAAAATCCAATGTAGAAGTGCTCTTCAGGTATCAGCTCCCAAACAAATACATGATACTGGAGGAAGAATCTGGATTGTGCTAGGCTGCAGTGGGTAACATTAGCTCAAGTCTCCCTTAAAGAGTCGGCACCCTGAAGCTGAACTCCTCCTCACTAACAGCACATTCAGCTCTCCAAAAAGCCTTAACGAATAAAGTTGATTTTACTAAAGGTATTATGGAGAAATAAATAAGATTTCATCTTATTTATTTATATAAAATACATGGATGGATATCTATTTATATAAAATAGTCATCTTTTCCATCAGAAACATTTGTTCTTCTCTGAGAGCTCATCTTTGACCACCAGGAACCTTAGTTCTATCACCTTGTTCAACAAAGACTCCCTAGCCTCAATGGCTCTAACCTTTCCTTATTGCTTAAGCTTCCCTTTGGATCTTCTATGTACTTTCCCCCTCTGAGTTTTTACACAGCAATTACCCCTTAATCTTGATAACATCTTCTTACTCAATGTTCAAAAAACATTCTTTTCAGGTCCTCCTGCGCTCCTTTGAAAGCAGTGGAGGAATTTTAAATAACACACGTTTTCATCACAAACTTTTTCCCTTGTTGTAACATTATTAGGTGCTTTTCATTATTCTACTTGTTCAAAATATTTATGGACTGGTTAGATCCAGAAAATTGGGAATCCTCTAAGGCCAGCCCCTCATTTGTTACTTGTAGTCACTAGGTCCCAGAGGAGAGAAGGGACTTGCAGAAGGCTATAGAATCAGTCTACGACAGACCCACAGTTAGAAAGCCGTGGCTGACTCCCAACTCAGTGCTCATCCCACCATATCAAGCCTGGGACACAAATGAATTGAGAGGCTTTCAGATTCCATGAGACCCAAAACTCTGAACTAAAAGAGAACTTGGAGTTTATCTGGAACAAACCTTTGATTTTAGGGAGGTTAAAAGGGAGTCTTTTCTTGTAGTTATAGTCTCTGAATCCTAGAAGTATAACAGATTAGAAGGTTACTTTAAAGCGTATATACTTGCCTGGTGGGTATGATTTCCAGGAACATATACAGACTTAAACTGTTTCATGAGACTCCGAGCTCCAGCAATATCCCGAAGTGAAGTAAAGAGTTTATCCACAGAAATTTTGGATTTGTGAAATGTCAGGTTAATTGAAGAGTCCCAGTCTGAAAAAATCCAGAGATATTTTCTTGAGTGAGTAAATCTTTAAGTTTTCATCATGATAGCTTGAGCCTGATGTAACGTAGTTGGAAGATTTTATTTTTTTTCATTATTATTATTATTATTATTTACCCCATTTTCCCCTGGCTGTTTACCAACTGGCCTGTTGCAATCGTCCACGAGCAATGAAGCAAACTGAGTATAAATGCCTTTGACGGGAGTGGAACTCAAAATTCCCTGGGATTGCAGCCACTGGCTTCCATCCCTAGACTGCAGACATTTCACAGAAAGCAAGCTCCCAGGGCCCATAATCCTCGGAACACAACTTTGGGAAAATATGAGGAGATGCAAAGGAAAGTACAAGAGACTGTTATGATCAAACTCGCTTGCTTGAATCCCACCAACAGTTCCCATAAAGCAGGACAGCAAGAATGAGGAAGATCACAGTGTTGCTCCAGGGACAGAACTCACTGCAATGGGCATCTGTCTAATGTGTTAACAAAGCGCGTGGCACATTTCAGACGGCAGCCATTCAAAGCTGATCAAACGCAGGGGGACTTAACAAGAAGACGGTTTTCTGCAACCTTCTGTTTCTTTTTCAAACTTAGAAGAACGTATTCTCTGCTTTGTTAGAAGCTCATTCAGAAGAGACACGATCATGGATAAGTTAAAAAAATAGGAAAATATTAAAAATATGTCTTCTTACCTTTCCCAAATACATCAGCTACATTAACTCATTAATCGTCACATCATCCGTATGTGGCAGGAACTATTGTCTTCTCCATTTTAAGAATAAGGGGACTGAGGTGCAGGTTAAATAACACCCCTGAAAGCAGGTGTGTGAAGGACTGACAAGGCCCTGCCCATACTCGCTTGGTCACCCTGTGTGTCCCCTGCAGGAGTGGTCAAGTTTCCGTCTATTCTGACTGCTTCCTACCTCAGTACCTGCATGTCAGGCAGTCTGTCTGTCTGTCTCTCTCTGCCTCTGACTCTTCTTGTCTGATGTAGGAGCATGTTTGGCTTGTATATGGGGCAGGCTGGGAGTGCTGGGGAGTCCACACTCATAGAAATAATCCCATTTTCTTTTCCTGTGGAGGAGTAATTCTGAGTTGTGGTCTGCACAGCCTTTCTGAGGGGCCCCAGAAAGATGGAGCCCCCACTGCCCACAACATCAACTCACCGATTAATACCCCCATTAGTGGCTTTCCTTCCTCCCCCATCTCACTTCCCTACCTCCTGACTGTGCTTTGGGATATCTTTCCAAATTCAGTATTCACACCCAAATCCTTGTCTCAAGACACTAGTGATTTGAAGACAGGTCTGGCTTTATTTTTTTAGTAGTGGCTTTATTGAGATATAATTCATATACTATACAGTTACCCATTTAAAGTGTATAATTCAAAGCTTTTAGTACATTCACAGAGTTTAACAACCACCATCACCACCACAATTTTAGAACACTGTGTCACCCCAACAAGAAACCCCATAACTGTTAGCAGTCACCCCCAATTTCTCCCCTCTCCAGCCCCTGGCAATCCCTAATGTGCTTTGTCTCTATGGATTTACCTATTTTGGACATTTCATACAAATAGAATGACAGAATATGTAGTCTTTTGTGACTGTCTTCTTTCACTTACCATAATGTTTTCAGAGTTCATCCAAGTTGTAACATTAGTACTTCATTTCTTATTGCCTACTAATATTTCACTGTATATAGGATATTCATGTATATGGAATATGGAAATAGCATATTTTATATATCGACTCATTGGTTAATGGATATTTGGGTTGTTTTTGCCTTTTGGTTATCATGAGTAATGCTGCTAGTTTTACATGTACATGTTTTTGTGTGGACATACATTTTCATTTCTCTTGGGTATATACCTAGGAGTAGAATAGCTGGTCATATGGTAACTTTGTGTTTAACCTTTTGAGGAAGTGCTAGGCTGTTTTCCAAAATGATTGCACTGTTTTACATTCCCACCAGCAGTGTAAGAGGGTTTCAATTTCTCTACAACCTAACCAATGGTTATTATTAGCTATCTTCTTAATTATAGCTATCCTAGTAGATGTAAAGTGAGGACACATGTGTTGATTTTGATAATAAGAGAAACAGTTTTTAGGGAGTAGAGGTAGATTGAAACAAGCTTAAACTAAAATGGAATGAATCTAACATACATAGAAGCATCCAAAAGAATCCAGCTGCATCAGACACAGTGAGGTGGCATGTGAGAAGCTGAGCTTGTACTCTCAGTTACTATGTGACATTGTATGTAATAACTCTTAAAGGATGGGCAAAGGCCTCTGATTAGTCTTCATCTCCTGGTTTTCAGAAATGTCCAACCCATTGCCATTAAAAAAAATCAGGCTGTACGTGGTGGCTCACACTCGTAATCCCAGCACTTTGGAAGGCCGGGGCGGGTGGATCACTTGAGGTCAGGAGTTCAAGACGAGCCTGGCCAACACAGTGAAACCCTGTCTCTACAAAAAATACAGAAATTAGCTGGGCATAGTGGCAGGCCACATATAATCCCAGCTACTTGGGAGGCTGAGGAATGAGAATTGCTTGAGCCCGGGAGGTGGACGTTGCAGTGAGCTGAGATCGTGCCACAGCACTCCAGCCTGGGTGACCACAGCGAGACTGAATCTCAAATAAATAAATAAATAAATAAATGAAAGTGTGGTCAAGCTCAGTGAGAGGATGCCTCCTCACGTCAGTGGACCCTACACACATGGGATTCATAGACTGCAGGGGACTAGGGGGAAAGGGGAGAATGAAGGGATGCAGGAAGTTCATGGGAGCCTCCTGGAATTCTATGCCAAGCTTTGAGGAAAGAAGAAAATGTGTAGTTTTATGGGGAGCATGTCTATAATTCCCTCTTGATTCTTAAAGACTTCATAACCAAGGCAAGTTTAGAGCTACAGGTACAGAGCATTGATGGATACCACACCGTACTTGCTGTTGGCATCACACTTCAGTTGAAATGCACTAGCTTGTGCTTTAGGCAATCACCAGTCAGAAGAAACCTTGGGAGGTTATGGCTTCTCACTCAACATGTGGCTTCTTTCCTTCAATCCCTAGGCTCAGCCCTTTAAGATGTGAGAAACTGAATCAATTATATCTAGGAGTTGCGTACTATGTACTACTTTTTCAAATCTAAAAAGGCACAAAAACAAGAAGAAAAAAACGCTACTAGTTCTAATATCATGCAAAGTTTTTCAGTTTCTCTAAAAGTCAATCCAGCTAAATAGATTAATTTTTTTATTTAAAGTAATTCATTTTCTATAGAACAGAAAGAGTCATCCATTTTCCATATGGTCTATTGCAATTTTTTGGAATATGAGAAGTATGATATTCATTCATTAGGCTAGGTGGAATAGAATCATCTACTAGATTATACAGCATTTACTTAAAATTCTAGATTATACATGAAAATTTTGGATTATACATTGACATTAATTAATCATAGGCTGTGTAATTGCACAGATTTAGATCAACTGTGGAGCAGGTTGTCTGACAGAAGTGTTTACAGGTTACTACTGATAAATTGAACTCAAATGAACCCAACAGAAAAATAAGACTTAAAGAAACTGCTGGAAGGAAAATGTAAAGTCTTAAATTCACAAATAGAGTCAACCTTACTGAAAAATAGTAAATTATGTCTATTTTTCAAGCCAACTGTACATGGGCAATTTCTGTCCAAATCATTAACCCTCTCCAATTTGTTTATCATCCTCAAAGTTCTATGATATATATGTTTTATGATATAACATATATGTTATATGATACTGAGCCAAAGGTGACTCATTTTTATCAGCCTTTAAGCATTTTTCATAATCACATCAATCTTCACCAAAAGAGGGATTTACATTTATTTTTCAAAACCCTATAATGAAAGTTACATACACACACCCTTTAGAAATATGGATCAGTCAGGATAAATGACTTATACAAGATCACATCACTATTCCCAACAGAGCCAGGGTTCAAATATCCCTGATTGCAGACCTGAACTTCTCCATGTATGCTGCCTCCCACAATTTCAGATCTCATCTGTGAATGCAGCTCATTCCAAATATATGCTGAATTGATAGATAAGATGGAATGTGGGTACAAAAGCTGTTAAATGAGATGAATTATTTTCTGTGATAATGGTAGTATATAAGCACCAGTTGCTCATACTATGCTAGAAACTATTCTAAGAAGTTTATACATATTAGCTCATTTAATCTCCACAGACACGTAATGTGCTAGGTACTATTATCATCCTCATTTTGCAGATGGAGAAACTGAGCCACAGAGAAGTTAAGTAACACAAACTCAGTCAGTATGTGGTAAAACTAAGATTCAAACTCTTGCAGTCTAACTCCAAAGTTTGTCCTGTCAAAGACTATATTTTGCTTTCTTTTTTTAAAATTATTATTATTATACTTTAAGTTCTAGGGTACATGTGCCCAACGGGAAGGTTTGTTACATATGTATACATGTGCCATGTTGTGTGTTGCACCCATTAACTCGTCATTTACATTAGGTATATCTCTGAATACTATCCCTCCCCACTCCCCCCTCCCCACAATAGGCCCCGGTGTGTGATGCTCCCCTTCCTGTGTCCAAGTGATCTCATTGTTCAATTCCCACCTATGAGTGAGAACATACAGTGTTTGGTTTTCTGTTCTTGCGGTAGTTTGTTGAGAATGATGGTTTCGAGCTACATCCATGTCCCTACAAAGGACACGAACTCATCCTTTTTTATGGCTGCATAGTATTCCATGGTGTATATGTGCCACATTTTCTTAATCCAGTCTGTCACTGATGGACATTTGGGTTGATTCCAAGTCTTTGCTATTGTGAATAGTGCCGCAATGAACATACGTGTGCATGTATCTTTACAGCAGCATGATTTATAATCCTTTGGGTATATACCCAGTAATCGGATGGCTGGGTCAAGCGGTATTTCTAGTTCTAGATCCTTGAGGAATCACCACACTGTTTTCCACAATGGTTGAACCAGTTTAGAGTCCCACCAACAGTGTAAAAGTGTTCCTACTTCTCCACATCCTCTCCAGCACCTGTTGTTTCCTGATTTTTTAATGATTGCCATTCTAACTGGTGTGAGATGGTATCTCATTGTGGTTTTGATTTGCATCTCTCTGATGGCCAGTGATGATGAGCATTTTTTCATGTGTCTGTTGGCTGTATGAATGTCTTCTTTTGAGAAGTGTCTGTTCATATTCTTTGTCCACTTTTTGATGGGGATGTTTGTTTTTCTCTTGTAAATTTGTTTGAGTTCTTTGTAGGTTCTGGATACTAGCCCTTTGGCAGATGAGTAGATTGCAAAAATTTTCTCCCATTCTGTAGGTTGCCTGTTCACTCTGATTTCTTTTGCTGTGCAGAAGCTCTTTAGTTCAATTAGACTCCATTTGTCAAATTTGGCTTTTGTTGCTGTTGCTTTTGGTGTTTTAGACATGAAGTCCTTGCCCATGCCTATGTCCTGAATGGTATTACTTAGGTTTTCTTCTAGGGTTTTTATGGTTTTAGGTCTAACATTTAAGTCTCTAATCCATCTAGAATTAATATTCATATAAAGAATAAGGAAAGGATCCAGTTTCAGCTTTCTACTTATGGCTAGCCAATTTTCCCAGCACCATTTATTAAATAGGGAATCCTTTCCCCATTTCTTGTTTCTCTCAGGTTTGTCAAAGATCAGATGGCTGTAGATGTGTGGTATTATTTCTGAGGACTCTGTTCTGTTCCATTGGTCTATATCTCTGTTTTGGTACCAGTACCATGCTGTTTTGGTTACTGTAGCCTTGTAGTATAGTTTGAAGTCAGGCAGCGTGATGCTTCCAGCTTTGTTCTTTTGGCTTAGGATTGTCTTGGCAATGCGGGGTCTTTTTTGATTCCATATGAACTTTAAAGCAGTTTTTTCTGATTCTGTGAAGAAAGTCATTGGTAGCTTAATGGGGATGGCATTGAATCTATAAATTACCTTGGGCAGTATGGCCATTTTCACAATATTGATTCTTCCTATCCATGAGCATGGTATGTTCTTCCATTTGTTTGTGTCCTCTTTTATTTCACTGAGCAGTGGTTTGTAGTTTTCCTTGAAGAGGTCCTTTACATCCCTTGTAAGTTGGATTCCTAGGTATTTTATTCTCTTTGAAGCTATTGTGAATGGGAGTTCATTCATGATTTGGCTCTCTGTTTGTCTGTTACTGGTGTATAAGAATGCTTGTGGTTTTTGCATATTGATTTTGTATCTTGAGACTTTGCTGAAGTTGCTTATCAGCTTAAGGAGATTTTGGGCTGAGACAATGGGGTTTTCTAAATATACAATCACGTCATCTGCAAACAGGGACAATTTGACTTCTTCTTTTCCTAACTGAATACCCTTTATTTCTTTCTCTTCCCTGATTGCCCTAGCCAGAACTTCCAACACTATGTTGAATAGGAGTGGTGAGGGAGGACATCCCTGTCTTGTGCCAGTTTTCAAAGAGAATGCTTCCAGTTTTTGACCATTCAGTATGATATTGGCTGTGGGTTTGTCATAAATAGCTCTTATTATTTTGAGATACGTTCCATCAATACTGAATTTATTGAGAGTTTTTAGCATGAAGGGCTGTTGAATTTTGTCAAAGGTCTTTTCTGCATCAGTTGAGATAATCATGTGGTTTTTGTCTTTTGTTCTGTTTATATGCTGGATTACTTTTATTGATTTGTGTATGTTGAACCAGCCTTGCATTCCAGGGATGAAGCCCACTTGATCATGGTGGATAAGCTTTTTGATGTGCTGCTGGATTTGGTTTGCCAGTATTTTATTGTGGATTTTTGCATCAATGTTCATCAGGGATATTGGTCTAAAATTCTCTTTTTTTGTTGTGTCTCTGCCAGGCTTTGGTATCAGGATGATGTTGGCCTCGTAAAATGAGTTAGGGAGCATTCCCTCTTTTTCTGTTGATTGGAATAGTTTCAGAAGGAATGACACCAACTCCTCCTTGTACCTCTGGTAGAATTCAGCTGTGAATTCATCTGGTACTGAACTTTTTTTGGTTGGTAGACTATTAATTACTGCCTCAATTTCAGAGCCTGCTATTGGTCTATTCAGGGATTCAACTTCTTTCTGGTTTAGTCTTGGGAGAGTGTAAGTGTCCAGGAAATTATCCATTTCTTCTAGGTTTTCTAATTTATTTACGTAGAGGTGTTTATAGTATTCTCTGATGGTAGTTTGTATTTCTGTGGGGTCGGTGGTGATATCCCCTTTATCATTTTTTATTGCATCTATTTGATTCTTCTCTCTTTTCTTCTTTATAAGTCTTGCTAGGAAAGACTTTTTTCAAAAAACCAGCTTCTGGATTCACTGATTTTTTGGAGGCTTTTTTGTGTCTCTATCTCCTTCAGTTCTGCTCTGATCTTAGTTATTTCTTGTCTTCTGCCAGCTTTTGAATGTGTTTGCTCTTGCTTCTCTAGTTCTTTTAATTGTGAAGTTAGGGTGTCAATTTTAGATCTTTCCTGCTTTCTCCTGTGGGCATTTAGTGCTATAAATTTCCCTCCACACGCTGCTTTAAATGTGTTCCAGAGATTCTGGTATGTTGTATCTTTGTTCTCATTGGTTTCAAAAAACATCTTTATTTCTGCCTTCATTTTGTTATGTACCCAGTAGTCATTCAGGAGTAGGTTGTTCAGTTTCCATGTAGTTGAGCGGTTTTGATTGAGTTTTTTAGTCCTGAGTTCTAGTTTGATTGCACTGTGGTCTGAGAGACAGTTTGTTATAATTTCTGTTCTTTTACATTTGCTGAGGAGTGCTTTACTTCCAACTATGTGGTCAGTTTTGGAATAAGTGTGATGTGGTGCTGAGAAGAATGTATATTCTGTTGATTTGGGGTGGAGAGTTCTGTAGATGTCTATTAGGTCCGCTTGGTGCAGAGTTGAATTCAATTCTTGGATATCCTTGTTAACTTTCTGTCTCGTTGATCTGTCTATGTTAACAGTGGGGTGTTAAAGTCTCCCATTATTATTGTATGGGAGTCTATGTCTCTTTGTAAGTCTCTAAGGACTTGCTTTATGAATCTGGGTGCTCCTGTATTGGGTCCATATATATTTAGGATAGTTAGCTCTTCCTGATGAATTGATCCCTTTATCATTATGTAATGGCCTTCTTTGTCTCTTTTGATCTTTGATGGTTTAATATCTGTTTTATCAGAGACTAGGATTGCAAACCCTGCTGTTTTTTGTTTTCTATTTGCTTGGTAGATCTTCCTCCATTCCTTTATTTTGAGCCTATGTGTGTCTCTGTGCGTGAGGTGGGTCTGCTGGATACAGCAAACTGATGGGTCTTGACTCTTTATCCAATTTGCCAGTCTGTGTCTTTTAATTGGCTATTTACATTTTGCCCATTTACATTTAAGGTTAATGTTGTTATGTGTGAACTTCATCCTGTCATTATGATATTAGCTCGTTATTTTGCTCATTAGTTGATGCAGTTTCTTCCTAGCATCGATGGTCTTTACAATTTGGCATGTTTTTGCAGTGGCTGCTACCGGTTTTTCCTTTCCATGTTTAGTGCTTCCTTCAGGAGCTCTTGTAAGGCAGGCCTGGTGGTAACAAAATCTCTCAGCATTTGCTTGTCTGTAAAGAATTTTATTTCTCCTTCACTTATGAAGCTTAGTTTGGCTGGATATGAAATTCTGGGTTGAAAATTCTTTTCTTTAAGAATGTTGAATATTGGCCCCCACTCTCTTCTGGCTTGTAGAGTTTCTGCCGAGAGATCTGCTGTTAGTCTGATGGGCTCCCCTTTGTGTGTAACCCGACCTTTCTTTCTGGCTGCCCTTAACATTTTATCCTTCATTTCAACTTTAGTGAATCTGACAATTATGTGTCTTGGAGTTGCTCTTCTCAAGGAGTATCTCTGTGGCATTCTATGTATTTCCTGAATTTGAATGTTGGCCTGCCTTACGAAGTTGGGGAAGTTCTCCTGGATGATATCCTGCATAGTGTTTTCCAACTTGGTTCCATTTTCCCCATCACTTTCAGGCACACCAATCAGATGTAGATTTGGTCTTTTCACATAATCCCATATTTCTTGGAGGCTTTGTTCATTTCTTTTTACTCTTTTTTCTCTGCACTTCTCTTCTCGCTTCATTTTATTCATTTGATCTTCAACCACTGATACTCTTTCTTCCAGTTGATCGAGTCAGTTACCGAAGTTTGTGCATTTGTCACGTCATTCTTGTTTCATGGTTTTCATCTCTATCAGTTCTTTTATGGTCTTCTCTGCTTTGATTATTCTAGTTATCCATTCATCCATTCTTTTTTCAAGGTTTTTAGTTTCTTTGCGCTGGGTACGTAGTTCCTCCTTTAGCTCTGAGAAGTTTGATCAACTGAAGCCTTCTTCTCCCAAATTGTCAAAGTCATTCTCCATCCAGCTTTGTTCCTTTGCTGGCGATGAGCTGCGTTCCTTTGGCGGGGCAGATGCACTCTGATTTTTTGAATTTCCAGCTTTTCTGCACTGCTTTTTCCCCATCTTTGTGGTTTTATCTGCCTTTGGTCTTTGATGATGGTGACGTACTGATGGGGTTTTGGTGTGGGTGTCCTTCCTGTTTGTTAGTTTTCCTTCTAACAGTCAGGACCCTCAGCTGCAGGTCTGTTGGAGTTTGCTTGAGGTCCACTCCAGACCCTGTTTGCCTGGGTATCAGCAGCGGAGGCTGTAGAAGATAGAATATTGCTGAACAGCGAGAGTTGCTGTCTGATTCTTTCTCTGGAAGCTTCATCTCAGAGGTGTACCCAGCCATATGAGATGTGAGGTGTCGGTCTGCACCTAGTGGGGGATATCTCCCAGTTAGGCTACTCAGGGGTCAGGAACCCACTTGAGCAGGCAGTCTGTCTGTTCTCTGATCTCAGCCTCCATGCTGGCGAACTACTGCTCTCTTCAAAGTTGTCAGACAGGGACATTTTCATCTGCAGAGGTGTCTGCTGTTTTTTTTTTAGCTATGCCCTGTCCCCAGAGATGAAGTCTACACAGGCAGGCAGGCCTCCTTGAGTTGAGGTGAGCTCCACCCAATTCGAGCTTCCTGGTGGCTTTGTTTACCTACTTAAGCCTCAGCAATGGTGGGCGCCCCTCCCCCAGCCTTGCTGTCACCTTGCAGTTGGATCTCAGACTGCTGTGCTAGCAATGAGGGAGGCTCCGTGGGCGTGGGACCCTCCAGGCCAGGTGTGGGATATAATCTCCTGGTGTGCCGTTTGCTAAGACCCTGGTGAAGTGCAGTATTAGGGTGGGAGTTACCCGATTTTCCAGGTGTTGTGTGTCTCAGTTTCCCTTGGCTAGGAAAAGGAATTCCCTGCCCCCTTGTGCTACCCAGGTGAGGCAATGCCTCATCCTGTTTCAGCTCTCGCTGGTCAGGCTGCCACTGCTCACCAGCACCGACTGTCCAACACACCCCAGTGAGATGAACCCGGTACGTTAGCTGAAAATGCAGAAATCACCCATCTTCTGTGTCGCTCACACTGGGAGCTGGAGGTTGGAGATGTTCCTGTTCGGCCATCTTGGGCGCCCCCTCTGCTGTCTTTCATATCTGCTAAGGCCACATATATATGTATGCTAATGTGCTATTATATACATATGTGCTGTATGTGCTATTTCATATCTGCTAAGGCCATATATGATCAACAAAACACTTAATTCACATTTAAACAGAAGAGATGCTAAAATGGAGGGAGTTGCAAATACCTTTCTTTTTGGGAATACCTGGGTCTGTCTCTGGGTTAGATGCTAACAATGTGGTTGGTAGCTACACCTTAGATCCTTCTTTTTTGGCCACACGAGGTGTGAGGTATCCCGGGCCTGGTTGCACAGCCTTCTTTGAATCTCTGCTCTGTAAGGTGCTGTATTCAGTTACTTCTTATAAGCCCCTGACAGGCTGTTCCATTAAGCCAGCTTATGAGATAACGGCCTTTTGTAAGGAAACTTTAAGTGTCCAATTCCAGTCAATTCTCATTTGATCCACTTAGTTAAACAGATAATAAGCCAGAAGCTGATTGTAACCTTTAGCCAAGCACAGTCTGTGTACTTCAGTTGCCCACTTCTTGATAGGGGAGGCCCTCAATCCCCTAGGGTGCCCTATGTTCTCGCATAACCGGGGGATGACTCATGCCCCTGTAATTTCTTTCTCTAGAGGGCTTGAGGACCTCCTGGGCAGGGGTCTAGTTACCCCTCAGATCAACAAAATAGGGCTCCTGTGTCAGCATCTACACTTCCTCCATTCCCCCCTCACCCTTCTCCACTTACTGAAGCCCCTTTCCTTCAGCAGAGTGACAGGAATGGTTTCCATGGCTCTGTACACCGCAGGGACACATAGTGTGGGTCCATTTCCAGCCGCAACACAATTAAAATGGAGAGAAAACAGAACAGCTTAATGATCCTTCTGGGATGGCTGAAATGAAGCTCTACTCCGTATTCCAGTCTACCTAGTTCTCTTCTGTTTGGTCCTCTCAGGAAATAGTCTTGAAGCTTGCTGGTGCTTGGGTCACCTTTTCATAAGAACCTGGTTTCCTTAAGTTTGGTTTCATTACTTAGGTATTTAGGAAACTAAAACATCTTTCATCAGAAGGGTACTTCAGTCTGGATTCGAGCTGAAGTAGCCCTTACCTGAGGCCTTCAAACACACACACACACACACACACACACACACACACTCACATGCGCGCCTGCACGTGTATGTGCCTGTACACATATGCATTTATGCAGGTCAAGCATAAAGCATGCACACGTGTGGCTTGATAAGCTGTGAGTAGGAGGGCATAGCTAGAGTAGGATTTGAAATGTCTCCCTATTTACTGATATCATTATCTGCACAGTTCTAAAGGCCCCTCAGGCCCCTCACATCTGTTTGGGAAAAGCCAGGGTCAAAAAATACACTTTAACTCTGGTCAAGAGGCTATTTTCTCATCTGGTCTAAGGCTGGTCTCATATTTCCACTGGCCTGAGTTTGAGAAGCTCAGGCCCACTTTCTAGTTTGCACTCCTGCCTGCCTTCCTCTCAGCAAGCCCCAACGCAGCAGGGGCCACCTCCATGAGCTCCTGGGGCAGTGAGAGAAAGGGTTGGCTTGGAGGTGTGACACAGCCAGAGAGGGCAGAGCACAGGGGGTCACGACCTCCCCCATCCATCCAGCAGTCTGACAACAGCTTTTCTCTCTTTTCAAATGATTGTTTTTAAAATGGAGTCTTTTCTCAGGGCTTTCAATAAATGTTTGGCAAATGAAAACAAAACTAAATGAAGTAAAAACCAAATAAACCTTAGCAAGTGGCATCATATCTGAAATTTTCTAGTAACGCTGACTGTATAAAACCCCTCTTGAGTAGGACAGTCCCGGGAAGTGCATGAGGCAAATAAACAATAGAAGCCCTCTTTCCAAATATGCTTGAACTGATGTGTGATTGGAAAAGTCATTAAAAGAGGGGGATCATGGAAAATCAATCTTTCTCTTACAAACATTTCTAAATTACTCTATCCACACCTCCATATGTATAACTATATATACATATATGTAATCTTTAAATTAAAATATAAATGTGTTTTCACTCACTAATCCTTTGATGACAGACCAAGGTAATTATTTTTTATTTTTTATTTTTTTTTAGTATTGTCTGCTGATTAGAGTTCTTTTTAAAAAAACATTATTTACCATGTAGGATTTCTGACATACCATATGCAATCCCATTTAAAGTGGAACCAGAAGTTAAAGACACCTGCAGCACAATCTGAGGACAGAATTCTTCTAGATTTTAAATTGTTTTCTTCAATCTTTTACATTTGCCTTGTTCACACCTAATTCAAAAGCATTTTATTAATGACCCATTTTTACTGAGTCTCTCACAAACATCCAATTTGGTTTTCACTGAGACAATTTTCTTTTAGAGTTCATACTTCATCAGTATGTGAGAACATTTAATTAAATCTTGCAACTTAATAACAAGTACAACTGGCACACACAGGTTTGAGAACAAACACAGTTGACTTTCGGAAACACACAACTCAGCTGGGAGGAGCAGGTGTGCACAGGACATGGACACAGCTTTAGAGCTGTGATTGGTCAGGGTTTTGGTGTTAGTCCTATTTTATAAAAGGATTGTGAAGTGTGAGTGATTCCATTCACCTGACTGGGTCAAGTGGAGGCTGGTTTAGAATGTATAAATTATATCTATTATATATACATATATTTATTAGATACATTACATATAATTTATATAAATCAAAACCATATAAGTACATATTTCTGAGGTTCTATATTTATACTACCCAGGCAGTTGTATCTGTCATCAATTTCATGTTTTATAACCTAATGTAGCTTTAAGTTCTAACATAAAAAAATTATAGTCTAGGTGGAGTGGCTCATGCCTGTAATCCCAGAACTTTGGGAGACCGAGGTGGGAGGAACACTTGAGGCTAGGAGTGTGAGACCAGCCTGGGCAACACAGCAAGACTCTGTCTCTACAAAAAATTAAAAAAAAAAAAAGCCAACGTGGTGGTGCACACCTGTAGTCTCAGCTGCTTGGGAGGCTGAGGTGGGAGGATCACTTCAGCCCAGGAGTTTGAGCCTACAGTGAGCTATGATCACCACTGTTCTCCAGCCTGAGTGACAGAGTGAGACTCTGTCTCAAGAAAATTATAATCTAGGTTGTCAGACATCAGGTTTTATAGGGATAATTTTCCCCTTCATTGTAGAGTTCTTGAGTTACGTACCACACAGCAGGGCGCCTCAGCAGGTGTGGAGGTAATGATATAAAGAGGCCTGGATTAGTGAGGAAGGCAGACTAACAAAATTACAGCTGTAACTATCTAGTTGAGGTCACAAAAGGCCAAAGACAAATAGGCATGCACAAAGGGGGACTCCTTCTTGAAGTCCTCCCAGAAGTCTCCCCTCTGGATCCTGCTTGGTGTCTTGGAGTCTCCTAGCCTATAGTTTTTGCTCCCATAGTTATTGCAGTCTGAAGCCTATAGTTATTGCTCAAATGACAAAGGAAGACAGGCGAGAGGAGGCGTGAGGACATGCTCCAGTGGGAGCAGAGACTTTGGACTCTCCTTGCATGCCTAGTACAGTGGTTAGTTCACAGAAGACATTCACTGCATAGTTTTTAAATAAGTGAGTGGGGAAAATAGAGTGGTTATAGAAAAAATAGTTAAATCAGACCAAAAAATGACATAAAGCAGCAGCACTGATTTTCTTGAGTGGCTGATAAACTGTCTCTGCATGAAATTTCAAACAAAGAGCTCCCAGACGGTTTTGAGCAATTGCAGCCTACATGGGTAAGTGGATAAATTCCCAAAAAGGCTACTTGAGAAGAGTAACCTCAATTGGCTGATAAATTCTGTTTGTCTATTTAACAAGCAAAACTAAACTATACATGGTTTAGGTATACACACATATGTGACAAAAACTCTGAAGTTTGTGTTTATCATTCTCCTTCTCTGTTTTAAAGAGAAAGATGGGTGAGGAAGGCAGATTCATCTGGAGGCAGGTAAGCAAAGTGCCAGGATAGGGTAGTAGATTCACAGGTGTTTATTACATAAGTATGTTTTATACCACACAGATCACGTAATTTTTATATGTATCAGCTATTACCTTAAAAATATAACAAAACAAAAACCAGCTGCACTACTTTCTAAAGCCTCCAGCAAATTCGGCTTATTAAAACAGGTGATTAAAGGGGAAAATGACAGGTGAAATCTATTATTATTAGGCAGGTTTGGGATGTGTGATGGATATGGAAAGACTTGTGCATTCAAAAGAAAATGTGACATGGTTGCAAGAGGCTGCCCAGCTAGAATTCTGAGGCTTTTTGTGAGAAATCACGTGGTGGGAAGCCTGAAGGAAGGAAAACCATTGGGAATAGGCTTCAGAACCTGCACAGTCTTAAATGCAGGTTTGCCTGGCAGGGTGCAAAGTTGCCAGAGAGGCCCAGAAAGCGGGAATTCTGTTGGGGATGCAGGCACTGGGACAAGCAGCCCTTTGATCCTGAACATCTGTACTGCTCCAGGAAGCATTGCTACAAAAAGAATAAAATACCTAGGAATCCAACTTACAAGGGATGTGCCAGACCTCTTCAGGAGAACTGCAAACTACTGCTTAAGGAAATAAGAGAGGACACAAACAAATGGAAGAACATTTCATGCTCGTGGATAGAATCAATATTGTGAAAATGGCCATACTTTCCAAAGTAATTTATAGATTCACTGCTATTTCCATTAAACTACCATTGACATTCTTCACAGAATTAGAAGAAACTACTTTAAAATGCATATGGAAACAAAAAAGAGCCTGTATAGCCAAGACGATCCTAAGCAAAAAGAACAAAGCTGGAGGCATCACACTACCTGACTTGGAACTATACTATAAGGCTACAGTAACCAAAACAGCATGGTACTGGTACAAAAATAGACACATAGACCAATGGAACAGAATAGAGATCTCAGAAATAAGACCACACATCTACAACCATCTGATCTTTGACAAACCTGTCAAAAACAAGCAGTAGGGAAAGGATTCCCTACTTAATAAATGGTGCTGGGAAAACTGGCTAGCCATATGCAGAAAATTGAAACTGGACCCCTTCTTTATGCCTTATACAAAAATTAACTTAAGATGGATTAAATACTTAAATGTAAAACCTAAAACTAGGAGAAACACGTGGAGAAAATCTAGGCAATATCATTCAGGATATAGGCACGGGCAAAGATTTCACGACAAAAACATCAAAAGCAATTGCAATGAAAGCAAAAATTGACAAATGGGAAGCATCAAGGAGGCAGAAAAATAGACGATCCTAGATAATCACGAAAACAATGGAATAACCCCAACTATTTCTAAAACTTTTCTCTAAGCTGCCTATGTGAAAAATCTCTCTACCTAATCTTCTGACTACCATAATTGTAAAATAACAGTTTATCCAAAGGTTTTATGTGTTAAATAAGGGAAGTGTGGAGGACTATAAAAAATATCATGATACTGTATCACAGCAATTAATACAATTTCATATGTTGGTTATTAGGTTGTCTATTAAATCAATCTAAATACACTGTAGACAAAGAGATTCTGAAGTTCAGCATTCAGAGTAAACTGAAATACAATGTTTGAGGTTATTTCTTTAAAAAGGTAGGCATCAGATTTTTGATCAGTTATCTAATGTTCTATTATCAGCTGTCACTATGGGAAAATCAGATCTCTTATAGCATTTTGACTTTGGGCCCTTTTTCCAGCAATTAAACTTACTGTAAGTGGGGGAAATGCCCATATACAGCCACTTATGCCAGGCTAAGGTTCATCAATCTTCCCATTCCCAAGGAAGGCAGCACACAGTCTCCTACTAGGAATTGCAGCCAAGTTCTCAAACAGGCATATCTCACTAGGAGTGCTTCCTAAAAGGTGGATTGTTTTTAGTCCATTGAATTAATTCTATTGAATAACAAACTTGCCATTTTCACTATAATAAGTTCCCTCTCAAAGTGTGTTGACATTTCTGGTGGTTCTGAATAGCTTAAAATGGTTTGCTGGACTCTCAGAGCTGACTTGAGAGACTATCTGGATCTGCTTGTTTTCAAAAGTTGTGGGGCAGTAGAGCCCGGGGAGCTACGCTGCACCTGATAGAAGAACACTATGACATTATTACCACTGCCTTCGTCTTCTGAACTAGGAGAAAACAAGGTACAGAAAAGAGTTACCACAACTTGCCCATGAGTTAAGCACAGCTGGCGGTTTTCCTGTTAATATTTGTTTACTTCTTCTTTTTTTTTTTTCAGAGTAGGGAGTGGAGGGTGCTACAAAAGATGAAGCAGCAATGAAGTTAAGAAAACACAGGATAGATGAAAACTTATGGTGAGGAAATTTTGATCTGCTTACTTTATTTTTCTTTGAATTGGGAAAAGACTGCCATAATTTGATTTTAGCAGGAAATATTCCCCCAGTGTATAGTTTCAGAATGAACGGGCCAGTCCAGCTTCTCAGAGACAGTGACATGGAAGCCCAGATGCATCTTCTGTGGATAGTTCTTTTGAGACCTGCTGGAGGCTGATCCCTCCTGCCCTCCAGGACGCATATCCCATGTGCCACTTCCTGCAACAAGTCCCATACCTTCTTACCCTCCACACTGTCTACCCCTATTTTTCATCACGAAGATGTGTGGCTATATGTGTGGGAGGAGGATTCTACCTGATGCAGCTGCAGCAGAGGCCCCAGGGCTCCCCCAAGAAGACCACCTAGAAGGTTTCCTGGAGGTGCAGGCCAAGAAGGAAGCTGTGAAGAATGACATCAGGTATACTATTTCTGCTCTTTTCTGAATCTTAGCCCAAGACCAGTCTTGTTGCTGGTTTAAAAAATAGTACCAAAGGGCCACCTCACATGGTGATTTGTTTAAAGAGACAAGCTTATACTTTATTTTAGAAATGCCAATAAAATTGGAGTACAGTGTGGGAGTCATATGGTGACACTTCTGGCTGTGATGTGCCCCTGGAAAATGCTTTTCTTTTTTTTTTTTTTTTTTTTTTGAGACGGAGTCTCGCTGTGTCACCCGGGCTGGAGTGCAGTGGCCGGATCTCAGCTCACTGCAAGCTCCGCCTCCCGGGTTCACGCCATTCTCCTGCCTCAGCCTCCGGAGTAGCTGGGACTACAGGCGCCCGCCACCTCGCCCGGCTAGCTTTTTGTATTTTTTTAGTAGAGACGGGGTTTCACCGTGTTAGCCAGGATGGTCTCGATCTCCTGACCTCGTGATCCGCCCGCCTCGGCCTCCCAAAGTACTGGGATTACAGGCTTGAGCCACCGCGCCCGGCCGGAAAATGCTTTTCTTATTCGGTTACAAAGAATAAGTCATTCAGAGTTTAGCTTGTCTGCTAATTACACAAATCTCTGTCACAACTAATTGTCCATTTGCAGAAAAGGATGGAATCAGAAGACCAAGTCATGGCATACTTAAAAGCCTTTCAGACTACTGTCTGCCTTCCCCACCTCTTGTTCTCACTGTTATTTGGAAGAGTTCTTTAAAAATCTTCTTTTTCCCATTATGTTTCTTGAGGTCCAGCCTTACCATGTTATCATAAGATTCTGTAAGTATTGGGGGAATAGTAGTGTCTTTTTTTTTCCATATTTTTGGGGAAGGCAATAATATGGGATTATTTTGTAATCTATTTGAGAAAGAGGCAAGAATAAAAGGGAAGCTTAGTGGCCTAATGTTTCTTTCATCCCTTTGTTTCTTAGAAGAGAAGGGCAATTTGAGTTTATTTTTCTTCCAGTAGCAGACAGATCAGATGAGGCCCCCACTTTCTCCCCTCCCCCAACACACACACAAATCACTCTCTGCCCCAATCTAAGGTTCCACTGCACCTGTTGTTGTAAATCTCCATTGAACCGAGCCAGCATCACTATGCCTGAAATTTAAGCCCCCCCTAATGAGGCCCCTTATCTATCACTTCTCTCTATTTTCTTTTGGAGGCAGCATGAATTAGTGTATAGGTTAGGCATGCTCGATTCAGAGTTGGGACGCAGTCCAGAGAGGGTTGCCAGTGGGCCGTGGTGAGGAGGAGAAGGGTGGAAATATTCCCCTTCTTCTCATCCCTTTCTGAGGCAAGGCTGAGCCTTGAAAGTGGATTCCAGAAACAAATGCAGAAAAATCAGGGAAGCTTACGGAAAGACATCTCCCTCTTGAAAGTCACTTAGGCTCAAAGCACATTCAAGTAGCATTGCAAGCAGGGTTAGGATCTGGAAGAAGTAGGACAGAAAGCAGCAGCTCTCTCTGCTTCCCTGACCCTGAGGACAGGGCTAGACTTCCTGCTGGGGTACAGAGGCTGCTATCTGCAGCCTTCTAGGTACTCCTTACCTGGCCCAACCCCACTCCAGACTTAAGCCCCCATGGAGATACTCACTCATTTCCTTCAGCCTCTGGCAGAGATAACTAAGATGAATCTCATTGTTTACAGGACTATTTGAACTCTTAACTGAGTTATCGCAAAGATTTAGGATTTCTAGGCTTTCACTTGTTTCTGTGCAGGGACAATTTCAAAAGGGTTGGAGAAATGCACAAGGATGTAAGTTCCAAGGATGTTCATGGCAATATTGTTAATAATAGTGAAAAACTGGAATTAAATATCCATTAATAGGAGGATACAAATCAATGTGTTTGATGTATTTATTGATAAAAGATGACCATGCCAGATTAAGCGACAAGAGTTGGTTGCTGAAGAGTATGAATGGACATTATTGTCCCATAGAACTTTCTGCAATGATGAATAGTCTATACCTGTGTGGTTCCATACAGTAGCCACTAGCTACATATGGCCAGTGAGTACTTGAAATGTGGCCAGTGTGACACGGGATCTCAATTTCAAATTGTATTTAACTTTACTAAATCTAAATAGCCACATGTGGCTAGTGGTTACTGTATTGCATTGCACAGCAGTAGAATGTAAGTCCAGTGGGAATAAAGATCTCTAATTACAATGAATAGGAGCTTCCCAAAACAGTGCTTGTGCTTGGCATATGGAAGAAGCTCAATAAACAGTTGCTGAATGAAACAATTGCCTGTTAAGTGTTATTGTGTCAGGAATTATGGGAGATTTCTTTTTCCACTTTATATGCTTCTGTTTTGATTTTTAAATAATATAAGTGTTTAATTAACAAGAACAACAACAAAATTCTGTGTGGAGACTGAAGCAATTCCACCTTGAAAGCTAATCTACCATGTTGGCTCCTGATCAACACCTGTTCCAGGAAGACCTCTAAGATTTCCAGTTTATCGATTGTTCCTTGTGTAAGAGCACATACTCACTGTAAATCCTGCCCTTAGGTCAAATATCCTTGATGTTGTAATATTTTGATTGTTCTACATATACCTTCTGAACCAGCCCTCCCCTATGGTATGTAAACCCTGGGTCTGGGGGTTAATGGCATGGGGATCCACCATTGTGTCTCACCACTGCCTGAGACACAGACATGGCTTCTGTTAAACATTTAAAGTCCCTATTAAATGTTTCTTTCTAAGAAGTTGGATATGTCAGCCTCTTTCTTTGGCATCTCAGCTTCCTCAGACTTTGGGGTAGGTTTGCATAGACCTGCCCAATGCAAAACAAATTCAAGTTCTGAGAAGCAACACATATCTATCTCATCCTTTCCTTTTTCTTTTCTCTTCTTTTCTTTTCTTTAGACAGAGTTTTGCTCTGTTGCCCAGGTTGGAGTGCAATGGCATGATCTCAGCTCACCACAACCTCTGCCTCCCGGGTTCAAGTGATTCTCCTGCTTCAGCCTCCCAAGTAACTGGGATTACAGGCATGCACCACCACGCCCAGCTAATTTTGTATTTTTAGTAGAGACAGGGTTTCTCCATGTTGTTCAGGCTAGTCTCAAACTCCTGACCTCAGATGATCATCCTGCCTCAGCCTCCCAAAGTGCTGGGGTTACAGGTGTGAGCCAATGCACCCAGCCTTCCTTTCCTTTTTCATGGCTGTCTAAATGACTGCTCACTTTGGCTGGTGGGAGGAAGGCTGACTCCTGGGTAGTGATGTAATTTATTGCTGGGTACCTGGATTAACTTTCCCTAATAAACATTACTGGGTGCCACAGCTCCACCTGCTTAAACTTACCCTCCTTTCCTTGATGCCTGGAAAAAACCACAGCCTCCATTTCATTTTTCATTAGTCAATGCAGTCATCAGGATTTCCATATGTCTGAACAAGGTTAACAGCAGTGGGGAAAAAACCTGATATATTGTCTCTGCCATTGAAATATGCGGTCAGGTACATATAGTTTTGTAATTTACAAGGTCAGCCACAGTACTGATTCATAGCCTTTCTAAGTCAATGAGTGTCTTAGTAATAAAACTCTAAAATACCTCTTCACTTCTCCTGAGCGCCCATCAAGTCTGTCTGCCAACTCAGTTTTCAGTTCTCTCCTCAAGTCTTGGTGAACACCAGTTAGACTTCCAATGTCAGGCTGGTCCCTCTAGCTCTGACTCACCTGCTCTTCTCCTTCAAAGCCTGACTCTAGAAGCCAACTCCAGAGCACTCCTCTCCACTCCTCTGCCTCCTTCAGCTCACGGACGTTGTAGCTGCTAGATCCATGTTTCCCAAACTTCAATCATTCATTTATCACCTTCACTTCTGCAACTTCTTTGTACTGTCTACTCCATTATTTACTCAGTCTTCTCCTGTAAGTTGACTTTAAATCAACTCGTGTCTTTTTTAGCTATAAGCTGATCTT
The DNA here is from genome assembly GCF_009764315.1 of Trachypithecus francoisi. Taxonomy (NCBI): domain Eukaryota; kingdom Metazoa; phylum Chordata; class Mammalia; order Primates; family Cercopithecidae; genus Trachypithecus; species Trachypithecus francoisi. Next base: position 80,416,146 of record NW_022681454.1, on the reverse strand, counting down.
CCTTCCTTTCAATAAATATTTATTGAGTGCTGACTACCGCTAGGCACTGAAGGTATATTGTCTGTGCTCACGGAGCCTACACTTCAGTGGTAGGAAACAGACATATACACATAAATAAATCATGTGATATTAGAGGTAAGTGCTTAGAAGAAAAATGGAGGTAGGGGATATTTTACATGTGGCCAAAAAGGGCCTCTTGGAGGAGTTTGCATTTTAGCAGAGACTTTTTGAAGTGAGTAGGCAAACACTACAGATACCTGGGGGAAAACTTTCTGGACAGAAGGGCAGCAAGCGCAAAGGCCCTGAGGCAGGAATGTGCTTAAGTTCTAGAAGAGCAAGGGGACCAAGTGGCTGGCTGAGGGGTAGGGAATGCAGAACACGTGAGAGAGGCAGGGAGGGCCAGATCACATGGGGGCATGTACAGAGTCACAGACAAAGGAGCAGGAGAGAAAAGAGCATGCACATGGATGAAGGCTGGAAAGGAAGGCACATTCACAAGCCTGAACACCTTATTAGGTTGATGCATGGACTTATGTGGGGGCACCAGGAGAGAAGCAGACCATCTGCAAGGGGCTCCTGTAGAGAGCACACAAGCTCTGCACTCCACATGTCCAATTTCAATGTCTCCTCCATCCCTTCCTGACAGTAAGAACATGATGAAATTCAATGGGACAGAAAGCCACATTATGAAACACAATAATCATCCGAATTGTTATAGGAGGAAGCTATAGCATGGCTTCATTGTCACCAGCCTCTGTTGTGAGAGGGTCAATACTGTAATGCCAGAGTCACCAACTGAGCGTGTGAAGAGGAGGGAGGAGAGTGCCAATCTCAGAAGCTTGACATTGGCACCTCTGCCGGATTTAATTGAAAGTGAGCTGGCAAGTGAAGGAAAAACTGAAAATCCTTGGCCAGTGAGGTTAGTTACTGGTTCATTCTGGATCCTGAAAATTCAAGGTTGGTCAAGGTAGCTTTAAGAAAGGAAATGTTCTTATTATTCCAATAAAGTAGTTAAGAATTAAGCCGACGTTTAAATTTCACAAAGGTAGTGCTCACACATTGATTCACTCAACAAATATTTACTAAGTGCCTGCCATGTGACACTGTCCTAAACATGGGTCAGAACAGCAAGCAAAACATAAAAACCTCTGCCTGTATCATACTTCCTCTGCATTTCTTCACTGTGCCTAAAAATGATGAAAATAGTTACATTTATTGAGCACTTACTATGTGCCAAGTACTGTTGTAAGTACTTTATATGTATTAATTCATTTACTCCTCAGAGCTGTTCTATGAAGTAGGTACTAGCATTATCCCCATTTCACAGATGAGAAAAATAAGGCAGAGAGGTTGAGTAACTTGCCTAAGGCCACACAGCCAGTCAATGACAGAACCATTATTTGAACCCAGGCAGTCTGAGTCCAGAGCCCAGACTCCTAAATGTTATGTTTCTACTATTGCAGGAAATCAATACAAATGACTATGATAAAAAGTATAGTACAAACACAGTAAAATAGTCCAAATTTAAATAAACGCTAGGAGAAAGATCAGTTTAAAGTATGACAAACCTACGAGTTACTTAGAAACTGCACTTTTATTACCTGCAAATACATACTGATACTAGGGTTAATCTGTAATATTAGAGGTCTCTACTGCTTGTTGTGATGAACACTTAAAATTAGATTCCAACTCAAGTGCCCTATAGCTAATAACTAACACTTAATGTCCTTAAAATAATGTTTTATTCTCTTAAGCAGGCTAAGCAGTTGCCATTACAATTTTATTGATTTTACTCTTTTGTTCAACGATCCTCACTCTCAATCTAGATCAAAGTAACCTAAATGAATAAGGTTTCATTGTGTTTCAAAGTCAACTCATCTTAAATATTGCTGGACTCTTCATTGGTGTTCAACAATATCCCAGTTCTCCTCTTCTGGTGTGTGGTAGGATTTTACTCTTCTCTGAATGAGGTAGGGATTGGGCAGTAAAACATGAGTGGCAGGGACATGTGCCATTTCTGAGCTGAAGGCTTTAAAAGCCAGTGTCTAATTGACCACTTCCCCTTTCACCTGCCTCAGTAACATGGAAGCCAGGGGACTTCTGGATGTCTGGCAGAACCCTCACAGACCTGAGGTGGACCCAGAGCACAGTGAAGAAACCAGCCATTGTTTTAAACTACTGAGATTCTGGGGTTGTTTGTTATTAGCACAACCTAATAGATACAAATGCCAACCCTGCACATTCTAGGTGAAAAAAACAATGAATAAAGGATCTATACAGCCAATTAGAAAGAAAATAGAAACAAACATTAATTGGCCATTATGATATTTTAGATATTTACATGTTATCACACCTAATCTTCTTGTTATTGGTAATACTGAGAAGTAGGTACTATTTCCATTTTATTTCTGTGGAAACTGATGTTCAGAATTGCTAGTAAGTGACAGAGATGAGTTTCCAGTCCAGGCTTGTCTGAATCTTGTGATTATGCTATGTTGTCTATAAAAAGCATCTGTAACTAGATTACTCTAAGGGCCAAACATAGGAACACTAGGAGGGAAAGACATTCAGTCACAGTCATTCTTTAAAAGGAATAGGATGCTTACTGTGTGTCAGGCATTGTGCTAGGAATCTCAGAGTGAACAAGACAGTTCTGTTGATGAGCTGACAATCTAGTGTGGGCAACAGACAAGTAAAGTGGCAATTTCAGTATGGTGTGATAAGAGCTATTTGACTAGGGTAAGGATGGGGTTAGACTTAAGAGTACACTCAAAGGAATGGAAGAAAGAAAAAATGAAAAAAAAAATAAAGCAGAGAAAGGAAAGCTAGGAAATAAATGAGGAATAACAGTCAAACAGAGAAGCGCCATCAATGTCATCATCTCTTCCTGTCCAGATTTGCACACATTTGGTAAGAATATGCCACACGTTTCACCCTGGCACACATAACTATGGTAGCATGCTGCCACTGGCTGGTGACATCAAAGTCACCTGTGAAAATCAAGGGAAGAAGCTCTGCTCTGCTGTTAACAGCAGTCCCCAGCCCAGCTGGCTTAGGAATTCAAACCCAAGCAGGGAGCCTACATTCCCTCTAGGGCAGCTGGCACCCGCCAACTCAGAAGGACAGAAGGGCAATTTGCTTGCTAGTCTTCCCTGCTGGGCTATGACTCTTGGTCACATTTATCAGAACTTTACTGTGTCTGACCTGCGAGCCACTCAATAAATGTTGATTGGTCGCCTGACAGAATGGACAGCCATGAGGGTGGAAAGGTGCCTAATGAACCTCAGGTGCTGTAAAGCATCAAGAGGACTGAGCCTCTTTAAAGCCCAGCCAAGGACCCCAGAATGGCTGGGGCTAGTTCTGACTACACTCAGCATGTATTAATAGATCTGTATTCTCAGTTTCACAGAGAGATCCCTCCCACTTGGAAATGAAGAAATAAATGGCTCTCCTGAGTGGAAATGTCAGAGTGGGGGCTGCTAGGTCACAATGCAGGACCATGGGATCTAGAGAGAGAAATAAGTCCCACATTAGAAATTAAAGGCACGGTCCATATCTGGGCAGTTTAACAATCTAACTATAGAAGGGTTAATGCATAAGGTAGATTAGAAGATGACCTGGGAGGACTCTTGTAATCTAAGGATTCCAATTGCAGCTAGAAAGAGGAATGTAGCTGAAATGACAGGAAACATGAGCCACTGCTCCTGAGTGCAGATTTCAGAAGGGCACCCCTATGTCCCTATTAAACTGATTTTTCTGAGGGCTCAGCCAGGGAACAATCTGTTTTGTGGTAATGGGCAAAGGGACTTCTTATCGCAGGACTAAGCACTTACAGGAGAAGACACAAACTGATAGAAAGTGTGGAAGGGATGAGCATTTTAAGGTAGAAACAGTAGACACCACCCTATGGGAGTAGGAATGAGCATGTTCTTTTGGGGAGGACTGGTTAAGACCCTTGGGCACACTCTTTCCACTGTTAGAAATGCCCTTCTGATCCTGTGCCTGGAAAACTCTCCTTCTCTCTGCTATAGCAGCTTAGGTGGCCCCTTTCCCATGACACCTCCCTTGATTCCTCCTGGTCCTAGATAGCAGTTTTACAGCCTAGGTTCTGAGCCCCTCTATCCAAGCCATAAAAAAACATGCTAAATCCTGGCACTCTTTTTTTCCTGCAGAAGAGAGGGTAGCCTCACACCCCTTTTCAACATAGTTCCAGAAAGATCTTTTCAGCTGACAAAATTAATTAAGCACATATTAATTGAATACCTACTACGCAGCAGGTAGTTTCTAGGGGATGTAATGGTGAATAAGACAATATACATACCTGTTTCATGGCTCTTACATTCTAGCTGAGGAGGCAGATAATGAACAAATAGATATGTAAGTAAATGTTAGAATGTAATAAGTACTAAAAATATAAACAAAGCAGTGCATGGCAGAGAGGATGGATAGCTTTTCTAACATTTATTTCTGCTTCTTTTGGTGGGTCTTTCTATATAACAGAGGGTGGAAAACGAAACACTCAACTTCTTGGACTCCTTGCCCAGGAGCTGAGATGCTCCCTTGGTAGTCTTAAGAAGATCCCAGAAATACAATGCTGAATCATCACTCCACTGTGTTAAACCTAACTGTCTTCATCACTGGACAGGGAGTATTGGGAAGCCAGACACTCATGCTGGTTCACTTATCTGGCACATAGAAGGCACATGCCAAATGCTTGTTGAATGAATGGCTCCATCTGAAACAGACTGCCTAGCTTAAACAGAGGGCCTGCCCTGATAGGGATGAGGGAAATTTACAAAGTTAGGATGTGGGCACTAGTTACCCACTGCACAGTGGATGCTAAGAGGCCATGTTAATACTACAGGTTGAGTATCCCTTATCCAAAATGCTTAGAACCAGAAGTGCTTCAGATTTAAGATGTTTTGATTTGGGGTTTGGAATGTCTGCATGATACTTACTGGTTGAGCATCCTTAATCTGAAACTCTGAAATCTGAAATGCTCCAATGAGCATTTCCTTTGAGTATCATGCCAGAGCTCAAAATGTTTCAGAGTTTGGAGCATATTGAATTTAGGTTTGGGATGTTCAACCCGCGTATACTAATTAAAGAGAAGCTACTGCTGATTCTTTCCCAGGGCCAAGAGTTTGATGAAAATGGTATATGAAAGGAAAGATTTTTCTAGTGTCTATGTGTTACAGGACTAGAGTATACAGAAAGTGGAGGAAAAGAACTAAAATCTTGACTCTAGATGGTAGAAAGTTGATTGCCAAAGAAAAAGAAAGAGTGAGCAGAAGCTACAGAATATTTGGCAAAATATTAGCTTCTTAGTTTTTAGCCAAGGGACAAGGGGGAGAGTGGGTTGTGGGACATAACGGAGAAGTTGGAAAGCAATGTGCTAGTTTGAAAGAAGTTGAGAGTTCTGATTCCAGTGCCAATGTCATGCTAGAGGAACTGGGAGCTGATCTGGAGAGATGTGACTATCTTAGCTGGAAGTGCTGACTTAGGAGTGGTAGAATCATGCGGCTGTTAGGAGCAAGGCCTCCAGAGCCAGGGAGACTGTTATGAGTCCTGTTCTGCCATTCATTAGTTATGGGGGCCTGAGCAAGTTACCTGACTTCCCTGGGCTTCATAAATTCAATATGAGTGATAAAAGTACCTCCTTCATAGGGTTGTTGGGGGGAATAAATGAGTTACTACATGGAAAGCCCTTGAAACAGTGCCTGACACTAAGAGAAAGGCAGCTTTGTTAAAGTTACCTTTAGGTAGCACTCTCAATGAATGACATCTCAGGAGAAGAAGTACAGAAGGGAGACGGACTAAGGTCCAGGGAAAAAGTATTTTACTCTACTTAATATAACTCAAAACAAGTGGGCTAGTGGCTTGGCCTTGGAAATATTCTGAGCATTTTGATATAAGAATATTCCTCATGAAAATGGTATTTGCCTATATATGAAAGCTGATAGATAACTACGGATATGACCTATATAAATCTGCCATGGCAAGTAAAAGCAAAAAAAAAAAAAAAAAGTCATTAAGCACAAGGGAATTTGGTACTATCTGAATTTGACTTTACCTTGATACTACTAAATAAAATCTTCTAAAATGGTAAAAAATAATTTAAACAAAACAAAGGTGTGGGAGTAGCCCAATGATTCAAGATGGCATGCCTGACACAAGAAGGCCAGCTACAGCCCCCAGCTTCTCTGGCACTAGTGTCAAGAGTATGCCTTACGGAATGTGCTGAATTCCAAACATCCCATATGAAAGAAACTGTTAGTAACTCATGCCTTAAAACAAAACAAAACAAAACAAAAACGCTGTTGAAGATAGACATTAAACTTATGCTAGGTATACGTTTTAGTTTGTTTTGTGCTGCTATAACAGAGTATTTCAGACTGGGTAATTAATAAAGAACATCAATTTACTTCCGCATGGTTCTGGATGTTGGAAAGTCAATGTCAAAGTGCCAGGTGAGGGCCTTCTTGCTGCATCTTCACAGGGTAGAACCAACTGTAGCTTCTCTTTAATTGATATATAGTATTAATCTGGCTTTCAAGCACTTATCATGCAGTGAGTAACTTGTGCCCATATCCTAACTTTGTGAATTTCCCTTATCCCTAACAGGAAGGGCAAGAGAAAACCAACTCCCTCCGTAGAGCCCCTTTATAAGGGCACTTAATCCTCATTCATAGGGGAGGAGCTTTGTTGGTCTAATCACATCTTAAAGACCCCACCTCTTAATACTATTTTATTGGCAACACTTGAATTTTGGACGGGACACATTCAAACCAAACGCTAGCATATTGGGCTGACATGAAGAGAGACCCTGAGCTCACCATGCAATGGTGCTGTATCACCCATCTTGGCTTCCTCGTTCTTCTCCCAGCCCTTCAATGTGCCTAAAATAGAACCATGTGGGAGGGCTGAATTCGGACACATGGTATACCTTTATTTTTAGTCCATTGAAAACATTTGTTTACCAAACAATCACATGAAATGAAAGCCTAACTACAAGAGCTCCAGGATGTCAAAATGTTAAAAGTGCAAACAATTATTTAGCAGTCTTAGAAACTGACAAGGATAATAAGCACTAAAAATATTCTCAATGGGCTTTATTGAATGATAGATAACACTTGTAATTTTAAACACATTCTGTCTCTATTAGTTGTATCTGGATTAATATAATTATATCATAAGACTTCTCAATATTTATTTTATGTCAGAGTGGACTAAGACTGAGAATTCTCTTGTTTCTTTATTCATACGAATTATGTATTACTGCTTATCTCATTTGACAAAAGATTTCCATACTGCAACAATGTTATTGAGTTTTATATCAAAAGGTCTGTGGTTGTGGGAGAAGACATTGAAATTATATTGCTTTTATAACAACCATGTCTTAGAAATGTTAAGTTCCTTCTTATGCCCAAATAGCTGGAACTTAAGAGAAGAACCATGACAAGTAAGGTTAAGGACTAAAGAAAGAGACCATAAGACAGAAAAGGATAACAGCTAACTATATTATTCAGTTCTTTAGAGCCCATGCCAGAGAACTGTGCAACACTGTAAAGAGATAGATGTCATGACTCTTTTATTTAAAAGATTGAATTACCTATGCCTGTTGTTCTAATGACAAATTTATCATCTGAATTTTGCTCTCAAGGACAAAACTGCCTGGTCTCTCTTTTCACATGTTTAACATCATAAGATAAGCTATTTCAACTTCCTAATTTAGTTTTAAATATATTTCAGTAAAGTGCCTGGGCACTGTTGCCTAATGCTTGATCAGAGACATCCCTCTGAGCAGAGCTATAGGTAGGTGAAGTAACCTCCAAGTCAACTGGTGGAAGGAGAAGGTGGCCTCCTTCTGATGTCCACTCCCTGCCCTGCAGTCATTCAATGTCTTTGAGCTACTCAGAGATAACCAAACCTTCCGTGTCCACCTAGCTGCAGGTATTTCTTGACCAACTCCTGTATCAATAAGTAATGACTAAATTAATAATATGGAATACTATGTGGTCACTAAAAAAGGTCTATAGAGTTGTCTGAAAATAACTAAGACATATTAAGTGGAAGAAGCAAGCTGTGGAACAATATGCAGAATATTATGTCATAATGCTTTAAAAAGCTCTATATACTTCTAAGCATTTCTTTGCAGATAAATTTGTATGTGAATACTTACAAAACAATGTAGAACACTACATCAAAACTGATGAAAGGGGTTACATATGGAAAGGGGTGAAATTAGAAAAAGAGACCTCAAGAGGGACTTGTGCTTTTATCTCTATTGTTTAAATTTCATGAGATCATATTCGCATGCTATAAGCATTATGAATCTTATTTAATTATATATTTAAATTATTTTTCTTTAGAGAACTAAAGGCATAGCCCAGAAAATCTGGTTGGGATGCCTTGTTTTCATATCCCCAGCCCACATCTCTCCTCCTCAACACATATATTTTAACTTAGTCTGGTAAAATAATTCCATATCCTTGTCGTGGCAATGAGTATGAGGATGTTAACACTGACCTTTTCACAGATGTGTCTTTTTACATCAATACTTAGTGTTCATCCATGGGAAAATGAGAGGTACTTCTGCTAATGTCAAGGGCAAGACTCAAATTCAAAAAACATCACCACTACCAACAAACAAAACCAAAGGGACAGGAATCCTTATCAACAGAGAGTTACAGCCCCCGCTAGGACACTGCCTTCTCAGAGGCTTCAGTTATCAGATATTCCTGGGCATACTTTCCAAGTCATGAAAAATAACAAGTTTCAAATGGGATAATTATTTTACTGACTTTAAATTTAATTCTCTTTTTCTCCAACCTTTCTCATGAGAAAGACTCATGAGAATTTTAACATTCCTTTCTCTTTTTTCAAGAAGGAATAATGAGTTTGGAATTTATATATCAAACATTTTGGGGGGTTATATTCTTTTCTTTTCCCTAAATTAACTGATTTTAAAAAGCAAATGCTGCATCCTTTTAAAATAATCTTCTAACTTTTTTAGTTTTAGAAGAAAATAAAAGCACGTGAATTTGGAATAAGTAACCATCATGGAAAAATGAAATAGGTCATTTGCAAAAAATTGAGACAATAAGACTCTTGCTTCAAAAGCATAGAAAATTATCACAGGTAGCTAATGAATCTCTTGGCATGGTACCAGGGATCTGCATTTTTAATACCACAGTTAGTTCTGATGCTTTGCCAGCTATGTTTTCCTTCTTGGTATAAAATGCATTTTCTAAAGCTGTGATTATCAGCCGTGAACATCATAGGTTTATCTCAGAATGGCAAAAAGATCCTCAAGATCTCATAGGAAAAGATTCTAAAATTTTCCATTTAAAAAATAAACATATTCCATTGAGTGCTTTCAGAAGGATAGGAAATGGCATGTTTCAAAATTACCAAAGTATTCTAACTCTAAAAAGGTTAGGAATATTTGTCCTTTACTTCTAAAAAAAAAAAGTTTGATGAAAATACCTAAAATTCAGAGTTCCTTCTTAAGCAAAGAGAAATGACTTACCATCATAACAACTATGATTATGGTCACAAACAATCACTATATTTTTATCTCCTTAACCAAAAATATTAATTATGTTTCTGTAGTTTACCATAATAAAGCCACTTATTTTAATTTCTAGAAAATCTTAAGCATTAAAAGAAATAGGCTCTCATCTTTAAAAAATCCTCATTTACCAGGATTGGAAGCTACTAGAACAAAGGATTAGCGTTATTACTATTCAGGACTTACATTAGCGTTATTACATTGTTTTTCTTTGAGTCTTAGGTACTTATGGCTGGAAAGCTGGGAGGATCAGGAAAGTAGACATCAGAAGAAAAGGGTAATAATCTTTGGAATGAAATTGGCTGGGCATATCAACCTCAGCAGGCTCGAAGGCACTGTCCTATTCTATTTTTGCATCCCTGTCCTGCTGACAGTTTCCAGCCCATGCAGGCTGCTCACTGTGCCCTGGTGGATGTGAGCGCTTTCATTCAGGCCATCTCAGGGATTCAGTTGTCAGAGCTGAGTTGGCTCTTGCATTGTTCTTACAGGCTTTCTTCTCCCTAATTACATATATTTGATCACTCAGCTAGAAAAAAGTCTTGGCAAATTGCACTACAATAATCATTTCTCCCTTCAGCTCACCATCAAGAAAAATATCTGCTGTAATGAACTCAAGATTCAGTCAAGGATGGCCATTCAGAAAGAGCTTTCCATTTATGGCGAAACTGACAGACAGAAGCCAGAAGTCATTTCATTATTAAGAGTGAGCTCCAGCCTTCATAGGCTTATGGCAGGTGAAACTCAGGTTCCATCAGGCATTAGTACTGTAAAAATACCAATTCTCTACAAATTAATCTAGTAATTCAGTACAATTTCAATGAAAATCACAGTGAAATGTGTATGTATAATTTTACAAATTGATTCTAAGACACCTATGCGAGAGCATACGGTTAAGAATAATCACGAAAAATGTGAAGAACAGACTCATTATATACATATAGTAATTAAGACAGGGTGGTATTGCCATAGGGATAGACACATTTAGATGAATGAAACAAAGCAGAGGGTCCACGAACAGTTCCACGCACATATGGAAACTTGATACACCACAAAGATGGCACTGAAATTCAGTAGAGGCAAAGATGAACTACTTAGCAAACGGTGTTTGCAAAATAAAATTTCATCCCTAGATTACAGATTTCATGGAAAATAACCCAGGTGTGTTAAATACCTAAATGTGAAAGGGCCAAAACTTTAAAATAAAAGAAAAAAATTGAAAGATACCATGAACAGAGTGAAAAGGTAAGCCTTAAGCTAGTATAAGGTATTTGTAACACAAAACCAACAAAAGATTACATAAGCAAACAAAGAAATTAATAAGAATATCAATTGGAAAAATGCAAACAACCAAGTAGAAAAATAGACAAAAAAAAAAAAAAAAAAGGGCAGCAGGCAAATCCTAGAAGAAATCATGTGAATCACAAAAAATCACGTACAAAAAATTCTTTACACAGGATCAGGGAAGAGAGAATAACACAGATTTAAAGGTCTTATACTACCCAAGTCTATAATGGATACAGCAGAGGCTGGAACCCTGAGGTGGGAGAGTGCAGTGTTGTAAATAAAATAGAGGGATTAAACGAGATAAAGGCTATTACATGCCTGGAACACAGCAAGTGCTCTGTTAATGCGCTTTCTCTTCCCTCTTTTGTCCCTCTGGCGCATGGCTCTTAATCAGCAGAGCCACAGCTTTCCCAGCACTCTGACAAATGTCCATGAGCCCCCAAAGACTGGGAAGTCATGACAGTGCAGCTGCGGCACCATAGAAGAAACAAGTAACTTCAGTTAAAGGGCCTGGACTCACAAGCTTGCAGCTTTGGACAGATTCTTGAACTCTCAGCCTCAGTTTCCGCTTCTGTAAAGGGAGATAACTACAGTGACCTTAAGGTTATCTTGAAGATACCAATGAGCTAGTGAAAATGCAATTTAATCTGTACAGAACTAAACGAATGTAAGTCAGTGCTAACATTCTGTTCCTAGTGGGGACATGCCAAGTCTCTTTACTGCAACCAGTGGTTCACACATGGAAATGTTGTGCTAATTTCCAACTCCTACTTATATATATGACTTGTTAACTCCAGAGGATGCAGCCATCAGCATTACCAACCAACAGAAGAACACGCTGGATCCTCTCCTTTTCCTGGCAGTGTGTAGTCTTCATGGGGGTGGACAGGCTAGATTTAAAACGATGGGCGGATTGATTATTTTTCTGCATCTATTTCTAGGGTTGTACTGTATATTCTCTTTCTCCCACATCCTGCCTTCTATTTTCTTCTCCCTACACGGGCTCTTTTAATACAAATTAATTAAAAGCAGGCATCTTAAGAAGACTCCTGCATCATCATAGGGAGTTAAAATTCTGAGCAAAAAGCCTTTTGGAGGAGAAACATAGGACAGGCAGCCCCAAGACTGGACTGGATAGATGTTGCCAAGCCACTAACTCTCTGAGGGACCTGAGGCAAAGCCAGGTGACCTCACCGGTGCTCCACATTCTCACCATAAGTTCTTATAGGACTCTCAAGACACCAGTTTACTATACACATGCACACACACGTATTTCACGTTTCATTCAAAGGGTAAAACATAGACTCCCTTTGTTCTATAAACCTACAAACATGTCTGAGCATTTTTTACATAAATATTTCACATAAATATTTTACATGAATACTTCTACTTAAAAGTCCATATTTTAACAGTGGCATCTTTTCCAATATGTACAGTATGGAAGTGTGGTTGGGGTGCAGAGCCTAAGAGCTCAGGGACTGCATAGTCCTGTTCTTAATGGATGCATCACATTCATCTCCCACAGCCATTTGTAGCTTCAGCTGTTTCTAAAGCTTCAACTTTCCCTTTTGATGTCTGAGGTTCATTATTTTCATTTTTGACTTAACCAACAGGTGTTCTGTCTTGAACTCCTTCCTATATGGGCTGTCTTCCCTCAGGGTTCCCACGGACAGGAGAGTTTTTCCTACAGCGTTAGTGAGAGGCACAGAGAAATCAGTTCCTCCTGGTCCACTGGCTCTGCTGTCAGCACTGCAGTCTATTGTGACCATGCTGAAGTCTCAACGTTTCCCCCTTTTGAGAACATGCAGGGACAGAAGGGTGAACCACAAGGGCCAGACCTAATGCTCCAGGAAAACAATGAAAGAACAATCTTCCATCCTTTTATTTAGGGCTTAAGTAAGCCAGGCCTGTAACACCAAATTGTGAGAGGGCACAAGATGTTTTTGAACCTTGGTGCAGAATCCAGAAAGAAGTGCAGCCTCTGGGGAGAGGGTCTTGGGCTAGCCATGTGAAGCCTGGCTTTATGTCAGGCCTCTCAAATGTGCTGTGTGAAGCTACCTGCAGGTCTACTCTAGGCAGAAGGGGTGGACTGACGGCACCAACAAACACATCTGTACACACAACAGGGCAGCAGACACTTGTGGACGGGGTATGAGACAAGATGAAGATGCCTTCACTTAAATCTGAGGACAAAAGAAGACTGCCCAGAGAGTGACACTAGCATAGCAAAAGAATATTTCAAAATATTAATGGATTTTACATACATGCATAAAATCACGTTTTTCTGACCTTATAACCCATTCCAGTAACTTAGGTATTGAGTTTTTAATGTTTGTGGATACTTGAAAAATTGAAAGAGGCAAAGTTAGACTTCTTGTCCCCAAGACTGGAAATATGTCCCTTGGTTGGGAGTTGGGTAGTGTTGAGTGCAGTTGGGGCAGAAGGAGAGGAGAGGTAATGGGAAAACAAAGTATAAGCAAATGTTCTACATTCCTGAGAAAAGGGGCCCTGCTCCGTAGCCATCTCTACAGCAAAGCCTTGGGGGAGAGAGAGAGAATGCTCAGACATGTTTGTAGGTTTATAGAACAAAAGGAATCTATGTTTCACCCTTTGAATGAAATACAGGAAAGCAAAATACCTAGAGCAGAAATGGCTGTGTGGTATGTCAGACAAGGTCACAGAGTTTTCTGTGGCCCTGCACTGCCTGTGGCTTATGTGGCATGCCTATAGGTGAAACCCAGAATGGACTCTCAAGGTCCCCTGGGCTCCCTTCCTCAATGGCTGAAGAAGGCTTCTCTTGACCTAATGGAGTTCAAAGAGACTTGGGGGTATAGTGAACTGGACCCCAAAAGCCTTTCAAACAGGAACTAGGGGGCACCCACCAAGACCTTGTGGACTGACAGTGGAGGATCAATGAGACAAAATGTGTCACGGAGATACCTTCAAGACAGACAGCATTGGGGAACAGATACCAGCTCCTTATAGTCTTGGCCTCCAGGTTAGACATGGCCCTGGAAAAAGGCGATGGGGGGCCTGGAATTACACTACAGGTCAGCAATTACAGACAGCAATTCCTTCCCCCCCATTTACATGAATGGGAGCACAACATGTAAATTAAAGGAATTAGAGAAAAACATTTAAAGTTGCATTTGTTATACACTCAAACATTTATCCTGAGACTGATGCCCACTACACTGGTAAAATCAACCCATAAGAGATGTGTTTAGTTTGGGACTAACACACTCTAAGAGGTGGCTTTGATTGATTGATTGATTCATTCATTCATTCATTCTCTCCCTCCCTTTCTTCCTTCCTGACTCACCAAAGAGCCAGCCATCCTGCTGAGTATTAGCAATGTTTTTCTTTAAAAAACTCCAAACACCTGTTTTCTGCCTTCAAGATTTAGAAGTTTGGCTAAGACATGGAGAAGCATAGAGAGACAGAAACAGAAACACTGACAACTAAATCTCATGCAATATGGTAAGGTCTATAACCAACATGCATACTACATTGTCTAAGAGCACAGAGGAAGGCTTGTTAACCTGAGACTGGGAAGTCTTTGAAAACTGACAACTCCAATCCTGCCAACCAGTACCCTCAGAAAGACTAACTTATGATTGGAAAGCTGTAATCGACTCAATTATATTGAAAATTTGGGGGGATGTGTTGTGGCAGAAGCATCATCTGCATACTGACTATCTGTAGGATCCACCTCATTTTCCAGCCCCCTAGCAGTCAGGAAGAGTTATGTGATTAGTTCTTGCCAAGAGTCTGTAAGAAGTGATACTCCGAAGGCTTACACGAGATCCTCCAGCTCAGCTCTTCTTTCCCCACCATAGTGTCTGTGGAGACCTCAAGATGGTGCAGCTTTGAGCTGTCTGAGCCTCCATCAGCCTGGATCTTTCAGAAAATCTGTGAAACACAAACCTTACTGAGCCTCAATGAACATGTAAAATCAGCAAGAAATAAAGTCTTAATTGAATTAAGTCCTTGAACTTTCTGCAGCAGCAAAACTTAGACTATCCCAACTAAGGATGGTGTTGGAGGATATAAAAGGGAACTGGATTACAAAAATGCATTTCAACACTGTGCAGAGGAGAAGGCGCTCTGCCCCCAGGTGACCAGTATCTTAAGAACAAACTCCTGAAAGAGATGGTGGAGTGGCAGGTCACAGAATGATATCTGTACGTGGAGACAGTACCTAGAAATGGGCTCAGGTATCAGGTTGGTAAGAGAAGCCTGGACTAGGGGCAGAAGACAGGAGGAAAGCAGGAAAGCCACATTTCTACTTTTTCTCTGTTTGTCTGTCTGAGTAGTAGCCCAAAACCACTCCCTACCCTATTCCCTCTCACACCCCCCATCCCCTCTCACACCTCTGCCCCAAATGGTCCCACGTGAGGCCCAGACAGTAACACACCACCATCAGGCATCTTTCTGCGGGGCAGTCTAAAGGCAGCTGTCCTCCTCTCTGCAGGCACCTGTGGTCTGCTCCAAGGGAATGAATAGCTTCAGACTTGGCACCTCAGAAAGGCTGACAGCTCCTGAGAGAGAAAGCAAGTAAGTTCAACAAGGCCAGTTTAATGTTACTCCTGAAAAAAGTTTATCTTCTCTCCCAGAAATAGTAAACATAAGCTTTAAAATGTTTCCATTATTACTGCAATAGTTAATTTTAAAATTTTAATTTCTTTTGAAATAGGCAGTAATCACACATGGGCAATATCTAGGTGACTCCAGCAGCATGGAGCTGCTGTGTGGATTGCTGAAGTCCCCTTTCTTTCCTGATATGTAACTCATGATTTAGTATGGAACAGAAAAGTTTATAGCATTACAATCTGTTAGAGATAAGGGGACACATGTTAGAAACAGGTCCATTAGAAGAATGATGATCCTTTCATTCCCTAAATGTCACTTACCTTCTGCCCCACCTTTTCCTAGATAAAATATAGAAATCTTCATGTGACTGAACTATTCCCTGGGAAAGTCATCAAACAGAAGGGAACCAGTGATAAAATGAATGCTAACATCTTGAAATCTAGTAAAAGTATGTTTTTAGTAGCCACAGACAGCAGAAGAGTGTTTATAACTTTAAAATGTCCCATAGGGCTAGCAACTTTCTCTGCTGGGTAGGGTGAATATAAAGGCTTGTTGGAAAAGTAACGACAAACAAATAGCTGTAACAACAACTACAACACCTAGATGGCTCTGTTATCGGAGTATTTACAGAGGGCCTGGTAGTACTCGGTGTGTTACCTTCCTCAGTCCTCACAGGGAGCCCCTGGGGGAGTTACTATCATTGCCTCCACATGGCAAATGAAACACTCTAAAAGCAGCCATTTAACTACAGTAGTTTCCAACTATAGGGTAAAGAATGTGTATCTAGGTTAGTTTGCTTTATACCCTATAGACCTGGTGTCAGTTTATGCCAATGACTGTGACTTGGACTAACATGGGATAGCAGGCCTCAAGTAGATCAAAAAGGGAAAGGGCCTCTACTATGTCTACATGATAGACAAGTTCACAGACAGCGCTGGATACCAACCCTGCCAGCTATGAATATTCCCCATCTAGGAACAAAGAAAACAGCTCAGGGAGGTTAGGTCGCTCTCTAAAGTCATGCAGCCCCTAAAGGTGGAGCAGGGAGTCAAGGCGTCTTTTTAGCAATGCCCTGTGAATTCAGCTGCCTTCTTCAGGAGACAGGGATTGTGAGGAATGAATGAGAAGATGAACCTGAAACTGCTTTGTCAAGTGTCAAGGGCTGCACAAGTGTGAAGAAGATGGTGGTAAAATCCCAGGAAAATTAATCATCAAGAAGATAATTACCGATAGACTTATATTAGAGTTTATCCAGAAAAACTACTTCATCCAAGCCAACAACAATGCCAGGACAGCATTGAAATGAAAAGGCTGGGCAGGAATATTTGATAAATAATAAGATTAGCAGTGTACAATAAAGGACAGATGGGCACTTGTTGATTCTTGTTTGGTCAAACAACATTTTTAGTGGAGTGGCTGAGACGATGGACTCCTGAGCCAGGCTACCTGGGTTCAAATCCTCGTTCTGCCATCTACTAGCTATGTAACTGTGGGTGAGCTGCCTTACCTTTCTGTGCCTCTGCTCCCTCATGGCAGATGGGGACATTCCAAGTACCCACGGCACGGGATTGTTGTGACATTCACGGGCAGCACTGGGAGCAGTGCCTGGCATAAAGGCTGCCATCTAAGCATGAGCTCACACATCCATTTTCCATTCTTGACAGTTAACTCGCTTTCTGTCACCACAACCTCCTCTTCAGTGGCAGGTTGTCCCCAAGTCTTTGGTCTCTCACCTGCCTGTGGAGGACTGGGCTCGATGGGTGGGAAGCAGGCCCCATACCAGGCCAGTCTGAGTGCCTGTATTCTTCTATCAAGTATGTCTTTAGCCTCATCTTCCCATCTTCCTCAAATCTATGGAAGGTGGGGAAGATGATAGAAGATTACAGGCACTCAGTTCCAAAGACAGAACGCCTCTGGAAGGTGAGGAATTCGGGCAGGTGGCTACAATCCAGCTCCCTTGGGAATTCACGATTGTAATCTTAACTTGAAAATATTCAGTTGGGCCATATGAAATTGCTGTTTTGGTAGGTTGAAATGGCTGAAAAGCAGGAATTTCATATTCCTCCACCTAACCCACATAAGCAAACAGATCAAAAGCTCAGAAAAGCAGCAAGAGAAAGGAACAAGCAGTCTAGCAAAAATCATAAAGGGAGAGTCCAGAGAAAAGTAAATAAAATAACCATGGCTTACACAGCTGCATCAGAATCAAAGAAATGCATAAATTAAGTCCAGGATATAATCATGTCCTTTAGCACAAACATTAGCTCAAGGGGCTGGCGGATTTGCAGATGCACACATCTGACTAAGAAGTGGGAAGAGGAGGGATTCTTCCAGGCCATAAAAGAGACATGGAAGGGGCTCTGTCCTCCCTCAAGAAGCGGCTCCTATCTGCACTAGTGCACGCTCCTCTTTCATCTGCTGCTTTTCCTTCCTGTCCTTTTGATCCACAAAAGAGAACCTCTACCCACCCCTCCTGCTCCTGACGTCAAGCCTTCTCCCACACAGTATCCCATTCTTAAGACTTTCCTCACTCCATCTGGTGGCTACTTTCCTCCCACCTTCGAGCTTCACCTTTGTCCTCTCTCCCACAAGGGCAGCCCTGTTTAGGAGGAAATAGAGAGTAGACAGGGGCTCGGGTGTCCACAGTGGGCAGCTGGGGTTCCAGGATGCTCCCTTTATACTTGCATTGGACAGGAGGGCTTAGGGCAGTGGGTTTTCAGCACTGTTTTCTGTTCAGTGCTAACAGCAAGAGGTCACCCCAGCAAGTTTCTCTTCCAGCACACCTTTGGTCTTCTTGCTACTAATTTTGCTGAGTCCCATTTCCCAGAAGAAAGAGAAAGACCATTATATAAGAAACAGATCTCACAGCCTCCATGTGAAACAATGATTATTATTGCTAGTATTTATTAAATGAGTAGTAATGTGGTAGAACCTATGGTAAGCCCTTCATGTCTTCTATAACATTTAACTTTTCACAATGGCTCTATAAAATAGGTACTGTGACTAGCCTCAGTTTCCATGTGTGGGAACTGAGGCACACAGGGGTTAAGTGATTTGTTTCAGGGAACACCACTGGTAAGTGACAGATCTAGAAGTCCAACCAAACAGTTGAACACCAGAGCCTCTGTTCTTAGCCTTACTCTAAATATCCCTGAAAATTGGCTTTGTGTTTCCATAACCTGGTAGGACATTCACAAAAGACCCTGGCCGCAGATTCTACCTCAGCAATGTGGAACAGAAAATATAATGTGTTTATACACAGAGAAATACAAAAAAACAGCTTTTCCGTGATGACTATGGTACAAAGGCAGTGGTCAGTAATAATGATTTGGGGCTGAGAAAAATATCCCATGCATGCCCAAGTTAGCAGGCTCTAATTGAAGGAAAGGCAGCTACTTGACTATGGGAATACTTCCTAAGGACAGAAGATAATCCCTTCCATGAACCTGGTGTCCCACAGTAGACTGAGATACCTATTGCTGTGGTCAGCAACACCATGGAGGCTTCACTATGGGACTTCAGATTTGTTGGTGAAGAGAAAGCTATGGGGGTCTCACTCTTCCTCCCAGCTTGAGGTCTCTGAGATGCAACATCAGGGGCCTTGGAATGAATTTCTCTACAGCCAGAGCTCTAAATCTGGAAGAAGCCCAAGACTACTGCTGGAGCTCCCAGAATGGTCATCCCTGGAGCAGCAGCCATCTCCCCTACATCCTACCTGCCTCCCCATCACACTTAGAAGGCAAACCTCCTTTCCCTTGGAGACTGGAAGGGGAGCTGTGGCTGAGGAACCAGAGGAAAGTGAAGTGGCTTTATAACAGAGGTCAAGAGGACTACATTAGATAGGGCTCTTGATGGCAAGTGACAGAAATCCAGCTTAAATTATATTAAGGAAAAGAGGAAAATTTATTGGCTCAAGTAACCAGGCTGAGGGAAGGGCAGGTGGCCAGCAGGGTCCTGGGACAGTGCAATGAGGACTTGGAACCCACCAGGCCCTTTCTGTCTCTCATCTCTTCTCTCTAAGGCTCAGTTTAATTCTCCTGCAGATTGGTGGCTTCCTTGCAGTATAAAAACATGGCTGCCGGCTGCTCTCATGAGCACCTCTTCCCAGTTCATGGTTAAGAAGGAACGCTTTTCCTTTCATTCCAGTTAGTAAAGTCCTAGACAAGAAAGCCAAATGGCCTAGTCCTGTGGGCAAAAAGGTGAAGCACTATGAAAGACAGTCCCCATTAACATCAAGTGGGGGAAGAGGAAGAGAGCTGCCCATGAAGGATTCTCAGAAGGAGGGCTGTGTGCCTGGTAGGCAACAGCACAGATGTCCACCAGATAAGGATCTTCCAGTTCTGGGCCCCCAACCCTCTGCAGTATGGTGGGAGCTGCCCTGGGTGAGCAGCAGGGGAAGAGAAAACAGGGATGAGACAGTGGGGCTGGAGTTGCTGAAATCCTAGCAAAATTTGATTGGTGGTCAGAATGAAACATGCCTTCGTAACTGAGGTCTTCAATGTTCTGGGGAACTCATGTGGCTTGGGAGACTGAAGGCACACAAGCGAAGAGGGCAAGGGAATCAGAGATACCCCACAATTCCAGAAACCACCCTGGGCTTCAAATGCAAATATTGCTGCCATGTGGAAGGAGTGGGGTTGTAAACATAAGGGTTGGAAAAAAACAACGAACGCAGTCTGGGTGCACATTTCCACCTGAGCCCCACAGAGCTGTTCTGCCAGGTAGTCTACAAAGCACGCACCTGGGTCTGCAAGTGCTGGGTGTGTGCTTCTATTGCATAAATAACCCTGGCACACTGTATAAACATCAGATGAACATGAAAGCTGCAACATCTGGAGAACTGTCACCATCTGCCACTCTGAGGGGAGCATTTAAGGAATCAGCAGGATAGGAGCAACATGTGGCCTGAGTTTAAAAAAAAAATGTTGGCAGCTGCTGCTGCCAGCTATCAGTTGCTGAGAATAGCAGTGGTTCTTCCTGACGTGGCAGTTTATGGACTTTCACAAATCCCGGGTGACCCCTCACAAAGGCGGAGGCCAACATACCAACCAGCTCGAACGGCCATCACTCACCAAGTGCGTTTACAAGGCTTTTTTGTTCCTGTCTCTTCCGTGGCCTCACAATGGCAGACGCACACCAGGTCCCACAACCAGAGAAAAAGAGAGGGAGGAGATATTAGAAAAAGTACTCCCCTTGTGCCTGACTTCTTTGATTAAACCCTTGTTTGATTTTGTCCAGAGAGGCAAGACTTCAACACGTAGCTCTAAGTGCTGGGCCAGGCACCCCAGGTTTAGACGAAAAATATACCTACATTTTTCATTTGTTAATATAAATCTAAGTTAACCACCTCAAGCGGAACTCAGCAAGGACTGTGCTCTTTATTAAAGGACTCTGCTCTTTATTAATGGGCTGGTCATTGCTGTTTTTAAGAGGGCACCGTTAACCCTGACATACGGGCTCCTTGTGTAATTGAACAGTAAACGTGATTATGATCCCAACTGCCATCTCCAGGCACTCCTCGGAACACAAGTTCTTTCTACCGGAGAAATAAAATCAGACACAAAGGAAAAAAGGTTCATTTTCTCTTATTGTATCAAAATTGTTCCTTTAGACTAAGCAGGGTTATTCTTATACCCCAAGGTGAGAAGCAAAAACAAAGACACTTTAAGTCCAATTAGAAAATACACTCATGCGTAAACATTTGATCCCAGTCTTTATTACAAGGTTATGAACTTGTGCTTACATATTAAAATCTGACTGAGCTGTGAGGCCCTTTTGTTAATACTATAAGGCAGGCTCCACGTGTTTGTTTATTTCTGGGAAGGAAAGAATTAACTGGGCTCTTATCCCAGCTCTATCTCTAATCAGGTACTTTTCTCACTTATTAATGGAGGAGGGGAGAGTGCCAGACAAGATGTTTTCTGAGGTTTCTTTCAGCAGTAACATTCTATAACATGGTGGCATTTTTTATGTGCTTAAGGAGTTGTCATGACTGACCTTTCATTATGGTTTCACCCCCACCCTCAACAAGTGACGTTTGTCGGCTTACCGTCAGATCCAACATCCCTGTGTCTACAGATCTCACAGACACCACAGGCACAAGGACAAAGGAACAGCTCTAACTTGGGAGTAGTTGAGTCCCACATCAGCCACCCATGGCCAGAAATACGGGAGGAAATGTGTGGCTAGAGCAGAGGAAAGGTGTCTCTGTACAGCTCTGCTGTTCCCCAGAGATGCCTTGCCATTCCATCTCAAATGGCTCTTATACTTTTTAGAAAGCTCTACAGGTAAATATAGTTCAAGCATGGAGATAATTTACCATAAATGAGAACAATAAGCTGATAATCACTGATGACCATATTTAAACATTAACCTGAACTCATTATATATTAGGCATTATGCAAAGTCCTTAATGTGTATTATCATGTGTAATCTTCCCAATGACTCTTGAAAATTTGTGTTATTACACCTACCTCACTGAGTAAGAAACTAAGGCTTAGAGAGGAAAAGTAATTTGCAGAGTGTCTAATGGTTCAGAGGTGTTTACATTGGCATTTGAACCCAGACAGTCTGACTCTTGAGTCCATATGTGTAATCACTGTGCTATGATGCCTCTTACAAGACAGGCAGACAGGCAAAGCTCTGGACAGGGTATCAAGAGGCTTTGGTTCCAGTCTCAATCTGTAATGGAGTGATGTTCAACAGGTCACTTTGCAACGAATGGCTGCAGTTTCTTTCTGCCCGATAACAGGAGGTTAGGCTGGGTCAGTGCTCCTCAAAGCGGGGTGTATGGGTTGCTCTACCCAGAATCACCTGGGGTGCTTATCTGGGCTCCACTGCAGATGTACAAAACCAGAATCCCCGGGGATTCTGTTGAACCAGAGCCCCAGGTGATTCTTAAGCATATTAAAGTCTGAGAACCCCATGTATATGATTCCTAAATCCCATCTGGGCTCTATTATTAAATGGCCCATGGTTTCCTTTTGCTAGAGACTCTTCAAGAATGCAAGTCATTCTCTTTCAGTGGGGCCCAAAGTTAACCCCCAAATATCCAGAACATCTTCTTTGGATCAGCTTTATACGACACAAGCTCTTGCTTCATATACAACACAGGCACATTCCTCCTCCTCTAAAATGTTTAAACCACGCCAAATGAATTCTGCTCACTTAAGAGGAATGCAAATACAAGATGACACGGCCTTAGCTAAAATAATTTCCTTAAAGTTGTTTTGCAAATAGATGTGAATAAACGGCCGGGCGCGGTGGCTCAAGCCTGTAATCCCAGCACTTTGGGAGGCCGAGACGGGCGGATCACGAGGTCAGGAGATCGAGACCATCCTGGCTAACACGGTGAAACCCCGTCTCTACTAAAAAAATACAAAATTAGCCGGGCGAGATGGCAGGCGCCTGTAGTCCCAGCTACTCGGGAGGCTGAGGCGAGAGAATGGCGTAAACCCGGGAGGCGGAGCTTGCAGTGAGCTGAGATCTGGCCACTGCACTCCAGCCTGGGCGACAGAGCGAGACTCCGTCTCAAAAAAAAAAAAAAAAAAAGATGTGAATAAACATATGGAAGTAGTTACTATGGAAAGGTCACTGGATCACAGAACACTGACAGTACACATGAGGGAGGGAGGCACGGAGGAAACACACACACACACTTCAATCACCTATAGAGAAGAAAACAGGTAAAATTAGGCTGTAAGCGAACAATGTGAGAGAAAATGGGCTTCATTTTTACTGCGAATAAGTAAGTTTTGTCACCTTGTCTACGGTCTTAACTTTTTCTCTGAATTTATGTTCCTATTTTCCCCTAAAAATGTCCCTCTAACCCCATTATTTTCATTCTTTCCCCTCACTTACCTTTTGGCCTATTTATGTTTGTCCCTTCCTGCTGAAAGTGAGGTTAGAGTTACAAAATAACCCACACCCAGTACCTTATAATTTCATGATTTTACTGCCCAACAGGTAAGGATGCAAAACCTCCTCAACTGAGGCCCCAACTCTGGCTACCAAGATGGCCAATTACTGGCATTAGTCATGCGGCCATCAGGCCCATGGGCTGCTTGCTGATATGTTTTCACAG
Organism: Trachypithecus francoisi; assembly: GCF_009764315.1. NCBI lineage: Eukaryota > Metazoa > Chordata > Mammalia > Primates > Cercopithecidae > Trachypithecus > Trachypithecus francoisi. The sequence goes on along the minus strand of NW_022681454.1, from coordinate 80,392,612 downwards.
AGAGAGGCATGTCTTCTTCTTCTTCTTCTTTTTTTTTTTTTTTTTTGAGACAGAGTTTCGCTCTTGTTGCCCCGGCTGGAGTGCGATGGCATGATCCTGGCTCACCACAACCTCTGCCTCCCAGGTTCAAGTGATTCTCCTGCCTCAGTCTCCTGAGTAGCTGGGATTACAGACATGCACCACCTTGCCCAGCTAATTTTGTATTTTTTAGTATAAATGGGGTTTCTCATGTTGGTCAGGCTGGTCTCGAACGCCCGACCGCAGGTGATCCGCCTGCCTCAGTCTCCCAAAGTGTTGGGATTACAGGTGTGAGCCACCACGCCTGGCTGAAGCACATCTTCTTTTCTATGCACCTCATTTCTTTCTCTGACACACACACACACACCACATGCTAATAGTAGCAAAAGTCACTCACAAGAACAAAAACTTATTATACATCAACTATGCAAAGTACAGTTCCAGTTGCTATGAGGAAAACAAAGATGCAAAGATGTGTAAGATGTGGTCTGTGCCTTTAAGGACCTTAGTGCTTAATTTGAGAGACTAGGAATGCTCCAGGAAGTGAGTACAGTAAGAGTTCATGGTCATAGTGAGAAGTCTAGCTACAAAATGGCCTCCTGGGTGAAGTGGGACCTGAGAGGGACCTTGCAGGAGAGGCTGAGGAGAGTTGGCAGAGCATTCTGGGCACAGAGAATGACTGCAGTCTCCCCTCCCACTTCTCTTGATTCTGGCACGATGATTTTCCTTATCTTTTACCCTCAGCTCCCATGTTTCATAACTTTACCTTGCTCACCAAAGCACTCTATCCATCTGGCCACTGTGAGGGCTCAGTATGGCCCACAATCCAGATCAGTCTGAGACATGATCTTGAGATTTCTGCTGGAACCATAGGAAAGGGAAGTTCTCCTTTTCTGGGGGCTGCTTGCTCAGAGGATGTAAGCCTGGAGCTACTAGTGGCCATTTTGCTACTACCCAGAGAGGGGTGAACTAAGAATAAAGCCAACACCGAGAGAGGCAGAGCCAAGATAGAGGCAGGCTCCTGAGGACAAAGATTGAGGAAACCAGACCTATCCCTGGCCTTTTGTTTCATATGAGCTGTTTACTTTATTCCACGTTTTAAAAGCTAGCCTGAGTTGATTAGCTGTCATTTGTAAGTTGGAAGGAGAAATGTCAGGGTGTTCATGGAATAGTGGGAAAACCAGCCTCCCTGGTTGATGTTGAGCAGCTGAAAGGTGTGGCCAGATTTGGTGGAGGATGGGAGGGGACGCATGAATGCAAAGCATGGAGTAAGAACTTTATATCTTATTAGCAAGAGATGCCACTGACAACTTATGAGTGAGAAAGTACTGATGACAGAGGTAATGTTTTAGTAAGAGTTCATGCACAAGACAGGAGGGAGTGAAAGATGAGCTCTTAGGTTACTTTCAGCCTGCAGATTCTGTGTAGATGGTAGTAGCTGGTGACAGTCATGGCTTAGAAGTGGTGAGACTGGAATCCGGGATAAGCAGAAAGCAGTTATACACAGCCTGAAGGCAATACTACAGTGGTGATGATAGGAGTGCAGAAGGGAGGCTTGGAAAGACATTGTGAAAGAACTGACCCTATGTTGGTAACTGCTTGTGAGAGGCAAAGAGAAGAGAAGATGTTGAGTCCCTGCACCTCTGAATTGACAGGATTGTGGTTCCACTGATGGAAATTACAGGTGGAGTGGGGATGATTCTCACCTAAGACTTTTGAAGGAATGTGACTGGAGCTTAAAGGTGGCTATGGTAATCTAATCTCCCTCCATATGGGTTGGACAAGACAAGCTTTGAGGTTCCAGCCAATTATATGGCTCTCTGATTCCAGGAAGTAGGTCAAGGTTGCAAATGCAGATTTGGCACTGAGGGGAGCTCTCTGTTCTAAGCAGCTTCAGAGGGTACCTCACAGAAGCTCCAACTCAAAGCAGGAATCTCTTTTCCAGAAAGTCTGTTAGTTGGGCCTTCAACTTGAACCCATTTTACTCCTGGTAACTTACAAACTCTTGAGCCCATCAACTTTGCTGCCAGATAGCTTTAACAAAAAATGATACCTTTCATTGAGTTGAAATAGTCTTCCCTATAAATGTGGTCTGTAGGTTGTAGTATTTTCTCCTGAAGGTAGCACATTTAAGAAGAAGCATAGCTGGGCTGGGAGTGGGGTGGCAGAGGTCATTCTCCTTTGGCCACATTCTCAAAATATGGTTGTCTTCCTATTTTTTTCTTTTTGAAGTAATATGTTAAAATGAGCATTGTGTTAATGCTATGAGGAAAATAGTTTAGGGGAGGCAGCATGACTCTGAAACAGGCTAAGAAAGTAGACAAAAGTTGTAACTTCTTACCTCCCTGTCCATCTGCCTTAATCAGCAGTAGAAAATCTGCCTTACCCCCAGACTGGCTCTCCTAGATGACGGAATCTGACTTTCTTTGAAATGAAGTCTAATCCCTTTTTCCCAAGACAGCTTATCCAATATTTTACTATCACGGTCATTGTGAATCTTCCTTTTCCAAATGAATTATCTCTGTGGATGATACAACCGAAGTTTTTAGCTTGGATGAGATTCCAAAAGGAGAGGGAAGAGAAAGAAGGGCCAAGGCCTCACAAATCCACACAGAAGTGACTTACTTGTATATAAGCTCATTGATTTCCTTATTTCTCCTCCCCCAGCGCAACACACACACATCTGGCTTTGTTTAAATCAAGAATTACTAAACAAACAACAAAGTTCTACCAAGTTGAAGTCTCCAGAAGTACTCCATTCCTAGGAAGGCGTTTTAATTATCCTCTATCGAAAAAAACTGTATCTTCCCAAATTTGCAACTTATTTGCAGAATGTCCTGATGAATTATTAGTGAGATTACTACGGGGACCATTTAGGATCATCTGTTTTCTGATTAAAAAAATAAAATCTCCTGGGGGCGGAGCAAGATGGCCGAATAGGAGCAGCTCCAGTCTCCAACTCCCAGCGCGAGCGACACAGAAGACCGGTGATTTCTGCGTTTTCAACTGAGGTACTGGGGTCATCTCGCTAGGGAGTGCCGGACAATCGGTGCTGGTCAGCTGCTGCAGCCTGACCAGCGTGAGCTGAAGCAGGGCGAGGCATCGCCTCACCTGGAAGCACAAGGGGGAAAGGAATCCCTTTTTCCTAGCCAGGGGAACTGAGACACACAACACCTGGAAAATCGGGTAACTCCCACCCCAATACTGCGCTTTAAGGAAACAGGCACACCAGGAGAATATATCCCACACCTGGCCGGGAGGGTCCCACGCCCACGGAGCCTCCCTCACTGCTAACACAGCCGTCTGCAGCGATCTATCCGCAAGGCAGCAGCGAGGCTGGGGGAGGGGCGCCCGCCATTGCTGAGGCTTAAGTAGGTAAACAAAGCCGCTGGGAAGCTCGAACTGGGTGGAGCTCACAGCAGCTCAAGGAAGCCTGCCTGTCTCTGTAGACTCTACCTCTGCGGACAGCGCACAGCTGCAGCCCATTAGGGGAAAGAGCGGGGGCGGTGCAGACGCGAACGACTCTGTCTGTCAGCTTTGGGGAGAGCCGTGGATCTCCTAACGCGGAGGTTGAGATCCGAGAACGGACAGACTGCCTGCTCAGGTGGGTCCCTGACCCCTGAGTAGCCTAGCTGGGAGACATCCCCCACTAGGGGCAGTCTGATACCCCACACCTCACAGGGTGGAGTCACCCCTGAGAGGAAACTTCCAAAGAAAGAATCAGACAGGTACACTCGCTGTTCAGCAATATTCAATCTTCGGCAATTTCTGCTGCTGATACCCAGGCAAACAGGGTCTGGAGTGGACCTCAAGCAATCTCCAACAGACCAACAGACAGTCCTCTGACTGTCAGACGGAAAACTATCAAACAGGAAGGACACCTATACCAAAACCCCATCCGTACGTCACCATCATCAAAGTCCAGAGACAGATAAAACCACAAAGATGGGGAAGAAGCAGGGCAGAAAAGTTGGAAATTCAAAAAATAAGAGCGCATCTCCCCCTGCAAAGGAGCGCAGCCCATCGCCAGCAACGGATCAAAGCTGGTCAGAGAATGACTTTGACGAGATGAGAGAAGAAGGCTTCACTCCATCAAACCTCTCAGAGCTAAAGGAGGAATTACGTACCCAGCGCAAAGAAACTAAAAATCTTGAAAAAAAAGTGGAAGAATTGACAGCTAGATTAATTAATGCAGAGAAGATCATAAACGAAATGACAGAGATGAAAACCATGACACGAGAAATACGTGACAAATGCACAAGCTTCAGTAACCGACTCGATCAACTGGAAGAAAGAGTATCAGCGATTGAGGATCAAATGAATGAAATGAAGCGAGAAGAGAAAACCAAAAGAAAAAAGAAGAAAAAGAAATGAACAAAGCCTGCAAGAAGTATGGGATTATGTAAAAAGACCAAATCTACGTCTGATTGGGGTGCCTGAAAGTGAGGGGGAAAATGGAACCAAGTTGGAAAACACTCTTCAGGATATCATCCAGGAGAACTTCCCCAACCTAGTAGGGCAGGCCAACATTCAAATTCAGGAAATACAGAGAACGCCACAAAGATACTCCTCCAGAAGAGCAACTCCAAGACACATAATTGCCAGATTCACCAAAGTTGAAATGAAGGAAAAAATCTTAAGGGCAGCCAGAGAGAAAGGTCGGTTACCCACAAAGGGAAGCCCATCAGAATAACAGCAGACCTCTCGGCAGAAACTCTACAAGCCAGAAGAGAGTGGGGGCCAATATTCAACGTTCTTAAAGAAAAGAATTTTCAACCCAGAATTTCATATCCAGCCAAACTAAGCTTCATCAGTGAAGGAGAAATAAAATCCTTTACAGATAAGCAAATGCTTAGAGATTTTGTCACCACCAGGCCTGCCTTACAAGAGACCCTGAAGGAAGCCCTAAACATGGAAAGGAACAAGCGGTACCAGCCATTGCAAAAACATGCCAAAATGTAAAGACCATCGAGGCTAGGAAGAAACTGCATCAACTAACGAGCAAAATAACCAGTTAATATCATAATGACAGGATCAAGTTCACACATAACAATATAACCTTAAATGTCAATGGACTAAATGCTCCAATTAAAAGACACAGACTGGCAAACTGGATAAAGAGTCAAGACCCATCAGTCTGCTGTATTCAGGAGACCCATCTCACATGCAGAGACATACATAGGCTCAAAATAAAGGGATGGAGGAAGATCTACCAAGCAAATGGAGAACAAAAAAAAGCAGGGGTTGCAATCCTAGTCTCTGATAAAACAGACTTTAAACCATCAAAGATCAAAAGAGACAAAGAAGGCCATTACATAATGGTAAAGGGATCAATTCAACAGGAAGAGCTAACTCTCCTAAATATATATGCACCCAATATAGGAGGACCCAGATTCATAAAGCAAGTCCTTAGAGACCTACAAAGAGACTTAGACTCCCATACAATAATAATGGGAGACTTCAACACTCCACTGTCAACATTAGACAGATCAACGAGACAGAAAGTTAACAAGGATATCCAGGAATTGAACTCATCTCTGCACCAAGCGGACCTAATAGACATCTATAGAACTCTCCACCCCAAATCAACAGAATATACATTCTTCTCAGCACCACATCGCACTTATTCCAAAATTGACCACATAATTGGAAGTAAAGCACTCCTCAGCAAATGTACAAGAACAGAAATTATAACAAACTGTCTCTCAGACCACAGTGCAATCAAACTAGAACTCAGGACTAAGAAACTCAATCAAAACCGCTCAACTACATGGAAACTGAACAACCTGCTCCTGAATGACTACTGGGTACATAACGAAATGAAAGCAGAAATAAAGATGTTCTTTGAAACCAATGAGAACAAAGATACAACATACCAGAATCTCTGGGACACATTTAAAGCAGTGTGTAGAGGGAAATTTATAGCACTAAATGCCCACAAGAGAAAGCAGGAGAGATCTAAAATTGACACTCTAACATCACAATTAAAAGAACTAGAGAGGCAAGAGCAAACACATTCAAAAGCTAGCAGAAGGCAAGAAATAACTAAGATCAGAGCAGAACTGAAGGAGATAGAGACACAAAAAACCCTCCAAAAAATCAATGAATCCAGGAGTTGGTTTTTTGAAAAGATCAACAAAATTGACAGACCGCTAGCTAGACTAATAAAGAAGAAAAGAGAGAGGAATCAAATAGACGCAATAAAAAATGATAAAGGGGATATCACCACCGACCCCACAGAAATACAAACTACCATCAGAGAATACTATAAACACCTCTACGCAAATCAACTAGAAAATCTAGAAGAAATGGATAATTTCCTGGACACTTACACTCTCCCAAGACTAAACCAGGAAGAAGTTGAATCCCTGAATAGACCAATAGCAGGCTCTGAAATTGAGGCAACAATTAATAGCCTACCCACCAAAAAAAGTCCAGGACCAGATGGATTCACAGCTGAATTCTACCAGAGGTACAAGGTGGAGCTGGTACCATTCCTTCTGAAACTATTTCAATCAATAGAAAAAGAGGGAATCCTCCCTAACTCTTTTTATGAGGCCAACATCATCCTGATACCAAAGCCTGGCAGAGACACAACAAAAAGAGAGAATTTTAGACAAATATCCCTGATGAACATCGATGCAAAAATCCTCAATAAAATACTGGCAAACCGGATTCAGCAGCACATCAAAAAGCTTATCCACCATGATCAAGTGGGCTTCATCCCTGGGATGCAAGGCTGGTTCAACATTCGCAAATCAATAAACGTAATCCAGCATATAAACAGAACCAAAGACAAGAACCACATGATTATCTCAATAGATGCAGAAAAGGCTTTTGACAAAATTCAACAGCCCTTTATGCTAAAAACGCTCAATAAATTTGGTATTGATGGAACGTACCTCAAAATAATAAGAGCTATTTATGACAAACCCACAGCTAATATCATACTGAATGGGCAAAAACTGGAAAAATTCCCTTTGAAAACTGGCACAAGACAGGGATGCCCTCTCTCACCACTCCTATTCAACATAGTGTTGGAAGTTCTGGCTAGGGCAATCAGGCAAGAGAAAGAAATCAAGGGTATCCAGTTAGGAAAAGAAGAAGTCAAATTGTCCCTGTTTGCAGATGACATGATTGTATATTTAGAAAACCCCATTGTCTCAGCCCAAAATCTGCTTAAGCTGATAAGCAACTTCAGCAAAGTCTCAGGATACAAAATTAATGTGCAAAAATCACAAGCATTCTTATACACCAGTAACAGACAAGCAGAGAGCCAAATCAGGAATCAACTTCCATTCACAATTGCTTCAAAGAGAATCAAATACCTAGGAATCCAGCTTACAAGGGATGTAAAGGACCTCTTCAAGGAGAACTACAAACCACTGCTCAGTGAAATCAAAGAGGACACAAACAAATGGAAGAACATACCATGCTCATGGATAGGAAGAATCAATATCGTGAAAATGGCCATACTGCCCAAGGTGATTTATAGATTCAATGCCATCCCCATCAAGCTACCAATGACTTTCTTCACAGAATTGGAAAAAACGGCTTTAAAGTTCATATGGAACCAAAAAAGAGCCCGCATTGCCAAGACAATCCTAAGTCAAAAGGACAAAGCTGGAGGCGTCACGCTACCTGACTTCAAACTATACTACAAGGCTACAGTAACCAAAACAGCATGGTACTGGTACCACAACAGAGATATAGACCAATGGAACAGAACAGAGTCCTCAGAATAATACCACACATCTACAGCCATCTGATCTTTGACAAACCTGAGACAAACAAGAAATGGGGAAAGGATTCCCTATTTAATAAATGGTGCTGGGAAAATTGGCTAGCCATAAGTAGAAAGCTGAAACTGGATCCTTTCCTTACCCCTTATACGAAAATTAATTCAAGATGGATTAGAGACTTAAATGTTAGACCTAATACCATAAAAACCCTAGAAGAAAATCTAGGTAGTACCATTCAGGACATAGGCATGGGCAAGGACTTCATGTCTAAAACACCAAAAGCAACGGCAGCAAAAGCAAAAATTGACACATGGGATCTAATTAAACTAAAGAGCTTTTGCACAGCCAAAGAAACTACCATCAGAGTGAACAGGCAACCTACAGAATGGGAAAAAATTTTTGCAACCTACTCATCTGACAAAGGGCTAATATCCAGAATCTACCAAGAACTCAAACAAATATACAAGAAAAAAGCAAACAACCCCATCAAAAAGTGGGGAAAGGATATGAACAGACATTTCTCAAAAGAAGACATCCATACAGCCAACAGACACATGAAAAAATGCTCATCATCACTGGCCATCAGAGAAATGCAAATCAAAACCACAATGAGATACCATCTCACACCAGTTAGAATGGCAATCATTAAGAAGTCAGGAAACAACAGGTGTTGAAGAGGATGTGGAGAAATAGGAACACTTTTACACTGTTGGTGGGATTGTAAACTAGTTCAACCATTATGGAAAACAGTATGGCGATTCCTCAAGGATCTAGAACTAGATGTACCATATGACCCAGCCATCCCACTACTGGGTATATACCCAAAGGATTATAAATTACTCTACTACAAAGACACATGCACACGTTGTTTATTGCGGCACTATTCACAATAGCAAAGACTTGGAATCAACCCAAATGTCCGTCTGTGACAGACTGGATTAAGAAAATGTGGCACATATACACCATGGAATACTATGCAGCCATCAAAAAGGATGAGTTTGCGTCCTTTGTAGGGACATGGATGCAGCTGGAAACCATCATTCTTAGCAAACTATCACAAGAAGAGAAAACCAAGCACCGCATGTTCTCACTCATAGGTGGGAACTGAACAATGAGATCACTTGGACTCGGGAAGGGGAACATCACACACTGGGGCCTATCATGGGGAGGGGGGAGGAGGGAGGGATTGCATTGGGGAGTTATACATGATATAAACGTCATGCACATGTACCCTAGAACTTAAAGTATAATAAAAAAAAAAAAAAAAAAAAAAAAAAAAAAAAAAAAAAAAGCTACCAATGACTTTCTTCACAGAATTGGAAAAAACGGCTTTAAAGTTCATATGGAACCAAAAAAGAGCCCGCATTGCCAAGACAATCCTAAGTCAAAAGGACAAAGCTGGAGGCGTCACGCTACCTGACTTCAAACTATACTACAAGGCTACAGTAACCAAAACAGCATGGTACTGGTACCACAACAGAGATATAGACCAATGGAACAGAACAGAGTCCTCAGAATAATACCACACATCTACAGCCATCTGATCTTTGACAACCTGAGAGAAACAAGAAATGGGGAAAGGATTCCCTATTTAATAAATGGTGCTGGGAAAATTGGCTAGCCATAAGTAGAAAGCTGAAACTGGATCCTTTCCTTACCCCTTATACAAAAATTAATTCAAGATGGATTAGAGACTTAAATGTTAGATCTAATACCATAAAAACCCTAGAAGAAAATCTAGGTAGTACCATTCAGGACATAGGCATGGGCAAGGACTTCATGTCTAAAACACCAAAAGCAATGGCAGCAAAAGCAAAAATTGACACATGGGATCTAATTAAACTAAAGAGCTTTTGCACAGCCAAAGAAACTACCATCAGAGTGAACAGGCAACCTACAGAATGGGAAAAAATTTTTGCAACCTACTCATCTGACAAAGGGCTAATATCCAGAATCTACCAAGAACTCAAACAAATATACAAGAAAAAAGCAAACAACCCCATCAAAAAGTGGGGAAAGGATATGAACAGACATTTCTCAAAAGAAGACATCCATACAGCCAACAGACACATGAAAAAATGCTCATCATCACTGGCCATCAGAGAAATGCAAATCAAAACCACAATGAGATACCATCTCACACCAGTTAGAATGGCAATCATTAAGAAGTCAGGAAACAACAGGTGTTGGAGAGGATGTGGAGAAATAGGAACACTTTTACACTGTTGGTGGGATTGTAAACTAGTTCAACCATTATGGAAAACAGTATGGCGATTCCTCAAGGATCTAGAACTAGATGTACCATATGACCCAGCCATCCCACTACTGGGTATATACCCAAAGGATTATAAATTACTCTACTACAAAGACACATGCACACGTTTGTTTATTGCGGCACTATTCACAATAGCAAAGACTTGGAATCAACCCAAATGTCCATCTGTGACAGACTGGATTAAGAAAATGTGGCACATATACACCATGGAATACTATGCAGCCATCAAAAAGGATGAGTTTGCGTCCTTTGTAGGGACATGGATGCAGCTGGAAACCATCATTCTTAGCAAACTATCACAAGAAGAGAAAACCAAACACCGCATGTTCTCACTCATAGGTGGGAACTGAACAATGAGATCACTTGGACTCGGGAAGGGGAACATCACACACTGGGGCCTATCATGGGGAGGGGGGAGGAGGGAGGGATTGCATTGGGGAGTTATACATGATATAAACGTCATGCACATGTACCCTAGAACTTAAAGTATAATACAAAAATAAAATAAAATAAAATATTTCTGTTGTCATTATTTCTGTTGTTTTCTCCTGATGCAGGTTGGAGGAGAAGTGAGAATCCTGGGGTCACTCACCCTACTGCTTTAACAATGTTCACATATACTTCATTCTTTTGCATTAAGAATTTGCTGTAAGGTCCTTGGACTGTCTTCTCTTTCCCATTTCTTGGAGCCAGGTTCTAAAAAGCAATCTGTCTTTCTAAGAGTACCCATGTCTGTAAAGAAAATATTTTTAACTTGACATTTTGTTTTTTAATCCACCCACCCTGCCCCGTTCCTTATCTTAAATTGAACTACTTCAAATATGAGTATATAGGTACAGTTACCAACTCAACCGTCTGCAAAAGTCTCTCCATCAAATGAACTCAAATGCCCCTTTTCTAGTCATGATTATCTACTTATTTTTTTCTCAGGAATGGGGAAAAATAGCTACTTTGAGACAGGAGTCTTTTCTGGAAATCTGATGAGCAACAGCCTACATCTCACTCTCAGCCTCAGTTTCACACTCCAAAAGATATACTATTGGTAAAAACAGAGGTGAGGGGAGGATAAAATGTTGCCTTTTGGTTTCATAGGTTGGACAAGAAGCAATGGCTGTGCAACATTAAAAGTTCCATATTGTGTTGTTACCTGAATAATTAAGTACCTGAAAATCAAGAGATGCCTAAGAAAAATTAGACATGAGAATGAAGGACTAGTCATACACTTGTCCTTGTCAAATTACATTTTTCTCTTGTCATTAATTGGGAAAAAAGAATAATATAAAGATTGTATTCAATTATTTCCATGGAAAAGCTCAATGATGGATTAATTAAGACCAACACATCTTTCCCTGAAGCAGGCCACTTAGCAATGTTCTGGGCACCAATTTTAGAAATGGAAAGCCTCCAAACGGTTGTGTTCCAAGATTTTATAGCTAATTAGTAGAGAGAAATTATTTTCATCTATGCATCATGTAAAGATACAAAAACTAGGTCAGGAATTTTTCTGCCTATTCTTAGTTGCTTAGGTTCTGGACTGGTTGAAGGCACAGGAGCTTGGCAGAAGGGTAGAGATGCATATATCACAGTTTGAGTCCAATCCAGTGTTAAGTCATCAGTAGTAACTGCTAATTGCTTTAGCCAACAGGTCTAACTTTTCCAAAATAGGAAAAGGACATTTTACTATACCAAAAAGGGGTTCACATATTCCCAAAACCAATGTCTTTTCCAACGGCCCTGTCAGCACTGAAGTAATCTCCACCCATGTTTCCAGGCACATTCTAGGAGTTGCAGGCTAAGTGTCTTGAATTTTGATTTCACTGAATTAATGGTTCAAGGTAAAGTGGGTTTACAATGTCAAAACAATATAGTCAACTACTACAATCCACCTCAGATTGCCAAAGTAATATCGATGTTGTGAAATGTAAGGGACACACACACACACACACACACACACACACACGGACTTAGAAGGGATCCTTGAATCTTTTGGTCTCAAACACCCATCAGGTGTAGTTTGTTGTCCAGCCCTCACTTGAGTACTCCTAAGGGTGAGCCAGCATAAAATAGGATGCTCTAAGGTAAGCATCTGAGATAAAATAACACCATGTTAACTTAGTCGGTAATTTAGAAAATGGTATCAGTTGACATCCCATCTTGTAATGGAAAAAGCCTCGCAGAAATGACATTAATTACATGATTCCTAATCTGAAAGGCACAATGTATGATGGTGACTAAGTGAATAAAACAAAAGACACATGCACACACACAGTGCTGTTGCTATCTATTTCATAATGCTCATTCACTCAGAAAGCATTTCTTGAACACCTACATGCCATAACCAGCATGATAGGTAGAGGCCAGGCTGGAAAATATCAGGTTTCATGTCATTTCTGTATTCTGTTGCACATATTTCCTTTTCTACTAACCATATTGAAAACATGCCAGTAAATTAAGTAGACTATAAAAGCCAAAAAAAAAAAAAAAAAAAAGATGGGCCTAATAGTGACATCCTTCATGGCATATTATTGGATTTCTTTGATTCCTCACTTCATGCCACAGACACTATTTACTGGTTTCCAGCCTCAGCCCAGAGCCCTCAGTTCCTCTGGCACCCCTAACCAATGCCCATTTCCCCCAGCAGCCGAGTACATGCTTCTTTTATTCTGCCCCTGCCATGCTAGTGTTCATTCTACCCACAGAGCAGTGTCCCATCACTTCCTTACTCTTCTCATGTTGATTGGTCAGAATCTGTGCATGCCCAATATCCACAGCACTGTGCAGTATTCAAAATGATGCCAATACTGCTGCCATTTCAGCTCCCAGGGGGTGTGGAGCAGAGCACCCACGGAGGCTGTGCAGCGCCCACTTCTGATCTTCCATGCCTCCTCTAGCACCTGCTATGACTCGGTTTCATTTGGTTTGACAGTTGTTATAGAAGGAGCCTAGGAACTCACAATTCTTTCTTTCATAGTCATAATAGGAAGATCACGGTTGTGGTCCTTTTTCTATTATTTATTACTCAAAAAACTTGATTCTAGTGTCTGCAAATAATACTCTATGGTAATAATGCTACCAGTTATTATGATAATTCAAACAACATGGGTAAACATGCCAAATACAGACTTCATGGGTGCTAAAACTGTGCTGAACTTGGATCTGATTCATAAAGACTTTCTTGGGACAAGAATTAAAAATGGCATGATCCTATGAAAACGACATCTGATTTACAGGATCAACCCTTGACAGCCCAGTCTTGACACGCTGAAGTGCCCTCATTTATGGAGACACACCAGGCCACCTGGTGATGGGCCCATGCCTCATGCCCTGCCCTGTACGATTCTTTTTGTTCATAATTGCCAGGATTTTATTTTGCTTTAAGGAAACATACCAAGGATGCATGTTTAGTAATCTTCCATATCTGGAATTTGAAATACTCTCAACTGATTATACGTGTGTTTTTATGACATTCTCCTATGCATGTGCAAAGTAGATGAATGTGAGCACAGGTCGCTTGATGACCTGAGTCCTTTCCCAGGCAGTGCTCATGGTCGTCTGCTCATCGGCTGCTGTGGTCAATCTTATGATTCCTCAGATTCTTTAAATCCCTTTCCTCCTTCCCACAATATCTTCCAAATCACCTTTTTGATCTCTGTTTTCGGGCTCATAACAATCTCTCCCCAAATCTCAACCATCCCTTACTCAACCAAGGGAGCTCTTACTCAAGCAAGCAGCTCTTTATCTGGTTCTTCCCATCTTCTGCATCTATTTTTTAAAAATATACTTTATTTATTTGGTTTTAGATTTATAAAAAAAGTGATAATAGTACAAAGATTTCTTATATAATTTATTGCTATCTGAAGCCAGTTTCTACTATTATTGACATCTAACATAAGTCTGGTACATTTTTTACTATTAGTGAACCAATATTAATACATTATCATAACTAAAGTATAAACTTTATAAAGACTTCCTTTGTTTTTAAAAAAAATTGTGGTAAAGCTCACGTATATAACATAAAATTTACCATTTTAGCAATTTTAAGTGTAGAGTTCAGTGGCATTAATGACATTCACATTGTGCAGCCAACACCACCATCCATCTCTGGAACTCCTTTTATTTTGCAAAGCCGAATTCCTGGTCTGTTAAACAGTAACCACATTCTCCCTTCCCTCCAGGCCCTGGCAAACACCATCCATTTTACTTTCTGTCTCTATGAATTTGACTATTGGAGATGCTTCAAATAAGTAATTTCATACAATATTTGTCCTATTATTTTTGGGTTACTTCAGTTAGCATAATGTCTTCTAGGTTCACCCATGTTGTCCATCATCGGCACCTTTAACCAACCTCAAGGACATGTTGCTGCACATTCTAGATCTTTCTACCATGGTTTCACTCTTACTTCTGGTTCTCCACCCTGGACTTGGCCATCTTCCACATGGAACCCCAGCTCGCCTCTCGTTCTGGGACCTTGCCCTAAATCCCAGTTTGCCTCTGAGACCCGAGAACCCCTCCTAGATCTTACATTTTCAAATCACTTACTACATGGCAGTCCTTGTTGTCCCTAAGTAACTTTACACCTGTTATTTTGCTTACTTATCACAACATCCCCATGAAGTAGGTACTATTATTAACCCCATTTTACAGATGAGGAAACTCAAGCATAACTTGCCAAAGGAGTACAGTTAACAAATGGCAGTACGAGAATTAGAATCTAGGCAGTCCCAAATGTCCTGTAATGTCTCTGTTCTGGCCAGTCCTGGTGTTCCTTCCATAGGGGAAGTGGTCCAGTTCTCTGTACTCCTGATAAGGCCACAAAAGCACACATTTCCTCATGAGACTACAGCTGGTGCTGATTCCTTTTGGAATCTCTCCCCATTGCCCTGTTTGCTGGTTTGGGTCTGGTGGTACCAGTGTTTCCTGAGCCATGCCTGAGCTCGTGAGACCCTTTGTCTACCCTCCGGGTTCTGGAGCCTGTGTCTCATGCCCTGCTCTGCCCAATTCTGTACCTTCCTCTTTCCCCTTCCCTATGTCATTCCCATCAGTGTTGAGTTGTTTCCCAGTTCCAATATAACTTCAGCCGGAGTCCTCTCAGCCATTAATTTTTTTGTTAAATTTAATTCTACAACTACAGGGAAGATGGCTCTAGCGACCCACTAACATTTTATGTTATCATCTGGAAGGCTGGTAAGACATAATAATTCAATTCAAAAGCCACAACAGTCCTTTGGCCTGTATTACTAGAGGCCATCTCATAGCTGGGAAATGCCGCCACCCTCGCAGGGTAAACACAGCCATCAGCGTTTCCTCATTCCATTTCTAAAGTCATCTCTGTTCTCATTTAGACTGGGGCTACTGTGTGCCAGGCACTGTGCTAGGGTTAATGATATAGGTTGCTGTTGCTCAACTATGCAAAGAGCATTGTTGCTTGACATTTTACATGCTGGGCACAAAAGGTATTCTTAGTAAAAGGCACAAAGTCAGAGGCTGCATCAGGGAGGAGATAAGGTACTTAAAATGCCACCTTGAGTTCACATGGGAGTAGGTCAGAACATGCAGGCATACTTGGTTCTGTTTCACGGCAGGGCTTTGTTAGTACCTGGTCTTCCAATCTGGTCATGAGGCAAAGAGGTGATTGGGTGTAGGAGTGTGTGTGTGCGTGCATATATGTGTGTTCAGCATTTATGTAGTCGTAGTTGGCTGACATGGAAGACAGATACTATTATGAATTCTTTACTGCAAGAAGGGAAGATTACACAGGGGTTGTCAAGAACCTAGCCACAGGGAAATGGGTGTGACAAAATCTCTGATTTATACTTCTATCAGTGCAAGACAGAACTGGACAGGTACGGGGGGATGCTATTAGTGTGGGGATTGGCAGCCAACTGTGTGTGTGTCTGGGTGCTTGTGTGTGTGCGTATGTGTACATGTGTGTGTGGTGCTCAAGGGATCTCATGTGGGGGCAGCCAAATGTTACCTGGGGACGGGGCCATAAAACACATTCAAATATATGACAAAGATTCTCTGCTTGGCCAAACGCTAGTTAGGCTTCTGAATCCTCTGCTAGGCCCATATGTTCACTTCCTTGTAAAACCAAGTTTTGGCAAAGAATTCTGCTACATCAGTTTAGCAAGAACCCCCATCCTCAACATCTGACCATCCTTGATATCTGATTAGGTTTCTCACCCTCCACCATTCCCCAGGTCATGTCCAATCACCTCGGCCTGTCTTTGGCAAGAATCCTGTTAGGTAGGTTTAGCCAGACTTCCTCACCCCTGATGTCTCTCCTTAGTAATTTTCTATCCACTGACTCCCACATTCCTTCTTGGCTATAAATTCCCAATTGCTTATGATGTGTTTGGAGTTGAGCTCAATCTCTTTTCCTGACTGCAAGACCCTGTTGTGGGGGTCTCTACAGCTATCTTTACGGTTCTGAATAAAGTCTTCCTTACCGTGCTTTAATAAGTATCATTGAATAATTTTTCATAACATATTTTAAAATCATACATAAATATAAATCTTTGCTCTTGGCCCAAATATCCATTGGTAGGAAAATGGTTTAGAAAATTATGGTTCATGACAGAATAGAATATACTTACAGAACTCATAAGGGCCCTTCTCAAACATTCCATCTTTTGTTCTTCCAGGCACACAGTAGATGTACAATTAATTCCCCCTGAAGTTGGCTTGGCCATGTAATTTGTGTTGGCTGGTGGAAAGTAAGCTGGGGTGATGGGTGTTACTTCCAGGCAGGACTCTTAAAAGGCTATCTGTAATCTGCCGTTTCTCCTTCCTCTGCCTCAGTGCTTGTGGAAGTGTGTGTCCTGATGGGGTCTGACCCCTTGGCCTGAGGAGGAGTGACTATGATAAGCAGGGCCTTCTGCAAACCTGAAGCAGTGATGCAGAGGGGGTGAGATATGAATGTGAGTTGTGTTTAGCCCCTGAGATTTGGGGATTAAGTTAGTTGGGCAAAACCTAGCCTCTACTGCCTAAGATGACCTGCAAGGACCATTATGGAAAACATGAATAGTGTGAGCCTGAACTGGAAGACAATATGCAAAAATGAAAATCATTGTTAGTTTTTTGAAAATGGGCAGTTTTCTTTAATATAGTTGCATTTTTTTCACTTATAAAAATGGTTATACCCAGTAGTGGGATGGCTGGGTCATATGGTACATCTAGTTCTAGATCCTTGAGGAATCGCCATACTGTTTTCCATAATGGTTGAACTAGTTTACAATCCCACCAACAGTGTAAAAGTGTTCCTATTTCTCCACATCCTCTCCAACACCTGTTGTTTCCTGATTTTTTAATGATTGCCATTCTAACTGGTGTGAGATGGTATCTCATTGTGGTTTTGATTTGCATTTCTCTGATGGCGAGTGATGATGAGCATTTTTTCATGTGTCTGTTGGCTGTATGAATGTCTTCTTTTGAGAAATGTCTGTTCACATCATTTCCCCACTTTTTGATGGGGTTGTTTGCTTTTTTCTTGTATATTTGTTTGAGTTCTTTGTAGATTCTGGATATTAGCCCTTTGTCAGATGAGTAGGTTGCAAAAATTTTCTCCCATTCTGTAGGTTGCCTGTTCACTCTGGTGGTAGTTTCTTTTGCTGTGCAGAAGCTCTTTAGTTTAATTAGATCCCATTTGTCAATTTTGGCTTTTGCTGCCGTTGCTTTTGGTGTTTTACACATGAGGTCCTTGCCCATGCCTATGTCCTGAATGGTACTACCTAGATTTTCTTCTAGGGTTTTTATGGTATTAGGTCTAACATTTAAGTCTCTAATCCATCTTGAATTAATCTTCGTATAAGGAGTAAGGAAAGGATCGAATTTCAGCTTTCTACTTATGGCTAGCCAATTTTCCCAGCACCATTTATTCAATAGGGAATCCTTTCCCCGTTTCTTGTTTCTCTCAGGTTTGTCAAAGATCAGATGGCTGTAGATGTGTGGTATTATTTCCGAGGACTCTGTTCTGTTCCATTGGTCTATATCTCTGTTTTGGTACCAGTACCATGCTGTTTTGGTTAGTGTAGCCTTGTAGTATAGTTTGAAGTCAGGTAGCGTGACGCCTCCAGCTTTGTCCTTTTGACTTAGGATTGTCTTGGCAATGCGGGCTCTTTTTTGGTTCCATATGAACTTTAAAGCAGCCATCCCACTACTGGGTATATACCCAAAGGATTATAAATTATTCTACTACAAAGACACATGCACATGTATGTTTATTGCGGCACTATTCACAATAGCAAAGACTTGGAATCAACCCAAATGTCCATCTGTGACAGACTGGATTAAGAAAATGTGGCACATATACACCATGGAATACTATGCAGCCATCAAAAAGGATGAGTTTGCGTCCTTTGTAGGGACATGGATGCAGCTGGAAACCATCATTCTTAGCAAACTATCACAAGAAGAGAAAACCAAACACCGCATGTTCTCACTCATAGGTGGGAACTGAACAATGAGGAAACTTGGACTCGGGAAGGGGAACATCACACACTGGGGCCTATCATGGGGAGGGGGGAGGGGGAGGGATTGCATTGGGGAGTTATACATGATATAAATGATGACTTGATGGGTGCTGACGAGTTGATGGGTGCAGCACACCAACATGGCACAAGTATACATATGTAACAAACCTGCACGTTATGCACATGTACCCTAGAACTTAAAGTATAATAAAAAAAAATAAATTAATTTAAAAAAATGTTTAAAGAGGGTAAAAAGCTCAAGGAGTATAAAACAATTGGTTGTTTCTAACATTCTATTCATGTACAAATTTGAAGGCTTTGTAAAAAGAAAGCGATAGGAGTAAATTTTAGCTACTGCTGCTGAAGGCTGCTATTGTATTCAAATGAATACCTATCTGGCAGGTGAAATGTTACTTTGATAAAGGGAATTGTTAGGAGAGGCATTTCCCTTGTCTTCCAGAGTAAAGCAGAAAATTATTTCCTCTTGTAAAGTCTTAGGAAATTGTGGCTCTCCTCCTATCAGCTTTCTCTTTAACCAGACGTATCATCTCCAAAATCAGAAACCTACCTCACAGGGCTTCACCTCCTCCTGAAATAGTAAAAATTCTGGTGGAGAGGAAGGGGGGTGGCAGCCCAAACTAGAAATACTAGGCTGGATGGACTATAGCCACAGGTGGGCTTGGTAAAGTCAGAATGCCAGCAGACCCTGACACTGAAGGAGCGGATGTTCCCAGTGACCCAAACACCTATGACATGGGACAATCTGCCACTTCACTGAGGCACTGATCCGAATGCTCCACTGTGGAAGACAGGTGTGGGAGCCCCATTCTAGGTGAGTGAGCCCTACCATGTGCCCCGCACACCTCATCACAGCTTTTCATTCACTCATAGTGAGAAGGATGACAGAGCTGAGATTTTGACATTGGCTCTGAGGACAGGCAGCCTTGACAGGCTGGTTCCACCATTTACTAGCTGGATAATGTTAAGCAAGTTATTTTACCTCTCTCTACTTCAGTTTTCTCATCTGAAAAATGAGGACAATAATAGCACTTACTTTGCAAGGTTGTTGGAGGATTTAAAGAGTCATACAGGTAGAGCTGTCAGCATGGAGTCTCACACACAGTGAGCTCTGTGTCGGGCCAGCTCCTAATCCTGTTGTTATTGTTACCCAAATCACTCTAACTTCCTTGAGATGGAAAATTCTACTTTGAACAATTGCTCCCACGGCAGAGTTGACTCCTTGTGCTGTCACTGGAGGTGGAGAGAATCTTAAGAAGTTGTACATAACTGATGATTTTTTATAAGAAATTCAATTATTTTTGTTTAATATAGAATCATTAAGGTTCTGAAGAGGTCACTTACACTTGACTGCACTTTATGGGAGAAATTACGTGTTCAGCACCATTTCTAAATCTAAATAGTTGCTAAAAGCTTAGGACATCCTTTCTAAGAATATTAAAGGTCTACCTTATTCCACTCTAACTAAGGTCGAGGTTGTCAGGGCTGGCAGTCATACTCCTTTCCTGTAGGCGAGAACTTCATGGGAAGAGTGACAAAACAGTATTATCAGAGACTGGCTACAGCAGGCCGTTGGGATCCTCTGAGCTCAAGGGGCCAGACTATAGACCAGAAGAAAGATACAGGCATCTGGCAAGGAATGACTAAAAAAGAGGGTATTAAGTTTCCTTCTAGATTATTCTATTCAGTTAAAAATGGAAGTATCTGAGGCAGACAGTATTCAGGAACAAAGACTGAATGGCCGGCTAGATTCTCTGGTGCTGTAGTTATCGGGAATATGAACATATAATAAAGAGGAAAATTGTTACAGAGGAGCTAGCACTTCCTACAGCCTTGCTCATTACTCAGGTATATGAGTAAGGAACACAGACGCCAGGGCTCTTCTGTCAGTGAATTCTTACTGCCTAAGAAGGGTGAAGAGACTGCCTATGGCAGATGAGAAAGAGCCCATCCACGTTTTTGACATGTGTTTGGTTAGAAGCCTGGAGTCAAGTATGAGATTGAAAGGGTAAGATTCAGGGTGATTTTATTACTTGTTTATTTTCCGTCTGTGCCCAACAGCTCCACAGAACAGAGATTTACACAAAATAGACTGCTTTGTTCACTGCTGTGTCTCCAGTCCTTGGAGCAGCTGCTGGCATGTAGAAAGTGCTTGATAATTACTTGTGGAAAGGGTGAAGCATGGAATGAAAGGAGAATTGTGGAAAAGGCAGCAGGGTAAGCAAACAGTCATCGTAAGTGAGGAAGATACAGAATCTGGAGCTTCTGTGAACACTGAAAGTCACCCCCACAGCAAGAGAGTGTGCTCACAGGCCTAAACGGAATTCTTAAGGATGCTGGCCCTGCTCTCCCAGTGTTTGATGCTACTCTCTGATGACCCCCTAGGCATGTCCAACAAGCATTCTAATTAGCATCTGCTAATAAGGCCTGAATTACGTATATCTGAGCCCAACCTCCTCATCTATAAAATTGAAGTAATATATCTTTCAGGGTTGTTGTGACTATTACATTTCAGTAATACATGTGAAGTATGCAGGACTTGGCAATGATTAAGACTCAGCAAACAGTAGTTATTATTGTTATTATAAAATCATACAGATGGTTTATTTCCTTAAGGTTTGTTTTTAGATTGTTTTCCTAATTATTGGATGTTCATTGTGATTAGTTGTTTTGGAAAAATAAAAAGGCATGTTTTGCTTTAAAAAAATGAAAAAAAAAGGAAAGGAACAGTAGATAAACTTACTTGTGATATTGATCTTAGGTAAAATGTATGCTTTACAGAGCAAGCTGCGGAATATAGAATCAAGGCATTGATAGCTCTAGCCCCCT
The DNA here is from genome assembly GCF_009764315.1 of Trachypithecus francoisi. Lineage (NCBI taxonomy): Eukaryota > Metazoa > Chordata > Mammalia > Primates > Cercopithecidae > Trachypithecus > Trachypithecus francoisi. The sequence continues at coordinate 80,371,256 of NW_022681454.1, read as the reverse complement.
AAGAGTGAAGCAATACTAAAAATGTGGCATATTTGATAAGTATCACACATAAGGTAAAGCAGGGAAAAAAATTAAATCCCTAAGAAAAATGTGTTTAGCCAGTGTAACCTGTTGGACTGGGCTTGTTATTGTTGTTTTGTAGAGATGGGGTCTCACTATCTTGTCCAGGGGTCTTGAACTCCTGGCTTCAAGTGACCCTCTCTTTCAGCCTCCCAAGGTGTTGGGATTATAAGCGTGAGCCAACACATCAGGCCTGCGGGTTTTTTTTTTTTTTTTTTTTGAGAGTAGTTAATAGCAAGATAAAATAGAAAATACATAATTGGACCCAAAACAGGCTAAGAAAATGATCCTGCAATACTCTAACTGCCTGTTCCTGGGAGGTGTTTCCCAAGGGACTCCCAAGACTCCTAAGAGACCTCTACAAACAGATGGGTGTGGATAATACACCAGCAGTGTAGGCTTTCTAGGGGCTGAGGCAATGACACAGCCCACAGTCTTTCCTGTCTCTTCCATTTGAGGGTGCTCTGGGCTTGTCTTTACAAAAAGATGCATACACAAATATTTTTTCTTCTGTGTCATTAAAAGTTCATGCTTACATGACCTGTGATGAGTATTTCAAACATATATTAATAAAATGAAGTGCTTTTTCACAACTATTAGGAGACTCCATTTTTATGTACCATATCTCACTGAAAAGGTGTCTTGGGTGATTGATTGAAATTATTAATTCAGAAATAACAAGGTCAATCTTGCCAGACAGAAGACTGCAATAACACAAAATCAACATAGGATTCTGACATTTATCCTGGCACTGAACTGCATTGGGCTATGTTGTTAGGAACACAGTTTGAGTTAATTGGGATTAACTCAGTAAATCCCAATTATTTACACTCATAAAAGGATGAAACACACTTAATAAAACAAAATCACTAATCTGAAATCATGTTTATTTTCCCTTTGGAAAGCAATCAGAGATACATATTGAGATACATAAACTAATCTGAGTTGATTCCCCACCCCTCTTATTTCCCCGCTGCACACCTACCCAGGCCAGAAACCTACAGTTAATCAAGTCCCTCTTTATCGTCTTTACCCATGAGATCTCTTGTTCCCCAGTATCTGTCACCACTGTTTCTTCTCTGTCCCCTCATTTAGGTTCTCATCACCTCTGGATTACCTCTTGTCTTGTTCTGCTCAGAGCCATTGCACAGCACGGGTCCAAGGGGGCACTGTGTCATTTACACTGACTACAAAGTGAATGGTGTCCCTTGGGGTTGTCACTATAATGGCCTCGTCACCTGCGTTCCTTCATTTGCCCTCTTAGTCATCTTTTAATGCAAACATGGTAATGGTGTTCCATTTCTTAAAATCTTAAAAATTAATGGAAATGATAATGTTGAAGATGATAATAGATAATAGTAATGACAGTTAATGCCATGTGCCATGCACAATGCTAACCAAGCGTTTTACATTTGTTAATTTGTTTAGTTCTTACAGCAATTCTATGAGGCAGGCACTATGATTATTCCTGGTTTAGAGATGATGAGAGGATTACTCATCAGTGTTGAGTAATTTGCCCAAGGTCATACAATTTCTATGGCTCCTTTTCACTTGGAGGTGGAATAACCGTGGTTCAGAGCATGACTCGAACAGTGGCTTACCTGGGCTGAAACCTCATCAGCTGTTGAACATTATATGAGTTAGATCATGCAAAGTGGGTTTAGTGAGGCCCCCAAGTTAGCTCATGTTGTTATTATTAGTATTTCAGGACACAGCTCAAATTTTTTGGAGAGAATATGAGACATACAAAGTCCTTCATGACATGGTGCCTGCGTCTCCTTCCAGCTTTGTCTCTGGCCACAGACACCTTAGTATTTCACTTGTTTCCCCAAAGGACACTGCTGATGCACTTCCAATTTCTCTGCATACCTGAATCCTCTTCCTAGGACACTGTTTTTTTCTTTGATAGGTAAATATTGTTTACTCATGACACTTTGTCTGATCCCTCCATGGTGACAGAAGTGCTTTGTTACCCCAAAGCACACAGTGCCTTCTTCTATTACCTCGCCAGGTTTCTGACATGATATTTTTGCATATAGGTCTTCCTGCTGAACTGCGAGTTCTTAGAGAGCTGGGCCCAGCATTTGCCTATTACATAGCCTGTATTGGTGTGGTGCCTGGCATCTGGAAGACACTCAGCAAAATGCACAGAACCAGATTGAACTGGCATGGGGTTGGTTCAGTTTATAAATAAACTGAATTTAAAAAATTCACCTTCATTTTCTGTGGTCCACTGATTTAAGAGCATCTAATTATTTATTATCTGCTACAGGCAATGAAACAATTCTGGTTTGGATGTCTGACAATCTGAAATTAAAAACTTGACAACAGTGTTCTACTGATGAGAATAGTATAAACCTTGAAAATGCACTTACAATAAAGGATGGTTAGAATGTCAATTAACATACAAACTCACATGGAGCTGGTACATTCAGATGGAAACTAGTGAGAGAATAGTAAATTTGCTTTCTAAGAAAGATGAAGTCTCTTACCCTGCTTTAATTTTAGGCTTTAAGCCTTCTCACAGGGTATACACATCCCTCTATTAATTGAAAACATTGCTGGCTAACATATATGTCTCAATTTCAAAGCATTTTATAGTTCTATACTATACTTGGAAAATATTTTCCAATGGGCCTGTGGCTAACCTCTCATATTATGTCAGGGTCAGTGCTGAGTAGAGGGTTATTAGAAGATAAATTCAAGAGAACTGGTATTTTTTTCTAAGAAAACAGGAAGGGCATTGCTAGAAAGGACCAAGGCGCTTAGTTTAGAGAAGAAAATCAAGACCCAGAAGGTTAAATGACTTCCTCAAATCACACAGCCTTCAGGCAGGGGCAATACCACACAGGAAAGCCTTGAATCAAAAAGAATTTGGAAGGGGTACAGGGTGAGACAGGAGAGATGGTCAGGGCTTGGAGAGCCACTACCAGGGGTTTAGATTATATTCTAAGATGAATGGGCAGCAGTTGAAGGATGTCATGCAGGGAAATGCTAGGATCTGGTCTGTGTTATCAAATATAAATACCCTACTACTGTTGGGAGAAGGACCAGCTGGAGGTTCTTACAATGTGCAGACATGTGATGATGGGGGCCCAGGTGAGAATGTGACAGTGGAACTGGAAAGAAGGAAATGGATTTGGGATGTATTTTAGAATTAGAATCAAGAGGACTTACGGACGGTAAGGAAGAGGAATGGATCAAGGATGACTCTTATGTTTCTGGTGTGGGTGGATAATGGTACTGTTTATGAGCTGGAAAGATATGAGAGCAAGGAACCAAGATTCTGACTTTGGACATGTGGTTCTGGGAGGCCAGAAGTGGAAGCCATACAATGGAGGCTGCACTGCATGGTGTCTGTCACAGCATAAGCATAATGGTTGGTGGTTACTGTCACTGTAACTATCTCCATCACCCAAGTAGAATTACTATAGTGAAGGGGAAACAGATCAGAATTGTGATGTAGTTTGTACAAGGGCTAGTTTGACTACATAATGAATGGTAGACACATTTATTGGTAAATTGATGCAGATGTCTTGAATATTGGGTATAAATAGGCATTCATTGAAATGACACTGATTTTGATGACTCTTCTATTACTGATGACCTAAATCTCATGCAGAATTTGTTACCAAATTTTTCTACTCCAAAGTAAGCAGTTTTAACTTATAATAAACTTCTTATCAGTATAAATACTAGCATTCCTATTGATAGCTGATTGTTTGGATGTTATTTATCCAATCTCTAAAAATTGATTCATTTATAAGATAGTTGAAATTGTCTTCCACTGTCAGTGGAAACTGAATATCACTTAAGAGAATATGCCTGATATTGTTTTGAAGCATGTTGATTTTCAGCCAACTATGTGCTCAGACACTCCTCTACTGCTCTCTACTGTCCATAATTACTCAGCAGATCTTTAAGTTTGCACATGTAGCAATCCACTGGGGAAGAAATAAAAACCTTTACTTTATCTATACTTCATCCCAATTTATTTTGGGAGATGTACATGCCATAAGTAGTCAAAATAATAATCCATCTGGAGCAGTAAATATTTTCAGAAAATCCATCCTCAGGGATTTCCAGTGGGCATTATTTACAATCATGATTCTCCAACCTCTCAGAGAGGTTATTTTTATTGAGTTCCAATGTAAACTACTTGGTCCCTTGCTTTGTTGTGCTGGCTTTTGACAGTGTTATGGTTCAACCTATACAAGTGATTATTTCAGTGCTTTCACAGTAAGACCTGGATGCTTACCAGATAACATAATCTACAACGTGCACAAATAAAGGAACGATAACTCCTTGCCTAGCCACATGCACCAGATCTGATAACACCAAATTCAACGTTCAATGTATATATTTGTCATTTCCAACACCCATAGAATCAGATTTTTAAGGATGGATACAACTAAAAATCACAGTACAGCAGAGAATTGCAGTGATATTTATGACTCTTGTGTTAAGTGTTTCCAAGAGAAGGAAAGCCACATTTTAAAGCAGTCAAAATAATTTAAAAGCTGTAACTGTGTGTGTATATGTGTATGCACAAATGTTCAAAGGAGATATATTTACCTTAGTTTAGTGGGGATTTATCTCAAATACCAATATCTAAATCAAGCTGTGTGTTGGACTGGGTCTTACAATATACTTAAATAAATAAATAAATAAACTGCATGAACAGCCTACATTTTCTAGACAAGTGCTATTTTTCTTTATTTACAGAATAAAGTGGTCTGTTCCCAGTTCCAGGAGCTGAGAACTCAGTTTCCAGGGGCTCTTCAGTAATTTGCCTATTCTAATTTATAGAACCTAACAATTCTCATGTTTAAGACTTTGAAACCCATCTACATAATGAAAATAGTGCCCTCTGCTGGAAAAAATCAAGAAGAACTAGAGTCACAAACCCTCTTCTTTCTCGTTCTGGTTTCATTATACCTGGAATATGGAAAAGAAATATTTGTATTTGTTTTAGGAGTTAACTTTGCCTACACCCTTATTAAGACAGATGCTCCATCAATCTCTTCAATCCTGGAGAATTTAGGCTGTTTTGCTGAACATGTCTTTTCCGAAGAGAAAGCCTCACCCCAAATACTGACTCCACATAGTTTTTGACTGAGTAAGTAGGGTTATTAGTTTACCACGTCTCTGCAAAGCAGGTGGAGTACCTGTGTACATGAAGGAGAATGTAAGAGAATGGTGGATTGTTCAAAAACTTCTCGGGTCTACTCATTGCCCCTGCCTGGTTCCCAAACAGGAAGCCACTAGGGTAGTAAATATAACCCCAGTGGGTGAGTTACTCCAAGGGCACCTTTTGTAAAACTCTAACTTTGGGAGAGGTGGAGGCTACATTGGATATATTAATAGTAAAACAAAAGGGTTGAAGTTGAAGAACATTTACAATATTAAAACCATTGACATAACATGATAAAGAATTTGAGTGTTGTCTTTAATAGGAATTTTTTCTGCTGCTCTATAAAATAATGACCTCAACACTGTGCCACAAAGCCACCATTGTCAAGGGTGCTCTATAAACACTACTATGAGTATCCAACCCAATTTTAATTCTTTATCAGGGAAACAAAAGAGTCACAAGGTGACTGACAGTGGAATCAAATGCTTTCCAATAGGACTAGACTCATAAAAGAGCTTACAAAGATTTAAGTTCTTCTGAAACCAGGGCCCCTTTGGTGTATATATGACCTAAGAGTGACCATTATATAATAGAATGAATGGGAAACTGCCTGATCACCATGAATCCTAAACAAGTCTAAGTAATTCTTCTTGTTGAATCATCAATGACAAATCCTTAGGTCAGCAGAGGCCTGAAGTCATCTGTCATCCAAATATAAGGGGAGAGAGGCACATAAAGCCATGTGCAATGTTTAACCTCAGGTTCCAAGTATTTAATTTTGAGTCTTCTTTTCCTCATGGACTGTCTTCAACTTTCCAAAACAAATTTAATGAAATGCAGCTGGATTCTGTACGCTTTCCAATAATGCAGGAGATAGGAAAAATGATTTTGCTTACTTGTCTACACCTTTTATACGCTAAAGTGTGAATGAACTATCAAAATCTACTGAAACTTATTAAGCTGAAGTCTGTCGCCAGTAACACATTTTATAGCTTTTAAAAGAAAAGCTATGGGGAATTTTGAGTAGGACATGGGTATTTAAAAACACAGTGCAATCATTTAATTGGGAGCTGTACCCCTAAGCTTCAGACAATTTAAGTTTTAAAATTTCTCTTGGGGTTTTAAGGGCATTGATCACAAAATACTTATTTGATATTGTTTGGCTGTGTGACTGCTCCTTGGCAGTAAGGGTCATCCTTGTCCTGCTCCCTCCCAGGTATGAAGAGTGGGACATGGTATTCAGCATGTGTTAGTGAAAACACAGAAACAGCGAGCATTCTTCTGAGTACAGTTTTAGGACCTTTCTGCTGCAGTGAAGTCATTTTGGTTATTTCCAGTAAATATTTCTTTCATTTGGCACCATGCTTAGCTCCTTATTTTATTAATTAGCATTATGTTTCATTCCAAATACTAAAATAGAAGCCTTTCAAGTTATTGAGGATCCCAAATGCATTTATAATAAAATGCTAATATCATCTCTGTAACTTTGGGGATTTTGGTGTTGATAAATTTGAGGGTGCTTTGGAGAGGTTTCTAGCACCATATAGCAGCATATTATAAAACCATGGCAGTTTTATTCTATTAAGAAATCACACCCCCAGAGGTGAAAAATTTCCTTTGGAAGATTGCAAAAGGCCAGATGCAAATTTTTTGCTTAAGAAATTGATACAGGAATATAAATATCAAATGTTTATGATTTTAGAAGGTCCAAATATCTGTCTGGAATTCTGGGTCGAAGTTAGTAGGTTAGGGTCAAGTTTTTTTGAAAGTTTCTCCAAATATGCAACAGATGACACTTTGCAATTCCAGCTGTGTTCACCTACTCTAGAACAAAGCCCTACATGTACTAGGAAATTTCCAGTCAGATAAGAAAGACACCAAAGAGAATGGGTAGATTGGTGGGATGTGAGTATGTGGACATTTTTTTTAAAGTGCTGAACAAATCACCAAGAAGTAATTTCGTCAAAGACACTGAGAGGACAGAATTAGCGTACAATCCCTCTATATATTCTGTTTTTGCACCTGTCCCCCCGTGATGTCGGAGTCAAGTAGATCTCATGTTAACTGGTTCCCTGGCTTTGGTAGGTGCCTGGGGCTGGAGGCTGGCTTCCACTTCTTCCCCCCAGAGCTGATCCTCTTTGCACCATGAGAATTACTTCCCCACCTTTCTTCCCTCTGTCCATTCCCTGAGCAATTTAGAGGGGGAAAAATGTGTAAAGTTTTTTTTTTTTTTTTTTTTTTTTTTTTAGTCATTGATTGTATGTAAAATTTAAAAACTTCTTGTATCCTCCACTTTGGTATTAAGGGAAAGCTCAATGATAAGAATCTAATTCTGCAACATTTGTGGCTATTAATGATGGTGCAAGTTCAAAATTACTCTGAGCGTGTGATAGAAGTCAATAAGTATTCTCTCAGCAACTACTGTGGGCTGGATGTTACAGGGGATGAAGAGAGAAGAAAGACACTACCTTCATCTCAAGCTTAGGATCTTCATGAAATTCTTTTTTTTGAGACGGAGTCTTGCTCTGTTGCCCAGGCTGGAGTGCAGTGGTGCAATATTGGCTCACTGCAAGGCTCCTGGGTTCACACCATTCTCCTGCCTCAGCCTCCCGAGTAGCTGGGACTACAGGCGCCCACCATCACGCCTGGCTAATTTTTTTGTATTTTTAGTGGCGATGAGGTTTCACTGAGTTAGCCAGGATGGTCTCGATCTCCTGACCTCGTGATCCGCCTGCCTTGGCCTAGCAAAGTGCTAGGATTACAGACGTGAGCCACTGAGCCCGACATGGGATTCTTAAAGTACCTAATTTAAGTTCTTAAATTTCTAGACTACAAGAAAGAATTCAGTAGTTGTGATAAATGAGGTTAAGATTCTAGGCCATATGATATTGACAATATTTGAACATTTTTATCTATAAAATGGAGTTTCATGTGGCTCAGCCTAATACTTGGTGAGAATTTAGAGCTTGATACATAATGTTCTGTAATTTTTAGTTGCAAAATAAATGTAGTTTGAAAGGATTTTTAAAATAAATGACCTATGTATCACTCCCTTTCCCCTTTTGTTGTAGTTATTTAGTATCATTTGTTTTTCTAAAATATAAATGAGCAAATTTCAAATGGCCATTCCTTTCTTCACAAACTTTCCACCTCAGAACAATGCTTTTCTAGACCTTGCTCTCCTTTTCATCTCCTTTTCCTTGACGTCTCCAGAGCACGAGTTCCTCTGGAGTGTCTCTTTAAACAGAGTTCATGGAAAGGTGAGCCATTTCACCAAAGAAAGGGGAGAGTAAAGGACTGGCAATGTGCCATTATCATCAGAGCCTCTTGTAAATCAGAATATGTGATAAGTTCTTCACTGAACTAACTCCAAGCAGTAGTATCTCTGTTCAGATTCATTTATCTCAATTTTTTTCATTTACTTGAATTATTTTTGTGCTTTTTACATTGTTAACTGAGATGGCAATGGTACACACAACTATTCTGCTATCCACAAAAATAAAACGACACATAAAACGCCGCAATGCAATTCCCTCTCATCGAACTGATCAACTGTAATAGCTAGGGTATCATTTCCCCCATGTAGAGGAACTGCAGGTGAGACAGCACAAGCAATGGGTGTCTCAGAAGATCCTACCAAAGTGCATATTAACAGAAAGTGCCAGGTTGAAACATCTGCCAAGATCAGAGAGTGTGACGCCAGCTCATTACAGTGTCAGACAAGTAAGGACTTTCCGGTGCTTCCCTAAACTCTAACCTTGCAAGGGGTCAGAACCTACAATTCATCAGCTGTGGGAGGAGAAGGAGAATCCTTATGTGAGGGAGACAGAAGGAGCCAGACACGCCTCCTGTCATCAACTGCAGCACACAGAAGCTGGGAGACAGAAAATGCATTAACCGTAAATCACACTCTGAGTTTTGACTATGACATGGAGTTGGACTTACATATTAGCAAATTAAGACTGTTTGTATTTCTTAAGGATGAACAGAAAAGTTATGGCCTCACCCAAATATTCATCCTGAGGTAGGGGAAGAACTGGGTCCCATTGAATAATTTAAAGAAATAGTGAAAAACAAAATAACATTGCTTTAGGACCTGATCTTATGAACCACATTTGTCCAATGTCCTGGTTATACAGCTTAGAGGTCTCTGTGTCCTTGGGCTGCAAAATGGCAAGTTTGAGGGATGAGGTCTGAGGGAGAATGACCGCTGCTGACTGTTGGGTTTTTGAACGTCAAAAATTCAGGTTTCAACCATCGAGACCTTTCTTTTTATAGCCTGGATCCCCCTTAATTCGTTACCTCAACCATCAGGTACAGATGAAGACATCTTCTGAGGGACGCCAAACCTCCATTTTAATAGTACTTCATGAGGCTGCAATTGAATTTATTCCATTTCTGTACTTGTTTTCACTGAGGTACACTGACTCAGAGGCAATACAGGAATACATTTCCATTTCACTATAGGATACAACCACTCTAGCAAGCTTTTCTGTTGATTATTTTCCTTTCTTGCTCTAATATAATCTTGCTGTCTCCCCCACCTTTTCGATGAATACAACGATATTAATACTTCTTCATTACTATAAAGATATGTGTGACTATTTGCTGTTGCATGAAAATGATAATTGCTACAATGTGTTGACTATCTACCTGTTTCAAATACTTTATATATTTTATCCCTAATAGTTATAATAGTCCTGGGGGAAAAAAGTGGCAGTATCTCCATTTTATAGAAAGAGAAACCTCAACAAAGAACATCAGAGTTGCTCCAGTTTATAAAGTTGTAACATCAGGTAGTCCAAACTCTCACCAGGGTGTGTTTAATCCCTGGTTCATTTGTTTCTGTAGGATGAACACAGGGGGCAATCATTGCACAAATGGAACAAGAAACTTGGATGATGTCCCTAGTTATGTGACTAATTTGTGGATTATTTCATTAGTCCTTTAACCATGTTTGGTGAAATAAAAACCATGCTATGCCCATCAATTTCTCCTAAAGGGATGTTATAAGACTGACATCCTAAGGAAAGATGATGGATAAAGCATCCTAAGGAAAGGTGATGGAAAGAGTCTTATTAACAGAATAACTTCAGTTTTGTCTCTATTCATACTATAATTTCCTTTAATATTATATTATAGTGTTTCAGTATTTGAAATGTTATAGCTTAGGAGTTCAACTTATGATAAAGACACTCTGTAATTTTCCCTAGTTTGCCCATTTCAAATGTAATTCAAAGAAAGAATAGAATGCCAGTGGAATGCTTACGGTAGTGACTTCAAAGGAGTTCAGAAATTTCTATCAGACAAAACCTTTGCTCCCTTATTTACATAAAATAGACATCATCTAATAATGTATGTTTCTCACTTTGGCATTGGATTCCATTCACCTTGATTCCTGTTTTCATTTCTTTCATTCTACTGTCTTCCCAATCTGCCCGATGTATTTTGTTTTCTCAAAACTCTGTCTGTTCTGTTGGTTGCTAATGAGTTTTCTCCCTCTGCTCCCTTCTTTCCTTTTACCTCCTAATGCCCCCTCCCACCATCTCTGCTTACGTGTTTCTAGTCCTGCTGTTCACCTCCCTTAGTTTTCCTTCTTTGACTCTCTTCCTCTGTCTACACTCTACACATTCTGGCATCATCTCTCTCCTTCCTTCTCTCCCATCCTTCATGCCTCCTTCAATTTTTCCTCATTACTGCTGCATGTATAAATAGGCTTGAGGCAAGCTATCACTTACGCACATGCTCTCAGATAATCTCCTGCTGTATCTCACAGACAGTAGTTAACTGCAGCAGCAAATGTAACATGCTCATTTATTATCTTCTTAGAAGGAGTGCTGAAGCAGGGGTCAAAAATGAAAGAGACATCTCACAAGATTCAGTGGCTTCTGAAGAATGAGCTGGTGATAAGAAGAAAGCTGTTTTCTTACATTTAAGATCGACTGAAAACATGTTTCTAATGAGACAAAGCTGCTGCAAAATATAAAGCTCTGAATGATATTAATCTCTGTCTTCCAAATGTGTTCTCATTAGTCTCATTTCACTATTACAATTAATAATAAGTTATTGCTAGAAATGTACAATATGCCAGCCTTTCAGTGTTACTTTTTAATATTTAAAGTGAATTATCTAATTCAGGGATCTTCCTATGGCTGTACCATTTGTGTACTAAATTAAGGAGACCAGTCAATGGGGAAAGCTGAGGCTGCTTGCTAAGCCATAGGTGGAGGCTAGCATTATTCTCATTTTCAGGTGAAGAGAATGAGGTGCAGATGGTTTAAGCAACTTGCCCAAGTGGAAGAACCATGTAAGTACAAAACTGGGTATTTGGGGACTTGAAATGACAAATGTATAATATACTGTCCAGTATAGCATTCTCTTACTAAAGCACACACAAATTGAGGGCAGGTACTCTGTCTATCTTGTTCCTCCTGGTTGCTACCAGTTTTAGAATAAAGAAAAAAAAATCAGGGTAAAAGTCATGAAACATTTAAAGAATTGGTCTTTCCAACAAAAGAGAAATGCAGTAACTCTTACGCATCAGTTTAATCTTCACTTCCATCAGACCCTGGGCTGAGGTCGTGGTGGAGAATGTGGGAAAGTCTAGACTGACCCACCTGGACACGGAGCACACCTGGCTGTAGCTGGACAATGCGAGGCAGGCCCTTCGGTGTGCAAATTCAGATCCTGTGATGAGGAGTACAGAGCAGGACAGGGATGGGGAAGGAAGTCCGCTGAGAGGTACTAGAGGGTATTCTGTGGGCAGAAAGGGGGCTGAGTAGATCCGGCCTGCAGGGAAGCTTGTTTTCAAGTTAATATGGTGAGACATGGGAGATAGATGTTGGTGTTCAGTATGCTTGGGGAGAGGTAATAACAATATTGACATGCACTAAATGTCATACCTGTCTGAAGCACTTTGTGTTACCTCATTTCATCCTCACCAGAATCTCTGGGATTGGTATGATTCCTCCTACCTAAAGAACATTGAAGTAAGTTGTCAAAGTTTTAATAACAGTAAAAAGGTACACTGTAGAGTCACTCCCAGTTATGTTGATTTCAAAGTCCACATTTTTGCCCTTCTACCTTAGGAGGAGGGATTGGGGTTCAGGGGAGAACCCCTACCACCAACTGGGCTAGGGGAAGGATGGAAGGTTTCTAAACCTGGAGGATCAGGGAAATTACACAGGTTTTGAGGATGGGCTTGGCCTTGGGGAACACGACTGGCACCCAGAGACAAAGTTCAGTGAAGGCTCAGGGAGAGGAGTTGGATTATGGATGCACCACATCTGAGCAGAACAGCCTCAACACGACTTGACATTGCTCCACCCAACTCCCAAATGATGGAAGTGGCTTGAATTCTCTCTGGATAAGAAGAATATTGGTTATGAAACTGGGGTTGTAGCTGTAGCTGTGGAAATGGGAGGCTGTGTAGCAAGGAAGTCATTCTGCCATTGCATTTTGAGTTGATTGTTTTATCTGCCACTATCTGTCTCAAAGTGATCTTGGATCATTTTGGAACGAGGTAGGGTATAAACTTAAAAAATGTACATGTCTATATAGTGGATACATTTCCCCTAAGCAGCCTTAAAATGTGTGTGTATGTTTTTCTTAAGTATGTTTTTTAATTTAATTGAATATTTTATTTATGTGCGGCAACTAAATCATCAGAATACTTTCAGTGGCTCACTAGGATGCATACCTAGAAGCAGCTCCCTGTTTTAGTCTCAAGTGTGTTTGTAGGTTCCATACAATTTTTTACTTATATTGTTTATCTCTTCAAAATAACCGCTTCAAGAAAACTGAAGAAACAAAGACAGTGGCAAGGCGCTGGCATACAGGGTGAAATTAAAATGCTACTCCACTCATACCAGGCAAAAGGTGGCAATATTGCTGGATTTTCACCCCAAGTTCCCAAATTCCGATGATAAAAATGGTTATAAAATTAATTAGAATCACTGTAACTCTCTAGCACAGGTACTTTTATTTTGACACAAAAATTATTTATAGACTGTTTTGTACGTAGTAATAAATAGCCTCAGAAAAAGGCTCTGGAGACAGATGGAAGTGTGGGAGATACTGGGGTTGTCAAAACGATGACTGGGGGCGTGAACTGCAGGTCTTGGCAGTGTCATGGTGAGGAGAACGAAGTGCAGACTGCCTTGCTTGGCCCCCAGCCCTCCTCCCAGCCCTAAGGTTGGTCCCACTCTAGACAGCTGGGTTTGGAGCTGCTCCTGTTCAGGGGCAACTCTCCACAGGCCAGGAGTGGGGCTGTTCCTGGGGCATCCTCAGGCCAGCAGTTCCTCTGAATGTTTGGGGAAGAAATGAAGACACCTGAAGGGCTGTGGATCACAGCTGGGTGTTCCTGAGGGAGCCCAAGCATTCTGGGCAAGTCCTGGATGAACTCTGACCAAACCTAGAGGATCCCTTGTTTTTCTTAACACTGCCTTGCTACTTCAGTTTTCTTCAAAACCCTAACATTTCACTAGCCTCTTATACTGCCTCGGACCACCCTGAAATTATGAGAGGGGAAGTGGCAAGAGCAGGGGACTTGGTGCCAGAGAACGGGATTCTACTTCTAGCTATGCTGATCTTGACCTTGAGCAAGTCAATTTAACATTGCCCAAGTCAGTGCCATGAGTGCCCTACCTGTCAAATAGAGGGTGGATGGCAAGCCCCACTGGTCAGTGAGGGATCTGGAGATCATCTGGCCCATTTGACACAGGGACCTTGTTTTAGAGATGAGTAAATCAAGGTATCAAACAGCCCCGTGCTCCCCTGGACTCTCAGGTCATGTGGGGACTATGCTTGAACTCCAGGGCTCTTGCCCTTCCTCTACTCCACTCGACAGATATACCACACTGTTGGTGATTAAAGTCCTGTCAGTTGTGAGGCTCCATGGAGCAATTTAGACCGACAATGACATAGTTTCTGTCCTCACTGTTTGCAATGCAAAAACATTCCCTCATTAACAACATGAAAGAATGAGAGTATCTACATCTTCATAAAATCATACACTGTATTTATCATCATCACCACCATCATCATCATCATAAAAAAAGCCTTACAAACACCTACTGTGTTAATGATACCAACCAACATCTGTTGCTAGAGAGGAAATTAATTTCCTTACAAATAATAGCTATGTAGGAAAGAAAGCAAACTGATACCACAGAGCAGCAGGGATTGGTTTCATGGAAGACAATTTTTCCATGAACCGGGGGGTGGGGTAGGGATGGTTTCAGGATGATTCAAGTGCATTACATTTACTGTGTACTTGATTTCTGTTATTATTACATTTTAATACATAAGGAAGTAACTATAAAACTTACCAGAATGTATAATCAGTGGGAACCCTGAGCTTCTTTTCCTGCAACTACATGGTCCCATCTGGGAGTGATGGGAGACAGTGAAAGATCATCAGGCATTAGATTCTCACAAGGAGTGTGGAACCTAGATCCCTCGCATAGGCAGTTCACAATAGGGTTCGCTATGATAATTCTCCTATGAGAATCTAATGCTGCTGCTGATCTGACAGGAGGCGGAGCTCAGGTGGTAATGCTCCCTTGTCCACTGCTCACCTCCTGCTGTGCAGCCTGGTTCCAAACAGGCTGTGGACCAGTGTTAGTCTGTGACCCAGGAACTGGGGACCCTTGCCCTAGAGCAATATTGTGTTTACTCGTGTCTTCTATTCTAGATTCAGTTTCTTAAGAGCAAGAACTGAGTCATTTCTGTTTGACCAGTATGTAGCATCATGCCTGGTCTGAGTAAGAGGAATGAAGATTATGGATAATCCAAAAGCTTTCAATCTCCTTTCATGTCTTTCACAATAAACCTTTGTTGAAGATTGCTGTAGAAGTAATGCCTGCTTTGAGGAACTAAAACCTTTCTTGACACCATCACAAGGAAAGGGGCAAAGGGCAAAGAAAGAGTGGCAGAAGGAAAAGGAGATGGGGAGGTGTTGAAAATTCTAAACAGCAGGGTGGTTATAAGTGGATCATCATGGTATTCCATGTGCATTCCACTGCTGTGTTATGTCCCACATATGAGGTCTGAGGGTGCCCTATTACCTCCTGGTCTAAAACCCAGTAATGAACAAGAGTCCCATATTAGCTTGTGAATCCTTAGTGGTGGCAAAGAGGAAGACTGGTCCTGCTGATGGCAGTAAAACTGGGCTCTCTGTCAATGCGAGATCTATCCAGAGTGTCACTCTCTGCCTGGGCAACATTAAACAAATGATTAAAATCTTGATACTGCCTTTTGAGTCACGTTCTTCCTCAATCTCTAGTTCAAAGAGAATAAAGCCTAAACAAAAACTCATCTCAATTATGGAAGTTTTTTCCTCACAAATTTACACCCCATGAGTCAGTCAGGGACAAGACTTACTTGAAATCCTACATGCTGAAAGACACAGGGGGATGCACAAGAGCATGCCTTTCCAAGTCTCTCTAGCCATAGGGACCCCACTGCCTCCCAGAGCTTGAGCAAGGAGATCTTGGTGACTGTATGTGCAGACGATAACAGAGCAATGATAAAAACCCTCCAGCTGGAGTGGAGTTGCCTGACCGTCACTGGAGCCTCCAGCCCTGTTTACTGTGCGGGGCACATTGGAAACACATTGGTGTTATTTTCCCTTTTTAAATGCGTTTTATGTTTCGCTTTCAAGTTGTCCCAGTTACTGTGTCATGGCATCATCACATACCAACTCAATGTGTTTCATGTTCATTTGGAGAGAACATTCCCTCCCTTCCCCTTCTGAGAAATAAAAAGGAAGATGCTGGTGTTGTGGATACGCAGCTATAGGAGTATATGGGGCTTGGGATGAGAAGAGGGAGAACAAAATGAAATTCTAACTAATCTGGCCCATCTCATCTCAGAAAACCAGAACTCTATGAATGATTTATGATTCTCCTGACCCTCACAGCAATGCAGATTGTGGCTCTTGCCAAGAACAAATTAGGCTGTCTGCATCTGTTACTTTTCCCAACCGAGAAAATCTCCTTGTGTGAGGAAGGAGCGAGGTCAGCAACCAGGACAAAGGATCAACCCAAGAGAAGGAAAAGATAAGGCTGCATTCCAGTGCTTCTATTGGAAACGCGACTCATTGGAAGCAAAATCAAGTCTTCTTTCAAAACTCAGAATGAGCACTTGGTTGCATGTGTGCATCTAAAATACTCAGAATAAAAAACAAAATAGAATACTCAGAATAGCAGTGCCATCTCTTATCTTGCTTCAGGGGCATGCATGACTCCAGGCCAGCTATTGACTAGGTTTGGCTCAGGTAACACTGACCTTATTCCCCTAGACTAAGGGTACCTCTCCATGCCACAGCCCTGGACATCTTTAGGACTGAACCCACCCGCACCCACTTCAGAACTTTTCCCTTAGGCTCCTGCTATGTCCAATGAGTGGTTATTGTTGGCTCCATGTGTAGCTTTTGAAAGGAGCTTGAGGTTTCCCTCCTCCCACTCAAGCCCCAAAAGGAAGGCCCCCTGCACTTGGATCAAGGGATCAAAGAGCTCTCGGGAAAACACAGGAGGGGCCTGGTGTTAGGGGCAACTGGAACTTTCCGTGGCAGGAACAAAAAGGCGAAAAAGCCTATTGTAGTGTGTCCTCTCATCCTTCCCAGGAGCAGGTGCAGAAAGACAAGCCTCCTACTTGTAGGGGGCCCACTTTGGAGTAGAACCAGGGGATGGGAGGTCTGGAGTGGATAAGGCCATCAGGTGTGGTCTAGTGTTCAGAGAAAGGCTTTCTAAGATTGCCTTTTCATTTTGTTGCTGGCCTAGGCAATAGTAAAGCATCAAAAAGGCTAACCTCAGGGTTTAGGCCTGGGGAAAACAGGTCCCTTCACCTCAGAGAAAATAGATTTTAGGCAAAAACAGACCCAGAGGCTTCTATATTGTGTAAACCCCCCCACCAATCCAGACAGTCAGATAAGGAATTAGGGCCAAACCCCAGCTATTTGATGAGGAGTCTGTCCTTGCCCAGAGGGTCTTCTATGCCTAGATCCCTGGCAGCCCTTGGACTCTGGGATTTGGCATGTGGTAAAAATATCTTCTCAAGAGACACACAATTGAAAGTTAAGATAGTCTGGCTTGGTCTGACTACTAATCAAGAGTAGTGACATCATTTTTCTTATATTCTTCCTTATTAGATGATCTAATTCTTTCAAATACCTGGTAGAATATTGGTATAAATGCAAGGGACTTTTGAGTGGACGAAACCCAACCCCTTCATTTTACAGATGGTTAAGTTAGGATTCAGAGAGATTATTTCTCTAGGCTAGGTCACCCTGCTAGTTAGTGGTGAAACTGAGACTAGCGCACAAGGAAAGCCGCAGTCATTGGCAAGGCCTGGGAGGATGATGATAATAATAATAATAATAATAAAAACACGTAACACTGAAGGGGCAAAATCTTAGCAATCAACCCTCAGATACTCAGTAAGTTCCTACTATGTGCCAGCCACTGCAAGGCTGAAGTGTGAGGTCAGACAGACATAGCCACTGACCTCACAGGAGATATAAAATGCTGTAAGTACCAAACAACAAGAAATGGAAGCAAGGCTAGTTTTCCTTCAAAGAAGAATGGGTGCTTTGCATCATGAGAAACTTGTAGGTACCTTGGCCAACTGTGTATTCAGCCATCAGAGTACCTCAGTGATAAGAGATTAAATCTTTCCTATTCATATATTTGAACATATTACTTCCACATTCATGAAAATGAAAGGGAAAGTTAATTTCAAAAGAAGTATCTCAATTGTGCTAATGCCAGCCCCTTTAGCTCCAGCTGGAGAAACAATTGTAGGTGTGGAGCCACACTTCTCCGTAGTCAGGAGGAACTCCTTCTTGGTAAGATCACCCAAAAAGAAGACTGATGCTCAACCACAGCTGACATGAACGACAGAGTCACAAACGGACTGTGCATTTACTCCTGACTCTGCAAAAATGAAAAACAAGAGTGATGCTTCAAAATACTAAAGGAAATACTTTTGAGTAATAATCAAAAATAATAATAATGATAATATTAACAATAATGACATGGTATGCCATTAAAATACTGTTTAGACTAAAACACATTTTGGGGTATTATGATCCATTCCAACAGTCCCTGAGCTACAGGGTTGGAGAACAAACTTCCATGAAAATAAACCCTCATCTGGGGCAAAACCCACCTTATCCTTTTCAGTAAATCCAGCCAAATGTATGTTTCCTACTATTTCCCTTTGAAATTTAATTTGAGGGCATTTTGAATGAGCAACAAGGGTTAATACATGGAGTTGACTTTTAAAGAATTGGATGATTATTCCTTTCAAGAACATAAGATGAGCCTTCAAGGGTGTCGACAAGTAAAATCCCTGGGGACCTGCTTTAACTGATTGACAAGGACTACATATAATTAGCACCCTGATTGCCTATACCCTAAAACCTTGTTTACACCAATCAATTGCTTTGACTCCCTAATTTCACAGGACAAAAGAGGCTTCAGTCCAATACCAGTGTGAATGATGATGAGTCTACTCAAAATTAGTAGACTGTGAATGAATTCATTTGTATTCCATTTAATAACTCTCATCAGATTGCAGTTCTGTTCCTCTTGCCCAGAGGTAGTGTGTTACTAAAATGCTTGGGGGCAGGAAGGAGGTGACACAAATCAGAGGGAACTGTAGGAGATCTCAACATGAGAGGGGCATTTATTTTTCTTTGTTTTGGTTTTTGCCTTGATGAAAAATTTGTAAAAACAAATTGGACTATGATATTTCACATTCAACCCAGCTGATTGTGTGTCTGACAGGACCTGGTATGTGTGGAGGGCAGGGGCATCAAGGTAAAATGTGCGAAGGGTCATGTTTCCCCTGCCAACCCCTATTAAATACTGTTTGACATTCTCATCCATTTGACTATCAGCTTTACATTTCATGCCTGCTTCTCTAATATTGTTTTTGGGTAAACCACGACTTTTTTGAAATCACCAAAAGAGAAGACCACCTGTTGCATTATGATCATCACGGTTCAAGGTCAGGTCACTGTGAGAGTCCAATGAGGTGTCAAAGACGAGTTCCTTGTTGTCCTCACTGATCCTCCTGGGCTGTTCTGTGCAGTGGGAAGGATGGCAGTCGCTGAGCTGCTGAGACACTGGGCAGTCTCCTTGGGTTGGCATTTCTCCTGCGGTCTATTTATTTACCTGTGTGTTCCACACAAGCCAGGGAGCTCCTCAGGGAATGCATTTTCCTAATCTTTGCACTCCTGTCCAGCAAGCCCCCAGCACAGTGCCTGGGGCATAGCAGATGCTCACTAAATAGTGGGACTGGATGATGGGATGTTGTGGGAGGCAGTGACTGCAAACTCAAGTGCTTTCACAGGGTGCTGCCTTTGCTCCCTTTGGTATCCAGTCTGAGGAGAGCACAGGTTGAGAAAGGCCAGAAGAGCCTTGTACCTGGAAGACCCATTAAGTGGCCAGGTGATAGTAGACACTTGAGTTCTGTTGGAGGCCCCAAACAGATTTTGCTCCCTGTATCTAAAAATCAAAAGATTTCATATACAAATAGAGACTTCCAGCTTCTCTTGGAAAACTAGATACTACAAAATTCGGCCCACATTCCAAGTCAGCATCAAGTGGCTGGAGCTGCTCCCTTTAGATGGGACACAGTCTCCAATCATCCACCATTCACGTTTATACTATCTGTGTGGCTCCTTGAGGCATCTGACTTTGCACCTATTCTACTGGAGGACAGGTTAGAAATCCAGCCAGATTGTGTACAGAGGAGCCAGGGGAACCATAAGCTGAGTCCTGAGTTCCAAAGTTCCCAGGCCATAGCACCAAGCATCACGTCACCCAGAGTCTTGGCCTATCTTCCAGGCCAGCCTGCTGTCCCTGGTCCTTGCTGTGGGTATCCTTTGAACAGGTTTGGTAGATTTGTACCAGTAGAGAGAAGCAAGAGTTCCTCATGGGAAGGGCAACCAGTTGTTGAGGACCTGTTACACTAACATAGCAACCACTCAACATATGCTTGTTGATTGACAGGAGGCGGAGGTCAGGCAGTAAAAAAGGGTCTTTGCCTACCACTCACCTCCTGCTGTACGGCCTGGTTCCTAACAGGCCACAAACCTATACCAGTCCATGGCCTGGGAGTTGGGGACCCCTGCTCTAGAAAGATCTAGCATTCTTCTAGCACTGAAGTCATTAATCAAGAACAATGAATTAGAGTAAACACTATGACACTGGCTGCTTTCTTTGTAAAACAACACTAGCAATTTTGATACTTCTCAAATATAACTTTGCAATATAGTAATCAAAGCTAACTGCAGTTATGTAGTACAGTGTAGCTGCCTCCTTAGAACTAAGTTTGCTGAAGGGCTGTTAAGTGCTCATGTTGTCTTTGGGGAGGGAGCATACAGTGGCTGCAGAGAACTGAAGATGTCTCCCATCAAGGGAAGTTCTACGGTGAGAATTTACATTTGTAAATTGTTGTCCTTTCTACCATGACAGTCAAGAGAGCGCACAGCAGCATGGGAATTAACCCTAATTACACTGAAGAATTTGCATTGGAGGCACAGTACTTTCCTTTTAGTGTTACTGATTTGCCTTTTACTGAATTGTTTTTCCATTATTTTGTTTCTCTTTGTTTATTTGGCTTGATTAGGTGGTTTACTTGATTCACAATGCAAAAAATATAAAAATTTGGCTTTTATTTACTTGTAAAAGGAATTTCTAATTATGTTGCATGGGGACCCTGCTTAGCTTCATCAATAATTAGAACAAACTAGTTTTCCACATGAAAGGTAGATAGTAAGATTACTATTTTAGTAGTTTAATCTTTTAACAGTGAAATAGGTGTATAGGACAATACAAAAGGGTGAAGTGTAATTAAAACTTGAACACTCAGAATTGACTTTAAATTCCTATGTATATGTTTGGGAATATGTATATATAGGTATATTCAAGGAGAGAAGAAAGCTTACATTTATTGCACACCAAGCATTATGCTAGATACTTTACCTACAATGTATCACTTAATTCTCAGAGTAAATTTATAAGAGATGCATTATTATGCCATTTTACAGATGAGGACACTGAGGGTTTGAGAGTTTACATAATTGGCCCAAATTAATCTAAGTAGTAAGCTGTAAAGCTAAGACTTGAATCCAAGGTGTCTACCTACAAAGCCAACATTTTTTCCACTATGTGCTATTAAGTGATCTTGTGGTTTACTGAATAATAAATAATTATTCAATAATTATTCAATAATTATAGGATGTCCTGTAATAATCTGACAGCTTGGCATGGTTGTCAAGGAGTAGGGAAGAGGAAGGTCAGAATGATGTGGTTCAAAAAAGGAAGCATCAGAGCAGAGAGAGGCACCGAGGGAGGCCCCTTGTGAGAAACACACGAATAAGGGGATGATGGGGACAGGGCTTAAAGGCAGAATAAATAATTATGACTATCTCCCTTTCTCTTTATAAAGGATTTTAGTGGTAAGTAGCAGGATTTCCAAGCCAAACAGGGAGCAAGAGGTGAGGATACATCAGAGAAGTCAGATTTGCTCGATAGACTTAGAAGGCCTGGAGTGGATACCACCATCAGACGGCACCAACATTGCTTGTCTGATATACAGCACTGGGCGGGGGTATTTTTCTTCCTCCTATTAACAACAGCAACCTTGCTTAATATCACTGGGGAAGGCTAAGTTTTCTTCCTATTAAAAACAAACACTACTAGGATTACTATCCCCACCACTACTAATCTTGCATTTATTCAGCATTGGTTTCAACTCAACTAACATTTCTTGAGCCCCTCCTATGAGCCTTGATATAGTTTTAGGCAATGGGTATAAGGATATGGGCAAAGAAAAGACAATCCCTGTCGTCTGGAACTTAAAGATCTGTAAACAAATGGATCTCTACTACATTTAAGCTCTACAAGGTCAGAGACCTGTTGTACTAGTCTGTTCTCACACTGCTATAAAGAAATATCTGAGCCTGGACAATTTATAAGGAAAAGAGGTTTAATTGACTCATGGTTCCATGAGTCATGGACCCATGATCCAGTCCCCTCCCATCGGGCCCCACCACCAACACTGTGGATTACAATTCAACACGAGATTTGGATGGGGACACAGATCCAAACCAGATCACATGTCTCTCTTTTTTCCCTCTCTCCCTTCCTTTTGTCCTTCTTTTCTTTCTTTTATTCATGCCAAATGGCAGACACTGTTCTTGGTCCTGGGAGTAGAGTGATAAACAAAAGACAGGGATCTCTGTCCTCATCAGTCTTATGTTCTAGAGCTGTGCTGTTCAATACCGTAATCAGCAGCCACAGGTAGCTATTTACATGTACATATAAAGTAATAAAATTACATATTTGGTTCCTCTGTTGCACTAGCCACATTTCAAGTGCTCAATAGCCATCTATGGGTAGCAGCTGTCATACTGGGTAATGCAGATATAGGATATAGCCATCTTCACAGAATGTTCTACTAGATAGCACTGTCTTCAAGTTTTATTTGCAGTTAGATTTTTAGAATCTACCACTGTGCCTGGCACATAGAAAGCAGTATTAAACTGTCATTAAATGTTAAAGTAGAGTGATAAGTACAATGATAAAGTTATGTCCCTGTACAGAAATTGCACAGAGGGGGAAGAACTTAATGGGGTGGGGTCAAAGAGTATCTCCCAGAGGAGAGAGAAACAGGTGATAGGATTCGAACTATGATAAAAAGTTATGATGCACATTTGGTCAATGAAGGCAGCTTGCTACAACTCTAAGGAGGACAATAGAAAAGGATTCCTTTCAAAGTTAAATCGCAACCTTCATGATAGCATTGGTCAGATGCTTCTTAGACGGGTAGGCTGAAACGTGGGGGAAGACAAAAAGGGCACAATAACAGTTTTCAAACCCCTGAGGAATACTCATTAGGAGGATGCAAACAAAAAGCATGCCCTCCTTATTTTAGGAAATAAACAGTTTGCAATAAATGTCTGAAATAGTCCTGGTTCTTAAGTATTACTATGCTCTTCAAAATGAATGCTCTGTGAGGCCTTCCTTTTAATCAGCAAATATGCTAGTCAGAGCCTTCTATAAAAAGAAGCAGTACTTATGTGTCCATTCCTCAGCCACAAAAGGAAACTGAATAACAACATGCACACGATATGTGGTCAGTGATGGAGACCTCTGAGGCCTGATTCAGAATAGCTGTAGTCTAGAGCTGCCCAATTCAGTGGGTATCTCGGCTACAGGAAAACCAGAAGATTGGAGAGCATGGAAAGGAATGTAAATGTGGGCCACACAGAGGCCATGGTAGGTCAACTTCAATTACCCATGTCTGCTTACCAGAGGAATAGAAAGGCAATGATCTTGCATAAAGGTGATATGGTGGCTGGCCAGACACCCACTGCCATTGTAATCAGAATAAGTGCCATAGCTAACATTCAGATAGCCTTTACACATGCCCGGCATTTACTACATTTAATTCCTACAATGACCCTACGAGATAGGTACTATTATGATTCCTTTTGACAGAGGAAGGAATTAAGGCATGTAGATGTTAAGTAGCTTGCTCAAGGTCACACAGCTAAGTAGTAAGTGGTAGAGCTAGAATTTGAAAGCATTGATTATATGCCAAGTGTGGCTAGGGACAGATGGGCCAAAGGAAGTTAGGTAGTGAGAGGGCTCGACACCTGCATATACTGTCAGAGGCATTCTAGAAACTTCCTGTGGCAAATCCCCACCCTGACACCTTGAACTTGAAGACAGGTGGCGCACCACTGGAAGTAAGGAAGACAGTCAGGGAAACTGCTTAGGGTTGGGGGTATGTTTAGGGGTAAACTATCCATTCCCCCAGCACCCATGAAACCTCACTGCTCTCAGGACAAACAAGAATTTCTATTCTTCTTTATGAGACAGAGTCTCGCTCTGTCGCCCAGGCTGGAGTGCCACTAGTGGGGTGATCTTGGCTCACTTCAACCTCTGCCTTCTGGGTTTAGTAATTCTCCTGCCTCAGCCTCTCCAGTAGCTGGGACTACAGGCATGTGTCACCACACCCGGATAATTTTTGTATTTTTAGTAGAGATGGGGTTTCACTATGTTGGCCAAGCAGGTCTCGAACTCCTGACCTTAAGTGATTCACTCATTGTTGGCCCCCTCAAAGTGTTGGGATTATAGGTGTGAGCCATTGTGCCCGGCCAGGATTTCTATTCTTACCTTTGGTCATGACTCCACTCCCCAAGTCGATAGAGACCAAGGTAATAGATGTTGGAGAGAGCTGTAAATTCTGTACTTTTCCATAAAGTTGTAAGGGGAGTAAACAGCAGTAACCCACCACTGCTGATCTCTGCTGACAGGAAAGCCCCTGGCTTGCCTCCCGGAGGTCAGGCATCTGACCCTGCTCAGCAAAGAACAAGAGCCCCAAGTCTTGGCCAATTCTGCACCCTCAACCACTTCCACTTTTTCATAAGGAGAAGTTTGTGAGGTTTCCCTCTCCTCATACATTAAACTAAAGAGACAGCTATAAGCACTATAAGATCTTCATGTTCCTTCATCGGTAAGTAAGGCTGATTATTCCATTAAAACAGACTGCTGTTTTGGGAAAGATGATTCATTTTCTTAAATTTGTATCTATTTCCTGAAGTCCTTTGGCCCCTTAAAGAAGGGTCAAGCTATAATAAGATGGAACAATAAAACATTCAATCAGAGAGACACAAAGAGTATCACATTTTAAAAAAAGGATTATATGCTCTTACCCTGACTGAAGCATGCTTCATAGTTGTGCTTTAGAATAACATCCATATTCTGCTGAACGCTTCTACCTTGAGTGTGCATTCACAAAAGTAAAGCCATCACTCATCAACAGGGCTTTCTGCCACACACTTCATTGTACTAACTGGAGAACTTGCCCTTTAATAAGCCCTACTGAGTGTTATGCACTCCACTCCACACTCCAGGAGAAAAGAGGAAGGAGGGGGACCCAGCACTGTGTGTGTTCCGGCAGAACCTCTCCCTCCCCCACTCCTGCCTCTCCTTCAACCCTCACTGCCTCATGACCGCAATCTGCTTTGGGAACCATCAGGACCGTCACCAGCATGTCCTGCATCCCTTTGTACATCTGTCACCAGAGGGTCTCAGTCATTCCTCATCACCCCTGTTCCCAATATGGGCTCTGCAAATTCCTGCTCTGCCTCCATTTCCCCTCGCCCAGCCCCCAATCACTGTGTCTTTTGGGACTCATGTCCATCACCAGCAAAAGCCTCTATGTTCTCAACGTCTTTGAAACTTCCCTTCACCTTGCTCCACCTAAAATCGGCTCTCCCCTCTCCCATAGCTTCCTGAAGCAGCAGTTGTTTTCTCTCCTACAAACTGCACACCATTGGACCTGGAGGCGACGTAGATATTCGCCTTTCATCAAAAACAGGGGCAACATTGCCAACAACAGCTAGGCTTCAGGAATACCCAGAGATGTTACTTGTTTGGCTTTAGAAGCAAACGGCTTGAAGGGATTAACTCCAGTCCGAGAATAAGGATGCCTCTCCTGTCCTTGATGAGTTACCTAAGTTATTAATAGCTTACTTAGTTAACTGAAGCAGGTTGTTTTCTTCACATTCACAGGTTTTTATTGAATATAACCTGTTCTGTTCTAGTTGTTGAGGCAAGTTTAAAATATAGACTGTCCTCCCTAAACCTAATCTAGCTGGGGAAACAGAAGCTCCTGTGGGAAATGACAAAAGGCATGCAAGTGGTTTCCAAAGACCACATGTAAAAATCATTTTCATGCAGAGCTCCCAGACTCAAGGCCTCTGGAAGTCAGGAAGGAGCACGGATTCAGGAACACGCTGGGTAGAGGCCCTCACAAGTGAAGGGCATGGACCCCACCTGAACAGGGTAGCTCCTGCTTGCTCTGGCCAACTGTTGCTGTGGCCCATGGGTCCGAACAGCCAGATCTTCCATTTTTTCAAGAGACACCAGAAATGCAGGTTTTAAAATGAAATAAGGGCTGGGCATGGTGGCTCACGCCTATAATCCTAGCACTTTGGGAGGCCGAGGTGGGAGGATTGCCTGAGGCCAGGAGTTTGAGACCAACCTGGACAATGTAATGAGATCCTGTCTCTACAAAAAAAATTAAAAATCAGTTGGGCATAGTGGTACGTGCCTGTAGTCCCAGCCACTCAGAAGGCTGAGGTGGGAGGATTGCTTAAGCCCGGGAGTTTAAGGTCACAGTGAGCCATGATTGTGCCACTGTACTGTAGCCTTGGCAACAGAGTAAGACCTTCTCTCAAAAAAAAAAGAAAGAAAGAAAGAAAGAAAGAAAGAAAGAAAGAAAGAAAGAAAGAAAGAGAGAAAGAGATGAATTTTTAATGGCAATTGTTAATTTGAAATTTAAAAGCACCGTGAGAGGTAGTTTAGTACAGAGTTAAGAGCATGGATTCTGGAGCTAGACTGCCTAGGATCAAATCCTAGCTCAAGCACTTATTATAGGTATGTTCTGGGGCAATCTGCCTCACTTCTCTATGTGTCAGCATCTGTACCTGTAAAATGGAGGTAATAATAGTATTCAACTCTAAGTGTGGCTTAACAGCACCTGGAAGTACTCTATAAAAGTTTGATAACACTATTTGTCTTGCCAAAAGTCAGGCTGCCAATTGGCAACCTCTACTCACTAGCCACCCTCCCTACATATCTATGAAACATCATTTATAAGCACGAGGAGCAATGGTCTTAGTACATTTAAGTCAGTATATGAGAGACCATTTTTTTTTTTTTTATTATACTTTAAGTTCTAGGGTACATGTGCATGACGTTTATATCATGTATAACTCCCCCATGCAATCCCTCCCTCCTCCCCCCTCCCCATGATAGGCCCCAGTGTGTGATGTTCCCCTTCCCGAGTCCAAGTGATCTCATTGTTCAGTTCCCACCTATGAGTGAGAACATGCGGTGTTTGGTTTCTCTTCTTGTGATAGTTTGCTAAGAATGATGGTTTCCAGCTGCATCCATGTCCCTACAAAGGATGCAAACTCATCCTTTTTTATGGCTGCATAGTATTCCATGGTGTATATGTGCCACATTTTCTTAATCCAGTCTGTCACAGATGGACATTTGGGTTGATTCCAAGTCTTTGCTATTGTGAATAGTGCCGCAATAAACATACGTGTGCATGTGTCTTTGTAGTAGAGTAATTTATAATCCTTTGGGTATATACCCAGTAGTGGGATGGCTGGGTCATATGGTACATCTAGTTCTAGATCCTTGAGGAATCGCCATACTGTTTTCCATAATGGTTGAACTAGTTTACAATCCCACCAACAGTGTAAAAGTGTTCCTATTTCTCCACATCCTCTCCAACACCTGTTGTTTCCTGACTTCTTAATGATTGCCATTCTAACTGGTGTGAGATGGTATCTCATTGTGGTTTTGATTTGCATTTCTCTGATGGCGAGTGATGACGAGCATTTTTTCATGTGTCTGTTGGCTGTATGGATGTCTTCTTTTGAGAAATGTCTGTTCATATCCTTTCCCCACTTTTTGATGGGGTTGTTTGTTTTTTTCTTGTATATTTGTTTGAGTTCTTTGTAGATTCTGGATATTAGCCCTTTGTCAGATGAGTAGGTTGCAAAAATTTTTTCCCATTCTGTAGGTTGCCTGTTCACTCTGATGGTAGTTTCTTTAGCTGTGCAAAAGCTCTTTAGTTTAATTAGATCCCATGTGTCAATTTTTGCTTTTGCTGCCGTTGCTTTTGGTGTTTTAGACATGAAGTCCTTGCCCATGCCTATGTCCTGAATGGTACTACCTAGATTTTCTTCTAGGGTTTTTATGGTATTAGGTCTAACATTTAAGTCTCTAATCCATCTTGAATTAATTTTCGTATAAGGGGTAAGGAAAGGATCCAGTTTCAGCTTTCTACTTATGGCTAGCCAATTTTCCCAGCACCATTTATTAAATAGGGAATCCTTTCCCCATTTCTTGTTTCTCTCAGGTTTGTCAAAGATCAGATGGCTGTAGATGTGTGGTATTATTTCTGAGGACTCTGTTCTGTTCCATTGGTCTATATCTCTGTTGTGGTACCAGTACCATGCTGTTTTGGTTACTGTAGCCTTGTAGTATAGTTTGAAGTCAGGTAGCGTGACGCCTCCAGCTTTGTCCTTTTGACTTAGGATTGTCTTGGCAATGCGGGCTCTTTTTTGGTTCCATATGAACTTTAAAGCAGTGTTTTCCAATTCTGTGAAGAAAGTCATTGGTAGCTTGATGGGGATGGCATTAAATCTATAAATAACCTTGGGCAGTATGGCCATTTTCACGATATTGATTCTTCCTATCCATGAGCATGGTATGTTCTTCCATTTGTTTGTGTCCTCTTTGATTTCACTGAGCAGTGGTTTGTAGTTCTCCTTGAAGAGGTCCTTTACATCCCTTGTAAGCTGGATTCCTAGGTATTTTATTCTCTTTGAAGCAATTGTGAATGGAAGTTCATTCCTGATTTGGCTCTCTGCTTGTCTGTTACTGGTGTATAAGAATGCTTGTGATTTTTGCACATTATTTTGTATCCTGAGACTTTGCTGAAGTTGCTTATCAGCTTAAGGAGATTTTGGGCTGAGACGATGGGGTTTTCTAAATATACAATCATGTCATCTGCAAACAGGGACAATTTGACTTCTTCTTTTCCTAACTGGATACCCTTGATTTCTTTCTCTTGCCTGATTGCCCTAGCCAGAACTTCCAACACTATGTTGAATAGAGTGGTGAGAGAGGGCATCCCTGTCTTGTGCCAGTTTTCAAAGGGAATTTTTCCAGTTTTTGCCCATTCAGTATGATATTAGCTGTGGGTTTGTCATAAATAGCTCTTATTATTTTGAGGTACGTTCCATCAATACCAAATTTATTGAGCGTTTTTAGCATAAAGGGCTGTTGAATTTTGTCAAAAGCCTTTTCTGCATCTATTGAGATAATCATGTGGTTCTTGTCTTTGGTTCTGTTTATATGCTGGATTACGTTTATTGATTTGCGAATGTTGAACCAGCCTTGCATCCCAGGGATGAAGCCCACTTGATCATGGTGGATAAGCTTTTTGATGTGCTGCTGAATCGGTTTGCCAGTATTTTATTGAGGATTTTTGCATCGATGTTCATCAGGGATATTGGTCTAAAATTCTCTTTTTTTGTTGTGTCTCTGCCAGGCTTTGGTATCAGGATGATGTTGGCCTCATAAAAAGAGTTAGGGAGGATTCCCTCTTTTTCTATTGATTGAAATAGTTTCAGAAGGAATGGTACCAGCTCCTCCTTGTACCTCTGGTAGAATTCAGCTGTGAATCCATCTGGTCCTGGACTTTTTTTGGTGGGTAGGCTATTAATTGTTGCCTCAATTTCAGAGCCTGCTATTGGTCTATTCAGGGATTCAACTTCTTCCTGGTTTAGTCTTGGAAGAGTGTAAGTGTCCAGGAAATTATCCATTTCTTCTAGATTTTCTAGTTGATTTGCGTAGAGGCATTTATAGTATTCTCTGATGGTTGTTTGTATTTCTGTGGGGTCGGTGGTGATATCCCCTTTATCATTTTTTATTGCGTCTATTTGATTCTTCTCTCTTTTCTTCTTTATTAGTCTAGCTAGCGGTCTGTCAATTTTGTTGATCTTTTCAAAAAACCAACTCCTGGATTCATTGATTTTTTGGAGGGTTTTTTGTGTCTCTATCTCCTTCAGTTCTGCTCTGATCTCAGTTATTTCTTGCCTTCTGCTAGCTTTTGAATGTGTTTGCTCTTGCCTCTCTAGTTCTTTTAATTGTGATGTTAGAGTGTCAATTTTAGATCTCTCCTGCTTTCTCTTGTGGGCATTTAGTGCTATAAATTTCCCTCTACACACTGCTTTAAATGTGTCCCAGAGATTCTGGTATGTTGTATCTTTGTTCTCATTGGTTTCAAAGAACATCTTTATTTCTGCTTTCATTTCGTTATGTACCCAGTAGTCATTCAGGAGCAGGTTGTTCAGTTTCCATGTAGTTGAGCGGTTTTGATTGAGTTTCTTAGTCCTGAGTTCTAGTTTGATTGCACTGTGGTCTGAGAGACAGTTTGTTATAATTTCAGTTCTTGTACATTTGCTGAGGAGTGCTTTACTTCCAATTATGTGGTCAATTTTGGAATAAGTGCGATGTGGTGCTGAGAAGAATGTATATTCTGTTGATTTGGGGTGGAGAGTTCTATAGATGTCTATTAGGTCCGCTTGGTGCAGAGATGAGTTCAATTCCTGGATATCCTTGTTAACTTTCTGTCTGGTTGATCTGTCTAATGTTGACAGTGGAGTGTTGAAGTCTCCCATTATTATTGTATGGGAGTCTAAGTCTCTTTGTAGGTCTCTAAGGACTTGCTTTATGAATCTGGGTGCTCCTGTATTGGGTGCATATATATTTAGGAGAGTTAGCTCTTCCTGTTGAATTGATCCCTTTACCATTATGTAATGGCCTTCTTTGTCTCTTTTGATCTTTGATGGTTTAAAGTCTGTTTTATCAGAGACTAGGATTGCAACCCCTGCTTTTTTTTGTTCTCCATTTGCTTGGTAGATCTTCCTCCATCCCTTTATTTTGAGCCTATGTATGTCTCTGCATGTGAGATGGGTCTCCTGAATACAGCAGACTGATGGGTCTTGACTCTTGATCCAGTTTGCCAGTCTGTGTCTTTTAATTGGAGCATTTAGTCCATTGACATTTAAGGTTAATATTGTTATGTGTGAACTTGATCCTGTCATTATGATATTAACTAGTTATTTTGCTCGTTAGTTGATGCAGTTTCTTCCTAGCCTCGATGGTCTTTACATTTTGGCATGTTTTTGCAATGGCTGGTACCGGTTGTTCCTTTCCATGTTTAGGGCTTCCTTCAGGGTCTCTTGTAAGGCAGGCCTGGTGGTGACAAAATCTCTAAGCATTTGCTTATCTGTAAAGGATTTTATTTCTCCTTCACTGATGAAGCTTAGTTTGGCTGGATATGAAATTCTGGGTTGAAAATTCTTTTCTTTAAGAACGTTGAATATTGGCCCCCACTCTCTTCTGGCTTGTAGAGTTTCTGCCGAGAGGTCTGCTGTTATTCTGATGGGCTTCCCTTTGTGGGTAACCCGACCTTTCTCTCTGGCTGCCCTTAAGATTTTTTCCTTCATTTCAACTTTGGTGAATCTGGCAATTATGTGTCTTGGAGTTGCTCTTCTGGAGGAGTATCTTTGTGGCGTTCTCTGTATTTCCTGAATTTGAATGTTGGCCTGCCCTACTAGGTTGGGGAAGTTCTCCTGGATGATACCTGAAGAGTGTTTTCCAACTTGGTTCCATTTTCCCCCTCACTTTCAGGCACCCCAATCAGACGTAGATTTGGTCTTTTTACATAATCCCATACTTCTTGCAGGCTTTGTTCATTTCTTTTTCTTCTTTTTTCTTTTGGTTTCTCTTCTCGCTTCATTTCATTCATTTGATCCTCAATCGCTGATACTCTTTCCTCCAGTTGATCGAGTCGGTTACTGAAGCTTGTGCATTTGTCACGTATTTCTCGTGTCATGGTTTTCATCTCTGTCATTTCGTTTATGATCTTCTCTGCATTAATTAGTCTAGCTGTCAATTCTTCCACTTTTTTTTCAAGATTTTTAGTTTCTTTGCGCTGGGTACGTAATTCCTCCTTTAGCTCTGAGAGGTTTGATGGACTGAAGCCTTCTTCTCTCATCTCGTCAAAGTCATTCTCTGACCAGCTTTGATCCGTTGCTGGCGATGGGCTGCGCTCCTTTGCAGGGGGAGATGCGCTCTTATTTTTTGAATTTCCAGCTTTTCTGCCCTGCTTCTTCCCCATCTTTGTGGTTTTATCTGTCCCTGGACTTTGATGATGGTGACGTACTGATGGGGTTTTGGTATAGGTGTCCTTCCTGTTTGATAGTTTTCCGTCTGACAGTCAGAAGGACTGTCTGTTGGTCTGTTAGAGATTGCTTGAGGTCCACTCCAGACCCTGTTTGCCTGGGTATCAGCAGCAGAGGTTGCCGAAGATAGAATATTGCTGAACAGCGAGTGTACCTGTCTGATTCTTTCTTTGGAAGTTTCCTCTCAGGGGTGACGCCACCCTGTGAGGTGTGGGGTATCAGACTGCCCCTAGTGGGGGATGTCTCCCAGCTAGGCTACTCAGGGGTCAGGGACCCACCTGAGCAGGCAGTCTGTCCGTTCTCAGATCTCAACCTCCGCGTTAGGAGATCCACGGCTCTCCCCAAAGCTGTCAGACAGAGTCGTTCGGTCTGCAGCGGCCCCGCTCTTTCCCCTAATGGACTGCAGCTGTGCGCTGTCCGCAGCGGTAGAGTCTACAGAGACAGGCAGGCTTCCTTGAGCTGCTGTGAGCTCCACCCAGTTCGAGCTTCCCAGCGGCTTTGTTTACCTACTTAAGCCTCAGCAATGGCGGGCGCCCCTCCCCCAGCCTCGCTGCTGCCTTGCGGATAGATCGCCGCAGACGGCTGTGTTAGCAGTGAGGGAGGCTCCGTGGGCGTGGGCCCCTCCCGGCCAGGTGTGGGATATATTCTCCTGGTGTGCCTGTTTCCTTAAAGCGCAGTATTGGGGTGGGAGTTACCCGATTTTCCAGGTGTTGTGTGTCTCAGTTCCCCTGGCTAGGAAAAGGGATTTCCTTCCACCTTGCGCTTCCAGGTGAGGCGATGCCTCGCCCTGCTTCAGCTCACGCTGGTCAGGCTGCAGCAGCTGACCCGCACCGATTGTCCGGCACTCCCTAGAGAGATGACCCCAGTACCTCAGTTGAAAATGCAGAAATCACCGGTCTTCTGTGTCGCTCGCGCTGGGAGTTGGAGACTGGAGCTGTTCCTATTCGGCCATCTTGCTCCCAACCCCGAGAGAGCATTTTTAAGTGCTTATGAGTGTGGCAGACTGTAAGAGCTGGGAGATCTTAAGAAACGCTTCATGCTGAACAGAGAGGCTTCCTTAACAAGATGAACATGAGCTGGGCTCTGATGAATGATGTTCCTGGCTGGAGAGCAAAAAGGAGAGGGTTCCAGGAAGGTGGGTATATCAGTCAAAGTCTCTGCAGGAAACAGATGACTCACTGAAACTAGGTAATTTGAGGAGAGTTGAATAAAAGGACTATGTACAAACATGTGGGCAAGGTTAAAGGAAGCTAATGAGTGGAGGACTAGTAGTCCAGGGCCACGCATAGGCCCAAGGAGCCCAGAAAGGAAGCACTAGAATACAGAGAAAAGAGCTCCATGGACAGGGTGGTCTCATTCTCCTCCTAAAACTTACAGCTGAGGCCTCTGCATTAGCCAATCCCAGCCAGAAACCACAGGGCAAGAGAGCCCACTGGTGCAGTCCACGTAGAATGACACCCTCCCTTCCCCTCTCCCTCCCCACCCTGGCACAGAGCATCATGGAGAAGCGTGAAGAAGGCAGAATAATGAGCACAATGGGAAAGATGAAGCAAAAGGAGAAGAAACTAAAATGTGCTGGAGAGAAAGAAAACTATTCTGAGACTTAGTTTTTAAACATATCATATTCATTTGCTCTCCCTAATGTCCAATAAATAACAACAACAACAACAACAAAACATTTTACAATGTTGGAAGGACATTGTACCTATGTAAACTTGCTCAGTGAGGTGGGAAAGAGAAAGGGTAAAAAGTCAGCCAGGGTCAGGGAATGGAGAGGTGCACGTATGAAACACTCTTCAAAATAATGAAAGGTTTCTAGTGGAAAAAAAAAGCACAAGTCTACATAACTGTTGAACTTGAATCCTTAGCCAGGTTTTCAGAGAAAAGCTATAGAATCCAGCTGACATTGTTTTAATGGGCATGAACTGAAACTTAATAGAATGTGACTGGCCTGAAAGTTCAAGAGAAGTACTTTCCAATTATCTATAATCTCACTATCATGCAGAACGATCTGCTTAATTCAGCCAAAACTTAAATGAGTTTCTTCTACGTATTTTTCCCTTTTGATGGTGCAGAAGAGATGTGTAATCCCGATAGAACAATCTAAACCCTGATGTGGAGATGTGGGTCTTAACAACCGCTCTAAAAGCACTGTGGGGACTCTAATGGCTTTCCATTGGATGGTCAGCCACACCTCCCAACTACTTTTGACAAACTTGCCATCTTCCATAAATGACTATAAATTCCTGCTACTTGCAAGCTATTAGTCCTCTCTCACTATCAGCCCCTTTATTATTTTCGTCCAGTATTGACTGGCTTGAGAAGTAATAACTTTCACAGTGTTGGTAGCACTTCCTCTGTCATGGATTAACTTCCTTCCAGGGATCTTACTAATATGAGAGTCCCATCTTCCCAGAAGCATTTTCCGAAGTCCTCATAGGCACTAAATGAACAGAGGATTACATGGTCAAATGAGTTTGGTAAATACTGGTTGAGATCCACAAAGTTAAATAAGTTTTCCTTAAGAATGATCTTTTGAGATTTTTTAATATGAAATGTAAATGGAGAATCTACTGGAAGAACACATGGTATGCAGAGATTTTCAAACTTACTTGGCTAAAGAAAACTTTTTTTTAGCAAGCATCTTGTAGGATAGATGTGCTGCTGAACATATTCTGGAATCGGGATTACAAAAGAAGAAACTGGAGTCGAACGAAGTGACATGCCTTGCTCAAGCCTTCACAAATGATTATGGCTTTCCCTTGGTTCTTGTAATTCTGAGACTTAGTGCTGACCTTATATATAACCTCCATTTATAGACACACACAGTCTCAACCTCCATTTCTACAGACTGAAGAATCCTAACCTTCTTGGTTTTTTCCTGTTATGGCATCTGTGCTCTCCCAATATCACCCCCTGCTTCCCTTTATCATTTTAATTGCATTTCTCAGAACCCTGTCCAATTTGAAGCTATCTTTCTGGAGGAATACATTTGGAAGCAGCACACACATTCCAGGTGGGAATGTGGATGGCCCTTTAAACACCTTCAGTCTGGTTTCCTTCAGCTTTCCCAAAACCCCTTGCATTTCACTGGCCCACTGGCCTGCTGGAGCTCTGTGCTCACTATACTTTCTCGGGCTGCACTGAGAGCTTGGAGCACATCACCTTCTAAGTCAAGGGCTTATATTTCATTTCCTCTCTGAGATTAGATTAGAGGCCATCTTATCCTACCTCATATGCTCCAGAGCATCCAGCCTCCCACATGATAACTGAGTCCTCAAAAGTCTTACATTTGTTTTGCGGAATTGATGTTTTAGAAGTTATTATCTTGCTCTGGCCTCAAAAAAAACATTCAATACATTTCTATAGCTTTACAAGACCTTGTTTATTCCTGACAGCTTCACAATTACTCTACATTTATAGGTACTTTCTTCAAATTACTTAAAACTATTTTCTATGAACTGTTTCTTAGGGCTTTGTACCGCTTCTTCAAGATATGACAAAAATTTATATTCAAAACAAATGACTTTTACACAATAGTAAATATGCTGGCAATTACAAGAACAGTCTAGCCAACAGGTTTGTGCTTTTAGATGTAGACACGCTGAGTTCTGCTGAATGTCAAGGCTGACTTGGGAATCCAGCTGCTTCTTACACTATAGCAATGAGGACAGAACATTCTTGGCAGAAATCCCTGTCCTTGTGGGCAAGCTGTCTTTAAACTAGACCTCCCAGTACCTGGCACAGTTCTGGGCTCACAGTAAATACTCCATAAACTTTTCTGAAATGAATAAATCATTGAATAAAGGAATGAACAAGTAAACAAAGAAACATTCTGGAAGAGAACCATCTTAGGTGTGGTATTGGTCACCTCTCTCAAGTGAAAGTTTTCGTTCCTTTTGCTTCTTTTCCCATTTTGGGGAGGTCCAGCCTCTTCAACATATGTCTAAATACTCTCAGTACGTTCCTCAGATCCCAAATACAGCAGCAGGTAGTCTAATCAGTCATGTACTTAGAATGGTGACAATTTAAAATTTCTGTACCTCTTTTGTTCCAGAAAATTCATGCCTTAAAAGGCCAATGGCAAACTCTTGAAAATGCTTTCAGGAAATAAAGGTGACATTTGTTTCTATAGCATACCTTGAAAAACCATCTAGTTCAAATACTGTTCCAAAGCACTAGCTATGTCTGATTTCATATTTCACATTTGGACTTTATTTTCCCCCTAGAAAAGGCAGACATCAGAATATTATGTTTGCCAATTCACAAAACAATTGTTACTATTCTGTATTATTTCTACGAGGATATTATTATGAGGCTGTGCTCATAATAAAACCTTCATCCTAAATCTCTGTGCACCTTATGAATTTCACTGCATCTTTGCTTTTTTCCCCACCAAAGAAGTCATTCAGGTTCCTTTAATAATACCAGTAAATAGCTCTAGCCTTCCACAGCTGCAGAGGTTTACTGTCCTGAGAGATTTTCAGTGTTACAATTCATGCTTCCAATCAAAACAGTGACAGAGTTGACATGATTTAGTGAGAAGAAGGACTTGATTAGGAACCAGGACACTACTGAGCAAATATTAAACAACAACAGGGAATTTTTAATATGCAATGTTCTCTCTGTTCACAACAAAAACAAGCCAGAAACAATTTCCTGTGCTACAGCTAAATGAAATGGAAGTTTGTTTTTAAGGTTCCTTGTAGTGTGTTGTGTACATTTCAGCAAAGCTGACTTCGCCTATGAGAGGCACTGGCTCCTTAAATAATTCCATCCTTCTCATTTCAAATGGAAACCAGCTGCACTTCTAAACTGTAACAAGAACACCTATCCAGGAGGTCAAAGCTGGAAGACACCTCACTGTGAAATGCTTCAAGCTTCTTTATCTGGGTTACAAGTTTGGTCTGCAGTGAATTGTCACTGACAACCTGTGGCCTGGAATTTAATTCCTTGATGCCTTCACAACATTATTATTTCATCCTCTCTAGAGGATAAACAAGCACATAATATACTATGAATTGGAGGCTGAAACAGACATTGATTTTAGGGAGAGGAAAAGGTTCTGGGAAGACAAATCTGGGGATTTTTCATTGGGAATAAGTAATTTTGAAAAACCAGGTTTTAGGCTTTTTTTTTTTTTTTTTTTTTTTTTTTTAATAGCTTAACTCCTTCTACGGGATATTTGAGAGGACTCCATCCCCCTACTCTCTGCCCCACAAATTTCCAAAAACAACAGCAAGAAAGATCCTGGCAGAAGTCAAAGGGTCAATGGATCCTAAATAGTTTTCAGGTTCAAGTATGCACCATCAACAACGAGAAAAGCCCAACTGTGTTACAACGACTCACCCCTTGACAAGAGATTCCAAACCGTGAAATTGCACAACTGCATATTTAGCCCTATGAATTGCATGGCTTACAAGTCACAGAGGGGTAAATTTGAATTAGGGAAAGGCTGGGATATCTTTTTTTTTTTTTTTTTTTTTTTTTTTTTTTGTTTGTTGAGACGGAGTCTCGTTCTGTCGCCCAGGCTGGAGTGCAGTGGCCAGATCTCAGCTCACTGCAAGCTCCGCCTCCCGGGTTTACGCCATTCTCTCGCCTCAGCCTCCGGAGTAGCTGGGACTACAGGCGCCCGCCATCTCGCCCGGCTAATTTTTTGTATTTTTTTTAGTAGAGACGGGGTTTCACCGTGTTAGCCAGGATGGTCTCGATCTCCTGACCTCGTGATCCGCCCGTCTCGGCCTCCCAAAGTGCTGGGATTACAGGCTTGAGCCACCGCGCCCGGCCAGGCTGGGATATCTTATTAGTATAGAATCTCTCTCTCTCTCTCTCTCTCACACACACACACACACACCACACACACACACACACACACACACACACACACACACCAAACACACACACACACACAGCAAAAGCAGGGAAGCGGATGCAGAGGCTGCACTGTGATCCTGGTCAAATAGGTTGGTCCTCTGTGAAGTGCCTATAATTCCAGAAGAACCCAGGGCTGGCTATTTGGTCTCAGGGGCCACTCTCACGGCCTGTTTGAAATAGTTCTCCTAAAAGCAAGATTCAAAAAAGATATTCTTTTCTTTCTCCTTTATTTTTCTTTCATTCCTTTGTTCATGTAGGATAAAATTTTTACCTTTCTCTACCCCATTTCATTTCATTTTCTTAGCATTTCAGGAGAGATGAACCAGGGCTTTTCTGGTACTGCTTATCAGTATGTTCTAGCCAGCCGGCAAATAAAGGCATCTGCATTTATGGAGTTAATTGACATCTTATTAATTTTGCTTGGATTCTTTCTTTCACCTCCCTCTCCTTCTCCCCTCCTTTCTGTTTTCTTTCTTTCTTTCTTTCTTTTTTTAAGAGAGAGAAAGCTAATGAAAACCATGTTTATGTGCTCAAAGGCACAGAGGAAATTCATTACTCTGAGGAATAGCACACTCCACAAGTGAAATGAAAGTAATCTTATTTATGACAGGAAGGGGCCCTAGCTAGACTGAACTCCACCATACTTCCACTGTTACATAGAAAAGAAGCTGCAGAGCTCCTGCGCCAATTCCAAATGGCGGCCTCGCTGACAACAAACACATTTGCACTCTGTGTTTGAAAACTGTTAGAAGCGCCGGAAAAACAGCCATCTAATAAAGACAAGGAAAGAAAATCTGCTTAGAATAGGCCATTCTTCCTTCATACCTATAGTACTTTCCCAGGACTCCTTGTTACTTAATGTTACAAAGATATCTCATCAAATCATTAGGTGATGACATTTATCAAGTACTGGTAAATACAGCTATGTTAGTTTCATAGCCTTAATTCCCTTATTAGAAAAGTTTTTCACTGTAAATTCATGGTCCCTTTCCTGTGTAAATAAATAATGGAAGAACTTAAATAATTCCTTTCACTATAAATGTCAACTTGTGCCCTTGCAGACAATTCTCCCTTTCCTTCTTGAAAATTCCATCAACTGTGAGAATATTTCCCTTTTTATTACTTGGGTTTTTGCCATGTGGCTTTTTTTCCTCATTCATTCAATTAGTCAACAAAAATCATTTA
The DNA here is from genome assembly GCF_009764315.1 of Trachypithecus francoisi. Taxonomy (NCBI): domain Eukaryota; kingdom Metazoa; phylum Chordata; class Mammalia; order Primates; family Cercopithecidae; genus Trachypithecus; species Trachypithecus francoisi. The sequence goes on along the minus strand of NW_022681454.1, from coordinate 80,332,143 downwards.
GCTGTTACGATCTAGAGGCTGGTGGGGAGATAGTCTCTACAATATCTGTCAAAACTACTCATGAGTACTCTTCAAAATCTTAACATTATGCGAAATTTTGGCAGTAATAAGATGGTTTTATAACATTTATTATATGGCTTCTGAGAAAAACTTCTGCTGGAAGGTTCTCTGAGATCATTAGGCCCATCTCCTCATTTATAGATGAGAAATCAGGCTCAAGGGCAAGGCCCAGACTGTGTATCTCCTTGTTAAAAAATACTTTTTTAAATTCCAAGAAGCTTCACGTTTATCACTGAAGGAAAGGTATTATTGCTTGGAGTCTGTGCCGTGGAGGGATTTTATAGTCCTCCCATCTTATGAAAAGGCTTCAGTATAAAATTAAAAGGGTCAACTAAAAAATATCTGGTATTTTGAAGTCCCATACAGAGATGCTATAGGAAAGAGCAACCTGGAATTAAATTAACTAATTTGAGTTAAGTCATCTTTATGAAGCCTGAGGTGCTGAGCATGTGCTGGGTCCTGGAGAAACACAGACACACCCCCTTTGCCATGTGTAGGGATGCAGGGAGGTGAATGGGTGGACCTGTTTATATTATGGTATGGTAGGCGCTATGATGTGGAAGTGCAGAGGGCTACGAGACAGAGGAGGCTTCCTCCAGGGTGAAAGGAGCCGGTATGGAGATGGGGTGGCAGTCATTATTCCAGGCAGAAGAAACAACTTGTATAAAAGCCTGGAAAAGAAAGTTCCAGAGTTTTCGTAAAGACAGTGCAATTATGCACTGAAGGGGAGGTTAGAAAGGGATTATAGTCAAAGTCTCTGATTATCGCTGGCCATGCCTAAAATCCAAGTGTTCCTTACTTGCCTTCTCCAAGTTGACATTTTTAAGTGTGGTATGTAACAGTTATTTGTGCAGTTATTGTTCCCTGTTATCCAAGACACTATTCTTAGTTTTCCTTTGCAATACACAAAGGTGATCCACTCACCTTGAGAAGGCCCTGAATTCAGCTTATTCAGCATTTATCAAGAACCTCATATGCACGACCCTCTCCAGGTGCTGCCTCAGCCCTCTGTGTTTACAGTCCTGGTTACAGCACAGATCACATGACCTTAGGGCTCCTTGGGCTCCCCTTGAGCGCTAGGAAGGACTGTCTTAGCCACCTCCATAACTCCAGCACAATGCCAAGCATATAGAAGGAGATAAATGCTTCTTGAATAAATACATTAGTTTGGTGGAATATACCTCAATTCTTAAAACATACTTAAATGCACCTTTTGAATAAAACAGTGTCCTACAGAGCTTGTTTTGGTACAGACGGTAAGGGGACAACCAAAAAATGGTTAGAGAATCTCCATTTTGTGAAAAACACATGAACTCAGCATTCCCTGTTATAAGGATACACAGAAATATTTTTGAATTTACAATATCCACTAGAACATTTTACTGGCGTAGTACTTAGTAGCAGTTGTTTTGAATAGAAATTAGCCATTACAAGGTAATGATTTAGCAAAACAACCCAAAAGTCAGCGAGTCAGGAGGAGAAAAGGCACTGTGTTAAAACGGCCAGCTATGTTACAGGGTTTGCTATTTGCTACCTCAGTTTCTCATTAAGCAAAGCTCAGTATATTTAAGGTAATTTTAACAGAGTAAATACAGAAAAACACAGTGATAAAGACTAACCATACACTTGGATGGTCAGGACACAGGCCAGGATTATGGATATTATTCCTCTGATCCACCATAGTTGGTCCTAAAACACCTGTCATTCATCTAGCATTTACTGGGGACCTGCTATGTGCCAGGCACTGTGCTGTGCATTGAAAATACAAAGGTAAAACAGCAGCTCTGCCCTGAAGAATTTTTAGTAAGGAGTACAGGAAAATAAGTAAAAAAACAAAAACAAAACCCAAAAAACAAAATGAACCTTTGAAAGAAGCAGCAGGAGAGTCAGGGCAAGCTTCCCAGGAGAAGCAAAATCTCTCAAACGCATGCTGTCAATCATCAGGTGGTTCAGGCAAGACTTTGAAAACTGATCAGCACATGTCTTCCACCACTATTAGAAAAATAACTTGAGTGCACCCAACTCTGGCTTATCTTCCAAGTTGGTAACACATCTCTATGTGTTCCTGGAAGCTTTGTATTCATATGGCATGGTCAAATAATATATTTATTAAAATATATTCTACCTTTAAAACTGATTAAGCTTGGGGAGTAGAGGAATAGAGGGCAAATTGAAAAACAGTCTTCTCCCAGCCATTCCATTACTGGGTATATACCCAAAGGATTATAAATCATGCTGCTATAAAGACACATGCACACGTATGTTTATTGCGGCACTATTCACAATAGCAAAGACTTGGAACCAACCCAAATGTCCATCAGTGACAGACTGGATTAAGAAAATGTGGCACATATACACCATGGAATGCTATGCAGCCATAAAAAAAGGATGAGTGTGTCCTTTGTAGGGACATGGATGCAGCTGAGAACCATCATTCTCAGCAAACTATCACAAGAACAGAAAACCAAACACCACATGTTCTCACTCATAGGTGGGAACTGAACAATGAGATCACTTGGACTCGGGAAGGGGAACATCACACAGTGGGGCCTATTATGGGGAGGGGGGAGGGGGGAGGGATTGCACTGGGAGTCATACCTGATGTAAATGACGAGTTGATGGGTGCTGACGAGTTGACAGGCGCAGCACACTAACATGGCACAAGTGTACACATGTAACAAACCTGCTCGTATGCACATGTACCCTAGAACTTGAAGTATAATAATAATTAAAAAACAAAAAACAACAACAACAAAAAAGGTCTTCTGTAGTAACATGTTTGGGCCACAAAGAGGCGCTCTGGATTCAAGAATGAGTGGGCTTCTCTTATTGTACAGTCTCTTCTCTATGAGGGGTTTTCAAAGAACAAAATGCATTTATCTAACATCAGGAAGGCCAGCAGCTTTTGTAGGAAGGCAGATGTTCGTCCTGTACAAAGTACAAATGTTTTTGACTGAAGTTCCAAAATAAATCTTATTTGTGGAAGAAGAATTAAATGAAGGCAGAAACTGCTTCTTAACAGAGGGGCTTCTAACATCTAAAATAACCGTTTTCCTACCCGGTCACCTGGGGTGGAGGAATAAATAAAACAAACAACCACACAAAATTAAAATATTAACCAACAACAACAAATGATAAAAACCCTCACAGAATAAAACAAAGCTCTCAGTATAATGAGAACATTTTTGAAAGGACACACTGCTGGAAGCAGCTCTGGTAATATTCCCCTTGGTGTTGGTTTTGGAGATCCTATCCAAGGAGTAATCTTCCTTAACCTTCATGTTGAACTAGCCAGTAATCTCAGGTTTGTAATATTACAATCAGTAGCCATGGAAATAAAACTGATGTCACAAATTTTGCTTTTTGGTTAACACTCCTGGATTGTACACGAGCAGAAAGCAAGAAAATCACATCTGACCTGTGCTATTTCGTGTTTAGTAGATTAAGAAAAACTGGACCAACAGTATACTGTTACAATATGAATCTTTAAAAAATCTTCAAAATCTTTATGCAGATTTTCAAAACTTCAATGCTTCAAGATTCTTATTTAGCTAGAACTCCTGAGCTCTTTAGTCATGAGTATTCGAAATATTCTTTGTACTAGACAAAATAAATGACTCGTGCTGGAGATGAGTAAGAGGTTCTAATTAGAAGACAGGTGAAAGAAAACCTACACTTCTCACTGTTCAGAATATTTAGTTTTAACTGAGCTTGTAGGGATTTTTTAAAAAAACTGCTCAGAGATCTTGAAAAAATACGAATCTTTCAAGATTTCCCAAGTATTTCATTTAAAAGTGAACAAGATCTGGCCAGGCACGTTGGCTCACGCCTGTAATCCCAGCACTTTGGGAGGCCAAGGCAGGCGGATTATGAGGTCAGGAGTTCGAGACCATCCTGGCTAACACAGTGAAACCCCGTTTGTACTAAAATTACAAAAAATTAGCCAGGTGTGGTGGCGCACACCTATAATCGCAGCTACTTGGGAGGCTGAGGCAGGAGAATCACTTGAACCCAGGAGGCAGAGGTTGCAGTGAGCTGAGATTGCACCACTGCACTCCAGCCTGAGCGACAGAGCGAGACTCCATCTCAAAAAAACAAACAAAAACAAAAACAAAAAAAACCACGATTTATCCTTCTTCCTGCTCTTACCCTTGTTCCCTCCCCTAAAAAAGAAAAGAAGAGCTTGAACCCGGGAGGTGGAGGTTGCAGTGAGACGAGACTGCACCACTGCACTCCAGCCTGGGCAAGAGAGTGAGACTCTGTCTCACAAAAAAAAAAAAAAAAAAGAAGCAAAAGTTATTGCCATAGTAATCATATTTGGGTGGGCACCAGTGGCTAATTATAACACAATAAGCTATTTTCTGCTTCCTAAAAATAAGGAGGACAATTATCCAGGGGTGGAGGTAGTTATGCAATGGTACCACATATTTCTTCACCCACTAGAAACAAACGTGAAAACATTCAAATCACATATGAAAAACAAGAAGAGAGAAGATGAATAAAAACAAGTTAAATGAAAACATACTGTGTGAAATAGTGAGGTAATTCACCCAAAGTTCTGATGCTGCTGCTATCTGTTTTATATCTGTAGTAAAGATGACAGATGAAATAGTAGGTGCAATATGGGTTTTATAAACCTAAGGAAAACATCTTAAAGTATTTGACCCAACTATGTTTCATCTTTTAAGTTTCAATTTCCATCTAGATTTCATGAGAATATGGACTTTAAAATATCCCACATTAGTAAGATTAAGTTCTTTTAAAATTAATATTTGGAAAAAATAATGACCAATTTGTTGTAGTATAAAGACAGCTGGGTTGGGTCTGCCCAAAATCCTCTGTGACACACTTCTCATGCAGAGCCAAAAGCCCAGTGAAGGCAAACTAGGTCCTGCCTGTGCTGAGCTCTGCTACCTCTCCTTCTCCTCCTACTTGCTCATTCCACCCTCCTGGGTATTGTTCCTTAAAGAAACCCAGCAAGCCACCACTTCAGGACCTTTGCATTTGCTATTCTCTCTAACTGGTAGGTCATTCTACAAAGTATCCAAACAGCTCACAGCCCAGTACTCTGTAGGTCTGTACAAATGGCTCCTTAAAGTAGGGCTTCTCTTGACCATCCTGTATAGAACAGCACACTGCTAAACCCCTCTGTATCCATCCTGCTCTCTTTGCTCACTCTATTTTTCTCCAGAGCTATCATCAGCATATGACATACTATGCGTTTGTGTGTTGTCTTCCCATACCAAAAGGTAAGCTCCAAGATGGCTTACATTAGAGCTTTGTTGGTTTTATTTACTGTTTCAACTCCAGGGCCCATGATAGGGCCTGACACTCATATTTATTTAATGATTTAATTGATTTCTGTAACATGGTTGAGCATTTAAGAAAAAGTTGAGGAAAATGTGATATTGTTACAGAATAAACCAAGCATTATAAACCATAACTATGATAAATCTATTATTTATAGATTACTAAAATGGAAAAGGAATTGATAGAACATGTACACCCAGAAAAAGATAGCTCTAAATCATACGGCAAATCCAATATTGCTCCAAATAACATGATATCAGAAATAAGGCAAAAATGCAATGTTCCTGACAAGCATTGCTCCTGACGGCAATAATCCAATGTCTCACACTTCAGAGACCAATTTCCTTCTGGTGATTTCTCTCCAATTCATCCTGAGTGGATAGAATCACTCAAGTCAGAGTGATTTATATTTAGTCAATCAATTCTATGTCAGCAGGAAAGCTCCACTGGGCCCAATTTTCATGCTTGGAGTTTCCTTTATTGCTAGACCAGACATTTCTGGGAAAGAGACCCAGCATATCAACCCTGAAGACCAAACACAACCCTCCCAGAGGATGCTTAGGACATCTAAATATAACAAAACTTACGCCAGCCTGACCTTGCTTATTAAGAACAAGGTAGTGTACGTGTTCATGCAGGATGCATCTTCAATGGTGTGCACGCTCTTGTTCACCTTTAGACTAAGGATAGCCATAATAAGGTTTGTTGTGATAGCCTCTCACAGTGTATACTCAAGATGGCCAGTTAGGAAGCAAAGCAGCCCAGAATGCTATAGAGGCCCTAACATGTCCAATTTCTACTTGATGAGTGAAGAATAATAGTGTTGGAACGATTTTGGTCAGATGGGCCCTCTCATACCCAGATGATAGGTATAAACTGCAGCAAATTTCCCAGGGTGCAATGTGTTCCATCGATACTAGAAGCCTTAAAAAGGATTATAACCTTTGACCTAATAATTCCATTTCTAAGACTTTCTCCTAAGGAAGTAATCAAAGATAAGGACAAAGATTTACGCACAAGGATGTTCAAAAGCTGGAAACAGCTGAAATGTACAAAAATAGGAAAATGCTTAAATAAAAAATAGTAAATCTTACAATACAACATTAAAAACAAATTTTTGAAAATGAATAATTTGGGAAGTACCTTTCATATAAAGGTTAACTTGTATTTAAAGCCCTGTTTATGTGGGTATATATATAGATAGATAGATACTTATACATACATGCTTATGAATTGAAAGAAATTTATCAAAATATTAACAGTGATTATCTCTAGATGGTGAGAATAAAGTCTGTTTAAAATGTTTACCTTCATAGTTTTCTACCATAAATAGATATCACTTAGTTAAAAAAATACCATTGGCCTGATTATAAAAGGACACTTATTACTTCAACATCAGGAGGAGAAATAAGGAGTAAAAGGTCCCCTTGGATTCAAAGGGGTTGGACAACCCTGACACTTGTAAATGTGTGATTGTATCAATGTTGCTGAAATTCTTTCCTTCTGTTAGACACATCACTTTAAAAAATCACCTCCAAACAGACTTACAAACAAACAATATACAAAGTTATGCAGCTGAGCTTCTCAGCTTCCCACCTTCATTTTCCCAGTGGGTTCTCTGGTGGTAACTTATTGATTTAATTTAGATTAATATGGTAGGTCTTAGGTGATTACTCTGCTCTAGATTCCAAGCAATGCTAATTATTATCATAAAGGATAAGCTACTCAGAGGTTTAAAGTTCAGGCACAGAGACCTTGTCTACATTTCTGTTATTTGGCTCACCAAATTACAAGCGTCTGGTGAGTCAATATGAAAGATTCCAAACACAAAGGTCAATGCTGGGCTACTGATCTTCCTGACCCTAACTCAGAGCCAAGAATTGCAATGCAGTTTTCTCCTCCCACGCTAAAACCATTAGCAACCAGCTTGTCTTGGCTGATTCTTTTCTTTTACAACTATTTTTGAATAGGTAATAACTCTTCTGGTGCCCACATACTAAATTAGCATGTCATTTCATGACTTTTCTTCTCTGTAAAAGCCTTTAATGTGTCTGTAACAGTACTGTACTTGCTAATGTTAATTCACATTAATTAGATGATGCTCTTTCAGATCAAACTATGGTCCCTCTGAAAATTCACATGATCTAGAATGGATGTGGAAAGCCTGTTTATACACATCTTGTGAGTTAATCGGTTACTGTTTCAGAACAACTTTGCAATAGACAACTATCCACAGCCTTGTCCAGTTGTTTTTTAGAAATAATTTTCAGAGAGCCTCAAAAGGACAGAGATAGGGAAAGGTTAAGAAACTGTCAGTCCTATCATCTGTCTTTCTACATCCCCATCCAGTCAGTCACTAAATCCTAATCATTCAAATAGCTCTGGTGTTGGTATACCCTCGTGGACTCCCATGACTCTGTGGCTGAAACAAGGTATCCTGTGAGATGCTTTCAGATTTCAGAGACTAGATAGCTGTTCAGCACAGTCCTTTCCTTCCTGGGTACACAGTAGCCCATGTTTCCCAGCCTCCCCTGCAAATAGGACTGACTGAGGGTCATGTGACTGAGGGTACAAGTGAAATGCACCACCGCCACACATGGCAGATAAAGACTTCCCATATATAGTCCTAGGAACCATGGATTAAAGAAGATGGAGCTAGGGTGCCTAGGTTGTGTTTAAATGAGAGCAAACCATGAATACCTGTTCCTGCCCTTTGATGAAAATTTGGTGTGAAGGGTCTTAATGCTAGGGTGGGTGGTTTTGGCTTCTGTTCAAGCCAAATTTTTGTCCCCAACATTCCTTCTTCTAGAATTGCTCCTGTGGTCACCTCATCATGTAACCTAAACTGTGCAAGCAATCATTGAAGTGGGAGATTTTTTAAAAAGCCTTACATTCTTTTAGAAACGATTTCTACCTTGACTAAGCATGTGCATCTTTTAGATAACAATATACTGATAATGTGAAATTTTCAAGTAAAGCAGGAACCCATTTTAGAATGATAAGCACAAACTTATTGGGCCTTTTAACTAATGACAGAGTTGTCAAATGTCTGAGGTCAAATCTAAATGACCTGAATAATTTTACATGTCCTGTGAGTTTCAACAACACAAAATTGTAATTGTTTTTAAAAATTTACCTTTAAAAGGATAGCTTGAAACCCCAAACAATAAACTTCCTATTTCTAACATTTTATAGAAGGAAAAACATTTTAAAGTACTTCATTTTTAATAATAGCAACTTTCAACATAATTTATTTCTGTAGGTTTAGTTTAAAACTAACAGGCATTACTAATTTTTTCTAAACTTGCAAATCATTTCCTCAACAGAAGCATACTGTATGTTATGAACTTTAAAAGACACAGTGGCTACTCTCCTTTGAAGAGTTTACAGTCTAGTGAGAGGGAGGAAAATACAAATAAATAATGGCAATGCAATGCAGTATGAATTAAGTTCTCCAGGGGCACAGGGGCAAGTCAAGGGTGAAGGTGTTGGGAAAATCTCCCTAGAGGTGACATTCGAGATCTATCAGGATTTGAAGATGTGGGAGAGAAGAAATGAAGAGAGATGGTAGAAAAAAGCATTTCTGAACTCTTTGACTAAACCTTTTTTCCTCCAATAAATTTCTTTTAGATACTACGGCAAAATCTTGTTTTGTTGACAGTGCCAACAGAATATGTAGTTGTTCTTCTGTAGTGTCTCTAACCTTGGCTCTGGAAACCGTAAGACAGAACCCAGGTGACAATCTATGATGACTGGTGCAAGCCAGCAGATGGAAAACATTACTGAGCCAGTTCTACCCCAGTGACTGGATACCAGCATCCTGGTGTGAAAAATGAGGAGGTGGTCACAGGTCCATGTATCATAGAGCATGAAGGTAAACGCCACTGGGGATGTTGTCGGGTGATTTGTGTTGTTGTCAGAAACCCTTCCACTATAGTTTCCTGTTCTTCAAGTTTTGGGAATAGGGAAAATATTATCCCTGGCAGGTTGGGAAAGGAGGCTAGACTGCAAAAGGATGTCAAATGTTAACTATTGAGAGATGTGTGTAAAAAGGAACAAACATGGAAAAATGTTATTTTCTCTTACTGGGGGACTTAATTTATTTTTACATCGATAGTGACAAAGAATAAGAACACAGTATCTTTCTATTCCCCTCCACCTATAAGTCAGCCCTGAAAATACACCTGAGCCCACATCTAGGGCCTCTAAGGTCATTGAAGGCTCACATTAAATCAGGCAGTAGTCTAAAAATAACCTGTGTTCTGATTATTCCTCTTTACTTGCTTGGTTTTCTGAGAAATCTGTAGATCTGTATTTATAGTGTCATAAAGAGCTGCTTATCCTTTTCCATCTAGCAAATTGGAAGTCAGAAAATGAAGGGAAAATGCCTAACTGGGAGAATAGTATAAGAGAGAAAGTTTAGGCCTTAGAGTTGGGAGAACTGGTTTTGGATCCCTGCTGTGTGTGACCCTGGCAAGTTTTACACTTTCTTCTAATCTCTAAAGTGGGGATTAATTCCTGCCAGACTACCTCACGTAGTAATTTAGAGATCAAAATAAAAATGAGATAATACTGAAGAGGCTGGTTGGTTGGCTAGAAGAAAATGCAACAAGAGTTAAGTTTTTTCTGAATGTTAAGTAACAAAAACAAAATAATCATTATAACTGCAGGGTGTGAAGATTTTTTATCCTCAGTGCTTGGCACAGTGCCTGGCACACAGTTGGAGTGTGAGGATTATTTATTGTGTAAATGAATGAATGGGGCCAAGGTAAATCTATAAAGCAGTGCTTCTACAGGCATTCTGAAAACTATCCAAAAGGCTAAAAGAGCCACATTAAACCTCTTTAGTGCATCACAGACAACTGATTTAATTTATGGTGATTATGAGTGATTGTTATCTTCTTGAGACCTTTGTGCGTAGAGAGCTTAGTAAATGCTTAGACTCACGGGTACATGGGTCTAAATGTAAAACTAGACTCCAGGGAGGAAAAGTCCTTTCCTGTGATACTATATGTAATTTTGGAGCTACATTTCATTCTTTCATTCTGATTTGAATTTGCTCCCCAAAAGATGAATACTGCTAAGATGAGGAGTTGACACCTGCAATGGGTTGTGACTCCAATTCAATGAATTCTCTACTCCAAAACTGTACTTTGGAAAACTTGGATATCAGTTTCCAAAGGCACACTTTGGAAAAAGGAATCATGAACCCATGTGAACCTGGCCCTAAAAATATTGGTATGGTTGTAGAAGGTACCAAGAATTCAGGAGGCTTAGCCCCTACTCACAGAGTGGAGTCTAGGTGGGCAGACTGCTATGCCATTACACCCCTTCCTCTCTTCACAATCCCAAATTCTAACTAATTTTAGTTCTCACTTTTCTTTGGCTGCTAGGAAGCTGTGTCAAATCTAGATCAATCTCATCTATATAGGACCTACAAATTTTATTTCATGAATTAAAGTCCATGATTTTCTTTATCATACCTTTAGCTTCATTTTTTCTATTCTCTTTTGCCCTGGTATTATCACCGTTTTTGTAGTCTGTTTCTCTGCAAACTGCTTTGGACCTCTTTTGAAATGAGGCATAGTATTAATGAATGCAACTGTGAGCGCTAGTCTCAGAGGTTTCTAGAGTGAAACCTGAAGATGGATGGTAGCTCTCCTCAGTATGAGCTCTGTTACCACTGGATGACATACTCCTACCATGCACAGTTAATCATTTGAGGGAAAACTTCATCTTGACATTGAGAATGTAGGAGATTGGTGGTGGTGGTGGAGGGAAGCCCCACTGATGACAAGCCAGAGTTCTAGAGACATGGTAATTCAAATGCATCTGAGGCTGGCTTGGAACATAAACTCAACAGTCAGCAGCAGACTTATTCTTGGGCATCTAGAAACAACCAACCAATGGAAACCTGCTGGTTTCAAGATGTCTGCTTTCATTAAATACTTGTGGCTGTGCTTCTAAAACCCTGATGGCAAGTCCTAGCCATCACAAGGAAATCTGAAGACTTGAAGATTCACTTACGTCCCCAATATGAAGGATTTTAGGCTAATATTTGGCCCCAGAGAAATCTTCCAAAGAGGTAGTGGCTGGCTCAATCTTTTCTTATTTAACTCAAACTGGCTAACAAACACTGAAGACCAAAGGCTTTTCATCCAGCTTGTCCCAGGTAATAGGTTGAGAGATAAGATTTAAAGCCCTGCTTTTAAAATGGCATAATCAACTTGGAGGAGGATATCGAAGAAATGGTTGTAGAGATGAAAAGAAGGTTGAGGGGAAGTGACATAAAGTAGGCAAGCTATAAATACTTGATGAATGAATAGTTGCATGAATAAATGGTAGGCTAAGACATTATTGGTTCTTTCTAGATATTTGGTTTCACTTCTTTTGAAGACTGGCCATCCAGTGCCACTTTGAGACCACTACTTTCTGCCAAAATTCTAAAAAATAAAAATAAAATATTCCATGTTTTTTGCAGCAATCAATAGGGACAGTACTTTTATTAAGAAGGCAGCTCATCGCCAGCAATGGAACAAATCTGGATGGAGAATGACTTTGACCATCCAGTTGAGAGAAGAAGGCTTCAGTCGATCAAACTTCTCAGAGCTACAGGAGGAACTATGTAACCAGCGCAAAGAAATTAAAAACCTTGAAAAAAAGAATGGATGAATGGATAACTAGAATAATCAATGCAGAGAAGACCTTAAAATAACTGATTGAGATGAAAACCATAACACGAGAAATACGTGACAAATGCACAAGCTTCAGTAACCAACTCGATCAACTGGAAGAAAGAGTCTCAGTGATTGAAGATCAAATGAATGAAATGAAGCGAGAAGAGAAGTGTGGAGAAAAAAGAGTAAAAAGAAAAGAACAAAGCCTCCAAGAAGTATAGGATTATGTGAAAAGACCAAATCTACGTCTGATTAGTGTACCTGAAAGTGAGGAGGAAAATGGAACCAAGTTGGAAAACACTCTGCAGGATATCATCCAGGAGAACTTCCTCAACCTAGTAAGGCAGGCCAACATTCAAATTCAGGAAATACAGAGAACACCACAAAGATACTCCTCAAGAAGAACAACTCCAAGACACATAATTGTCAGATTCACTAAAGTTGAAATGAAGGACAAAATGTTAAGGGCAGCCAGAGAGAAAGGTCGGGTTACCCACAAAGGGGAGCCCATCAGACTAACAGCAGCTCTCTCGGCAGAAACTCTACAAGCCAGAAGAGAGTGGGGGCCGATATTCAACATTCTTAAAGAAAAGAATTTTCAACCCAGAATTTCATATCCAGCCAAACTAAATTTCAAAAGTGAAGGAGAAATAAAATCCTTTACAGACAAGCAAATGCTTAGAGATTTTGTCACCACCAGGCCTGCCTTAGTGATCCTGAAGGAAGCACTAAACATGGAAAGGAACAACTGGTACCAGCCACTGCAAAAACAATGTCAAAATGTAAAGTCCATCGATGATAGGAAGAAACTGCATCAACTAGCAAGCAAAATAACGAGTTAATATCATAATGACAGGATCAAGTTCACACATAACAACATTAACCTTAAATGTAAATGGACTAAATGGTCCAATTAAAAGACACGGACTGGAAAATTGGATAAAGAGCCAAGACTCATCAGTTTACTGTATTCAGGAGACCCATCTCACATGCAGAGACACACATAGGCTCAAAATAAAGGGATGGAGGAAGATTTACCAAGCAAATGAAAAAAAAAAAAAAAAAAAAGAGCAGGGGTTGCAATCCTAGTCTCTGATAAAACAGACTTTAAATCATCAAAGATCAAAAGAGACAAAGAAGGCCATTACATAATGGTAAAGGAATCAATTCATCAGGAAGAGCTAACTATCCTAAATATATATCCACTCAACACAGGAGCACCCAGATTCATAAAGCAAGTCTTTAGAGACTTACAAAGAGACTTAGACTCCCATACAATAATAATGGGAGACGTTAACACCCCACTGTCAACATTAGACAGATCAAGGAGACAGAAAGTTAACAAGGATATCCAAGAATTGAACTCATCTCTGCATCAAGCGGACCTAATAGACATCTACAGAGCTCTCCACCCCAAATCATCAGAATATACATTCTTCTCAGCACCACATCGCACTTATTCTAAAACTGACCACATAGTTGGAAGTAAAGCACTCCTCAGCAAATGTAAAAGAACAGAAATTATAACAAACTGTCTCTCAGACCACAGTGCAATCAAACTAGAACTCAGGACTAAGAAACTCAATCAAAACCGCTTAACTACATGGAAACTGAACAACCTGCTCCTGAATGACTACTGGGTACATAATTAAATGAAGGCAGAAACAAAGATGCTCTTTGAAACTAATGAGAACAAAGATACAATATACCGGAATCTCTGGGACACATTTAAAGCAGTGTGTAGAGGGAAATTTATAGCACTAAATGCCCATAAGATAAAGCTGGAAAGATCTAAAATTGACACTCTAACATCACAATTAAAAGAACTAGAGAAGCAAGAGCAAACACATTCAAAAGTTAGCAGAAGGCAAGAAATAACTAAGATCAGAGCAGAACAAAGGAGATAGAGACATAAAAACCCTCCAAAAAAATCAATGAATCCAGGAGCTGGTTTTTTGAAAAGATCAACAAAATTGATAGACCACTAGCAAGACTAATAAAGAAGAAAAGAGAGAAGAATCAAATAGACGCAATAAAAAATGATAAAGGGGATATCACCACCGACCCCACAGAAATACAAACTACCATCAGAGAATACTATAAACACCTCTACGCAAATCAACTAGAAAATCTGGAAGAAATGGATAATTTCCTGGACACTTACACTCTCCCAAGACTAAACCAGGAAGAAGTTGAATCCCTGAATAGACCAATAGCAGGCTCTGAAATTGAGGCAGTAATTAATAGTCTACCAACCAAATAAAGTCCAGGACCAGAGGGATTCACAGCTGAATTCTACCAGAGGTACAAGGAGGAGTTGGTACCATTCCTTCTGAAACTATTCCAATCAATAGGAAAAGAAGGAATCCTCCCTAACTAATTTTACAAGGCCAACATCATCCTGATACCAAAGCCTAACCGAGACACAACAAAAAAAGAGAATTTTAGACCAATATCCCTGATGAACATTGACGCAAAAATCCTCAATAAAATACTGGCAAACCAGATCCAGCAGCACATCCAAAAGCTTATCCACCATGATCAAGTGGGCTTCATCCCTGGGATGGAAGGCTGGTTCAACATATGCAAATCAATAAACATAATCCAGCATATAAACAGAACCAAAGACAAAAACCACATGATTATCTCAATAGATGCAGAAAAGGCCTCTGACAAAATTCAACAGCCCTTCATGCTAAAAACGCTCAATAAATTCGGTATTGATGGAACGTATCTCAAAATAATAAGAGCTATTTATGACAAACCCACAGCTAATATCATACTGAATGGGCAAAAACTGGAAGCATTATCTTTGAAAACTGGCACAAGACAGGGATGCCCTCTCTCACCACTCCTATTCAGCATAGTGTTGGAAGTTCTGGCTAGGGCAATCAGGCAAGAGAAAGAAATCAAGGGTATTCAGTTAGGAAAAGAAGAAGTCAAATTGTCCCTGTTTGCAGATGACATGACTGTATATTTAGAAAACCCCATTGTCACAGTCCAAAATCTCCTTAAGCTGATAAGCAACTTCAGGAAAGTCTCAGGATACAAAATCAGTGTGCAAAAATCACGAGCATTCTTATACACCAGTAAGAGACAAACAGAGAGCCAAATCATGAGTGAACTCCCATTCACAATAGCTTCAAAGAGAATAAAATACCTAGGAATCCAACTAACAAGGGATGTAAAGGACCTCTTCAAGGAAAACTACAAACCACTGCTCAGTGAAATAAAAGAGGACACAAACAAATGGAAGAACATACCATGCTCATGGATAGGAAGAATCAATACTGTGAAAATGCCATACTGCCCAAGGTAATTTATAGATTCAATGCCATCCCCATTAAGCTACCAATGACTTTCTTCACAGAATTGGAAAAAACTGCTTTAAAGTTCATATGGAACCAAAAAAGACCCCACATTGCCAAGACAATCCTAACCCAAAAGAACAACGCTGGAAGCATCACGCTATCTGACTTCAAACTATACTACAAGGCTACAGTAACCAAAACAGCATGGTACTGGTACCAAAACAGAGATATAGACCAATGGAACAGAACAGAGCCCTCAGAAATAATACCATACATCTACAGCCATCTGATCTTTGACAAACTTGACAAAAACAAGAAATGGGAAAAGGATCCCCTATTGAATAAATGGTGCTGGGAAAATTGGCTAGTCATAAGTAGACAGCTGAAACTGGATCCTTTCCTTACTCCTTATACGAAAATTAATTCAAGATGGATTAGAGACTTAAATGTTAGACCTAATAGCATAAAAACCCTAGAAGAAAACCTAGGTGATACCATTCAGGACCTAGGCACGGGCAAGGACTTCATGTCTAAAACACCAAAAGCAACGGCAACAAAAGCCAGAATTGACAAATGGGATCTAATTAAATTAAAGAGCTTTTGCACAGCAAAAGAAACTACCATCAGAGTGAACAGGCAACCTACAGAACGGGAGACAATTTTTGCAATCTACTCATCTGACAAAGGGCTAATATCCAGAACCTATAAAGAACTCAATCACATTTACAAGAAAAAAACAAACAACCCCATCAAAAAGTGGGCAAAGGATATGAACAGACACTTCTCAAAAGAAGACATTCATACAGCCAAAAGACGCATGAAAAAATGCTCATCATCACTGGCCATCAGAGAAATGCAAATCAAATCCTCAATAAGATACCATCTCACACCAGTTAGAATGGCAATCATTAAAAAATCAGGAAACAACAGGTGCTGGAGAGGACGTGGAGAAATAGGAACACTTTTACACTGTTGGTGGGACTGTAAACTAGTTCAACCATTGTGGAAAACAGTGTGGTGATTCCTCAAGGATCTAGAACTAGAAATACCATTTGGCTCAGCCATCCCATTACTGGGGATATACTCAAAGGATTGTAAATCATGCTGCTATAAAGACACATGCACACGTATGTTTATTGCGGCACTATTCACAATAGCAAAGACTTGGAATCAACCCAAATGTCCATCAGTGACAGACTGGATTAAGAAAATGTGGCACATATACACCATGGAATACTATGCAGCCATAAAAAAGGATGAATTTGTGTCCTTTGTAGCGACATGGATGCAGCTGGAAACCATCATTCTCAGCAAACTATCAGAAGAACCGAAAACCAAATACCGCATGTTCCCACTCATAGACGGGAATTGACCAATGAGATCACTTGGACACAGGAAGGGGAGCATCACAAACCGGGTCCTATTGTGGGGAGGGGGTAGTGGGGAGAGATAGCATTAGGAGATACACCTAATGTAAATGACGAGTTAATGGGTGCAACACACCAAGATGGCACATGTATACATATGTAACAAACCTGCACGTTGTGCACATGTACCCTAGAACTTAAAGTATAAAAAAAAAAAAATGACTACATTTGTGAAGCAAAATTCTAAGATTTAGGTTTTAAATCTAATTAAAATAATTAGATTTTATTTTCAGTTATTTTTATAGCTTTTGCTTACTATTATATCTACTTGTATAAAGATGTAGGATTTACAAGAACATAGTGTTTTCATTAAAAGTAGTATATTAATGACAAAAAGAAAGGTGTTTATGTCTCAGACCACTTTTTTTTTTTTTTTGTCTTCAGCCGCTCCAAATGTTTTCAGCTAACCCATGGAATGACATTACTCTCATGGGGTTCCAGAGTCCCTTTAACTCTAGTCCTGTCACCACCTCAGTCATCACAGATTGGCTCAGATTATCCCAGGGCCCAAGCATTTTGGAGAAAGCAGTCTTTGGGCACCTGAAGACACTGACACAGCTTCTAAACTCCTCTTGACTCTCCCTAGCATATTAGCTTAGGCTCTGTGAGTATCCACTGCATTTGTCCCACTGGTTACACTCTACCTTATCTATTCACAGATAAACAGGGCACATGTGATTAATCCAACCTGTGAGCATCTCCACAGCCCTTCCGTTTGGCTCTGCTGAAAGCTTCCATTACTACAGTTAGGAATAAAAGGAATGGAATGAACAGAAGAAGCGGGGAAGAAACAGAGGGGAAGGTGGCTTAGCCCTTCTGGGTGGCCACATCTGAAACAGAAATCTATACTTGGTTATATAATACCACACTCAGTTTTTCAAACTCTCAAATAGCACTTATACAAATAAAAATGTCTTTATTTCCAAGTTATCATGAGTGAAGCACAGATGGGGATGTCCTTCTTACAATGACATTAAAAAAAATCAACACTAAAATACACATTCCTGTTAATCCACGAAAACATCTTTTAGTTTAATTGATGCCAAACAACATAGATACTTAAAAAACCAAAAAATGCATCAAAGAAAACTTATATTCTTTATGCTGCTGATGGAGAATGCCCAGTAAGTACAATTTAGAGATCACACAGTAGGCAGACAGTTCTTTCCCAATCTCTATCAGTTTATCAAAGCACAACTTTTCACTGCCAAAGTAGGATTCTTATGCTAACTTTTCACTCTTATGCCATCTCAGCATGTTCTGTTGTGATCTACTCACTATCCAAGGGCAGAATATTTCCATTATAAATGCTAAAATTTTGAGTTAAAAAAAGAGATTTTGAAAAAGCTGTTCAATTCATGTGGGAAAAACTAGCACAGTGAGAGTTCCCAGAGGATGAGGCCCCTGCGGCCTGCTGCTGCGCACCACAGCATACACATTTATTTAACTGGAGTCACCTCATGGATCTTAGGGACTGAATGTTTAAATAAAAGTTTGTCAAAATGTAACCTCTGTTAAATACATGTGTAAAATGAACACACTTGATTTCCACAGGGATAATTTCATATGTTAAAAGTTTCAGGAAATCTTTTTACTTAGACTGAATTATGTTCTTATCATGTACTTTCATGAACATGGATGACTAAAGTTTTTCATTTTTTTTTCTTTCCCCTTCTCAGGAAAAATTTTATACAATTTTCCAGAAAAGTAAGCTATCACCACCAGAAAAACAACAGCAACAAAACAAGACACAAAAAAACGAAAATTCTTTTTGTTAAACTGTGATTACAGAGTTTCTTCCACACTGTTGTCCCTCAGTTTCACTCAGAGATTCTAGGAAACTCGCTGCTTTCAGGAATAGAATATTCCCATTGTAAAAGATGTTTCAAGAACATCCAGTCCAAGTCCTGCACTTAGAAAGGAAAACTTCTTCAGAGTCCACTGCTAATTAGAGGCATAACTGAAGTTCCACCAGGGCAGGAGTTATCACTGTGCTTCCGATGCCTCGCGCAATGCCTGGTACATGGTTGACATTCTATAGATATTTGTTGGCTAAACAGATGACTTAACATGAGCTAAGAATGCTGCCTCCAATTTCCTAGTCCAGTCTTGCTACAGCAACATAGCCACAAGGCCAGTTTTTAAATGATGCACTAAATGAGAAACAAGGATATGAGTCATGTTTGAAGATTAGCATTTTCAGGGCTGAATTAATCTTGCCAGCTAGGGACATGTGGATAAAGTTACAGTGAGAACCCTGCAAATCCATACTGGCTTATCATGTAGTGTTTTAGGCAATCACTCTAGGAGCCAGACCCTTTTGGGTGTCTGAAATACTCCGTAACTTCTAGACAACTAGAGTAGTAGTACTGCCATTACTTGAAGGTCACCCTAATAGGGTACAGTGCAGGGCAAGCAGAAAAAAACATAAAATGCAAACTTTTAAATTCAAACCATCGTTTTTTCTTAAAAGGAAAAAAGGCAAGAAATGGAGAATGACAATTTCCAAAGTTGACAATCATTACTAAACTCTTCCAGTTTTTTCCCTGCTAGTGAAAGTGTAAAAGTGATAAGTTAACTTCTCTGGCCAAATGATCTGTATACAAATTACTGTTTTGAAACAGCAATGAATTGCCTGTCACCCTAGTGACCTGATAGAGTTAATATACGCCAAGGTAACAATCTCCTTAAGTTTCTAATTGACTACATTATCAGTGAGCAGACCTGTGTTTAGTTGAGCTAGCCTCTTACAGAACCATGGGCTTATATCCCTGAAGGGTTCTAAACTTCAGAGTTCTGCAAAAAGATCCTCTCACCTTACCCTGTTCTTCCCATCCTTCCAGGCCTTGTTTGTCCACCTCCTTCATGAGGTCTGCTCAGTTACCCAGCCCTACACACTTTTTTTTTTTTTTTTGCCACAGTCTGAGGTACTTTCAGGAAAGAACTGGTCCAGCTCCGAAGTGTCCTGGGCAGTGATACAGGTAAAGTGGGCTGACCTGCCCAGTGTTGGTTTTCCAACATGGTTGGATAGGGTGATTAGAGAAATCCCTCCCAGCCCCAAGAGTCTATAACTCCACCTACTCTTTGCATTTGTTACTTTGGCAATTCTTTAAGTTCTTCACCTGGAAGTCTGGGAGTGATCTACAGAAGAATATGAGCAATTAATATACATATATTTAACAAAAAGTAGACTGGTAGTGGTGGCTCATGCCTGTAATTCCAGCATGTTGGGAGGCCAAGGCAGGCAGATTACTTGAGACCAGGAGTTTGAGACCAGCCTGGCCAACATGGCAAAACCCCACCTTTACAGAAAATACAAAAATTTGCCAGGTGTGGTGGCACCCACCTGTAGTCCCAGCTACTCGGGAGGCTGAGGTGGGAGGATCGCTTGAGCCCAGAAGGCTGAGGCTACAGTGAGCTGCATTCAAACCACCGCACTCCAGCCTGGGTGACAGAGTGAGACCCTATCTCTAAATAAATAAATGAAAACAATAAAGAACGAAAGTAAAGTGAGTACATTTTTGTACTAATTAAGATTCTATTTTTTTTTTTCTTTATGGGATAGACCATGGTAGCAATATTAAAGTTTTAAGAAAAATATATGTGGGCAGGCATGGTGGCTCATGCCTGTAATCCCAGCACTTTGGGAGGCTGAGGCAGGCCGATCACTTGAGGTCAGGAGTTTGAGACCAGCCTGGACAATATGGTGAAACCTTGTCTCTACTGAAAATACAAAAATTAGCTGGGCATGGTGGTGGGCTCCTGTAGTCCCAGCTACTCAGGAGGCTGAGGCAGGAGAGTCACCTGAATCTGGGAGGTAGAGTCAGTGAGCAGAGAATGTGCCACTGTACTCCAGCCTGGGTGACAGAGCGAGACCCTGTCTCAAATAAATAAATAAATAAGAGAAAAAGAAAAATACATGAGAGGAATGCTTAAAGTTTTATTCTTTAAATTCTTTTTGTTGTCAAATTAGACAAAAGTCTACCAATATTTTATTTTATTGATAACAAATATAAATACCTTGAAAAAACTAGGTAAAATTATTTGTAGGTTAATTATTTGTGAATCATACTACAGTACTCCTTCTCTGTCTCATGGATATATGTTCTCTGTTCAACACAATCAGGGACGAACTATGTCGTGTTTTTTCTGTGATTTCCTCATATTATGGCTCAATGCTACTTATTCAATAGAGTTGAAAGAAAAGGGAGAGAGGGAAGGATAGAGGGAGAGAGTAAGAGGAAAAAAAGAAGAGGAAGAAAGCTCTTACCCGGAATTTTAAGTTTTTCCAGGGGAAGTATTTTATGAGTTAAGTATAAAGGGGGAGTGACTACCCGGCTCTTTTTAAGCTTGCCAAACTAACTTTTTCTCTGAATTCTACCACAAAGTTGAATCAGTTACTTGATGAAATGTTCTCAGGACTTTTGAAGGTTAGGTAGGACCAGTGCATAGTAAGCTGGCACACTAGAGATGAGAGACAAGTAGGCAAGCAGGTTATTTTCTGAACCATTTCATTGATAAACGCATGTTACACATATTTTACATCTTGCTTTGAAATCTTGCTGGTTGAAACCAAAAAGATGGCAGTTTCTAGTACTCCATTCCAATACAAGAAGGCAAGCTTTCAGTAACAAAAATAATTCTGTTCTTTTGGGCTTGAACAAATATCAAGCTGTAAAATTTTCCCTGTGATGTGTGATATGTATATATATTTAAGAGGAAATTATTCTGTAATTTCACACTTCCCCTTTGAGGAAGAATCTGGAAAAGCTTATGCCAATCTTTATCTTTGGAAAAATTTTACCAAAAAAAATTTTATTTATTTATTTATTTATTTTGAGATGGAGTCTCGCTCTGTCGCCCAGGCTGGAGTGCGGTGGCCGGATCTCAGCTCACTGCAAGCTCCGCCTCCTGGGTTTACGCCATTCTCCTGCCTCAGCCTCCCGAGTAGCTGGGACTACAGGCACCCACCACCTCGCCCAGCTAGTTTTTTGTACTTTTTAGTAGAGACGGGGTTTCACCATATTAGCCAGGATGGTCTCGATCTCCTGACCTCGTGATCCGCCCATCTCGGCCTCCCAAAGTGCTGGGATTACAGGCTTGAGCCACCGCGCCCAGCCCCCCAAAAAAATTTAAACCAAGGTGTGTAAAAATTGCTTTACCTTAACTTTGTTCTTCCATCCCATCCAACCCTGGTGAGTTCCACTTCCTACTAAACTGCTCCAAGAGGCAAGAGGGGAATGAGGCAAGGCCTTCTGGTAAACAGGTGGTCAGAGGCCCAGAAAGGAGGATAGAAGCTCTAATATTTTCTTTCTTTTCTTTCTTTAGATCATATTGTACATGCACTCCACCTTGAAGACCTATGCCTTAAACAATTCAAGTTTTTATAACTTGAATTTAACTATAAGATGTGTTCATTGTGACTTCATTAAGCTGTAAACAAGAAGATGGTCTAAAGGGGTTGATAACTTCATTTCTTGGGTAAATTTAGAAGCACTATGGTAGATCTTTAAAATTCGTAACTCTAGAACAGAATACAGTGTTTAGAAACATATCCACACACATATGATCAACTGATTTTGATAAATGTGCAAAGGCAGTTTGATGGGGAAAAATAATCTTTTCAATAAATGGTGCTGAAACTACTGGATATCTGTAATCCAAAAAATGAAACTCAACTAACACTTTGTACCTTATATGAAAATTAATTCAAAATAGATCATAGATCTGAATGTAACAGGTAAAACTATAAAACTTCTAGAAGAAATCATACAAGAGACTCCTTACAGTTTTAGGTTAGGCAAAGATTTCCTAGACATGACACCAAAATCATAATCCCTTTTAAATTGGTAAATTGAATATAATAAAAATTTAAAACTTCTGATCTATTAAAGACACAGTTGAGTGAACAAAACGAAAAACATAGTCTAGGAGAAAATATTTGCAAAATAATATCTGTTAAAGGAATTATATCTAGAAAACACAAAGAACTCTCAAAACTCAATAATGGGAAACAACCCAATGAAAACACAGGAAAAGATTTGAACTGATACTTTACCTAAGAAGATATATGAATGGTAAATAGGCACATGAAAAGATAGTATCATTAGTCATTAGGGAAATGAAAATAAAAACCACAATGAGTGGTAGCTACACACCTACTGGAATGGTTCAAAAAACAGAAATGAAAAAGGAAATCCTGACAATACTAAGTGCTGGTAAGGATATGCAGAACTGGAATCTTATGTTGCTGATGAGAATGCAACATGGTCCAGGCACTTTGGGAAAAAAATCTAGCCTTTTTTTTTTTTTTTTTTGAGACAGAGTCTCACTCTGTAACCCAGGCTGGAGTGCAGTGGCGCGATCTCAGCTCACTGCAACCTCCACCTCCTGGGTTCCAGCGATTCTCCTACCGCTACCTCCTGGGTTCCAGTGGTTCTCCTGTATCCGCTTCCTGGGTATCTGGGACTACAGACACATGCCACCATGCCCAGCTAATTTTGTATTTTCAGTAGAGATGGGGTTTCACCATGTTAGCCAGGCTGGTCTCAAACTCCTGACCTCAGGTGATCTGCCTGCCTCAGCCTCCCAAAGTGCTGGGATCACAGGCATAAGCCACTGCACCCAGGCAATCTAGTAGTTTTTTATTAAGATAAACACATACTTACCTATAGGACCCTGTAATTCCAATCCTGAACATTCACCCAAATGAAATTAAAGTTGATGGACATATAAAAGCCAATACATGAATATTTACAAGGGCTTAATTGATAATTTCAAAAACTGGAAATAATTCAAATATTCATCTGACTAATGAATAAACAAACACATTGATACTTCCACATAGCAGAAGAGTTCTCTTCTATAAAAATAATTAAACTCTTGACACACATAACATTGTTGGGTCTCAAATGCATTATGCAAAGTGAAAGAAGCTATATTTAAAAGGCTACATCCAGGAGAGCTCTGGCTGGCATCTGGCAGGTGCCCCTGTGGGATGAAGTTTCCAGAGGAAAGATCAGTCAGCAATCTTTGCTGTTCTGCAGGCTCCACTGATGATACCCAGGCAAACAGGGTTGGGAATGAACCTCCAGCAAACTCCAGCAGACTGGCAGCAGAGGGGCCTGACTGTGAGAAAGGAAACTAATAAGCAGAAAGGAAGAGTACATCCACTCAAAGACCCCAATGGAAGGTTACCAACATCAAATCCCAAAGATTGATAAATCCACAAACATGGGGAGAAACCAGCGCAAAAAGGATGAAAATTTCAAAAACCAAAAGGCCTCTTCTCCTCCAAAGGATCACAACTCCTTGCCAGCAAGGGAACAAAACTTGACGCAAAATAAGTTTGACGAACTAACAGAAATAGGCTTCAGAAGGTGGGTAGTAACAAACTCCTCTGAGCTAAAGGAACATGTTCTAACACGGTGCAAGGAAGTCAAGAACCATGACAAAAGGTTAGACAAACTGTCAACCAGAATAACCAGTTTAGAGAAGAACATAAATGACCTGATGGAGATGAAAAACACAGCACGAGAACTTCGTGAACCATACACAAGTTCCAACAGCCAAATAGATCAAGAAGAAGAAAGGATATCAGTGATTGAAGATGAACTTAATGAAATAAACAGTGAAGACAAGATTAGAGAAAAAAAGAACGAAAATGAATGGGAACAAAGCCTCCAAGAACTATGGGACTAGGTGAAAAGACCAAATCTATGTTTGATTGGTGGACCTGAAAGTGACGAGGAGAATGGAACCAAGTTGGAAAACACACTATCCAGAAGAACTTCCCCAACCTAGCAAGACAGGCCAACATTCAAATTCAGGAAATACAGAAAACACCACAAAGATACTCCTCAAGAAGAGCAACCCCAAGACACATAATCGTCAGATTCACCAAGGTTGAAATGAAGGAAAAATGTTAAGGGCAGCCAGAGAGAAAGGTCGAGTTACCCACAAAGGGAAGCCCATCAGAGTAACAGTGGATCTCTTGGCAGAAACCCTACAAGCCAGAAGAGAGTGGGGGACAATATTCAACATTCTTAAAAAGAATTTTCAATCCAGAATTTCATATCCAGCCAAACTAAGCTTCATAAGTGAAGGAGACATAAAATCCTTTACAGATAAGCAAAAGCTGAGAGATTTTGTCACCACCAGGCCTGCCTTACAAGAGCTCCTGAAGGAAGCACTAAACATGGAAAGGAACAACCAGTACCAGTCGCTGCAAAAACATACCAAATTGTAAAGAACCTCAACACTATGAAGCAACTGCATCAACTAATGGGCAAAATAACCAGCTAGCATCATAAAGACAGGATCAAATTCACATATAATGATATTAACCTTAAATGTAAACAGGCTAAATACCCCAGTTAAAAGACATTGACTAGCAAATTGGATAAAGAGTCAAGACCCATCAGTTTGCTGTATTCAGGAGACCCATCTCACATGCAAAGACACACATAGGCTCAAAATAAAGGGATGGAGGAATATTTACCAAGCAAATGTAAAGCAAAGCAACAACAACAACAACAACAACAACAAAAACAGGGGTTGCAATCCTAAACTCTGATAAAACAGACTGACTTTAAATCAACAAAGATCAAAAGAGGCAAAGAAGGGTATCACGTAACAGTAAAGGGATCAATGCAGCATGAACAGCTAACTATCCTAAATATATATGCACCCAATACAGGAGCACCCAGATTCATAAAGCAAGTTCTTAGACCTACAAAGAGACTTAGACTCCCACACAATAATAGTGGGAGACTTTAACACCCCATTGTCAACATTAGACAGATCAACAAGACAGAAAATTAACAAGGATATTCAGGACTTGAACTCCGCTATGGACCAAGCAGACCTAATAGACATCTACAGAACTCTCCACTCCAAATCAATAGAATATACACTCTTCTCAGCACCTCATTGCACATATTCTAAAACTGACCACATAATTGAAAGTAAAACACTCCTCAGGAAATGCAAAAGAATGGAAATCATGACAAACAGTCTCTCAGACCACAGTGCCACCAAATTAAAACTCAGGATTAAGAAACTCACTCAAAACTGCATAACTACATGGAAACTGAACAACCTGCTTCTGAATGACTACTGGGTAAATAATGAAATGAAGGCAGAAATAAAGATATTCTTTGAAGCCACTGAGAAAGAAGACACAACTTACCAGAATCTCTGGGACACATTTAAAGCAGTGTGTAGAGGGAAATTTATAGCACCAAATGCCCACAAGAGAAAACAGATCTAAAGATCTAAAACTGACACCCTAACATCACACTTAAAAGAACTAGAGAAGCAAGAGCAAACAAATTCAAAACCTAGCAGAAGACAAGAAATAACTAAGATCAGAGCAGAACTGAAGGAGACAGAGACATGAAAAACCCTTCAAAAAAATCAATGAATCCAGGACCTAGTTTTTTGAAAAGATCAACAAAATAGACACCCACTAGCCAGAATAATAAAGAAGAAAAGAAAGAAGAATCAAATAGATGCAATAAAAAATGATATAGGGGATATTACCACTGATCCCACAGAAACACAAACTACTCTCAGAAAATATTATAAACACCTCTATGCAAATAAACTAGAAAATCTAGAAGAAATGGATAAATTCCTGGACACAACACCCTCCTAAGTCTAAACCAGGAAGAAATCCAATCCCTGAATAAACTATAACAAGTTCTGAAATTGAGGCAATAATTAATAGCCTACCAACCAAAAAAAGTCCAGGACCAGACAGATTCACAGCCGAATTCTACCAGAGGTACAAAGAGGAGCTGGTATCATTCCTTCTGAAGCTATTCCAAACAACAGAAAAAGAGGGACTCCCCACTAACTCATTTTATGAGGCTAGCATCATCCTGATACCAAAATCTGGCAGGGACACAACAAAAAAAGAAAATTTCAGGCCAATATCCCTGATGAACATCGATGTGAAAATCCTAAATAAAATACTGGCAAACTGAATCCAGCAGCTTATCTACCATGATCAAGTTGGCATCATCCCTGGGATGCAAGACTAGTTCAACATATGCAAATCAATAAATGTAATCCATCACATAAACAGAACCATAACCAATCACATAAACAATCACCATATGATTATCTCAATAGATACAGAAAAGGCCTTAGACAAAATTCAACACCCCTTCATGCTAAAAACTCTCAATAAACTAGGTATTGATGGAATGTATCTCAAAATAATAAGAGCTATTTACGACAAACCCATTGCCAATATCATACTGAATGGGCAAAACCTGTAAGCATTGCCTTTGAAAACCAGCATAAGACAAGGATGCCCACTCTCACCACTCCTATTCAACATAGTGTTGGAAATTCTGGCCAGGGCCATCAGGCAAGGGAATGAAATAAAGAGTATTCATATAGGAAGAGAGGAAGTCAAATTCTCTCTGTTTGCAGATGACATGATTGTATATTTAGAAAACCCCATCCTCTCAGCCCAAGAACTCCTTAAGCTGATAAGCAACTTCAGCAATGTCTCAGGATACAAAATCATTGTGCAAAGATCACAAGCATTCCTATACACCAATAACAGACAAACAGAGGGCCAAATCATGAGTGAACTCCCATTTACAATTGCTACAAAGAGAATAAAATACCTAGGAATATAATTTACAAGGGATGTGAAGGACCTTTCCAAGGAGAACTACAAACCACTGCTCAAGGAAATAAGAGAGAACACAAACAAATGGAAAAACATTCTATGCTCATGGATAGGAAGAATCAATACCGTGAAAATGGCCATACTGCCCAAAGTAATTTATAGATTCAATGCTATCCCCATCAAGCTACCACTGACTTTCTTCACAGAATTGGGAAAAAGCACTTTAAACTTCATATGGAACCAAAAAGAGGCCACATAGCCAAGACAATTCTGGGCAAGAAGAACAAAGCTGGAGGCATCATGCTACATGACTTCAAACTAGACTGCATGGCCACAGTAACCAAAACAGCATGGTACTGGTATCAAAACTGATCTATAGACCAATGGAACAGAACAGAGGCCTCAGAAATAACACCACACATCTACAACCATCTGATCTTTGACAAACCGGACACAAGAAAGCAATGGCAAAGATTCCCTATTTAATAAATGGTGTTGGGAAAACTGACAGCAAAACAACATGGCACATGTATATCTATATAACAAACCTGCACATTGTGTACATGTACCATAGAACTTAAAGTATAATAATAATAAAATTAAAAAAATACGTGTGCATGTGTCTTTTTAGTAGATTGATTTATAATCCTTTGTGTATATACCCAGTAATGGGATGGCTGGGTCAAAGGTATTTCTAGTTCTAGATCCTTGAGGAATTGCCACACTGTCTCCCACAATGGTTGAACTAATTTACACTCCCGCCAACATTGTAAAAATGTTCCTATTTCTCCACATCGTCTCCAGCATCTGTTGTTTCCTGACTTTTTAATGATGGCTATTCTAACTGGCATGAGATGGTATCTCAATGTGGTTTTGATTTGCATTTCTCTAATGACCAGTGATGATAAGCATTTTTTCATGTGTCTGTTGGCTGCATAAATGTCTTCTTTTGAGAAGTGTCTGTTCACATCCTTTGCCCACTTTTTGATGAGGTTGTTTTTTGTTGTAAATTTGTTGAAGGTCTTTGTAGATTCTGAATATTAGCCCTTTGTCAGATGGATAGATTGCAAAATTTTTCTCCCATTCTGTAGGTTGCCTGTTCACTCTGATGATAGTTTCTTTTGCTGTGTAGAAGCTCTTTAGTTTAATGAGATCCCATTTGTCAATTTTGGCTTTTGTTGCCATTGCTTTGGTGTTTTAGACATGAAGTCTTTGCCCGTGCCTATGTCCTGAGTGGTATTGCCCAGGTTTTCTTCTAGGATTTTTATGGTCCTAGGTCTTACATTTAGGTCTTTGATCCATCTTGAGTTAATTTTTGTATAAGGTGTAAGGAAAGGGTCCAGTTTTAGTTTTCTGCATATGGCTAGCCATATGGTTTCCAGCTTCACCCATGTCCTTGTAAAGGACATGAATGTAGACGTATGTTTATTGCAGCACTGTTCACAATAGCAAAGACTTGGAACCAACCCAAATGTTCATCAAGAGTAGACTGGATAGAGAAAATGTGGCACATATACACCATGGAATACTGTGCATCCATAAGAAAGGATTTCATGTCCTTTGCAGGGACATGGATGAAGCTGGACACCATCATTGTCAGCAAACTATCATGAGAACAGAAAACCAAACACCACACGTTCTCACTCAAAAGTGGGAGTTGAACAATGAGAACATATGGACATAGGGAGGGGACCATCACACACCAGGGCCTGTCAGGGTGTGTGGGGTAGGGGAGGGATAACATTAGGAGAAATACCTAATGTAGGTGATGGGTTGATGGGTGCAGCAAACCACCATGGCACATGTATACCTATGTAACAAAACTGCATTCTCTGCACACGTACCCCAGAACTTAGAGTATAATGATAATAAAAAAGTTTATATCCTATACAATTCCATTTTTATGATATTCTGGAAAAGGCAAGATTATAAGAACAGGAAACAGTTCAGTGATTGCCAAGGGCTGGTGGTAGGGGAAAGGGTTGATTACAAAGGAGCAGTAAGGGGAAACTTTTGGGGTGATGGGCAGTTCTGTATCAGAACTGTGGTGGTTATATGACTGCATTCATTTGTCAAAACTCACAGCAGTTCACTTTAAAAAGCGAATATCCTT
This sequence comes from Trachypithecus francoisi, assembly GCF_009764315.1. NCBI lineage: Eukaryota > Metazoa > Chordata > Mammalia > Primates > Cercopithecidae > Trachypithecus > Trachypithecus francoisi. Next base: position 80,302,597 of record NW_022681454.1, on the reverse strand, counting down.
GTATATAAGTTTAAGAAGTAAATAAAAATTAACACCTTATGTAAATGTCTATCAACTGAGGACTGTTCAAATAAATTATGGGCCACTTCCCAAAGGAATATAATATTCCTGTCAAAAATGAATAAAGTAGATTTATATGTAATAGCAAGAAAAGTAAATTGTGGAAGTTTAGGCATATGGTGATTCCATTTTAAGGACTATATACACAAGCATGTTAGGAACTATATAGGAAAAATTATGGAGAAATATTTCCCAAATAGTAAGAGAAGTTGGATAAGAGACTTTCATTTTCTGTGATTTTCATATTAAAATAACGTATGGAGTTTTTAAACATAATTTTTTTGTAATAAAAAATTTTAAAGTTATAAAATCTTATGTCTCAAGCTGAAGACGTGAATGTATTTTCCCAATAAAGCACAGAATTTAAGTGGTTGCATGACAGGTTCTTAAAAATAAGTTTTAGCAATAACTTGAAATGGAAACTTGATTCTGAGTACATTATAGAAGCATCTGTGTTGCCAATCAGTAACTGTCTGCCAGCTTAGAACATTTTATGTAACCAGTGAAAACAGCTAACCAATATGACACACATCCTGTAAGCACAGGTGCATGTAAAAGCAAAGCTTTTACAGCCTCCCAGCCTTAACTCTTTTTGAACACTATGTTGTCTCAGATCTGAAGTTGTCTTTTCACAGAAAAATACCTAATCTCTTTAAAACCACATATATCTGTTATATTTATGAGACCCAATAACTCATCCTGGCAAAGCAAGGCCAAGGAAAAAAATCTATGATAAACATGACAACAATCCAAAAATGAACATAATGTCACAGTTCAACCAAACCCTGGGCAATATAGATCTTGGATATCTGCTTGGAACATGACACTTCATTGTAAGCCAGAATGTGAAAATTTTTATTAAGTCTGCATTCAGTGAAAAGAAAATAGTAGTGCTCTGGATCTTTCTAAGAGGGCCAGACAATGTTAGGCTGTAAGTGTAATACTTTTTGAATATTAATTGGTAACACAAATTGGCTCTTGAAATACCACATGGCTCCCAGAATTTTCCTTAATAAGACCAGCATGTTAGAAAGATAATTCTGAAAAGAAAAACGAATACAACTCTAGAAGAAGTCGTGTTTTCTGATTTACTGAGCTCTTTACTGGCATTTGCTGGAATCCAGTAGAATTCCAGCCTCCTGGAGTTGGCAAATCCTTTCATGAGTCTGAAGAGGGTTCCATGAAGCAGGAAGTCTGCCAAAATGAAATCACCTTTCTTTGGCCCGCCCTCAACTGTAAAGACAACTGGATTGTCTTGGATACAACTCTTCAGATTGATAATTGGGCTCCTGCATATTTCCTTACAGATGTTCAAATGTTCACAGAAGAGTTTGTTTTAAACTCTTTAAACAAGTTTTCATTGTAAGACAGTTTAGTTTTAATTAAAACAGACTTGCATGGAGAGTTTTATGAACAAATCATGCCTTACATCTGAAGCCTCTGAGCCTTGTCCATTATGAATTTTACTCTAAGTACAAAAGAATAGGGAGGAAGAACATGGAAAATAAAATGTCAGGTTGTTAACAGAAAAAAGAAGACATTTAAAAGTTTTGTTTTGTTTTTAAGACAGGGTGTTATTCTGCATTCATAGTGGAATACAGTGGTGTGATCACATCTCACTGCAGCCTCAATCTCCTGGGCTCAAGCAATCCTCCCACCTTTGCCTCCTGAGTAGCTGGGACTATAGGCATGTACCACCATGCCCAGCTAATTTTTTTTTTTTTCTTTTAGAGATGGGGGATCTCACTTTGCTGCCCAGGCTGGTCTCGAACTTTTGGCTCAAGTGATTCTCCTGCCTCAGTCTCTCAAAGTGTCAGAATTATAGGTGCGAGTCACCATGTCTAGCCTTAAGTATTTTAATACTGACAAAAATATTTCCTTAAACAGAATTTGAATTCTGAGCTTTCCTTCTGCCAGCACTATATATTCTCTTTCCAGGTAGCAGTTTGCTACCTTCAGAATTCTGAAAAGCTCTTCTAGGCTTTCACTTTCCATCTCATCAAAGAGAAAAAGAGATTCAGTCTTCCTTTATAGGAAGTTCATTTGGGATCAGAGTTTGGCTCTTAGGCCATGGTCTAAAACATATACATACCATGTATGTTCAATAAATGTTCATTTTTTTCCTTCTCATCCTTTGTTCTCGACTCTCTCATTTCCAATCCAGTTTGCATGTCCAATTATCAGGTCTATCAGAATAAGCCTTAAAATATCAATTTCATTAGGTGACTTTCTTGCTCAAATCTTCCAGTGACTCCCAACTGCCCATAGAATGTAGCCTGAACTACTCTTCCTGGTATTCAAGGCCCTCTGTAATCTGACTACAATATACTTTAAAATTCTCTAACACACTTTAAAGACAAATTTCTATTGGGCCAATCTTCTCATCAGTTACTGCCTTTAAGTGCCAGGCCCTAATCAAATCTTTCACTGGGCCTGAGTTTAGGCATATCTTTTGCAAGAGGACTGGCTGCTCCACTCCTGCCCCGATAGATCACAATAGCCATAGTATAGCAACCAGGTAATGGGTGCCTCCTGTACATTATGCACTTTTCATACATTATCTATTTTCATCATCATAACAACTTGTAAAGAGGACATTCTGATTCCATTTTACAAATAAGGAAGTTGGAGACATTAAGTGACATAAGATCATGTTGCTGTTATATGAACTGGTGAAAACAGGATTCTCTCCTAAATCAGTTGCTAGAGTCATTGCTCTGCCCCTGCCTCTAAGCTGACTTCATCTCTTCTGCTCTGAACCTTATCCAGTTTTATCTTTGGAATCACTTATTTGACACATACACTCCTTCTGTCTTGAGCTGGTATTACAAGATCCACTTGTGCTTATCTTCCCAACATGGCTGTTAGAAGGCAGTGGCTTCATGCTATTAACAAATCACCTCCATCAGCATCAAGCACAGTACTACTGGCATAGCACGAATGCAGTGGTGAGTACATTCTGAAATCCTACTTATAAACTTCTTTTTGAGTTGAATTCTCCCTCAGACCTCCCGCTTTTGTTTAGAGTGCTATTGCTGTTGGCTGAGTTAATGTTATCAAATTAAGCAATATATCTTTATCTGAGCCCACGTAATTACCGCAGCATGTAACTCAATATGAAAGAGGGAGGTGAGCTTGACTCAAATGTCAATTTTCTAAAATTAACAAAGTATTTATGAATGAATGAAGTTACATGAGTCATCTGAAGAAGGACCTTTATTTATAAATAATCCACATTGGAATTTGATATTTTTTATCTAACCATACCTCAATTTCATAAGATGGGTTTCATTCAAACCAAAATTTAATTTCCTACAATGCAATAAAAATGAAACAATGTGAGATTCCACGTTTCATCATGAAAGCTTGCTAGTGTGTAAAATGGAAAGTACCTAGCCATGTTTAACGCAGATACTTTGCTTTGCTCTATTTGCCTAAAAATCTCTGAGGAATGCCCTGAATTATGCAACTATAAATATCTCCATTCTTTGGGTTTCCTATCTTTTCTGCAAACTCCAACCACATTAAGTTCTTCCAATGCATGCTTCTTACTCATTGCCTTTTAGTAGTGGGTTCATTCTAGAACTTCCAGCATTGTTGATAAGAACTGTACTTTTTTGATGGTTCACGCCTTACTGAAAAATTTGTGAAAGACCTTTTCCAAGAGTGAAAATGATAACCAATTTTGAAAGCAAAGGTTAAAAGATTTTAAACTTGTTGATACAAAACCTTTCATGAACGGGATAAAACCTCTGTTGAACTTAAATAATTGCCTAGGTTTTAGAAGTTTATTCATTTCCCTTATGTGGTGAAAGAAAAAAGAAAGAAAACCACGGGGACTGTTCAGTCTATAAATCTGATACTAGACATATGCTATGCATATTTTCATAAAGACTTTTATTATGTGGTCCTTAAGCAGCATATCCGTGCCATATGGGTAAACTGGAATATAAAACACATCTCTAGGAAGAAGCTATTATTGGGTCAATAATATGCTAATTAAAAAGGTTTATGCAACCATCTGTGGGATCCCCAATGGCAGAGGTTTGTTTCTAGAACTGATAGTGCTGTAGCATCTTATAGTGCCTCCTACAGTGTTATGGATGATTGAGACAGTTTCACTGATGGTGATGGGAACAAAGGTGTTGGTAAACCTGGTGAATTCATAAGGTATGTTTTACATTTAACAGAGATTTACAATCGCTGCACATAATTTGGTAGATTTAAAGGGTTTCTGTGGAGCCAAGTTCCTCTAAGTACCATTCTATTCAAAATAAATCAACATTACATTTACGTATTTACCATACTTGCACACAGTAAAACAGCATTTAAATCAGGAGATGAGATGTCCAATGAGAGTAACTAAGTAAATAACTGTGCACTCCAGTTACCAGCTTTTGGGAAGGGTAAAAAATTAGTTTTGTAAAAGTACCGGGTGAGGATGAAAGAGAGAATGAGCCACTGTTTCTTCAAAACGCCTTTGAAAATGGAAGTGTTCACCTTGCACATGTGGTTTAAGGATGTTTTGATGTAGCCCTTAAGAAATTCACACATTAGGCCGGGCGCGGTGGCTCAAGCCTGTAATCCCAGCACTTTGGGAGGCCGAGACGGGCGGATCACGAGGTCAGGAGATCGAGACCATCCTGGCTAACACGGTGAAACCCCGTCTCTCCTAAAAATAGAAAAAACTAGCCGGGCGAGGTGGCGGGCGCCTGTAGTCCCAGCTACTCCGGAGGCTGAGGCAGGAGAATGGTGTAAACCCGGGAGGCGGAGCTTGCAGTGAGCTGAGATCTGGCCACTGTACTCCAGCCCGGGCGACAGAGCGAGACTCCGTCTCAAAAAAAAAAAAAAAAAAAAAAAAAAGAAATTCACACATTATTGCTTCAAAAACGATGCTTCACTATTTCAATGGTAATATAATTACTTGCAACTGTTGGTGTTAAAATACTTGAGTTTTGTTCTTTTCATGCATTCCACAGCACAGCTCTATTTCCTAGAGCGTATCCACTTCTTCCATTATTTGCTACCCTCAAGAGTTTCCTTATTTTTATATTCATCCTCTTTTCAGTAGTAATAGCACGGAGCATAAATGTTCCACTTTGTTAAGACAAGCTGAGGGACAAATAAGCTATGTCAAAAGAATAAAACATATTTCAAATATACCTAAGAGCCAAGACATGGTCTCATGGGTCTAACAAAGGGACACACACACTTCTCTCAGCAGAGCTGGATAATGCTTCTGATGTCTTCTGGGCCCTTTAGTAATCAACAACTCTGATGTGGTTTACAAAGCTGGTCTCGTTGGAGACTGTTACACGGTTTTCTCTTATTCTCTACACACCATGGTTACAGGGTGTAACTCCCAGGGTTACACAGTTTTCTCTCATTCTCTATACACCACGGTGGTGAATTTGCTATCTATTCCTCAATCCAAATCTGGAAATGCATAAAATCAAATCATTTCACTGTTTTCAACCACCTGCTATTATAGACATTTATTTCTTTTTTTTTTTTTTTTTTTTTTTTTTGAGACGGAGTCTGGCTCTGTCTCTCAGGCTGGAGTGCAGTGGCCGGATCTCAGCTCACTGCAAGCTCCGCCTCCCAGGTTTACGCCATTCTCCTGCCTCAGCCTCCGGAGTAGCTGGGACTACAGGCGCCCGCCACCTCACCCGGCTAGTTTTTTGTATTTTTAGTAGAGACGGGGTTTCACCGTGTTAGCCAGGATGGTCTCAATCTCCTGACCTCATGATCCGCCCGTCTCGGCCTCCCAAAGTGCTGGGATTACAGGCTTGAGCCACCGCGCCCGGCCTATAGACATTTATTTCTATGTAAGTAGTATAAAGTTTCTCCTAAAAAAAAAAAAAAAATATATATATATATATATATATAAAGATCCAAGAACACTAGGCCTTCATTCCCACATGGCCGCAATCAGCTAAAGCTGAGCAAAGGTGTCCCTTCCCTGTGGTATAATTTAGCATAGTTCAACACACCATGTTCTTGCCTTTCTCAATCCAGTAGAGAAAAAGGAAATATGTACTGAACGTCCTGGAAACTGGAACTTTAAGGCTGGATCTAAATATTACAATCAATCAATCAATCAATCAATCAATAAAATATACATTTTCTTGTGACACATCCGGAAAATGTATATGGAGGATCTGGTGTAAGATAAAATATTCTAAAAAACAAAAAACAAAAACAAAACAAAACAAAACCTCTACATATTAATTTCCTCCTTTTCTTCCCCAACCTATTTCTTTGTTTTTTTTTTTTTTTTTTTCAGTGAATTCAGCCATTTTATCCTAATGTCCTCCACTTACACATGTTAGATTTCCAAGTGAGGTAACAAAATGGAGCCTCAGAAGCCCCTGGAGCTGACCACCTTTCCCTCTTGTAGTTTCTTCTTGGGACTATGGATTGTCATCTAAATGCTATCCCTGGTTTGTCTTGGGGCAAGGCTGGGCTGAATCTTCACAGCTGGAGGTATTAGGACTTACTCTACTTATTCTGTTTTTAGGAAAAGTGAAACCAGAAAGTACATGAAACTGTATAAGTTAGAAAAATAACAAGGGCATAGACACTACTTCTAAAAATAAATACCATCTCGCCATTTCTGACCATGGCAGTGGGTTTAGCTACCAATAAAATCCAATTATATCATGTATTAATTGAGTGGCTTTCTATTAAGGGAAGCAGGGGTGAGAGGGAAGGAGGTTAGGAAAACATCTCAATAAAGCTCAGCTTCACAATGCTGAAGGCAACAGCAGATCAGATGAAACCAGGAAAGGCACTGTGGGGAATCTGGTGAAGCCCACATCAGTGACAAGTGAAAGAAAAGGGATGGCTTCCAGCCAAAAGGAGGAAGAAAACAGATGGCAGCAAAATTAAAGCATCTGATTAGGCGGAGATCTTAGATGACTGTCAACGAACAAATATAAATAAATTAGGGAGACTTGACATATAAAAAACAGTGTTGAGAAAAGAAACCAGCCATGCTTAATTTTAAATAATTGGTGACCATGTTGCTGTGAAATCCATGCATTTGTCAACAAAGATTAGTTAAATTGAAGAAATACAAAGTGAAAAAATAATAATTATCTGGAACAAAATTTTTAGATAATTATAACAAAACACGAGGGTCAGAGCAGTGGAAGGTGATAAAGTGTGCTAAAAATCCTATCTTGTTGAATAAAAAAAGCAATTTGCAAAACAGTATTACTTTTAATATTGTTCCACTTTTTATGTACTATGAGAAAAGGCTTTATGAGGATACATACCATATCTTTCAAGTGGTAATCGGAAATAGAGGGAGAATATTTGGGTACTTTTGTATTATTTAAATATTTTTTAAAATGAACTTTTAAAAAATATTCTTTTAAAATAAACACTTAAAAACCTTTACAAAATAATATATTTCCCAAAGTATATTTTCAAAATATGAAATCTCTCTTATTTTTTGACATTGATATACTGATTATTTGCTTCTTGTGTTTCAATAGTAAAACATGTCACAGTTAATGTTAGACAGTGTAGTAGCCCCAGAGTTCACTGTTCAAACTCTTTCAAGAAAGCTTGCCTTTGAGCTGCAAGGAGTGCAATTAGTAGACAGCTGCCAGCTGTCACCCCATTGGCATCCTCTTTAGCTTTTGAGACCAGGCCACAGTCCTCCTGGTCAGTACCAGCCAATAACTGTAGATGGTGAGGGCACTAGGACCTGGCCATTTCTTCCTAATGAAGTCTCCTCTAATAGTCAATCTTTACTCCCCAATTTCCCTTGGGGTTGGTACACTTGTCAGACCTGCATCAGAGTCTGAGGCTCTCCCTCCCCAACCCTGCTTCCCCCTCTGTCCTTTCACAGTTGTCAGATTTACATCATAGCCCAAGGCTTTCCTTGCTCAATCTGCAATCCTGCTCCCTCCACCTTTTATTTTTCAAAGCCTTTATCCCCTCCTCTCACCTCCCATAAAGCTCTTGCACTTCTAACTCTGTCTCAGTTCCTGGTTTCTGGAGAACACCATCAACAGACACCTTTTGGGGTTCAGCATACTTTACAGGAACTTCTTTCCTTCCTTCCTTCCTTCCTTCCTTCCTTCCTTCCTTCCTTCCTTCCTTCCTTCTTTCCTTCCTCACTTCCTCCCTCCCTCCCTCTCTCCTTCCCCCCCTCTCTCCCTTTCTCCTTCCCTCCCTCTCTCCCTTTCTCCTTCTGTATACTTTACAGGACTTCCTTTCCTTTCCCTTTCACTTTCCTTTTCCCTTTCCCTTTCCCCTTCTCCTTTCTTCCTCTCTCCTTCCTTCCCTCCCTCTCTCCCTCCTTTCTTTTCTCCTTTTTCCTCCTCCTCCTTGAAGGGAGAATTCCTCTCTCCACCCTAACCCTGAAATTCCTTGCCAAGCCTTTAAAAAAAAAAAAATCATATAACTCTGTCCTAAGATTATTGACAGTGTAGGAAGCAGACACATAATCTGTCTCCATCTTTACATAGTGAGTCCATTAGGAGGCAAGAGTATTTCTGTTTGTTTTTTTTTTCCTTTTTGTCGGCAAATAAACTGTATCCACTTACCTCCCCACTCCAATTCCCACCTCCACCCCCAACCCCCGCCACCCACAAAAAACTTGCTTTGAGTCTGGGGTGAGTCATGGTAACTTATAGTCACTTAGTAGCTACTAAAAATATTCTAAAAATAAGCAATGCTACTGCAATAGAAAATTCAACTAACAAATCTGCCATCTGCATTCAGTGGACAATAGTAGGAGAATAGCAATGTTGCCCTGATGACAAAATGTTACCTCCAATACATCACAGCAAAGAAGTGAGTTTCACAAATATTCAGGTTACCGGAGGAGAATTCAGGTACATTTATAGAGTTTTACTGTTTCCTTTGCACAAGGTTTTACTAACATTGTTGCTTTGATTGCATACGCTCTACTGGAATTCATTTATTATTTGTTTTATAGTGTGGAGTTTTAGTTATTAGTATTCAACAAAGTGTAGTACTGGTATTTGCTTTTCTAACCCCATAAGTATGGTGTGGGCATTTAATTTGTTAATGCAATTTGTGTTTTATTGCCTGCTGGGTTCTGGTATTCTACGGCCAATGTATTTCTTTTTGGATATGTAATTTAGCTTTAAAAGCATAATTCTAAAGGTTTGAATACTACCATATATCCAGAACTTATGCTTTCATATACTATACAAATAAATTTATAAATAAAAATAGCTTTTCTTATTCTCTGTACAATAAAGCATACTTAAATTTTTAATTTCCCCCAAAATGTCCTTATAAAATTAGATTGCATCTTACATATCTGAGTATATCTTATATTCTGCCAAATAAGAGATTTTGTGTGTGTGCTTAGCATATAATTCTTGGTAGATAGATAGATAGATAGATAGATAGATAGATAGACAGATAGATAGATAGAGTGAGTGGGTGTTCAAAAATGCTTATTTGATGACTGAATGAATTAATCTACCAATTATTTACATATTTTGGAAAACAGAAAATAGTCTGTGGCTATCTCAACTTAAGTTCCTGTCAACTAAGAAAAATTTTAATATGCCATAAAATGTTCTTCATATGCTAATTTTCTCATAGTTACAATCTAACTTCTTAAAATATAAATATTTACTATTTGTGAAATGAAAAAAAAAAAAAAAACCTGTAGCTTTGTAGAGCTGGAAAGAGATCAGTTAGCTAACCATCCCATCTTGAAGATGGGGAAACTAAAGATCAGAGGTCACTTAACTATCCAGAGGCTACATACAGCTATGAAGGTGCAGAAGTGGGCCCAGAATGTGGCTCTCTAATATTTTCAGTTTAGTTTTCATTTCTCTTCTACCATGCAGTTGAAATATCTATACTAAAAAATCTTTTCAAAACAAATATTCAGTACCTATGAGGATGGAGTCAGCAGTGGCATAAATTAAAGTATATTCATTTTAAGTTTTATTTTTATTTTTATTTTTTTAGAGTTGGGGTCTCACTCTGTCACTCGGGATAGAGTGCAGTGGTGTGAACACGGCTCACTGCAGCCTTGATCTTCAAGCAATCCTACCCTTTTAGTCCCCCAGGTAGCTAGGACTACAGGTGTGTGCCACCACACTCAACTGATTTCTGTACTTTTGTAGAGACAGGGTCTCATTATGTTGCCCAGGCTGGTCTCAGACTCCTGAGCACAAACAATCTAACTGCCTGGGCTTCCCAAAGTGTTGGAATTATAGGTGTGAGCCACTGCACTTGACCTATACCATTTTTTAAAGAGCACAGATTTTTTTTTTTTTTAGTGATATCCAGAAAATCATAAAATAAGATATGCTCTGGAAAATATTTCAAAAGTAAGTAGAAAGTTCTGGTTTAATGGTACCTGACACTCCCACTTCAACAAAGCTATGTGTTTTCGTTGCTTTTTCTTTGAGACAGATACTCGCTCCGTCACCCAGGCTGGAGTGCAATGGCACAATCTTGGCTCACTGCGACCTCCGCCTCCCAGGTTCAAGCAATTCTCCTGCCTCAGCCTCCCAAGTAGCTGGGATTACAGGCACGTGCCACCACACCCAGCTAATTTTCTTTTGTACTTTTAGTAGAGACGGGGTTTTGCCATATTGGTCAGCCTGGTCTCGAACTCCTGACCTCAGGTGATCCACCCTCCTCAGTCTCCCAAAGTGCTGGGATTACAGGAGTGAGCCACTGTGCCCAGCCAAAGCTATGTGTTTTTGTGATGTGCGTAGTAATTATTTTCCCAATTTTTGACTTCTTTTCATATTTCAATAACAAATATTTACTGAATGCCTACTATATTTCAAAAATTGTTCTACAACTTGAAGATAATAGATTTAAAAAACACAAATCTCCTGCTCCCCTGTCATTCTCAAAAGTGTGAAATCACAATTCTTACAGAGCACAGTGGCTTATAACCTATAATCCCAGCACTTTGAGAGGCTGAGGCAGGAGGACTGCTTGAAGCCAGGAGTTCAAAATCAGCTTGGGCAACATAGTAACACTCAGACTCTACAAAAAATTTAAAAATTAGGCAGGCACAGTGGCATGTGCCATAGTCCCCAGCTACTTGAGAGGCTGAGGTGGGAGGATCACTTGAGCCTATGAGGTTGAGGTGGCAATGAGCCATGATCACACCACTGCACTCCAGCCTCGACAACAGAGTGAGACCCTGTCTCTAAAACAAAAAACAAACAAACAAAAAGCACCAGAATTATCTTCCAAGTATTTTCTTTGTAGGTTGTGTCTTCTTGACCCCTTAATTATCTGTTCCTCATGATATCTTCCTCTCAGCTGTACCACACACACTAATGCACACACGTACACACAAACAGGTGACTGACATGTTACACAGTCTTACAATTTTGAAATTCAGAATGACTTTACTCTTTTCCCATTTTTGGCTTTGTGGTTCCACTTAGGTTATTTCTATCCAAAGAAAGTCATGAATGGCATATTTATTTCTTCTCCCAATATCCAAGGTGTGCTTTGCTATTTTGTTTCCTTAGAGAAATGAAGTTTAAACTGTCTCAGAAATGGGCATCTCCAGTAGGTAACCTTCTGGACTTTAACTGATATTTTGCAGGGGTGTCTAATTCTTCTGAAAATGTGACAGCTGTCAGACCTGACAGGTCTTCTGTCTTGACTGGTCACATGTGAGGGAATGTGTGTACTGTCTGGTGACTGCTAAAGGTGGCCCAGGCATTCATTTACCCAGTGCACACCAGCAGCATCAACAGCAAGGTAACTTGAAAAATCCTTTAATTAAATATTCCAGGCTACGCACATTTGCTCACACCTGTCATCCCAGCACTTTAGGAGGCTGAAGTGGGTGGGTCACCTGAGGTCAGGAGTGCAAGACCACCCTGGGCAATATGGCGAAACCCTGTCTCTACTAAAAATACAAAAATTAGCTCGGCGTGATGGTACACGCCTGTAGTCCCAGCTTCTTGGGAGGCTGAGGCACGAGAACCACTTGAACCTGGAGGCAGAGAATGCAGTGAACCGAGATTGTGCCACCGCATTCCAGCCTGGGTGACAGAGAAAGACTCTGTCTCAACATGAATAAATAAGTACATACATACATATACACATATACTCTAAAACGTAGTGAGTCGCTTTAACCTTTGCAGTATTGTCTTGACCTAAAAAAATGAAGAGACTAGGTATAGTGGCTCATGCCTTTACAGCATTTGGGAAAGCTGAGGCAGGAAGATCCTTTGAGCCCAGGAGTTTGAGATCAGCCTGTGAAACACAGGGAGACCCTGTCTCTACAGAAAATAAAAATAAAAAAATTAGCCATGGGTGGTGGTGCACATCTGTGGTCCCAGCTACTCAGTAGGTTGAAGTGGGCAGATTGCTCCAGACTGAAAGGTCAGGGCTGCAGGGAGCTGTGCACCTCAGATGTTTTATTTCGATGGCCCTCTAAGCCCTGGGTCATCTGGCTCCTGCCTCTCTTCTCTTTGGGCTTCAGTCATGCTGCCTGCATTCCTCCAACTCCCAGTGCCCCTTCTTGCTTCCTCTAAAGCTGCTCACACCCTCTGTCTCCCCATTTCCTGTCATCTGTCAGATGGAAGCTTAGGGAGGCCTTCCCTGGACTCCCACACACCATTACACTCCAACCTGGGTGACAGAGTGAGACCTAGTCTCAAATAAATAAATAAATAATAAAAATAAACCATCAAAACATTAATCTTAGGAATCTTTTTCAGCTTGCAGAGTAAATCAGATGAGCAGTGTGTGAGAATTAGAAAACATTTCCCAAAGAATAAGCACAACAGAATGGCGTACCTTCTTTCAACCCAGTTGAGTTTAACACAAGAGATTTCACATGGTTAATTCCATGTGGGAAGGACATTTTCTTGCTGGAAACAAATTTTAATCTTTGTGAGTCTGGAATTCACTAGGAAGAACACAAGATATGATACCAAGAATGTCTGCCCAGACTTGCCATTAGAATTGGGTGACATGGAGGTCTGTCTGGCACACTCATAACCTTAATGAAAGAGGATGGTGAAGAGAAATGTTTAGTGACCTGAGTGCAGATTATTGGTACTAATAGTAACAATCACAGTAACAACAAACACTGGTATAGTGCATACCATGTGCTATTCACTGTGCTATGCACTGTTCATAACCTATATTAACTTACTTAATCCTCACAACAGACCTGAGGGTCAGTCTACAGAGGTTAAATCACTTGTGCAAGCTTACACAGCAGAAGTAGGATTCAAACCCAGGCAGTCTGGGTTTCTGGTGCTCTAAACCACATGTTTCACTGCCATTAGCTATCATTTCCTCCTCGTTTTGTTCCCAAATGACAGAATAATGTTGAAGAGCAGAGAGGCAGCAGGGCATAGTGAATGGAAGGCATGCATCAGCTGGAACCGTGAATCTTGCCTGGTTCAGCCTCCTGCACCAAGCTGCCTAATCTGAGTCTGAGTTTATCTCTTAAAAAAAATTTCTGATAATGATAATGACTACCTTATGTCAGAAAATTAGATAAAATGCACAGACAAAATGCTCTCTCTCAGTGGAGAGGTTAGAGGTCATTTTGTTGATGTTTTTGTTTTATTTGAGGTCATTTTACTTTTCTTCTTTTGGCTTTTCAGCATTTTAAAAAGTTCTTTGATTGGCATGTATTCATTGATATATTCAGCATTCAGCAAATGTTTATTTACTCCTGTTACAGGCTATAGAGGTTAAACAGGAAAAAATAAAACACAATAGAAAATATTTTGATATGTGTACATAAGTCCACAAACACTCTAATGTCATATGCAAAGGTAGTCATATAATGGAGGTAAGGAATTTCTTTCTCTAAAATTCTATCTTTAATGTTTCTATGGCCACTTTTGACATCAGCAAGTAAAAACAAGTCTTAAAAACACCTTTAAGTACTTAAGAGAAGCAAGATCTTACCAGAATACCTTATTCCCCCAATAATGGTGGACGAATGAGGTGTTGATTAGACATTTGCAAAATGGCACAGAAGGCAGTCATGAGCACTGCTTTCTAACAGCTCCAGATTAAGTGGCGGCAAACATCACCAGCAACAGTCTGGCTAAATAGCTGCCGTGATTAAACAAATCAAGATAGGTTGTAGAGGAGGCCATGAGGAATATTTCAAGATGACAAAGAGCTCAGAATTGGATTAGATTATTCTAGTCCAATAAAACAGATAACATCTCTATGTCTGGAACTGAAAATTACAGCCCTCCCCTTGAAGCCAGAGAGTTTTGCACACAGTGGTGGGAGGCTTTGAAGAAAGAACACAAACCAGGAAAAAGCCAGGCAGACAATGCACCTGATTGCTGACACCATCTCTGGCCTCACTCCAACCCATTCCCCACATTGAGGTCAGTGTTTTATAAAACACAGATATGATCAAGTTACTCATAGGTTGAAAACCCTTTCATGGCTTCTCACTGCTTTGTTACCTCAAATGTTTTATTTCGATGGTCCTCTAGGCCCTGGGTCATCTGGCTCCTGCCTCTCTTCTCTTTGGGCTTCAGCCATGCTGCCTGCATTCCTCCAACTCCCAGTGCCCCTTCTTGCTTCCTCTAAAGCTGCTCACATCTTCTGTCTCCCCATTTCCTGTCGTCTGTCAGGTGGAAACTTAGGGAGGCTTTCCCTGGACACATCTTGATTAGGTCAGATATCCTGATATACGCTCCTCAAAACATCAGGTTATTTTCCTTCACAGCTTTTATTACAATTTCATAATTAACATTGTGTGATTGTTTTATTTCTGTCCATCTCCTGGCTAAACTGCAAGCTCCATAAGGGCAGAGACCACATCTAATTTGTTCCTCACTGTATTCCTAGTGCCTGGCACAGTGTAGGCATTTGTGAAGACATATTGAATACAATAATGAATAAATATAATTTACAAAAAGCAACAAAGGTTTGAGAACATCTTCTGTCACTATGGCAGACTGGTTAGACTCTGATCCCTTAAATTTTTTTCTTCCTGGTACTCTGGGAGACATCAGTCAGCCTCCCTTTCAGGTTCTAGGGGCATGCAACTGTGCCCTACCCTGTACGCAGAAGTGACATGAGCCCCTTCCAGGACCAGCAACAGAGCATCTCCAATCTTCTATACCACTCTTTTCCCCAGGAGTATGGTCAGAAGTTAAAGATCCCAAGTTGTGGAACCACCAAGGGGAAGCAGCCCAAGCCCCTGAATTACCTGTTGGTTAAGTGGACCACTTGAACCACACTATGCTTGGCTTGAGTGAGAAAATAAAATTTTATTAGGTAAAGCCACTTTATAATTTGAAATGTTTATTACAGTGGCTAGAGTTAATTACGTTGGTTAATACAACTGCTTATTTCACCAACTTGTTTCTCCATCAGGATATAAAGTGACGCTAACTGCACTGAGGTAGACTAGCAATGCTGTCACTCATCGGAAGTTAAAGTCCAGAAGTTTACCATCAATAAAAGAAGGCTCTGATTAAAGGAGAAAGTAAGGATTTTAAAATTAGTTCTACTGAGTATTTCTCCTCATCTTTTAGTCAAAGAGAAGGAATTTCTAAAAGTCAAAGATGTAATAAAGAAAGAAGATACAGAAAAGATCTGAACATATTAAAAAATGAGATGAGACCATTAAAGAATAATGACTGGTCCCTCAATTTGATCTAATTTTTCAAAAAAGCCCAAATCTGGGGCGGAGCAAGATGGCCGAATAGGAACAGCTCCAGTCTCCAACTCCCAGCGCGAGCGACACAGAAGACCGGTGATTTCTGCATTTTCAACTGAGGTACTGGGGTCATCTCTCTAGGGAGTGCCGGACAATCGGTGCTGGTCAGCTGCTGCAGCCTGACCATCGAGAGCTGAAGCAGGGCGAGGCATCGCCTCACCTGGAAGCGCAAGGGGGAAGGGAATCCCTTTTCCTAGCCAGGGGAACTGAGACACACAACACCTGGAAAATCGGGTAACTCCCACCCCAATACTGCGCTTTAAGGAAACAGGCACACCAGGAGAATATATCCCATACCTGGCCGGGAGGGTCCCACGCCCACGGAGCCTCCCTCACTGCTAACACAGCCGTCTGCGGCGATCTATCCGCAAGGCAGCAGCGAGGCTGGGGGAGGGGCGCCCGCCATTGCTGAGGTTTAAGTAGGTAAACAAAGCCGCTGGGAAGCTCGAACTGGGTGGAGCTCACAGCAGCTCAAGGAAGCCTGCCTGTCTCTGTAGACTCTACCTCTGCGGACAGCGCACAGCTGCAGCACATTAGGGGAAAGAGCGGGGCCGTTGCAGACGCGAATGACTCTGTCTGACAGCTCTGGGGAGAGCCGTGGATCTCCTAACGCGGAGGTTGAGATCCGAGAACGGACAGACTGCCTGCTCAGGTGGGTCCCTGACCCCTGAGTAGCCTAGCTGGGAGACATCCCCCACTAGGGGCAGTCTGACACTCCACACCTCACAGGGTGGAGTCACCCCTGAGAGGAAACTTCCAAAGAAAGAATCAGACAGGTACACTTGCTGTTCAGCAATATTCTATCTTCGGCAACCTCTGCTGCTGACACCCAGGAAAACAGGGTCTGGAGTGGACCTCAAGCAATCTCCAACAGACCAACAGACAGTCCTTCTGACTGTCAGACGGAAAACTATCAAACAGGAAGGACATCTATACCAAAACCCCATCAGTACGTCACCATCATCAAAGACCAGAGACAGATAAAACCACAAAGATGGGGAAGAAGCAGGGCAGAAAAGCTGGAAATTCAAAAAATAAGAGCGCATCTCCCCTGCAAAGGAGCGCAGCCCATCGCCAGCAACGGATCAAAGCTGGTCAGAGAATGACTTTGACGAGATGAGAGAAGAAGGCTTCAGTCCATCAAACCTCTCAGAGCTAAAGGAGGAATTACGTACCCAGCGCAAAGAAACTAAAAATCTTGAAAAAAAAGTGGAAGAATTGACAGCTAGACTAATTAATGCAGAGAAGATCATAAACGAAATGACAGAGATGAAAACTATGACACGAGAAATACGTGACAAATGCACAAGCTTCAGTAACCGACTCGATCAACTGGAAGAAAGAGTATCAGCGATTGAGGATCAAATGAATGAAATGAAGCAAGAAGAGAAAACCAAAAGAAAAAAGAAGAAAAAGAAATGAACAAAGCCTGCAAGAAGTATGGGATTATGTAAAAAGAACAAATCTACGTCTGATTGGGGTGCCTGAAAGTGAGGGGGAAAATGGAACCAAGTTGGAAAACACTCTTCAGGATATCATCCAGGAGAACTTCCCCAACCTAGTAGGGCAGGCCAACATTCAAATTCAGGAAATACAGAGAACGCCACAAAGATACTCCTCCAGAAGAGCAACTCCAAGACACATAATTGCCAGATTCACCAAAGTTGAAATGAAGGAAAAAATCTTAAGGGCAGCCAGAGAGAAAGGTCGGGTTACCCACAAAGGGAAGCCCATCAGACTAACAGCAGACCTCTCGGCAGAAACTCTACAAGCCAGAAGAGAGTGGGGGCCAATATTCAACGTTCTTAAAGAAAAGAATTTTCAACCCAGAATTTCATATCCAGCCAAACTAAGCTTCATCAGTGAAGGAGAAATAAAATCCTTTACAGATAAGCAAATGCTTAGAGATTTTGTCACCACCAGGCCTGCCTTACAAGAGACCCTGAAGGAAGCCCTAAACATGGAAAGGAACAACCGGTACCAGCCATTGCAAAAACATGCCAAAATGTAAAGAACATCGAGGCTAGGAAGAAATTGCATCAACTAACGAGCAAAATAACCAGTTAATATCATAATGACAGGATCAAGTTCACACATAACAATATTAACCTTAAATGTCAATGGACTAAATGCTCCAATTAAAAGACACAGACTGGCAAACTGAATAAAGAGACAAGACCCATCAGTCTGCTGTATTCAGGAGACCCATCTCACATGCAGAGACATACATAGGCTCAAAATAAAGGGATGGAGGAAGATCTACCAAGCAAATGAAGAACAAAAAAAAGCAGGGGTTGCAATCCTAGTCTCTGATAGAACAGACTTTAAACCATCAAAGATCAAAAGAGACAAAGAAGACCATTACATAATGGTAAAGGGATCAATTCAACAGGAAGAGCTAACTCTCCTAAATATCTATGCACCCAATACAGGAGCACCCAGATTCATAAAGCAAGTCCTTAGAGACCTACAAAGAGACTTAGACTCCCATACAATAATAATGGGAGACTTCAACACTCCACTGTCAACATTAGACAGATCAACGAGACAGAAAGTTAACAAGGATATCCAGGAATTGAACTCATCTCTGCACCAAGCGGACCTAATAGACATCTATAGAACTCTCCACCCCAATCAACAGAATATACATTCTTCTCAGCACCACATCGCACTTATTCCAAAATTGACCACATAATTGGAAGTAAAGCACTCCTCAGCAAATGTACAAGAACAGAAATTATAACAAACTGTCTCTCAGACCACAGTGCAATCAAACTAGAACTCAGGACTAAGAAACTCAATCAAAACTGCTCAACTACATGGAAACTGAACAACCTGCTCCTGAATGACTACTGGGTACATAACGAAATGAAAGCAGAAATAAAGATGTTCTTCAAAACCAATGAGAACAAAGATACAACATACCAGAATCTCTGGGACACATTTAAAGCAGTGTGTAGAGGGAAATTTATAGCACTAAATGCCCACAAGAGAAAGCAGGAGAGATCTAAAATTGACACTCTAACATCACAATTAAAAGAACTAGAGAGGCAAGAGCAAACACATTCAAAAGCTACCAGAAGGCAAGAAATAACTAAGATCAGAGCAGAACTGAAGGAGATAGAGACACAAAAAACCTCCAAAAAATCAATGAATCCAGGAGTTGGTTTTTTGAAAAGATCAACAAAATTGACAGACCGCTAGCAAGACTAATAAAGAAGAAAAGAGAGAGGAATCAAATAGATGCAATAAAAAATGATAAAGGGGATATCACCATCGACCACACAGAAATACAAACTACCATCAGAGAATACTATAAACACTTCTACGCAAATCAACTAGAAAATCTAGAAGAAATGGATAATTTCCTGGACACTTACACTCTCCAAGACTAAACCAGGAAGAAGTTGAATCCCTGAATAGACCAATAGCAGGCTCTGAAATTGAGGCAACAATTAATAGCCTACCCACCAAAAAAAGTCCAGGACCAGATGGATTCACAGCTGAATTCTACCAGAGGTACAAGGAGGCGCTGGTACCATTCCTTCTGAAACTATTTCAATCAATAGAAAAAGAGGGAATCCTCCCTAACTCTTTTTATGAGGCCAACATCATCCTGATACCAAAGCCTGGCAGAGACACAACAAAAAAAGAGAATTTTAGACCAATATCCCTGATGAACATCGATGCAAAAATTCTCAATAAAATACTGGCAAACCGGATTCAGCAGCACATCAAAAAGCTTATCCACCATGATCAAGTGGGCTTCATCCCTGGGATGCAAGGCTGGTTCAACATTCGCAAATCAATAAACGTAATCCAGCATATAAACAGAACCAAAGACAAGAACCACATGATTATCTCAATAGATGCAGAAAAGGCTTTTGACAAAATTCAACAGCCCTTTATGATAAAAACGCTCAATAAATTCAGTATTGATGGAACGTACCTCAAAATAATAAGAGCTATTTATGACAAACCCACAGCTAATATCATACTGAATGGGCAAAAACTGGAAAAATTCCCTTTGAAAACTGGCACAAGACAGGGATGCCCTCTCTCACCACTCCTATTCAACATCGTGTTGGAAGTTCTGGCTAGGGCAATCAGGCAAGAGAAAGAAATCAAGGGTATCCAGTTAGGAAAAGAAGAAGTCAAATTGTCCCTGTTTGCAGATGACATGATTGTATATTTAGAAAACCCCATTGTCTCAGCCCAAAATCTCCTTAAGCTGATAAGCAACTTCAGCAAAGTCTCAGGATACAAAATTAATGTGCAAAAATCACAAGCATTCTTATACACCAGTAACAGACAAGCAGAGAGCCAAATCAGGAATGAACTTCCATTCACAATTGCTTCAAAGAGAATAAAATACCTAGGAATCCAGCTTACAAGGGATGTAAAGGACCTCTTCAAGGAGAACTACAAACCACTGCTCAGTGAAATCAAAGAGGACACAAACAAATGGAAGAACATACCATGCTCATGGATAGGAAGAATCAATATCGTGAAAATGGCCATACTGCCCAAGGTGATTTATAGATTCAATGCCATCCCCATCAAGCTACCAATGACTTTCTTCACAGAATTGGAAAAAACGGCTTTAAAGTTCATATGGAACCAAAAAAGAGCCCGCATTGCCAAGACAATCCTAAGTCAAAAGGACAAAGCTGGAGGCGTCACGCTACCTGACTTCAAACTATACTACAAGGCTACAGTAACCAAAACAGCATGGTACTGGTACCACAACAGAGATATAGACCAATGGAACAGAACAGAGTCCTCAGAAATAATACCACACATCTACAGCCATCTGATCTTTGACAAACCTGAGAAAAACAAGAAATGGGGAAAGGATTCCCTATTTAATAAATGGTGCTGGGAAAATTGGCTAGCCATAAGTAGAAAGCTGAAACTGGATCCTTTCCTTACCCCTTATACGAAAATTAATTCAAGATGGATCAGAGACTTAAATGTTAGACCTAATACCATAAAAACCCTAGAAGAAAATCTAGGTAGTACCATTCAGGACATAGGCATGGGCAAGGACTTCATGTCTAAAACACCAAAAGCAATGGCAGCAAAAGCAAAAATTGACACATGGGATCTAATTAAACTAAAGAGCTTTTGCACAGCAAAAGAAACTACCATCAGAGTGAACAGGCAACCTACAGAATGGGAGAAAATTTTTGCAACCTACTCATCTGACAAAGGGCTAATATCCAGAATCTACAAAGAACTCAAACAAATATACAAGAAAAAAACAAACAACCCCATCAAAAAGTGGGGAAAGGATATGAACAGACATTTCTCAAAAGAAGACATACATACAGCCAACAGACACATGAAAAAATGCTCATCATCACTCGCCATCAGAGAAATGCAAATCAAAACCACAATGAGATACCATCTCACACCAGTTAGAATGGCAATCATTAAGAAGTCAGGAAACAACAGGTGTTGGAGAGGATGTGGAGAAATAGGAACACTTTTACACTGTTGGTGGGATTGTAAACTAGTTCAACCATTATGGAAAACAGTATGGCGATTCCTCAAGGATCTAGAACTAGATGTACCATATGACCCAGCCATCCCACTACTGGGTATATACCCAAAGGATTATAAATTACTCTACTACAAAGACACATGCACACGTATGTTTATTGCAGCACTATTCACAATAGCAAAGACTTGGAATCAACCCAAATGTCCATCTGTGACAGACTGGATTAAGAAAATGTGGCACATATACACCATGGAATACTATGCAGCCATAAAAAAGGATGAGTTTGCATCCTTTGTAGGGACATGGATGCAGCTGGAATCCATCATTCTTAGCAAACTATCACAAGAAGAGAAAACCAAACACCGCATGTTCTCACTCATAGGTGGGAACTGAACAATGAGATCACTTGGACTCGGGAAGGGGAACATCACCACTGGGGCCTATCATGGGGAGGGGGGAGGAGGGAGGGATTGCATTGGGGAGTTATACATGATATAAACGTCATGCACATGTACCCTAGAACTTAAAGTATAATAAAAAAAAAAAAAGAGAAAAAAATAAAAACGCAAAAAAAAAAAAAAATAGTAAAACTGTAGGTTTGCTATCTCATCTTTTTAGTTTTATAACATATCAATATAGAATTAAATATGTATACATATACACTCTATATGTGCTATATATATAACTGTTCTCTATATATCAGTATGTTATTAATTTTACGTATATTAACTGTATGTTCAAGTTGATACTTTTATTGCTGTTTTTATCTTATGGAAGAATAATCTATTGATTTATAGATGTACTTCCTCCAGCTTGTATTTTTAAATCTCTGTAGGCCTCAAAAGCCAAAGCAATACTTGGCAGAGTATACACTTAATATATGTTTGTTGACTTGAATGAAAAAAAAAAAAAGCCCAAATCTACGTCAGACATTCAGCACCAGACCTCCTTTCTTGTAAGAAAAGCACAATAGGGAATCTAATTATTTTTAAAATGCAAAAATATGACATTATTCCCCTTCTTAAAACCTTTCAGAAGCTTTCCATTGCTTTTACTAATAAAATCTAAGTTCCTTTGTGCTGCGGGCCCACACATGATTAGGTCACTGCCCACAACTCCAGCTTCAATTCTGCCTCTCTCACCCCTTACTCTCTTCACTCCAGATACACTAATATTCTTTTAGTGTCTAGAACTTTGAGGGTTTCCTCCACCTTATGACCTCTGCACATGCTGTTCTCCCTACTTAATTCCTGCTCATCTTTCAGTTCTCAGCTCAACAAGAAAGAAAAACTAAAAACAAAATCTTTCCCAGTCCTCTAAATTAGGGCAGAATCTTGATTGCTCAATACAAACTTCCTGTCACATGTTCCAGTGACTGGTATCTAGTACATTATCAACAATCATGCATTCATTGTTGAGTCAAAAGGCCATGGGAGACTAAAGAGTAACAACAAAATAAAGACTGTGCATTATCAACTGGAATACTCTTGAATTGATCTTCCCTTCAGATGTTCGCGATCTTAAATTTTCCAGCTACTGACAGATCCTTGATCCATTAGGTAGGACAGTGGGGCAGTCTTCAACTTAAAGCCCAAATGGCAATTGAGACTTATACAATGAGCATTTTGTAAAGATGGCTAAAATGAGAGTGGAGAAGTCTGTTGGTCCACTTTCAGGTGATTTTAGGTCAACAATTGAAATAAAATTAGTTACAAGTGACCCCAAAGGTATCTCCATACAATGCAATACTACACAACAAACAAAGCTTCTGCTACATGCAACAACATGATGGTTCTGACAAACAAAATGTGAAATGAAAGAAGCCAGACACAAAAGAGCATACACTGTATGATTTCAGTTATACAAAGCTCAGACCTGGCAAGACAGGCCAGGTGCCGTGGCTCATGCCTGTAATCCCAGCACTTTGGGAGGCCAAGGTGGGCGGATCACTTGAGGTTAGGAGTTTGAGACTAGACTGTTCACCAACATGGTGAAAACCCGATTCCACTAAAAATACAAAAATTAGTCAAGTGTGGTGGCACACCCTTGTAATAGCAGGTTGAAGCGGGAGGATTGTTTGAACCCAGGAGGCAGAGGTTGCAGTGAGCCAAGATCATGCCACTGAACTCCAGCCTGAGCAACAGAGAGACACCATCTCAAAAACAAAAACAAAAAACAAAAAACAAAAAACAAAAAAAAACTGGCAAAACAATAGTAATAGAGGTTGGAATGCTGGTTACCTCCAGGTATGCACTGGGTCCAGACATAGGAAATTTTCATTAGGCTGTAAACATATGATTTGTCCACCTTAGTAGATAGGTGATACCTTAATGGAAAATAAAACAGAGATTCCACTGGTCAACACCCTGCAATGATTTTATCACAGCCTATAGGATAAGGTCTACATGCTCAGCAAGGCATACAAAGCTCTTTGCAATCTACTCCCCAGCCAGATGCTCTCATGTCAATTCCCAACGCTCAGAACTTGCACACTGGTGCTCCAATCACATGGCTCTCCCTGAAGTTCTCTAGAAATGCCATTCCATTGCTCACCTCCATGCTTCTGCATCCACTTTTCCTCTCCCTAGAGAGGACTCGGCCTGGTCTCCACCTGACACCCTCCTGTTCCTCAGGGAATGGCTCCACTGTGCCTCACTTCTCTGGGGCTGAGTCAGGAGCATCTTCCCCTTGTTTCCCTATTTTCTTTAAAAAATTTTTAAAATTAATACATAATAGATATATATTTTTTCAGGGTACATGTGATAATTTAATGCATTCTGATAATTTTTAAAGATCAAATCAGTATAATTGGAATATTTACTACCTTAAATTTTGTCTAATTCTTTCAAAGAATTAGAATTATTCTTTGTAGCTATTTTGAAATTACAACAAAATATAATAAACTATAGTCACCCTCTGGTCTATCAAACACTAAGTCTTATTTCTTCTATCAAACTGTATATTGGTATCCATTCATCAATGTCTCTTCATCCTCCCCTCCTCACTACCTTTTCCGGCCTCTGGTAACCACCCACCTATTCTCTGTCTTCATGAGATTCACATAAGCCCCGACGTGTGAGTGAGAACATGTGCTATTGGTCTTTCTGTGCTTGGCTTTTTCATTTAGTAACCTGTAGTTCCATCCATGCAAATGACAGGATTTCATTCTCTTTTATGACTGAATAATATTATCCTGTGTACTTTTCATACCTCTTATAATTTATGACCAGAATTAGCATTCTGCATTGTAGTTGGCTTTTTACATGTCCGCTTCTCCCCCTAGACTTAAGGCTTCTAGAGGGCAGAATTTTGTATTAATCAGCTCTATACCCTTAGGTCTTGTCATGCGGCCTATCACACAGAAGGTACATGATAAATATTTGCTAAGTTTGAATCGAAAAATATGCAGTAAGACATACAACAGGTAGCAAAGAACAAGAGGACATTTTAACTAATGTTTCATTTAAAGAAACTAAATCCTTTTAGAATATAAGAAGCCAGAGAATGATGAAGTAAACAAAGAAAATGATTAGCTTAGTAAAAAAATAAAAAAAGTTTTTTTTTTTTTGAGACAGAGTCTCACTCTGTCACCCAGGCTGGAGTGCAGTGGCACAATCACAGCTGCTCAGCAGACTTGACCTCCTGGGCTTAAACGATCCTTCTATCTCAGCCTACCCAGTAGCTGGGACTTCAGGCATGCAACACCATGGCTGGCTAATTTTTGTATTTTTTGTAGAGACAAGGTTTCCCTATGTTGCCTGGGCTGGTTTCAAACTCCCGGGTTCAAGAAATCTGTCCACTTCAGCCTCCCCAGGTGCTGGGATTACAGGTGTGAGCCATTGCCCCTGGCCTGCAGTCCAACTTTTAAAAGTTAACAGATCAAGGGGAAAGAAGCAGCAATAATAATAATGACGGGGTTTGTGTTTGTGGTTGTCAGGCATGAGCTAGACCAGGATATTCACCATAATATCAGTAATAACACCTAATTGTGGTACCTAGTATGTATTGGATATTTCCTATCTACTAGGCAAATTGCATTTTAGAATAATTTCATTATTAGATTTAATCTTTACAGCAACCCTTTGAAAGTCTGTCATTATTCTCCATTTTATGTATCAGGAAACTGATGTTCCAAAAAGGTAACTTGCTAGGGGTCACACAGACAAGATGTGGCTCAGCTCAGATTTTAATTCAGGCCGGTGAGATTCCAGTGGGACTGTGATCAGTGACACTCTCCAAAGAGCACCTTGGAAGCCCACATAATGGTGGACAGCAGGCAGAAAAGTGGCAAGGCTCTCTCCCCTGTGTCCACTTATAGCATTTAAACGTTCACAGCTGGAGAGCTACCCTTGGGAAATGATGCCTGGGAGTCCTGAGGGGTTGGAAAGTTGCCTAAAAACAGGCCCGTTACAAAACCACATATGAAGCTGTGTGGTGATTTCCTGTAAGGTATTCATCCCAGCACCTACTAGGATGAAAAAGAACCACTCTGGAGGAACCCACAGGTTGACAGATCTGAGGGAACAGCTACCAATGTCTACATGCCAAAAATAAAAATACAAAGGAGAGAGAAAAAGAATAAAACAGGACTCACCAGTCTTATGATGGACACATGGCTCCCTCTGCAACCCACAACAAACATTAGAGTAAACATCCTGGCACACCAAATGCCATCTGGTTTATTTTAGGCAATCTTGGGCACAGTATATTTAGTGTGGCTTGCTAGGGTCTGGGTATTGGAGTGTGCACCCATTTGCTTAGCCTCTCTCCTGACTGGCTGCAGTGAAAATGAGCTCGCTGGCCAGAGCAGACCACCATCAGAAGAGCCACCCACCTCTTAGAGATGCTTCATGTGGTTCTCTCCTAGCCCCAGCACTTAACTGCAAAAGAAGGAAAATAAAGTACCCCAAAATGAACATGTGTATCCTGGGCACTTTTACCAAATTATGCTGCCAGATTTTTTCTATGTTATTCCTCAAGATATCTTCCAAAACCAACATTTCCAGGGTGTCCTGTGACTTTGTAGCGTAGCTTTTTTTTTTTTTTTTTTTTTTTAAGGTCACAGGGGAAGGCAAACACACATTTTTTACATTGACAGGCCTAGAAAAATAACAATGACTGCCTGTATTATACAATGGGGCCTTGTATTTTTACAGCTAAGCTGCATTAAAATACAGCCAGTGGACCTAGACTAAATCAATCTAATGACCTCAGGTGAGGACCCAGGGGAATGTCCATTCTCATAGTAAATCCCAACCATTCAGCCTCAGCCTCAGCCACAGTTTAGGACTGGGCCTCATCAAGTCTCAAAAATGGTAATGTGAAATGTATATGTTTTGCTTCTCAAAGAACGGACCACTCCTGGAATTAAGGAAATAGTAGTAGGGAAATGCTAATTATGTTTTATCCACAACAAATTCATTTATATATCTTTTTTTTCTAAGTACTATTCAACCAGATTGCAAAATCATACATGAAAATTAGTTTGGATAAAACTAGTAGAGTAGGGTGAATGGTCATGACTTCATTCTAGAGAGATTTTTCCAGAATATATTGTACGTTTCTTTCTAATTGTTCAGTTTCTCTAGTAAAGCACCACTTTTAGCCACCAATAACTTATGTTTCGACATCCCACTCCACTTCAGTTTTAGATCCTTGTATAAACTGGAACACAGTGATGAAAGAGAAAGAGGGATGGGGCACTGAGTGGGGAGACCAAAGGATGAAGGAGGAAGAGTAATAATGAGGACATGGAAGGAGATGCTGGGAAAAGGAGGAAAGAAGTCTGACAAAGACAAAAATATCACAGGCTGAGAACCGTGGCTCATGCCTGTAATCCCAGCATTTTGGGAAGCTGAGGTGGTGGATCACTTAAGGTCAGGAGTTGGAGACTAACCTGGCCACCATGGTGAAACCCCATCTCTACTAAAAAAATACAAAAATTAGCCAGGTGTGGTAGTGCAGGTCTGTAATCTCAGCTACTCTGGAGGCTGAGGCAGGAGAATCGCTTGAACCCAGGAGGTGGAGACTGCAGTGAGCTGAGATTGCACCACTGCACTTGCAGCCTGGGTATATACCCAAAGGAATATAAATCATTCTATTATAAAGACACATGCACACATATGTTTATTGCAGGACTCTTTACACTAGCAAAGACATGGAACCAACCCAAATGCCCATCAATGATAGACTGGATAAAAAAAAATGTGGTACATATACACCATGGAATACTATGCAGCCATTAAAAGGAATGAGATCATGTCCTTTGCAGGGACATGGATAAAGCTGGAAGCCGTTATCCTCAGCAAACTAACACAGGAACAGAAAACCAAACACTGCATGTTCTCACTCATAAGTGGGAGTTGAACATCGAGAACACATGGACACAGAGAGGGGAACATCACACACTACGGCCTGTTGAGGGGTGGGGTGTGAGGGGAGGGAACTTAGAGGACGGGTCAATAGGTGCAGCAAACCACCATGGCACACATATACCTATGTAACAACCCTGTACATTCTGCACATGTATCCCATTTTTTTAGATGTAATAAAGACAAAAAAAAAAACAATTATCAGGAACAGGGTGCTTGCTTATAAAAGAAAGAAGTAGGTATGTGCCATTCAAGATAGAGAGAGAATAATCAGAGGCCTCTCATTACTTTTCCAAATGTGGTAGAGCATAAAAATAAAGCCATGCATATGTGTTAGCAGTCAAAATGTAATGTTACCAACACCAACATCTGGCAGGGAAGGGGCGATACAGAGATCATCAGGAACTTGATGCCAGTTTATAAGTGGAGATTGCTTAGAGGGTAGAAAAGTACTGAGCACTCTCAATAAAAGTCATCTCAGAAAGTCAAGCAGAAGGGAATCTCCCCTTCATCCTCGGCACAACTTTCAGTGTAAATAAGGCTATCAGATAAAATCTGACCATTCAGTAGACAGCTGCATTTATTACTAACTTAGTTAATTATAAATCTAATTACAAATATGGTTAATTTTAACATTCTATCTTAATGTTAAGGCAGAGGTGATAATTTTATTATGTGCTATTATAGAGACTATTATTGTTTTGCTAAATATAACATTAATTCAAATATTTTCTTTTTTTATACCTATAAGTTGGGGAATTAATGTTATATCCCAACTCATATAGGCATAAAAAAAGATTTGAATTAATGTTATATTTAGTAAAACAAAAAATAAGATATGTTTTTAATATATCAGACAGACAATTACACAGTTAACTGTATATTCAGCTTCAAATACATATAATATATCAGGGAAAGCAGCCATTTTAAGTATACACAGAATTTTAGGACCACGGTCCCTATAGCAGTGGGTTGGCTGCACATTGGTATCACCTGGAAAGCTTTAAAAATTGCTGTTTTCTAGACCAACCCCTGTCCACTGACATCAGAATCTCTGAAGGTGGGACCAGGCACCGATAGATTTAAAGATGACAGACTGGATTAAGAAAATGTGGCACATATACACCATGGAATACTATGCAGCCATAAAAAAGGATGAGTTTGTGTCCTTTGTAGGGACATGGATGCAGCTGGAAACCATCATTCTTAGCAAACTATCACAAGAACAGAAAACCAAACACCGCATGTTCTCACTCATAGGTGGGAACTGAACAATGAGATCACCTGGACTCGGGAAGGGGAACATCACACGCCGGGGCCTATCATGGGAAGGGGGGAGGGGGGAGGGATTGCATTGGGAGTTATACCTGACGTAAATGACGAGTTGATGGGTGCTGACGAGTTGATGGGTGCAGCACACCAACATGGCACAAGTATACATATGTAACAAACCTGCACGTTATGCACATGTACCCTAGAACTTAAAGTATAATTTAAAAAAAAAAAAAGATTGACAGGAAATTCCAATTTTCAGTCACAGTTCAAATTTATTGTTAAAACGGAAAGCAAAATTGCCCCTAACAATCTGCCTCTTAACTGAATCTTTTGGTTTTGATCTCTGGGTTTGGGTCCTTTATCAATTGCTTAAGATACAATGGTTGAGAACTCTCAGATAAGTGCGGAAGACTGAATATACAAGTTTATATCTGCTTATCCTCAGAACCCCTGGAAAACTGACAGTAAAGCAGTAAAAATAGGTACCACAAAGAAAATATGACAGGAGATATACTTGATGTAAGATAAAATGAGCCTTTTGGAAGATGGAAAGCACACAGACAAGTGGCAAAGTAACTTGGAGCTGAGAAAACCATCAAGTAGCACGCCACTCTGCCACAGCATCTCAGAATTGCTCAGGAATTGGCATACCAGGAGCTGATGGCAAGGGTGTAGAGTAGAGCTAAGTGAGAGAAATGATTTAAAGTTTCTACTAGAAGCAGTTCAGAATATCAGATTTCTTCCCCGATGAACTCCAGCCAGGTGACTGATCTCTCCCTTGCCTCAAAGGAAATAGGAAATTAATCCTGGGTAAAACAAAACAGAGACCTCAGAACTAAGCCCCATTTTACAGATGAAGATCTGTGGTGAGGGGCAAAGCCAGTATTTACAACTACCATGGGCCTGGCATGATAACAACTTGCCTCATTCGATCTTCAAAGCAACCATAAGAAGTAGATACTTTTAGCTCCATGTTAGAGATGAAGAAATCATCGTTTAGGTATGTTATGTATCCAAGGCCCTGTATGTACCAAATAGCACAACCGGAACATGGGTCTTGGCTGTGTCTGACTTCAGAGCCTGAGTATTTAAACACGAATGTAAAAGTATAAAGCAGAGCCTGGTTTAGTGATACAGTATTTATTCTGCAAATGTCTTTTGATAAACACTCCTTTCTTTTTTTTTTTTTTTTCTGACTATGGCTAGGAAGAGGTAATCTGCATTCCCCTTCTTCCATATAGCCAACTTTCAAATACTTTAATTAGTGCAATTTACCTCAATTCAAGCCTCCTTGATATGTCAGGAGGCTGACTGAGATGGACTTCAGTAATTCTCAGAACAAAAATATAAGTGTATTATATTTTTGTTAAAAGCATTAACCAAGCACTTTTCTACAAACAGCAATATAACATGCATTATATTACTTCTCCTTGCAATTTTGGAGTCTGAAATTTTATGTAGTAAGAAAGCTCTAGTGTTACAGTAACTAGATACATAAAGCAAGTTCTTCCTTCCCTTTTAATGATATTCCTCTCACTCTAAGTGGGAAGAAGAGAATCTCACATTGAAAAGATTCTTGGGCTCCTTGGTCCAACTTGCTCATGTGTTTACTATTGGGAACACTTGGTTCCAGAAAAATGATTCTCTCAAATGAGCAAATAATTTTCCATAACACTTAGGCCAAGACAATATGTCTTGCTCATTGAGTGTAGAATGAATAAAGAACAGTCAGGGTTTAAAAAGAAAAGAAAAAAGTTGTAGCATTAGGTCAGAGTGCTAAGGAACTAGAGGACCCATTAATTCTACTTTCTCTGTGAAAAAAGTACTGTTCTTCGTGTTACTCTGATCATGAAGGTAACTGCGCTGGGGTGGGTTGCGGGATGGAGATTTGGCCCAAGCCTCTGATCCATGAAGGACCTCAAAATGTGGATATGTGGCATCATCTCCAAGTGAGGTTTACATGTAAGTTGACATAGAAATGTCCTCAAGAGGTTGAAAGATGCTTATTATACACATGAAACTTAGGTCTCTGTACTGCAAAGGTTCTCAAAGTGTGGTCTGGCTGTCCACAAGGTTAATACTATTTTCATTAGAATATTAATACGTTATTTGCCTTTTTCATTCTCATTTTCTCATAAGTACATAATGGCTACCTTTGGTGTGATATCTCAACACACTGAATGCAAAAGGAGATAAGATAATCTATCTTCTATTTAGTGAGACATTAAAGAAATCTGGAAAAATAGAGAAAAATGTCACTCATTCTATATATATGTACTTTTGTTGTTTTTGAAAGTATAATTTAAAAAATATAAAGATATGTGACTTTTTTAACATGTAATGAATTTATTTTTTCAGGTTTAATTTCTAATAGATAAACAGCAATAGATAAAATCCATATAAACAAAAGCTTTGGGGAGTTTATTACTATTTATAAAAGTATAAAGAGGTCTAGATGATCATAAAGTCTAGGAACTGCTGGTTTACTGTGTCGTAACACCTACAGTGAATTATAAATTTAGAATTCATCCTGTAATTTTCCTGTGAATTGCAAAAATACAGTGCATTATATTTTTGTTAAAAGCATTAACCAAGTACTTTTCTATAAATAGCAATATAATATATATAAATAACAGAAATATAACTCTTTAAAATATGCCACCATTTTTATAAACCTGCTTTGACATCTCTTTAATTAAAATATGCTAAGAGCTTAAAAAACATCAGGTCTTTCTTGAGTTCTGAATAGCCATTAGTGAAGAAAATGCAAGATTGAACTTATATTTTGGTATGGCAAATACTAATGCTCATATTCACGGAGTTCTGACTCTGTGCCAGATGCATTTCTAAGTGTCTTCCACTGGCTCTCCTCATGGAGTCCTCACAACAATGCTCAAGGATGGTATTGAAACACAGAGAAGTTCAACAACTTGTCCAAGGTCAGACTGCTGGTAAATGGGAAAGCTAGGATTTGGACCCAGGTAGCCTGTCTCCAGAGCTCCTGCTCTAAATCATATGGACCACCATGATTCATCCAGTCCATTCCTGTCTTAGGAATCTTCCTCTCTTACTTGCCAGAAGGCACTTTAGTACAAATGAGGAGAGGGGGACTACAAATCAGAAGGGCTTTTAAGAGTATGGCAGGCCCTTAATGTAGATGGAGGTCCATGGTTCTGCCTTCTGTTGCACTTACGTTGTGAGTTCCTTTAGGGCAGAGTTCTGCTTACTCTGTGTTATTTATTCATTTGGGAAACATCACCCTATGTGTGAAGTGCTTCAGGGCTGGGAGATCAGATGGTAGTTTTAAAGGACTTTTTCCCTGGGGAGTTGTGTCACAAGAAATTCTCATAACGGCAATATGTCCCCCTATTTCCATTATGCAAATCTGATTGCCTTAATCAGTCCTCCTTCAGCACCTGAAAAAGAAATGTGGTACTAGGACACAAACTGGTGCAAGAGAAACAATAAGTGATTTTTCCCAAGTCCACGATTAGACAGAGGGTGAGAGAACTAGCTGGCCTGATGATATCACATCCAGATGTGATGGCAGCCTTTAGTCTAGGGAGGTAACAAGATGCTATTAGGTGACTTAAAATATATATAATTATTATTGTAATTACGTAACATAATATGTAACATAATAATAGTAATAATAGGCTGGGTGTGGTGGCTCACGCCTGTAATCCCAGCAATTTGGGAGCCTGAGGTGGGCAGATCACTTGAGGTCAGGAGTTTGAGATCAGCCTGGCCAACAGGGCAAAACCCTGTCTCTACTAAAAATACAAAAATTAGCCAGGCAAGGTGGTGGGCACCTGTAATCCCTGCTACTTGGGAGGCTGAAACAGGAGAATCATTTGACACTGGGAGGCTCAGGTTGAAATGAGCTGAGATTGTGCCACTGCACTCCAGCCTGGGCAACAGAGACTCCGTCTCAAAGAAAAAAATATGTATGATAATAATAATAATAATAATAGTCTCTCATTAAAGAGTTTTGTTTGCTTTCATTAGATCCTATACTTCCTTGTAGACAATAGCTGATTTACAAATTTTCCTCTGCATTTCTGTTCAAATGCCAATTCTAGTTATCAAAGAACCAAACAAAGCATGACAGGCATTTTTGTTTAAGTATCATGACTTACATACCTACTAGCAGAAACATTATTTCTTGTCAGTTGGGGAGCCTGCGAGTGTGGAGAACAGTGCTCTGATGGAAAACCCAAATCAGGTGTTCTTCCTACCTGTGTAAATTTTTAACAATTTACTCAGCTCTTACAACTTTTATCCCATTGTGATATAAATGTAACACCAGGATAAAATTATGTCTGAATAGTGACACACACCAAGAGTATTTTCATTTCAAGTGAGAGGAGATGCAAATCACATCTGTGATTAGACATTTAAAAAACTGTTTTTTTGAGCACCATCCAGGGATTTAGTCTCTTGAGTAACAAAGCTGGCTTTATTACACGGAACCCATATAATTTAATAGGTGCACAGTGATACAAAAATACTATTACAAATGTGAAATGACCTGGCCTTACCAAAATAAAAACCATTCATCTAGTAATTTCTTGAGTTCTTTTCACATTCAGAGACAAAACAGAAGCTTCAATTATAAATATAGGTGTATTTAAAATACCTAAGGCAAGGTCTTGCATATAAGAATAGGAGCTTAGCATATGCTTATTAATACATGGCAAAGATTAATTTAGCAATTTCATCTTCTTCACAATTGGAAACAGTATTTGGGATAATGCCTTTGTCAGACTTTATTCAAAATTTATTTACGAACAGTGATCTTATGACTTTCACCTTTCAATGTGTAAAACTGGGTAATCAATCTTTATATTAGAAAATTTAATTTTAAAAATCCACAGTAATGATTCTGTATACAGCTTATGCTTCAATGTAACAATTCTCCAAAGCTAATAACAGAAGCATAGTTATTTAAAGGAAAGGTATCATAAACATATTTAACATAATAATTCCCATTTTAAAAGGAGATAAAAAGGGGAGTAAGGAGAAAGGCCTGATTTCACTTTCATAAATTCATTTAATGATCCTAACGAACAAATAAATACTATCATCCCCTTTAAGAGATAAGGAAAGTGAAGCTTAGATGCTGTTGCTGCTTGTCCAGTCTCAAGTCGGATAAACAGGGAAGTTAGGATTCAAACCCAAATCTGTCTGACTCTAGGACAACAGGGCGTATCCCTACTAAATGAGAAGAGTGAAAAAGACTACTATATCACTTGAATAAGCTTCACTGTTATTTGATGAAAGTCCCCAGAATTTATTCAAGCTCTCTCCATGCTAAATGACATTAATCACTAAAAGTAGGTTCACTTGATTAAAGTATCCCTGTAGAAACACTTCAGATGAACATGACCAGTTCTTGGAAGAGGGTACCAGTGGCAGAGTCTATGCTTATCAGAACTTTTTTTCTAGCTAAGCTCAAGGCATCAGCTGTCTAGCCCGGATTTACTATCATTTGTGGCTAATTTTGAGGCAAATTGTAGTCTCCTCCCTCCCTCCCTCTCTCCTTCCCTTCCTTCTTTCTTTCCTTCCTTTTTATATAAAATATCAGTATTACCTTGAATTTACCTTCCTTTTTTTTTTGGTAATGGCTCCCAACACATCCATTTTCTAAAAATGTTCTTTTCTTTTTAATTTATCTTTTATTGCAACTTTTATTTTACATTCAAGGGGTACATGTGCAGGTTTGTTACATGAGTATGTTGCATGATGCTGAGGTTTAGGGTACAAGTGATCCCCTCACCCAGGTAGTAAGCATGGCGACCAGTAGGTAGTCTTTTAACCCTTGTTCCCCTTCCACCCTCCCCCTCTAGTAGTCCCCAGTGTCTATTGTCCCCATCTGTATGTCCACCAACCCATACCATTTTTATTAAAAACTTGAATGCAATAAACTGCCATTTAAAGGAATGTCTAACAATATCCTGTAACGGAAATGACCTTTAGGCAATTGGAAATGGAGGGGGGAGATTTATGACTTGGGTAACTGTCCTGAAGACACGATAGAGCCCAATTATGCCTCATTTTCAAAACTACAGGCAGCATTACTTACTTTCAATACCAATCTCTTGGAAACTCTGAGGACAATCCAAGTAACAGTCCTAGATCACTGAAGGTGTTTAAAAGAGAAGAGACAGTAAGACACAATGGTTGAGGGGAAAGACTCTCTTATTGAATAAGCTCACTTTCAGAGGTACCCTAAGCAATTAAGTGTGATGTTATTTATCTTAAACAATCACAGTCTTAAAATATTTCCTTATGAGGTCTGAATTCCAGCTCCACCAATTTATAACACTTTGGACAAGTTTCTTAACTTACTTGAGCTTCAATTTCCTCATCTGACAAAACAGGCATAAAAAGGCAGTGACTTCATAGGGTTCCATGAGATAATACATGTAAAGTACTTAGCTCAGTGCCTGGCATGTAGAAAGTACTCAATCAATTATGATTTATAATTAATCATGTTCTTAATATTTTCTTTTGGGACATCTATAGTTTTTCACTAGAATGTGTGCTTCCAGGAGTTTATTTTTGAAAGCATGTTGCTTTTTAGAAAAGAGCCAAAGTTTTTCCAATAGTTATAGAAGTCGAAAAAAAAATTTAATCAGAAAAATATAGAAAATCGACAGGAAAAAACTCCAGTCATGGCAGCAGATACCTTGAGAGTGGCAGGAAAACTTTCAGCAGGTCATCTCAGTAGAATAATAACTGCACAAATGACAGGCATATAACTAGCAGTGATCATAGATCACAGATCACTTATAGCAGTTAGCACAATAAATTCAATATGACTTATGAGTTAAGAATATTTATATCACGTATAAATTACTTCAAGGATACAGACGGGGAAGTAGCCTGGGGGAAAGGATAACAGAGACAAACTTTAGTTTAAATATGAAAGGAAATCTGGAAAGAAAATGAATACTTCTACTGTAAGAACACTTATAATACAAATAATAAGTCAGATGTCAGATTAGGAGAAAGCAAGGAAAATCTCTGAAATCCTGCTGAGAAACAAGCAGAGCAAACCATACCAAACCACTTTGGTTCACTGAAAATAATTTATTATTTTTCTTAAACTGTAGTCACAGTTAAAGACATTAATTGTTATACTGTTTTAATATTAATAACATCACACTTCAAAGTATGTCATAGTATCTTTTAGGTCAACATTACTCAAGAGCATTACTATTCTATTCCAAAAGTTTTATCTTATAAAAAAATTTATAATTTTTTCCCATTTGGTTTCTGTTACCATATCTTATCAAAATAAGAGTTTGGCTTTTTTAACTTAAAAAATTAAATACATATAGTGCTTCCTGATGCCATTTCACTACCATACTATGTATTTGTCATTTTTCAACAGTTTTAACACATGCACAGTACAATCCCCTATTTTGGAGAAATAAGTAAAACTGAGGTTTAAAAAAGAAAATGACCAACTGAGCCCTTAAATAAAAATATCACGTTTTTCATCCATTTTTCTCACTACTGTATTCACTGAACAGCTCTTATAAGAATAAAACTTTAAGGAATTGAACTTGTGGCAAGACCAGAAAGAATATTCTGGAACTATGCTTTGAGGTAAAATGATTCCCTTAACATCAGGAGACTTAATACTACAATTTCACCGTGAAAATAATCACAGATGAATGTTCTGACCAGGACTAATTGTCTTTGACGTTTTCTAAATTCAAGTATTAAAAACAGTGCTTGACAAAACTCTTTATCAAAAAGTTACAAAGAAAACAACTTGTGGGCAAGGCTCAATCTACTTTGGCTTGCATATGAAATCAAACCTGTAACATTAAGTGAAATTAAAACGTGTACAAGAATCATGTTACTAAGGCAATGTAAATTTGAGAACCCGACCTTTGGTCTTTACTTCATAGTTACCAAGGTGACAAAATAACTGCTGGGTGACAGTAGCCACTTAGCAATCAAAATCAGAACAGTCAATGTATGTGCTCTTTCCTTGTGATCGTTTTATAATACGTGTTCAAATTCTGTACCAAAAAGTACAGCTGTAAAAACAGATTTTATGGTGAAACAAAACATACAAAAAATAAATATTGTAGGTCCAACAGAACATTCACTTGCACCTGTATAGGTCCTATGAGGTGTCTGGGAGTTGGAATGCTAAAAATTGAAGGCTTTTTTCAGTGATCTGGGCCCCTACCCAAACAACATTATTAGAGCTTTGGCACATTCTGGTCCGTCTGCCTAGAAAACCTTTCACTTTCCTTGCCTATTTCACGCCAACTCATCCTTCAGATCTCAGCTGAAGTGTTATTTCCCTGGGGATGTCTTTCCTGACCCCCTAGATTCAAACCCTCTCCGTAATATGTGGAGATATGTTCTTTCCTCTCCTCCGTAGCACTTGTCACAGCTGCAACTTTACATTTTTATGCATAGCAGTTATTCAATCCGTGCTCTCCCATTAGAATGCAGCTCTCATGAGGAAAAGGGGCTGATGATGCTCTTTCCTGCCATTAAAGCCCTAGAACCTAGCACAGAGCTGGGCATGCACTTATGCTTCTTTATGGAGAGAGGAGAGGAAGAGGAAAAGTAATTATAGTTAATTGGTTAGCTAGTTATTACTGGTTGTTTAGGTAATGATTCTACTTCAGGCCAAACACAGTAGAATGCTACCTCCTCCACTAATCTTACTTGGTTTCCTTCTACCTTTTCTCTTCTTTCTCCCTGTAGCCTCCTGCTATAGGGACCATGGAGCAAAATGTACAGCATTGGGATGAAGATCTCAACCCTGTGTATCATGGCCTTGTAGCTCAATCCTGTGTATCATGAGTACACTCATTTCAAATATGCTTTAACTCATCCTGGGCCTCACACCTTTCTTTTGGGGAATGTGGTTAGTACACATACATTTCAATCACGGCTCTCTGGGGTCAAGATCATAACCAAAAGAGTGGCTGTGATGTCACTGTGGCAGCCTTTCAGAACGGGCATGTGCGTTTGATATGGTTTGGCTCTGTGTCCCCATCCAAATCTCACCTTGAAGTATAATAATCTCCACTTGTCAAGGGTGGGACTAGGTGGAGATAATTGAATCATGGGGGTGGTCTCCCCCATGTTGTTCTTGTAATAGTGAGTAATTTCTCATGATATCTGATGGTTTTATAAGGGACTTCCCCCTTCTCTTGGTTTCATTCTTCTCTCACCTGCTGCCATGTGAAGAAGGACATGTTTGCTTCCCCTTCCACCATGATTGTAAGTTTCCTGAGACCTCCCCAGCCATGCTGAACTGTGAGTCAATTAAACTTCTTTTCTTTCTTGGGTATGTCTTTATTAGCAGCATGAGAACAGACCAATACAGTGTTGAACACAACAAAGGCTCTGAGAACAGAGGTCATAGCCAGCAAATACAGGAATCTAGAGGGTGAATAGTCTTCCTGGTCTATGACTAGGAGAGAGGTGAAGATTGACAGAGTTTGGGGTTCAAGAGGCCAGGAGGAGTCAGCCAGAAGGAGAAATCTATAATACCAGATACAACAGAGTTCAGAGTTCTTAGCAAGTCCTTGCTTCTTTCCAGACTACAGAGAGAATCATCTTGCTCATAAGCACTGCCCTTATGACTTATTAAAACTCAAGTGTTAATATAACATGTTAACTGACATCACCTGTAATCAAGAGACAATAAAAGATGGCCAACTACTTCAAATGTAAAGGGTCTTTCAAAGTTTTTATAGATATTTTTAGAGATTTAGGTTTACAGAAATATTAAGAAGAAAGCACAGAGCTCCTCTATACCATCACCCTGACCCACTCCACAGTTTCTAAAGAGTCTGTTTAAAATATACATAAATTTAACTGTCAGAAATAAAATGCTCCAAAATCTGTTCCTCTTGTTTCAAATTAATTGGCAAATTTTCTATTTTAGATAAGCATTAGCACTAGTTAACTTATTTAAATGACTTAATGTTTAGCTTATTTTGAAAGAAAATTTAGTATTGATGAAGGAAAGAGAGAGAGAGAATAAGACAGAAAGGAAAATTCAGACCTAGTCTTTGTACTCAAAGGCAACTACAAAAATGTGTTGGTGTATACCTTTCAATACTTTTTCCTGTGTATATGTTTTTAATTTTTAATATTCTACACAGTAACCAAATATTCTGCATATTATTTTGGTTAGATTATAATTATCCATACAATAGAATATCCTGGCCATATTTGTACTTTATTAAGTATTCTTCAGCCTTATTTTTAAAGGCAGCATAATATTCCATTTTATGAATAGCCATACTTTATTTAACCAATGTCTCCTGGCTTTGGACATTCAATATTTATTTGTAAAATTTAAAGCATCTATCTTCCCCAATTTGTTCTTTTATATATATTTAAAGAACAGTACTTTGTAGGGATGGAAAACCCTGCAGTGAAACATCAGATAATTTATTTTAATATTTATACAAGATACTAGTGTTGGCAAGGCAGGAGAGAAGAAAAGCTCTTCCTATGACCCTTGTTTAACTTTAGATGGATGTACACAGTACAAGGCCAGCAAAGTGATAAATGGGTTTTGGCAGCTCATTCTCCCTACCTTAAGCAGTATTACAGTGTGTCATTGGAGTGGGTCATTTAGAACAGGAAGCCAGGGACATTCTGTGGTATTCTCCCAGGGTAAATTCACAGATACCTCATAGAAGGCTTTGGCAGGATTCTCAGTATGCACAGAGAGGCATAGAAAGTGGCTTTATTTTTAAGGCTCAGATTCAGCTGAAGGATCCGCTAGGGAATCCAGAGAAGGGAATGCCCGGGCTTGGATTAAAATAGCTGGTTTATTCTTGCCTTCACAGTGCACAAAAGCTTTACTGATTTGCCCAGCAGTCATCTGCTAATCTCACACCTTGGGATAAGTAACACACACACATCCGCATTATGAGTGAGTCCATGACTCTGAAGGGAAAGATATTCAGGAGACTGCAGTGCTAATTCACATTAATTTACTACATTTTCATATCTTATTAGAATTCAGTGTAGATATTGCACTTCAGCCCATCACGGGCTACATGAAAACTTCATCAGCAAAAGCAGCAAAATTTCAAATTTCCTGTGAAATTTCCTAAATGCTATGCTTCAAAATCACAGTAGACAGTCATGGGGTATACAGTTTTACTTTCGAAGTGACTCTCTTATTTTTAGATGATAGAACTCTGTGGTGGAACAAAGAATGAATGTTACTTTTGTTTATCAATTTTCTTGTAACTTGTCTCCAAAATGGAAAAATGTGCCAGTTTGCTTTTTCCATCGGTAATATAAGTAATGCAACATGGTACTATAAAAATCTATACAATATAGAAAAGAAACTCTAGACAGTAAAAATCACCTTTAATCCCATCATCCCAAAATAGCTGCTACTATTCAGTTGAATAACTGGTGTATATTGTTAGAGATTGTTTTCGCCCTGACACTTAAATATTTTAAAAACCATATTAAATATGGTTTTTAATATTTAAAAAGGTTGCTTTGTAACCTTCCTTCCACTTCAATAATATACATATACATCTTTCCATATCAATCGATACTTTTATAGTTTCATAATTAACTATTTTAAATATTTTTTAAAGTCCTGGCATATTTTTATGTTGACAATTAAATTAGTAAGACCATTTTGGAGGAAGGGGTCATGTGTTTCAATGTTGACATCTGGCTTTCTTCCAAACAGAGAAACTTCTTAGTAGTCATTAATTAAAATAAATAACCCAACCATTTATAGCTACAAATTTCTGCATCAGCAAAGAAAACTATGCACAATAAAAACAAAAATAAGACCATTAAAATGTCTAAAAACAACTTGCTTTCTTAGAGTTGGTTTTATCAGTTGTTGACTTTTGAAATGAATTAAATTAGGGTTTTTGACATTTTATGTGTTGTTCAACATGTGCTACTTAAAACTAGGTAAAAATTAAAAGATCAGATGATCTGTACAAAGCAAAAGCATTATGGCAAAAGTTCAATTAAACTAAAAAAGATGTCCACTAGGTTTTATTAAATTGAAATTAATTATGAAAAGCAAAAGTTAATTTTTAATTATCAAAAAGAATCTTAGGCTGGGCGCAGTGGCTCATGCCTATAAATCCCAGCACTTTGGGAGGCCGAGACAGGCAGATCATGAGGTCAGGAGATAGAGACCATCCTGGCTAACATGGTGAAACCCCGTCTCCACTAAAAATACAAAAAAAAAAAAAAAAAAAAAAAAATTAGCCAGGCGTGGTGATGGGAGCCTGCAGTCCCAGCTACTCGGGAGGCTGAGGCAGAAGAATGGCGTGAACCTGGGAGGCGGAGCTTGCAGTGAGCCGAGATCAGTCCACTGCACTCCAACCTGGCCGACAGAGCGAGACTCTGTCTCAAAAAAAAAAAAAGAGAATCTTAATTAGTATCCAAAATGATGAAAGAAAAGGGTAGATTGTTTAGGAATCATTTAATTAACAGATCATAAGTAAATGCATGAGAAATCATTGACTTATGATGTGTAAAGTCATTGATTTAAGAGAGCAAATTAAGATGATCAACAATCATTATCAACTGGTGTCTATGCTGTGTACATAATAGCACCAAATCTGTACTTACTGGTTGGCTGATTATTTCCTACTTTTCTGTTCACAGCACAGGTAGAAGATGATCTAGAAAGATGCTTTAGTCTATAGGTTTACAGAATAAAATGCCTGATTCCACTTTGAAACAGTGTTTTCTTAGGTTTATACATTAAAATACATCTCTTTGGGATTCTGATGAAAGCCATAGATTCCTTCTCTCTATAAAAATATGTATCCATATTTTACAGACATAGAACACTCTCCCATTAGGCAGTCTTCCTTCTTGCTTACTAATGTGACGCTGAGAATAAAGACTGTGTTTCCTAGTTGCTCTGTTAGTTACATGTGCCATGTGACTAAGTTTTGGCCAATGAGGTATAAGCGTAAGTGTCATATTCAACTTCTAAAGAGTGTCCTTAAAAGTCAGTAGCATGGCCTTCTTTCACTGTCTCCTCTACGTCATCTTTACTGTTGGCTCAAATGTAGATATGACAAATTGGAGCTTGAGTTGTCATGCTGAACTATGAGAAGGAAGCCACAGGCTTAGTGAAGCAAAAC
Organism: Trachypithecus francoisi; assembly: GCF_009764315.1. NCBI lineage: Eukaryota > Metazoa > Chordata > Mammalia > Primates > Cercopithecidae > Trachypithecus > Trachypithecus francoisi. Next base: position 80,260,534 of record NW_022681454.1, on the reverse strand, counting down.
AGTGAGAGAGGAGGAGCTTCAGTCCTTGATGATTATGGAATTATCGTACCCATCCTGGATGAATTTTCTCTGGAGTCTGTATATTTGAGAGGGAAATGAACTTATATTTTGTTAAGCCACAGTTCCTTGTAGGTGTTCTGTCACTCACAGCTGAGTCTAATATTAGCTGATACAGGTATAAACACATACAAGGTTACATATAATTTTTTTGGAGGGGGGTGGTCCATGGACCCCAAATTAAGAATATCACTTTAGAAATATATGTAAAAAGTTAACCACTTAATATTTGTACTCTGTAATTAACAAATTTTTCTTCACATCCATTATCTTTCTTAATCTTTACAATCATCAGTGAAATAAATATCATTTTTAATCCCATCTGTTTATTAAGAAACAAACAAATAAAAAATGCTGAGGCTCAAGCCATAAATCTTGCCCAAAGTTAACAATGCAGTAAAAATTATAACCAATGTGAATGATTCTAAATCCCATGCTCTTATCACTATTCCAATGACTGCAGTACATGTACAGGCATTCCCCAATTTTGTTTAAAAAAAAAAAAATCATTCTTAAAAAACATGTAAGAAAGGCAAATGTATGCAACTTAAATGTAAGAATTATATTCTAAAAGGGGGATTCTATTTCCATATAACTAGAAACGTTGTAGATATTATAAAATCTTCATTTTACTAAAATTGCTTCTACTTTTTGATACCAGATAGTAATATAATTTGCACATAATTATTTAAAATACAGAAGGCAAATACAGTCCTTGTTTAATGTGCAATGCTTCATCACCACCACCACCCTTTATTCTGGTGACAGATTCTATTATACCTTCAGTGGTGTATACCCCACCTGCTTCCATAACAACTTTACAACTAGAGCTGGGGGTACAAAATTGCTTTTCTGGTGGATGATGAGTCCAGAATCTCAGATACTTAAAGAAAATCTCATGTGCAACAGATCATCACCTACACCTAAGAAGAGGCCCAGATGAGAGACAGAGATGGAGAGAGAAAGGGTACTGTTAGCAATCCAGGCTCTGGTGTCAGTGATACAGGAGCTAGAAAGAAATTATTTAGGCAGATAGGATAAAAGAGTTCTTAGCAGAATTTCCCTTTTAACAAAAAGCAGCCCCAAATCATTGCTTTTCTGGCAAAGAACAGCCTGAAATATCCAGCTGAAGACATAGATAAGCAAGCTGGTAGCTTGCACAGGTGAAGGTTGGCAGCTGTGCCAATAGAAAAGGGCTACCTGGGGTTCAAGTGTGTTCAACATTGAGGCTCCATCTTCCCTTTTCTTTGTAACTCCGTGTACAGTGAAGAAACAGGCAATATGGCAACAACCAGGCAAAGAACCCAGAGAATAATAAAAGATTAGGGTGGGGAAAGCCAGGTTTTCATGCCCTATGCAAACAGCACACCTAGCCCTAACTAATTTTTCGTGCCCTATGCAAATGACATACCTGGTCCAACCAATCTTTTGCACCCTATGTAAATCAGACACCACCTCCTCAACCTCATCTGTAAAACTCACTGCATTTCACCATGGAAGTGGCAACCCATTTCTCTGTGACCCCTCTTTGTAGCAAGAGAGCTCTTCTCTTTCTTTCACCTATTAAACTCCTGCTCCTAAACTCACTCCTTGTGTGTCCGTATCCTAGTTTTCTGTGGCCATGAGTCCCTGAGATGTCCAGGGCTGCCCTCACTTTTATATCCTTTGATTAGACTCAGTCTTCTTCTAATTAAACCACCATTCATGGGTTCTGCATCTATGGATTCAAACAACTGCAGAACAGAAATATTTTTTTAAAAAGTAGTGTCTGTACTGAACATGTACACACTTTTTTCCTTGTTATTCCCCAAACCATATAGTATAACTATTTATATAACATTTTCATTATACTAGGTATTATAAGTAACCTAGAGATGATTTAAAGTATACAGGAGGATGTGCATGGGTTGTATGCTAATACTATGCCACTTTATGTAAGGAACTTGAGCATCGACAAATTTTGGTATCCATAGAAGGCCCTGGAACCAATGCCTGAGGGATGATTGTATGTGTTATTTTTCCCTCTGGAAATGCACAAGGCTTTGAAACTTTTTCACTTTCTATTGCTTGGATAAAGCTATTTTTATGAGCACAATACAGTTGATCTGGTCCCTATAATTTACCTGAACCATGTTTAGCCCCCAGCAGTAATCACCACCTGAATGTGGCTAGCATACCAAGCATTCCAAGCCCTGCTGACCCTCTCAACACTGCATTTGGACTGTCCTCTGAAAATGAGATCAAGATGCTGAAAAGAAAAGGTGGAAGACTTTAGTTTCCCTGCCAAAAGATCTGTAGACATGAGTCGGCCTAATGACATACAGATATACTTCAGAGATACTGTGGGTTTGATTCCAGACCACTGCAATAAAGTGAATATTGTAATAAAGTAAGTTGCATGAATTTTCTTGATATAAAAGTTATATTCATAGTATGTTTTAGTGTATTACATGTGCAATAGAATTATGTCTAAAAACAACATACATACCTTAATTAAAAATATTTATTGCTAAAAAATGCTAATGATTATCTGAGCTTTCAATGAGTTGTAATTTTTTTGTTGGGAGAGACTTGCCTTGATGTTGATGGCTGCTGACTAAGCAGGGTAGTGGCTGCTGAAAGTTGGGATAGTTGTGGCAATTGCTTAAAATAAGACAATAAAGTCTGCCTTATTAACTGACTTCCTTTCATAAAATATTTCTCTGTAGCATGTAAGCACCACAGTAGAACTTTCAAAATTGGAGCCAATCCTCTCAAACACTGCTGCTACTTTATCAACTAAGTTTATGTGGTATTCCAAATTCTTTGTTGTCATTTCAACAATGTTCATAACATCTTTGCCAGAAGTAGATTCCATCTCAAGAAACAACTTTCTTAGCTTATCCATAAAAAGCAGCTCTTTATTTGTTCAAGTTTTATGGAATTGTAACAATTCAGTCACATCTTCAGGCTCCGCTTCTAATTCTAGTTCTCTTGCTGTTTCTACCACATCTGCAGTTACTTCCTCTGCTGAAGTCTTGAACTCTTCAAAGTCATCAATGAGGCTTGGAATGAACATCTTCCAAACTGCTGTTAATGATATTTTCACCTCCTCCCATGAATCACAAATGTTCTTAATGGCATCTAGAATAGTGAATCCTTTCCAGAAGGTTTGCAACATAGTTTGACCAGATCCATCAGAGAAATCACTACCTCTGGGAGCTATAGTCTTATAAAATGTATTTCTTAAATAATATGATTTAAAAATCAAAATTACTCCTCAATCCTCAATCGCTCATGGATTGAGTTCTTAGGGATGTTGTGATAGCAGACATAAGAACAACATTCATTTACTTGTACATCTCTGTCCGAGCTCTTGAGTTACTAGGTGCACTGTTAATAAGCAGAAAAAAAAGGAAGTTTTTTTCTGAGCAGAGGGTCTCAACAGTAGGCTTAAAATATTCAGTAAGCCATGCTGTAAACAAATGTGCTGCCATCCAAGCTTTGTTGTTCCACTGATACAACACAGGCAGAAAAGATTTAGCATAATTCTTAAGGGCCCTAAAATTTTCAGAATGGTACATGAGCATTTGCTTCAACTGAAAGTCACAAGCTGCATTAGCCCCTAGAAAGACAGTCATCCTGTCCTCAAAAGCTTTGAGGCCAGGCATTGATTTCTCTCTACCTATGAAAAGTCCTAGATGGCATCTTCTTCCAATAGAAAGCTGTATCAACTGAACATCTATTGTTTAGTGTAGCCACTTTCATCAATGATCTTAGCTAGATTTTCTGGATAACTTGCTGCAGCTTCTACAATAGTATTTGCTGTTTCACCTTGCACTTCTATGTTAGAGAGACAGCTTCTTTCCTTAAACCTCATGAAACAATCTCTGCTAGTTTCCAACCTGTCTTCTGCAGCTTCCTCACCTCTCTCAGCCTTCATAGAATTGAAAAGATTTAGGGCTTACTCTGGATTAAGTTTTGGCCTAAGGGAATGTTGTGGCTGATTTGATTTTCTATCCAGACGACTCAAACTTTCTTCATATTAGCAATAGGGCTGTTTCACTTTTTTATTGTTTGTGTGTTCACTGGAGAAGCACTTTCAATTTCCTTCAAGAACTTTTCTTTGCATTCATAACTTGGCTAACTATTTGGTGCAAGAGGCCTAGCTTTTTTTTTTTTTTTGGTGCAAGAGGCCTAACTATTTGGTGCAAGAGGCCTAGCTATCTGGGATAGCTTTCAGCCTATCTCAGTTTTTGACGTGTTCTTCACTAAGTTTAATCATCATTTCTATCTTTTGATAGAAGTAAGAGACTTGTCATCTTTTCACTTGAACACTTAGAGGCCACTGTAAGGCTGTTAATTAGGTTAGTTTCAATATTATTGTGTCTCAGGGAAGAGGAAAGTCCAAGGAGAGGGAGAGAGATACACGAACAGCCAGTTGGTGGAGCAGTCAGAACACACACATTTATCGATTAAATCTGCTGCCTTCCATGGGGGTAGTTCATGGTGCCCCCAAACAATTATAATAGTAACAAAAAAGATCACTGATCACAGATTGCAATGACAGATATAAAAATAATGACTAAGTTGGAAATATTGTGAGAGTTACCAAAATATGACATAGACATGAAGTAAGCATATGCTATTGGAAAAATGGTGCTGATAGACTTGCTAGATACAGGGTTGCCAGAAATCTTTAATTTGCAAAACCAAAACCATACAAAAAAATGCAACAAGTGCACAGTGCAATCAAGTGAAGCTCAATAAAACAAAGTGTACCTGTATATGTGTAGGGATTATCTGCCAAAAAAAGTAGTTTTATAGCAAAAGGTATAATTTTTTACTGACATTTAATGAAATCTGAGCCTAGAAAGGATTGTTCTTCTCAGTCCTAATTTTCATTCATTACAAGAAAAAATTTCTATCACAGTTACAGCTTTTCATTTGGACATCTGGGCTGGTTATTCCATCTCCTTTTGGTCTTTTCTAAAGAAATCTTTTATATACAAAAACATTCAGTTGTTTTCTTTTGGCTAAAAAAAAAAATCCAATTTTATAAAGTAGGTGTTCTCTACAGCATCAAGGTTGATGAAAACCATACCCTTGAACAGGAAGTTCAAAAGACAGAATGGCAGGCAAGAGCCGACCCAGCTGCTATGGAAACATGTTACCATCCTGCAAGGTCCGAATCCCTGACAAGAGCACACCGTTATTTATGAAAAGCCTCTGCTCCCTAGCTCTTGTCAGACTCATTCCCAAGCCACTCTGGGGCTGAGCAAATGCGCTGATATCTAGTTGGCCTTGTGTCCTCATAACTGTCAGGAGCAGAGGTGTTGGTGAAATATTAAGAGGAAAATGAGGTGGACGGACCAATCAGTGGCAAAAGAAGTAATTTTAAAAGCTGTGAGGAAAAAAGGACCTGCCAGGTCTGAGCATTGAAATATAATTCTCCATCAAATTTAATGAACCTTTAAATGGTGATGAGCAGGAGCTCCCCAGCAGCCTTTGTCTACACTGGCTCAGAGTAGGCTGCCAGCCACACTTGGATTTATCCAACACGGGCTCCTTCCCCTTCCCTCTTCTTTGAGAACAAATTATTTCTTCATTCAACAGCAGAGTAGCACTTGGAGAAAATATGCTTGGTAATTGCCTTAATTTAAACATAACAGAGGTCATTTTATATATTGCTCACTCAAAGTATGCCAAGTAAAGGTCTAGGAATACAGTTCAGTTATAAGATGTATATCTTGTATATCCTTTAAGCACCCAATGGTATCATCACAGAACTTACATTGTATTTTCTTCCTCTAAGGAAGAACACTCCTTGTTCTCTGGAGAAAATCTAGGTTTGGGGGATACACATGTAGGTTATGAGCCTAAGTGTGATCACATTTAATTTTAAGATCTCACAGTGTGACAGGAAAAATAACAACATAAAAATAGAAGTTCTCCATTTGATCAGTGCATTCAAAACTTGATTAATAGAATTCCTTTAAGTGCTTGTGTTTTATGGGTCATATTTCAGTTTTAAGATCTAATTTTTACCACTCATTTTTGCATATACACAAGTTTTCTGGAAAAATCATGGGAAATTCCAGTAATAGTTGTACCCTAGTTTGACAAATGCTCAATTATCTTTACTATATTAAAAGTTTATTCTGTCTTTCCTGGACTCATGAACGTTTATTTTTTATTTATTATTTTTTGAGACAGAGTCTCACTCTGTTGCTCAGGCTGGAGTGCAGTGGCACGATCTTGGCTCACTGCAACCTCCGCCTCCTGGTTCAAGCGATTCTCCTGTCTCAGTCTCCCAAGTAGCTGGAATTACAGGTGTGTGCCACTGCACCCAGCTAATTTTTGTATTTTTAGTAGAGATGGGGTTTTACCATGTCAGCCAGGCTGATCTCGAACTCCCGATCTCAGGTGATCCACCCGTCTTGGCCCCCAAAAGTGCTAGGATTACAGGCGTGAGCCATGGCACCCGGCCTCGTGAACACTTATTTCTAATAATAATAAATGAACATTATATTAGGTCATCTTGTCTAATCCTCCTATATCAAGAATGAGTCACAGAACAATTCGGTAACTTGCAGTAGATCACATAAGCTGTTGCTTTAGTTTACCGGATTTTATGTCTAAAATACATAGCACTTTTCTTGGTGATAAACTGTCAAGTTTTTCTCTTTAGGCCAAAATTCTACGTGACAGCTTGGTGTAGTATGATTAATGTTAAGCTCCAGCATATTTTGGAGCACTGTAAGATCAAGACCACTGGAACCATCATAAGACTTTGTTGATTTTTCGAAATCCTCTCAGATAGTCAACAGGAACTAGTTATCGGTTAAATTACAGGAGCAATTTTTTAGCACCATCATTTGCCTTATACTGTGATAGATCAATTGGCTTATTAATCTTACTTTGTAGACAAGGAACTGAGACCCAGGAAAGTGAAGTACTTGCCTGGGATCAGAAAGCAGCAGACAATGGGATAAAATTTAAAAACCTAGTCTATATCTCCCAAGCTCATATTCTTTCTACTATACCAAATTGACTTTAATCTCCATTTGTTGTAGCAAATATTCAAATTACTAAAGCATTCATAGACAAGAAATCCATTTTAGTTCTAAAAATGTTAAGAGCACAGCCATAATTAATAAGCAATTTGTGGCAAAGTTCAATTTTAAAGATTTCATTTTGACAAAGACACAATCCATAATTTAAAAACCGTGTGATGTGTGCCTTTCTAAACAATAGGGGCTAAATTAGAAGTCTTACCTTCTGTAACAAATCAAGAGGCATTTCCTCGGGCATTGACTCTACGTGCTGGTAATGTTCTAAGTGGTTCAAAAATATAATTTCACTTATACTACTAATAAGGCAGGTGCTATTGCTAGTCACACATTACAGGTAAGAACCCTAAGGTACAGAAGAGTTAAATAACTTGCCCAGTCACACAGCTAGTAAATCACAGAATTAGAAATGAACCCATGTGATCTGATTCCAATATCCATGGTCTTATCCACAATGCTGTCGTTACTAATATAATTTAAAAAACTCTATTAAGTGGTTATGTATTCTTCTTTTAACTGCACTTACTCAGCGTATTAGTCAGGATTCCCAGAGGAACAAAACCAATAGTCTATACAAAACGTTCATTTCACCCCTAAACACAGGGGTAATTGGTAATTACAAATGGTGATATTTTATAAAAATCCAGACCAAGAGGTTTAGATTACCTCTGGTTCGTACAAGAACCAAGAGGAGATCTATTATAGGAAGTGGCTCACATAACTATAGAGGCTGAGAGGTCCCATGATCTTCCCTCTACAAACTGGAGAACCAGGAAAGCTGGTGGTGTCATTCAGTTTGAGTCTGAAGGCCTGAAAATTGAGGTTGGAAGGGGAGGAGAGACAATGGTGGGCAGGGCTAATGGTATAAGTACCAATCTGAGCCTGAAAGCCCAAGAACCAGGAGCATTGATGTCTGGGGGGCAGAAGATGGATGTCCCAGCTCAAGCAGACAGCTATTCGGCTCTATTCAGTCCCTTGAAAGACAATGCCCACTCCCATTGGTGAGGGTGATTACACAGTCTGCCAATGCAAATGCTAATTCCTTCTGCAAACAAGTTCACAGACAAACCCAGAAATAATGCTTTCCCAGCTTGCTGGGCATCCCTTAGCCCAGTCAAGTTGACACATAACATTAATCATCACACGCAGTTAAGATGAAACAGAATGAGGTGTAAATCAAAGAAGAACATAGCATTCTCTTGGATCCAAATTTTTTTTCATAGAATATTCTGCAATTACTCTATGTGTGCTATCACTGGCTACAATATGTAGGCAGAGGGAACTAGGTAGATATAGCACTGAGTTTATTGACTTCTTGTGGCTGTCCAAACTAAAAAGTAACAGTGTTCAAAGCACCCAATAATTACCATTGTATGGTTCCTGGCACAGTGACTAGATGCTTGATAAATGCTTACATTCCCCTTACATTGTGCTTTATAATCTGAATATACCATCCAATTGCAAATCCTCAACCAAAGCATGAGAAAGTCACTCTCTCCATTATAAATCACCATTGAGCTAAGACCCTAGGGGATGTTTGATGACTATATGGCATATACAGATACATATCTGTGTGATATAGAAAACATATATAAGATTTATGTGCATGTGCATAAATATACATTTTAATATATACATGAAGAAATTCCTTTCTTCACTATGGGAAGAGTTAGGTATTCCTGTTGTGTAACACATATAGACAGATGGTAAGGATTCATATATTTGTTTAAAAGTAATTCCAATGAAGCTTTGCCTGATGAAAGGATATCAACATACAGAACCAAGTGTTCTAACAACGAAACATTACCCTCTGCTTCTACTCCCCTTAACAATTGCATCTTAGTCTAAGAAGGATGAGTTCTCATCTCATGTTTAGATTTTTACAAAATCTCACCATTTGTAATTACCAGGATCACTCTGTGTTTAGGGGTAAAATGAATATTTTGTAAGTTATGGCTTAATAATATCATTCCAATCTCCACTCAGGAATCTAAGACTTTCTGGTTTAAAAGGCCTTAGAAGAGATACTTGGGCAAAACTTTAACTTTATTGTTTTACAGGATATTTTGGTATAATTAGAATGGGTCATAGCAATAAAAAACTATTAAATTATGTCCTGTAATATAAACATTGAAGACTTTACACTATAAGTTTGAAGTGAAAATAATATATATAGAAACAGGATTTTTAAAATGCCTGATTATTTACAGGTTCCACTTACTCCTTAAAACGACCCAGAGTGACAGAAGGGGATAAGCGAGGAGAACACCTTGATAGGCCTTTCTCTCTCTGGCCCAAAAAGAAGTAAAGAAACGCAATTATTCTTATACTCACAATACAACAAACAGGGAAGGGTTGTGGGAAATCTTCATCTAACCTCCAAGAACTATTTTTCATGCAATTAGGAGATATGTCAACAACCAGGTTTCAAAACCTCGAAATAAACATAGCACTGTGGGTGCATTAGAAATGATGTTTTAATATAAATAGTTGTTTGGGGAATAGTAAAATTAATTTACATGGCTAACCACTGTAGAAAGACATCTAAAGCAAACACACATGATACAAAACTGCCATATTTCATCAAATCTAAGACATCATTAATTGTGAAATATATCTCAAAGATGTTAAAATTAAACTGGAAAAAATGTACATCTTAAAGTAGATGAAATACATTAAGTATATAATAATTCTGACTTCAAGAACTATCCAGTACATTATTTCAATTACTTGTTGCAAACTACGATCCACCTCCTAATGCCCCGTAAATGCAACACATGATTAAATCTATACTTGAGCACATGTGAAGCAGAATTTCAGGCACTTATCTCAGTGTGTGTGTTTGCAAAATCTAGATAATTGTTGTATAATCTATCCTTTATATCCTGGGAGAAACATTTGTTGTCATAAACAACTCATCTTCTTCAAAAATTTTTTATTTCAACTTTTATTTTAGATACAAGGGGTACGTGTACAGGTCTGTTGCATGGGAATACTGCATGATGCTGAGGTTTGGAGTATGGATCCCATCACCCAGAGAGTGAGTATAATACCCAATAGAGAGTTTTTCAACCCATCTCCCTCCACCTTCTAGTAGTCCTTAATGTTCATTATTCCCATATTTATGTACATGTGTGCTCAATGTTTAGTTCCCACTTATAAGTAAGAACATGTAGTATTTGGTTTTCTGTTCCTATGAACAACTCATATTCTTAAGTACTTTTACCTTTTAATAATAACTTAGGGGGGAAATCAGAACTCTGGATAATTATTACATTGCTTTATCAGGATGATTTTTAATTTGTTCATTGATTTTTATTAGGTTCTCTGTGTTGATTCTTAAGAATTGACACATAATTCAAATATCATAAAATTTATTACTTTAAAGTGTGCTACTCAGTGGATTATATTATATTGACAAGGTTGTACGAGTGCCATGACTATCTAATTCCAGAACACTGAAATCACCCCTTAAAGAAACCCAGACCAATTAGTTCGTCATTCCCCATGTCCTTCCCTTCTTCTCTACTGACCACTCCAGTCCTCCCCACTCTATCGTCAGCCCTAGGCAATATTAATCTTCTTTCTAATCTGTATAGATTTGACTATTTTGGACATTTCATATAAATGGAATCACAGAATAAGTGGCCTTTTGTGTGTGGCTTCTTTAATGTAGCATAATGTTTCTTAAGGTTCTTCCATGTTGTAGCGTGTGTCAGTACTTCATCGATTTTCATAACTGAATATTCTACGGATATAACACATTTTGTTGAACCATTCATCAGTTGCTGAACATCTGGGTTGTTTCTACTGAGTTACTATGAATAATATTGCTATGAATATTCATATACAAGGTTTTGTGTATAAAAACAGAATCTTATTTCTCTTAGGTATAAGAATGGAATCGCTGGGTCATATGACAACTCTCATGTTCAACTTTCTGAGGAACTGTCAAACCATTTTCCAGTCCGGCTCCACTATTTTAAATTCCTATCAGCAATGTATGAAGGTTCCAATTTTCCCAAATCCTCATCAGTATTTATTATTGCTCTTCTTAGATGATTACTATTATTATAGCCATGCTAATGAGTATAAAGTGGTATCTCATTGTAGATTTGATTTGCATCTCCCTAGTGGCTAATGAATCTGAGCATCTTTTCATGTGCCTACTGGTTATCTTCTATGGAAAATGGCTAGTTAATTCAAATGTCAACTTGACTAGGCTAAGGGATGTCCAGAGAGTTAGTAAAACATTATCTTTATGCTTGTCTGTGGGGGTGTTTGCAGAAAAGATTCACATTTCAATTGGTAGCCTGAGGAAAGAAGATCTACCCTCACATATAGGGGTGACCAAGATTTAATCCACTGAGGTCCAAAACAGAACAAAAGGCAGAAGAGGACCAAATTTGCAGGTCTCAGAGAGCAGAGAGCAAATTTGAGACATCCATCTTCTTTGGCCCACAGACATCAGTGCTCCTGATTCTCAGGCCTTCAGACTCAAACTAGAACTTACACCATTGACTTTCCCAGTTCTAGAATCTTCAGGTTTTGACTAAAATTATACCACTAGCTTTCATGGGCCTCTGGTTTAAGATAACAGATTATGGCCGGGCGCGGTGGCTCAAGCCTGTAATCCCAGTACTTTGGGAGGCCGAGGCGGGTGGATCACGAGGTCAGGAGATCGAGACCCTCCTGGCTAACACGGTGAAACCCCGTCTCTACTAAAAATACAAAAAACTAGCCGGGCGAGGTGGCGGGCGCCTGTAGTCCCAGCTACTCGGAGGCTGAGGTGGGAGAATGGCGGGAACCCAGGAGGCGGAGCTTGCAGTGAGCCGAGATCGCGCCACTGCACTCCAGCCTGGGCGACAGAGCGAGACTCCGTCTCAAAAAAAAAAAAAAAAAGATAACAGATTATGATATTTCTCAGTCTCTATAATCACATAAGTCAATCCATTATAATAAATATCTGTCTCTCTTTCTTAATATATATCCTATTGGTTCTATTTATCTGGAGAACCCTGACTAGTATAGATTTTGGTACTGGGAGTACCAGTACCTAAAAATGTGGGAACAGCCTTGAAACTGGGTAATGGGTGAAGGCTGGAAAAGGTTTGACGTGTGTGCTAGAAAAAAACTACATTGCTTTGAACAATATTTCAAAGGCATCTCTGGTGAGGACACAGAAAGAAAGAAGAACTGTAGAGAAAGTCTCAATCTTCCTGAGAATACTTAATTATAAACAGAATCTTGGTAGAAACATGGATGGTAAGGGCCATTCTGATGAGGTCTCATATGGAAATGAGAAACATCTTATTAAAAATTGGAGGACAAACATTTAAAGGAAAACTAGGCGGCGGAGTAAGATGGCCAAATAGGAACAGCTCCAGTCTCCAACTCTCAGCGCGAGCGACACAGAGGACCGGTGATTTCTGCGTTTTCAACTGAGGTACTGGGGTCGTCTCACTGGGGAGTGCCGGACAGTCGGTGCTGGTCAGCTGCTGCAGCCTGACCAGCGAAAGCTGAAGCAGGGCGAGGCATCAACTCATCTGGGAGGCACAAGGGGGAAGGGAGTCCCTTTTCCTAGACAGGGGAACTGAGACACACAACACCTGGAGAATCCGGTAACTCCCACCCCAATACCGCGCTTTAAGCAAACGGGCACACCAGAAGGATATATCCCTCACCTGGCCGGGAGGGTCCCACGCTCAGGGAGCCTCCCTCATTGCTAGCACAGCAGTCTGCAGCGATCTAGCCACAGGGCAGCAGTGAGGCTGGGGGAGGGGCGCCCGCCATTGCTGAGGCTTAAGTAGGTAAACAAAGACGCTGGGAAGCTCGAACTGGGTGGAGCTCACAGCAGCTCAAGGAAACCTGCCTACAGACTCCACCTCTGGGGGCAGGGCTCAGCTAAAAAAAACAACAAGGGAAGTAACAGAGGCCTGAGCAGACTCGAAGGACTCTGTCTGACAGCTTTGAAGAGAGCAGTGGATCTCCCAACACGGAGGTTGAGATCTGAGAATGGACAGACTGCCTGCTCAAGTGGATCACTGACCCCTGAGTAGCCTAACTGGGAGACATCCCCCACAAGGGGCAGTCTGACACCCCACACCTCACAGGGTGGAGTACACCCCTGAGAGGAAGCTTCCAAAGGAAGAATCAGACAGGTACACTCGCTGTTGAGCAATATTCTACCTTCTGCAACCTCTGCTGCTGATACCCAGGCAAACAGGGTCTGGAGTGGACCTCAAGCAATCTCCAACAGACCAACAGACAGTCCTTCTGACTGTCAGAAGGAAAACTATCAAACAGGAAGGACACCTATACCAAAACCCCATTAGTACGTCACCATCATCAAAGACCAGAGGCAGATAAAACTACAAAGATGGGGAAAAAGCAGGGTAGAAAACCTGGAAATTCAAAAAAAAAGAGCGCATCTCCCCTGCAAAGGAGCGCAGCCCATCGCCAGCAACGGATCGAAGCTGGTCAGAGAATAAGTTTGACAAGATGAGAGAAGAAGGCTTCATTCCATCAAACTTCTCAGAGCTAAAGGAGGAATTACTTACCTAGCGCAAAGAAACTAAAAATCTTGAAAAAAGAGTGGAAGAATTGACAGCTAGACTAATTAATGCAGAGAAGGTAATAAACGAAATGACAGAGATGAAAACCATGACACGAGAAATACGTGACAAATGCACAAGCTTCAGTAACCGACTCGATCAACTGGAAGAAAGAGTATCAGCGATTGAGGATCAAATGAATGAAATGAAGCGAGAAGAGAAACAAAACGAAAAAAAAAGAAGAAAAAGAAATGAATAAAGCCTGCAAGAAGTATGGGATTATGTAAAAAGACCAAATCTATGTCTGATTGGGGTGCCTGAAATTGAGGGGGAAAATGGAACCAAGTTGGAAAACACTCTGCAGGATATCATCCAGGAGAACTTCCCCAACCTAGTAGGGCAGGCCAACATTCAAATTCAGGAAATACAGAGAACGCCACAAAGATACTCCTCCAGAAGAGCAACTCCAAGACACATGATTGCCAGATTCACCAAAGTTAAAATAAAGGAAAAAATCTTAAGGGCAGCCAGAGAGAAAGGTCGGGTTACCCACAAAGGGAAGCCCATCAGATTAACAGCAGATCTCTCGGCAGAAACTCTACAAGCCAGAAGAGAGTGGGGGCCAATATTCAACGTTCTTAAAGAAAAGAATTTTAAACCCAGAATTTCATATCCAGCCAAACTAAGTTTCATCAGTGAAGGAGAAATAAAATCCTTTACAGATAAGCAAATGCTGAGAGATTTTGTCACCACCAGGCCTGCCTTACAAGAGACCCCGAAGGAAGCCCTAAACATGGAAAGGAACAACCAGTACCAGCCATTGCAAAAACATGCCAAAATGTAAAGACCATCGAGGCTAGGAAGAAACTGCGTCAACTAACGAGCAAAATAACCAGTTAATATCATAATGGCAAGATCAAGTTCACACTTAACAATATTAACCTTAAATGTAAATGGACTAAATGCTCCAATTAAAAGACACAGACTGGCAAACTGGATAAAGAGTCAAGACCCATCAGTCTGCTGTATTCAGGAGACCCATCTCACATGCAGAGACATACATAGGCTCAAAATAAAGGGATGGAGGAAGATCTACCAAGCAAATGGAGAACAAAAAAAAGCAGGGGTTGCAATCCTAGTCTCTGATAAAATAAACTTTAAACCATCAAAGATCAAAAGAGACAAAGAAGGCCATTACATAATGGTAAAGGGATCAATTCAACAGGAAGAGCTAACTCTCCTAAATATATATGCACCCAATACAGGAGCACCCAGATTCATAAAGCACGTCCTTAGAGACTTACAAAGAGACTTAGACTCCCATACAATAATAATGGGAGACTTCAACACTCCACTGTCAACATTAGACAGATCAACGAGACAGAAAGTTAACAAGGATATCGAGGAATTGAACTCATCTCTGCACCAAGCGGACCTAATAGACATCTATAGAACTCTCCACCCCAAATCAACAGAATATACATTTTTCTCAGCGCCACATCACACTTATTCCAAAATTGACCACATAATTGGAAGTAAAGCACTCCTCAGCAAATGTCAAAGAACAGAAATTATAACAAACTGTCTCTCAGACCACAGTGCAATCAAACTAGAACTCAGGACTAAGAAACTCAATCAAAACCGCTGAACTACATGGACACTGAATAACCTGCTCCTGAATGACTACTGGGAACATAATGAAATGAAGGCAGAAATAAAGATGTTCTTTGAAACCAATGAGAACAAAGATACAACATACCAGAACCTCTGGGACACATTTAAAGCAGTGTGTAGAGGGAAATTTATAGCACTAAATGCCCACAAGAGAAAGCAGGAAAGATCTAAAATTGACACTCTAACATCACAATTAAAAGAACTAGAGAAGCAAGAGCAAACACATTCAAAAGCTACCAGAAGGCAAGAAATAACTAAGATCAGAGCAGAACTGAAGGAGATAGAGACACAAAAAACCCTCCAAAAAATCAATGAATCCAGGAGTTGGTTTTTTGAAAAGATCAACAAAATTGACAGACCGCTAGCAAGACTAATAAAGAAGAAAAGAGAGAGGAATCAAATAGATGCAATAAAAAATGATAAAGGGGATATCACCATCGACCACACAGAAATACAAACTACCATCAGAGAATACTATAAACACTTCTACGCAAATCAACTAGAAAATCTAGAAGAAATGGATAATTTCCTGGACACTTACACTCTCCCAAGACTAAACCAGGAAGAAGTTGAATCCCTGAATAGACCAATAGCAGGCTCTGAAATCGAGGCAACAATTAATAGCCTACCCACCAAAAAGAGTCCAGGACCAGATGGATTCACAGCTGAATTCTACCAGAGGTACAAGGAGGAGCTGGTACCATTCCTTCTGAAACTATTCCAATCAATTGAAAAAGAGGGAATCCTCCCTAACTCATTTTATGAGGCCAGCATCATCCTGATACCAAAGCCTGGCAGAGACACAACAAAAAAAGAGAATTTTAGACCAATATCCCTGATGAACATCGATGCAAAAATCCTCAATAAAATACTGGCAAACCGGATTCAGCAGCACATCAAAAAGCTTATCCACCATGATCAAGTGGGCTTCATCCCTGGGATGCAAGGCTGGTTCAACATTCGCAAATCAATAAACGTAATCCAGCATATGAACAGAACCAAAGAGAAGAACCACATGATTATCTCAATAGATGCAGAAAAGGCTTTTGACAAAATTCAACAGCCCTTCATGCTAAAAACACTCAATAAATTCGGTATTGATGGAACGTACCTCAAAATAATAAGAGCTATTTATGACAAACCCACAGCTAATATCATACTGAATGGGCAAAAACTGGAAAAATTCCCTTTGAAAACTGGTACAAGACAGGGATGCCCTCTCTCACCACTCCTATTCAACATAGTGTTGGAAGTTCTGGCTAGGGCAATCAGGCAAGAGAAAGAAATCAAGGGTATTCAGTTAGGAAAAGAAGAAGTCAAATTGTCCCTGTTTGCAGATGACATGATTGTATATTTAGAAAACCCCATTGTCTCAGCCCAAAAGCTCCTTAAGCTGATAAGCAACTTCAGCAAAGTCTCAGGATACAAAATTAATGTGCAAAAATCACAAGCATTCTTATACACCAGTAACAGACAAGCAGAGAGCCAAATCAGGAATGAAATTCCATTCACAATTGCTTCAAAGAGAATAAAATATCTAGGAATCCAACTTACAAGGGATGTAAAGGACCTCTTCAAGGAGAACTACAAACCACTGCTCAGTGAAATCAAAGAGGACACAAACAAATGGAAGAACATACAATGCTCATGGATAGGAAGAATCAATATCGTGAAAATGGCCATACTGCCCAAGGTTATTTATAGATTCAATGCCATCCCCATCAAGCTACTAATGACTTTCTTCACAGAATTGGAAAAAACGGCTTTAAAGTTCATATGGAACCAAAAAAGAGCCCGCATTGCCAAGACAATCCTAAGTCAAAAGGACAAAGCTGGAGGCGTCACGCTACCTGACTTCAAACTATACTATAAGGCTACACTAACCAAAACAGCATGGTACTGGTACCAAAACAGAGATATAGACCAATGGAACAGAACAGAGTCCTCAGAAATAATACCACACATCTACAGCCATCTGATCTTTGACAAACCTGAGAGAAACAAGAAATGGGGAAAGGATTCCCTATTTAATAAATGGTGCTGGGAAAATTGGCTAGTGATAAGTAGAAAGCTGAAACTGGATCCTTTCCTTACTCCTTATACGAAGATTAATTCAAGATGGATTAGAGACTTAAATGTTAGACCTAATACCATAAAAACCCTAGAAGAAAACCTGGGTAGTACCATTCAGGACATAGGCATTGGCAAGGACTTCATGTCTAAAACACCAAAAGCAATGGCAGCAAAAGCAAAAATTGACAAATGGGATCTAATTAAACTAAAGAGCTTCTGCACAGCAAAAGAAACTACCATCAGAGTGAACAGGCAACCTACAGAATGGGAGAAAATTTTTGCAATCTACTCATCTGACAAAGGGCTAATATCCAGAATCTACAAAGAACTCAAACAAATATACAAGAAAAAAACAAACAACCCCATCAAAAAGTGGGCAAAGGATATGAACAGACATTTCTCAAAAGAAGACATACATACAGCCAACAGACACATGAAAAAATGCTCATCGTCACTCGCCATCAGAGAAATGCAAATCAAAACTGCAATGAGATACCATCTCACACCAGTTAGAATGGCAATCATTAAGAAGTCAGGAAACAACAGGTGTTGGAGAGGATGTGGAGAAATAGGAACACTTTTACACTGTTGGTGGGATTGTAAACTAGTTCAACCATTATGGAAAACAGTGTGGCGATTCCTCAAGGATCTAGAACTAGATGTACCATATGACCCAGGCATCCCAATGCTGGGTATATACCCAAAGGATTATAAATTATTCTACTACAAAGACACATGCACACGTATGTTTATTGCAGCACTATTCACAATAGCAAAGACTTGGAATCAACCCAAATGTCCATCTGTGACAGACTGGATTAAGAAAATGTGGCACATATACACCGTGGAATACTATGCAGCCATAAAAAAGGATGAGTTTGCGTCCTTTGCAGGGACATGGATGCAGCTGGAAACCATCATTCTTAGCAAACTATCACAAGAAGAGAAAACCAAACACCGCATGTTCTCACTCATAGGTGGGAACTGAACAATGAGGAAACTTGGACTCGGGAAGGGGAACATCACACACTGGGGCCTATCATGGGGAGGTGGGAGGGGGGAGGGATTGCATTGGGGAGTTATACATGATATAAATGATGAATTGATGGGTGCTGACGAGTTGATGGGTGCAGCACACCAACATGGCACAAATATACGTATGTAACAAACCTGCACGTTATGCACATGTACCCTAGAACTTAAAGTATAATAAAAAATAAAAAATAAAAAATAAAAAAAAAGAAGTAAACACAGGAGAATTAAATATTATTTGAACAAGTGGGCAGGAGTGAGGTCCTATTGGTAAAGGTTCTCTTTGTGGCACCATACATAAAAATTTGACTTTGTTTAATCATCCAATCATTATTCAGGCAAAACTGAGCTATGTCTGAAACTCCCCATTTAATAAACTAGTCAAAATTAAAAAAAAAATAATAAAAAAAGAAAAATAAACATTTATATACATGGAAAAAATAAATAAATAAAGGAAAACTAATACCAGTTCTATTCAATCTATTTTTTTTAAAAAAAAGAAGGAGGGAATACTTCCAACCTTATTCTGTGAGGTCACTATTACCCTGATACCAAAACCAGACAAAGACACATCCAAAAAGGAAAACTACAGGCCAGTATCTCTGATGAATATTGATGCAGAAATCTTCAACAACATACTAGCAAACCAAATTCAACAATATATTAAAATGATCACTCATCATTGTTGGTGGAATCCACCCCCAATATTTCAATGTACATTCTATTTTCCATAAGTGTTGGCCAGCTGAGAAATAAAGAGAGACAGTACAAAGAGAGGAATTTTACAGTTGGGCTGCCTGGGGTGATATCACATATCAGTAGGACCATGATGCCCGCCTGAGTCTCAGAGCAGCAAGTTTTTATTAAGGGTTTCAAAAGGGGAGGGAGTGTAAGAACAGAGAGTAGGGACAAAGATCACATGCTTCAAAGAGCAAAAAGCAGAACCACTAATAAGGGTCTAACAAATATCACATGCTTCTGAGGGGACAGGACAAAGGGCAAAAGCAGAACCACTGATAAGGGCCTATGTTCAGCAGTGCACGTACTGTCTTGATAAACATCTTAAACAACAGAAAACAGGGCTCAAGAGCAGGGAACTGGTCTGACAACAAATTTACCAGAAAGGAGTTTTTCCCCACCCTAGTAAGCCTGAGGGTTCTGCAGGAGACCAGAGTGTATCTCAGTCTTTATCTCAACTGCAGAAGACAGACATTCCCAGAGTGGCCGTTTATAGACCTCCCCTCAGGAATGCATTCCTTTCCCAGGGTATTAATATTAATATTTCTTGCTAGGAAAAGAATTTAGCGATGTCTTTCGTACTTGCATGTCTGTTTATAGGCTCTCTGCAAGAAGAAAAATATGGTTCTTTTTGCCCCACCCTGCAGGCAGTCAGACCTTATGGTTGTCTTCCCTTGTTCCATAAAAATCACTGTTATTCTGTTCTATTTCAAGGTGCACTGATTTCATATTGTTCAAACAAACATGTTTTACAATCAATTTGTACACTTAACACAATTATCACAGTGGTCCTGAGGTGATGTATATCCTCAGCTTACAAAGATAACAGGATTAAGAGATTAAAGTAAAGACAGGCATAAGAAATTATAAAAGTATTATTTGGGAACTGATAAATGTCCATATTAATATTAAATCTTCACAATTTATGTTCCTCTGCTGTGGCTCCAGCTGGTCCCTCCGTTCGGGGTCCCTGACTTCCCACAACACATCATGATCAAATGGGATTTATCCCAGGGATGCAAGGATGGTTCAGCATATGCAAATTAACCAATGTGATGTGTCATATCAACAGAATGAAGAAAAAAACCCATATGATCATTTCAACTAATGCTGAAAAGGCATTTGATAAAGTTCAACATTCCCTCATGATAAGATACCTCAAAACACTGTGTATAGAAGAAACATACCTTGACATAATAAAAGCCATATATGACAAACCTACAGCTGGTATCATGCTGAATGGGGAAAAACTGAAAGCCTTTCCTCTAAGGTCTGGAACACTACAAGGATATCCACTTTCACCACTGTTATTCAACATAGTATTAGAAGTCCTTGCTAGAGCAATCAGACTAGAGAAAGAAATAAAGGGCATCCAAAATGGAAAGAAACAAGTCAAATTATCCTTGTTTACAGATGATATAATCTTACATTTGGAAAAACCCAAAGACTCCACAAAAACTATTAGGACTGATAAACAAATTCAGTAAAGTTTCAGGATACAAAACCAATACACAAATATCAGTAGCATTTCTATATATCAACAGTGAACAATCTGAAAAAGAAATTGAAAAGTAATCTCATTTACAAAGGCCACAAATAAATTTAAATAATTAGGAATTAACTTAACCAAAGAAGTAAAAAATCTCTGCAATGAAAACTATAAAGCACTGATGAAGGAAATTGAAGAAGAAACATAAAAATGGAAAGATATTTCCTATTCATGGACTAGAATAATCAATATTGTTAGTATGTCCATACTACCAAAAGCAATTTACAGATTCAATGCAATCTCTATCAAAATACCAATCACATTCTTCACAGAAATATAAAAAACAATTCTAAAATTTATATGAAACCACAAAAGACCCAGAATAGCCAAAACTGTCCTGTGCAAAAATAACAAAACTGGAGGAATCACATTACCTGAATTCAAATTATATTGCAGAGCTATAGTAACCAAAATAGCATGGTGCTGGCATAAAAACAGACACACAGACCAATGAAACAGAATAGAGAATCCAGAAACAAATCCATATACCTACAGTGAACTCGTTTTTGACAAACGTGCCAAAAATATACATTAGGGAAAAGGCAATCACTTCAACAAATGGTGCTGAGAAAACTGGATATCTATATGCAGAAGAATGAAACTTGACCCCTCCCATCTCTCGTCATATGCAAAAATCAAATCAAAATGGATTAAAGATATAAATATAAGACCTACAACTATGAAACCATTACAAGAAAATGCCATGGCAACTCTCCAGGAACTTGATTTGGGCAAAAATTTCTAGAGTAAAATATCCCACAAGCACAGGCAACCAAAGCAAAAATGGACAAATAGAATTGCATCAAGTTTAAAAGCCTATGCACAGCAAAGGAAACAATCAACAAAGTAAAGAGACAACCTACAGAATGGGAGAAAATATTTGTAAACTACCCATCTGAAAAGGGATTAATAATCAGAATATATGAGGAGCTCGAACAACTCTATAGGAAAAAAATCTAATAATCTGATTTAAAAAGTAGGCAAAAGATCTGTATAGACATTTCCTAAAAGAAGACATACAAAGGGCAAACAGGCACATGAAAAGGTGCTCAACGTCATTGATCATCAGAGAAATGCAAAGCAAAACTACAATGAGATATCAGCTCACCTCAGTTAAAATGACTTTTATCCAAAAGACAGGCAATAACAAATGCTGAAAAAGATGTGGAGGAAAAAAACCCTCATACACTGTTGGTGGGAATGTAAATTTGCACAACCACTATGGAGAACAACTTGGAGGTTCCTCAAAAGACTAAAAATAGAGCTACCAAATGATCTAGCAATCTCACTGCTGGATATACACCCAAAAGAAAGAAAATCAGTATGTCGAAGAAATATCTGCACTCACATGTTTGTTGTAGCACTATTCACAGTATCCAAGATTTGGAAACAACCTAAATGTCTATCAACAGATAATTGGATAAAGCGAATGTGGCACATATATACAATGGAGAACTATTCAGCCATAAAAAAAATGAGATTCTGTCATTTGCAACAACATGGACGGAACTGGAGGTCATTATGTCAAGTGAAATAAGTCAGACAGAAAGACAAACTTTGTAGATTCTCACTTATTTGTGGGTGCTAAAAATCAAAACAATTGAACTCACAGAGATAGAAATTAGATGGATAGTCACCAGAAGCTGGGAAGGGCAACGGGGGGTTGTGGGGTGGTGGAGATGGTTAATATGTATGAAAAAAAAGATAGTTGGAAAGAATGAGTAAGACCTGGTGCTTGGTACTACAACCAGATGACTATAATTAGATATTTGGAAAAGTATGACTGGATTGTTTGTAACACAAAGAATAAATGCTTGAGGAGATGGATATCCCATTTCCCATGATGTAATTGTTGCTTGTTGCATGTATAGAAGTATCTCATGTACCTCATAAACATATATACCAGCAATTACCCACAAAAATAAAATTCTTTTTAAAGTTGAAGGAAAAGTTATCTTTGCTATAAAGAGGCAAAGAACCTGGCTGAATGATGTTCATGTTTTAGCAAAACACTAAAACATAGAAGGTAGAACTTCTACAAAACATAGAAGGTAGATCTTGTGAGCAAATAAATTGAATATTTAACTAAAGCTATTTCTTTTTCTTTTCTTTTTTTCTTGAGATGAAATCTCACTCTGTCATGCAGGCTGGAGTGTAGTGGCACAATCTCAGCTCACTGCAACTTCACCTCCCAGGTTCAAGTGATTCTCCTGCCTCAGCCTCCCAAGTAGCTGAGATTACAGGCATGCGCCATCACACCCAACTAATTTTGCATTGTTAGTAGAGAAGGAGTTTCTCCATGTTGGTCAGACTGGTCTTGAACTCCTGACCTTGGGTGATCTGCCTGCCTTGGCCTCCCAAAAGTGCTGGGATTATAGGCATGAGCCACTGTGCCTGGCCAAAGCTATTTCTTTTTTTTTTTTTTTTGAGACAAAGTCTCGCTCTGTCACCCAGGCTGGAGTACATTTTTGGTGCGATCTCAGCTCACTACAACCTCCGCCGGCAACCTTGAAACCTGCGCCTCCCAGGTTTCAAGCGATTTTCCTGCCTCAGCCTCCCGAGTAGCTGGGATGACAGGCACCCATCACCATGCCCAGCTAATTTTTGTATCTTTAGTAGAGATGGGGTTTCACCATCTTGGCCAGGCTGGTCTTGAACTTCTGACCTCATGATCCACCCACCTCGGCCTCCCAAAGTGCTGGGATTATAGACGTGAGCCATCATGCCTGGCCCCAAAGCTATTTCTAAGAGAAGTGTTGAAAGTGAGGCTTGGCTCCTTCCGACTGCTTATAGTAAAATAACAGAAGAGAAAAATGACTTAAATATGAAATTGCTAGGTAAAAAAGGAAGCAGACCATAAAGATTTAGAAAATTCTTAGCCTATCCATATTGCAAAACAAGATAACAGTAAAGGTGTGACCAAGTAACCATTTGCTAATGAAATTTGTATGGATCAGCCATCTCAACAGAAGCCAGGTATGATCCTCTAAGACAATGGAAGAATGACCCCAAACATGATTCCAGAGATCATCAGGGCTGCCTTCCTTGGTTTCAAAAGGCAAGACCATCATTGCATAATCAGCCAGATCGCCTCCACCCAAAATAGTGAGAGCAGGACTGCCAAAAGGCTTGGAGCCCAAGCCCTGCCTGACAGAGCCGCGGGAGCGGAACCTCCAACTCAGCAGTTCTTGAAGGCAGGAGTCCCACTGTAGTGGGCCTAGAAGAAGCATCAGGCCAAAAAATATTTTTCTCAAGCGTTAAGATCTCATGGAGTTTGGCTTGTAGTCTGGACTTACATGGGATTTGTTACCCCTTTCTTTTTTTTTTTTTTTTTTTTTTTATACTTTAAGTTCTAGGGTACATGTGCATAACGTTTATATCATGTATAACTCCCCAATGCAATCCCTCCCTCCTCCCCCTCCCCATGATAGGCCCCAGTGTGTGATGTTCCCCTTCCCGAGTCCAAGTGATCTCATTGTTCAGTTCCCACCTATGAGTGAGAACATGCGGTGTTTGGTTTTCTCTTCTTGTGATAGTTTGCTAAGAATGATGGATTCCAGCTGCATCCATGTCCCTACAAAGGATGCAAACTCATCCTTTTTTATGGCTGCATAGTATTCCATGGTGTATATGTGCCACATTTCTTAATCCAGTCTGTCACAGATGGACATTTGGGTTGATTCCAAGTCTTTGCTATTGTGAATAGTGCCGCAATAAACATACGTGTGCATGTGTCTTTGTAGTAGAGTAATTTATAATCCTTTGGGTATATACCCAGTAGTGGATGGCTGGGTCATATGGTACATCTAGTTCTAGATCCTTGAGGAATCGCCATACTGTTTTCCATAATGGTTGAACTAGTTTACAATCCCACCAACAGTGTAAAAGTGTTCCTATTTCTCCACATCCTCTCCAACACCTGTTGTTTCCTGACTTCTTAATGATTGCCATTCTAACTGGTGTGAGATGGTATCTCATTGTGGTTTTGATTTGCATTTCTCTGATGGCGAGTGATGATGAGCATTTTTTCATGTGTCTGTTGGCTGTATGGATGTCTTCTTTTGAGAAATGTCTGTTCATATCCTTTGCCCACTTTTTGATGGGGTGTTTGTTTTTTTCTTGTATATTTGTTTGAGTTCTTTGTAGATTCTGGATATTAGCCTTTGTCAGATGAGTAGGTTGCAAAAATTTTCTCCCATTCTGTAGGTTGCCTGTTCTCAATAAAATACTGGCAAACCGGATTCAGCAGCACATCAAAAAGCTTATCCACCATGATCAAGTGGGCTTCATCCCTGGGATGCAAGGCTGGTTCAACATTCGCAAATCAATAAACGTAATCCATCATATAAACAGAACCAAAGACAAGAACCACATGATTATCTCAATAGATGCAGAAAAGGCTTTTGACAAAATTCAACAGCCCTTTATGCTAAAAACGCTCAATAAATTCGGTATTGATGGAACGTACCTCAAAATAATAAGAGTTATTTACGACAAACCCACAGCTAATATCATACTGAATGGGCAAAAACTGGAAAAATTCCCTTTGAAAACTGGCACAAGACAGGGATGCCCTCTCTCACCACTCCTATTCAACATCGTGTTGGAAGTTCTGGCTAGGGCAATCAGGCAAGAGAAAGAAATCAAGGGTATCCAGTTAGGAAAAGAAGAAGTCAAATTGTCCCTGTTTGCAGATGTTACCCCTTTCTTCTTTGCTATTTCTCCCTTTTGGAATGGATATGTCTATTCTATCCCTGCCCCACCACTGTATTTTGGAAGCACATGGCTTATTTGGTTTCACAGTGTCACGGCTAGAGAGCAATTTGCCTCAAGATGAATCATACCTTGAGTCTCACCCATATCTGATTTAGACGATATTTAGGTGAGACTGTGGGTTTTAAATTTTAGGTTGATGCTGGAATGAATCAAGATTTTGAGGACTGTTGGGATGCAATGTCTTTTGCTTGTGAGAAAACCATAAATTTTTGGAGGCAAGGGGTGGCAGGCTATGGATTGAATATGTAGCCCCCAAAATTCATATGTTGAGATACTAATCTCCAATGTGCTGGCATTAGGAAGTGGGCACTTTGGTAGGTGATAAGGTCATGAGGGCAGAGTCCTTATGAATGGAATTAGTGCTGTTATAAAAGAGACTGTGGATAGCACCCCTACTTCTTCTGTCATGTGAGAACTTAGCAAGAAGACACTGTCTGTGAACCTGGAAGAAGGCCCTTACCAGACACCAAATCTGCTGGCACTTTGATCTAGGAATTCCCAGTCTCCAGAACTGTGAGAAATAAATTTGTTATTACAAGCTACCTAGCCTATGGTAGTTTGTAATAGCAGTTCCAACAGACTAAGGCAAGTGTCTATTAAATTCTCTGTTCATTTTTTAAATAGTTTATCTTTTTATTGTTGAGTTGTAAGAGTTCCTTATCTATTCTGAATACTAGACTGTTACCTGATATGTGGTTTACAAATATTTTTCCAATTCTTTTAATTGCATTTTCGCTTTATTGCTAGTGTCCTTTGAAGCAAAAAAGTTTCTAATTTTGATGAAGTCCAATTGTGCTGAACTGTTTTTAACCACAAAATTTCTCTATGAAAATTTTCATTATGATACAAGTAACTAAAATTAAAATGCAGGGCTTTTTATAATTATTCATTTGACAAATAACTGAATATGGAATCAGCTTACAATTCCTCTGCTGGTACAAAAGTCAAATTTCTTTAATTTGTAAAAGAGACAAATAACTATAAAGTAGGCAAATTACATATGTAATAGTCAAAAGATACCAAATTAATTCTGTCATGAGGCATTCACAACAAAAGATTTTTTTCTATACAGGTTAGGAAAAAATTGCTTGAAAAGGGATCAAAACAAATACAATCAATTTCTTGTCAACGGATAGAGGTTAAGGCCATTTCTAGATGTCCCGTTTGTAGAATTTCTATATTCTTAAATTAGTTTTGGAATCTACCTCTGGACTAAATGCTAATATTATTAATTCACAGAACATATTTGCTTGCCATCATTTCTTAAGATGTGAAGTTATACAAATATATTTCCCCTGCAGCATTTCAAAACATACTCAACCATTAAAAGGAAATTAATTTTGAAGACATCTGTGCCAATATGTATGATATATTTGCTTCTTCTGCAGAGAGCTACAAAAGACAGAACTTTGCGTTGGTAATAATAAAGTATGTTGACTTCCAAGCACTGTATAGTTTTGCAATGGAAAACAAGCTGGAGAAACTTTTGAAGGTTTGTCAGAAACTATGGTGTCTGGGTAGCAAGTGGGATTTCACTAGTCCCGAGGGACATTGCAAAACTGTCTTCCCAACCATCTGTTGCCTGTTGCTTGTATCTGCAGTTCTACTGGACTCTAGTCAAAAAGAGAATGACAACTGAAAACTATTTTGGCAACAGAACAGAACAAAAAAATTAGAAACCCAAAACAAATATCTCACAAACAGTTGGGCCTTCTATTATATTCAAATCATACATGACCACATTTTTAGAAAATACCAAAGGAGATAGAATGGAAAAGGAAAGGTAACCAGGAGGGGACACCTCTTCTGGAAGAAACTTGTCTATTAATACTTGTTCATATGACAGAAAAGTTCCTTCAGGGCAGAGATTGTATTCTTAGAATGTCAGTGTTGGCTAAATGAATATGTGTAGAGAGAGTACAAGAAAGGATCATAAGATCCAGATAGGAAAGAAATGAGCTTGAAAATATCCACAGTATGTGACTTAGGATAAGGAAAGGATACAGATCATGGCAGTGGTATTCTCAAGTGGGATCTTTAGTAACCATTCATTCACTTATTCAACAAATATTTGTGAAACTACAATGGGTAAAATCTTAGACACTAGGGATGCAGCTATAAACAAAACAGACCAGATCCCTGCCCTCATGGAGCTTACAGTTAAAAGCTAATAATTATGGAGCACTGAAGTGTGCCAAGCACTGTGTTCAGAGCTTCATATATATATTCTCTTCTTTGATCTTCACACCAACCCTATGGGATAAGCACTATCATTCCTATTTTACAGAGGAGACAATTGAAGTTTACATAAAGGGACTTGTTTAGGTCCAAGAATTGATGACAAATGCAGGTCTGCCTAACCACTGAAACTCTAATCTTCACCACTGCACAACTCCCCTCACAGATTCATCATATGACTCTAAGATCATACTTCCATATTAATAACTGCTATGCAATGTTGTTTATTTTTGGATGGCAATTATGCAAATGGATGTTATACCATTTCATACTATGTTATACTATTATAGTCATTCACAGATGAGAGAAAAATCTTCCAGATTGGTAAAGTTTAAATCCATGGGCTCAAGAAAGGAAATGTTTTGTCTCTGAAGATTGCTGAAAGAGGAGACAGTGAGGAGATACAAAGTTAAAAGAGATGCACACTGCAGAAAGGAGTAATGCTATGAGTTTTTCTAAGATGGAAGAGAGCTGTCTTCCACTAGAGATAAAGAATTAACTCTCAGCACCCAGGCAAAAGATGAAAATATGTTAAAAAAAAAAAAAAAGAACTCTGGCAACTCTGTGCTAGGATGGTGTGTAAGTCTTAAAGTAAATATTAATGAGATTCAGAATATTAAAATTCTAAGAACATTATTTGAGTATACATTGTCTCTGATGATTTTCCAGTAATTCAGAATCTAGAAAATAGCATATAAAATATTAACATGACCCTCCAGGGGTATCTACATAAATCTTATTGCCAAATAAGTAATTATGACTTATTATTCCATAAAATGCCAATTTAGCTCAACTTTCAACTGTTCCAATTCAGAACACCTAAAGTCTCTCCAGAGTCCTGTGGATATAACTTTCATAGAAACTGCTTAGGTGACCTGTGATATAACACAGGCAGACATGAAGATTTCTGGGAGGAGAGATGCACTCTGAAAAATAGGGCTATGGATTCTGGTCCTTTTACATTCATTTTAGCAATGCTACATCTTCACTATTAGACACTCTAGATCATGCTCACTTCCCACTTATAATAATTTATAGCTTGTTCTTTAAAAATAATTTTATTAATTTATATACTGCTGGAATATCAAAACTCTTAAAAGATTCAATTACTAAACACTTAAAGAAACATAAATCTTCCAGAGTCAATATCAGTATGACTGTGAGTTTTTAGGCAGATGTGACAGAAAAGAAGATGTCAAAATTACAACAGGATGTTATACATGCAAAATAATCTCATTAAATCAAAGCTATATTAGAAGTTGTCATATGACATACTGTGCAAATTACAGTGCATATTTGTGCTTCATTTCATTCAATAAATATGTATAGAATACAATAGGCCAAGCATTGTGCTAGAAGCATATATACAGGACAACATGACACAGTCTAAGCTTTTGATGGATTTACATTATAATTTGCCTGATAAAACATGTCATATGACACGTAACAGGTCATATTTTTTAACATCTTGTAGGAAAAATATTTTAAGGTCTAAAAGAGGAAATAATCTCAAAATTGTTAGTTGAAATGTAAAATGGTACAGCCACTCTGAAAAACAGTTTGGCAATTTCTTTAAAAAATAAACACACACTTACCATACAAACCAGCAATTACACTCTCATGCATTTAACTCAGAGAAGTAAAAATTTCCAACTCCATAAAAACTTGTACATGAATATTTACAGTAGCTTTATTTTTAAAGCCCCCAAACTGGAAACAACCTA
Source organism: Trachypithecus francoisi (assembly GCF_009764315.1). Lineage (NCBI taxonomy): Eukaryota > Metazoa > Chordata > Mammalia > Primates > Cercopithecidae > Trachypithecus > Trachypithecus francoisi. The sequence goes on along the minus strand of NW_022681454.1, from coordinate 80,231,067 downwards.
CATGTTCAATAATAGACAAATGATTAAACAAACTGTGGTACATATATACCATGGGATACTACTCAACAATATAAAGGAACTGATTGATATATGATATAAAAAGAACTATGGATACATGAAACAACCTTGATAGGTCTCAAGGGTATTTAAGGCGAAAAATGCCAACCTCAAAAGGCCACTTAATGTATGATTCCATTTATATAACAATCTTGAAATGGCAAAATTATTAACACAGAAAACATTAATGGTTTTCATGAGGTAGGTAGGGATGATAAAAATACAGTATGTCAGATGGTAATAAGCGTTATCAAAAAAATAAAACAGTCAAAAAAATAAAACAGAGGGCCCAATTGGGGAAGGAGATTATTGCTATTTTACATAGGTTGGTGAGAAAGGCTGCTCTGAAGGAGGTACAAGAGTGAGCCAAGTGGATATTTGAAGCAGAGAGGACAGAAGAGTAAGGTCCGTGGCTGGAGTATGCACAGTGCATTTCAGAGGGCTCAGTGTGGCTTAATGAGGGAGAATAGAGGAGCAGGAGATACTGTTAAAACATTGGGAAAAAGAGGAGAGTTGATCATAAGTGGTCTTCTAGGCAACTGTATGGATTTTGACTTTTTTGCTGACTGACCTAGGGAAGTCGCTGAAAAGTTTGCAGCACAGGGTTTATACCAGTGCCCAAAACAGTGACTGCAAATAGTAGGTGTTCAGCAAATAGCTGTTCAAAGGATGGCATGTTTTGGCTTATATTTTTAAAAAAGGATCTCCGTGGCTGCTGAAAGAAGAATGAAATGTGTTAAGGCAGGAGTCTGAAGAAACAGTATTGATGTGAGAGCAAATCAGTACAATTTCCATTAAGAGCAATTTGGCAGTATCTGTCAAAATTATCAATATATATAACTTTTGATCCAGGAATTCTACTTCTATGAATACATCCTACAGATATACTCACACATGTGCGAAATAATGTATCTGGAAGGCTTCTGTGTAAGAGCAATAGATTTTAAACAACTTCAATGGCCACTGAGAGATGAGTTAGAGAAACTATAGAACACCCTTACAACAGAATACCATGTAACCATAAAAATTTAATAGAAAGCTCTTTACATGCTGATATAAAACAGTCTCCAAGATTATATTAAATGAAAAACCAAGGCAGATTCCAGTGCTATGATTTGTATTTTAAAAGGTAATAGGAAAAAATATGTATTTGTGTGTGTGTAGATATGTATATCTTTGTAGGAGCACTCAAGAAACAGTAGCATCAGTCATCTCTAGGAAGAATAGCAGGGTGAAGGGGCTAGGGATGGGCTGGGGCCAGGAAGGAGGGAAAACATTTCACTGTATGTAATTTTGAAACTTTTGGATTTTGAACTATGTGACTAAAAAATGAATAACATTGAAATTTTCTTTCATATTTTAAAAATAGATTATTTATATACCTTAGTTAGGAAGGGGGAAAGAAACATGAGACTTAAAGTTACAAAGATGTAAGTTTAAGACCACTTCCAGTATTAGTAGGGATATAACATTAGAAAAGCCACATAACCTTTTGAGCCTCAGTTTCCTAATTGGTGAATGGAATTGTTGTAGAGTAGGCTAACTCTTAACCAAAGTTCATCTTTCCACTGTGCATCACATTCCATCCTTTCTCCTCTACTCAATTATGTGGCTTGTATTAGTTCGCTACAGATGCCATAACAAACATCACAGACAGGTGCCCTAAACAACAGAAATTTATTTCCTTACAATTCTGGAGTATAGAAGTCCGAGATCAAGGTATCAACAGGGTTGTTTTTCTAAGTCTCTGTCTCCTTGGCTTGTAGGTAGCCATGTGTCTCCCCATGATCTTTCCTCTGTGTATATCTGTGCCCTTATCTCATAAGGATGGTATGAGATACCAATCTCATTCAATTATGGCCCACCTAATGACCTCATGTAGCCATCATTAACCTCCTTAATGACCCTATCTCCAAATACAGTTCCATTTTGAGGTACTGGGGATTAGAACTTCAACACATGACATCAGGAGGATCACAATTCAGCCCATAACAAAGTATTGGCAACTCTGCTCTTTTTTCTCAATGTCATCAATTTCTTTAATCTCTCTCTGCTGGACCATTTTCATCAGCGTACAAATTTGCTTTTATTTCTTTTATCTTAAAAAAAAAAAAAAATCTCTGACTCTACTTCTTCCTTCAGCAACCACCCTATTTTCTGGGTCTCCTTTACAGCATAAGTCTTCCAAAGAGTTGTCTATATTCACTGTCTCAAATTCCTCTTTTATTCTCTTTCACTCACTTCAATAAAGTTTTTGCCCCTTCACTCCACTGAAGCTGCTATTGCATTTGTCACCAGTAAACTCTATGTCACAAATACAGTGGTCAAAACTCAGTCATCATCTTAACTTGTCCTATTAGCATTATTGATATACTTTTACTTGGTTTTAAAGACACATATTATATTAGTTTTCCTCCTAATTCATTGGTTGCTCTTTCTCAATTTCCATTTCTGGGTTCTTTCTTCTTTCCCTCTATGGAACATCAGTTCTTGATCTTGTTTCCTTCTCTACCTATACTCAATCCCTTAGTGATATCATCGTCTCATAGCTATGAATAGTGTCTACATTTCAATAGCTCTTGCATTTTTGCCTTGGATGTTCAATAGATGTGTTAAATTCAGCATGCCCCAAAGTGAACTTATGTTCTTCCCTTAAAAACTGGCTCACACATAGCCTCCCTTATTCCAGCTGACTTTAACTCTAATCTCTCTAGCTGCTGAAGTCAAGTAATCTTTGACACCATTTTTTTCCTTATATCTCACATCTAATCCTCCAGAGAATCTCTAGGCATAATCTGCTATATATATACACACACATACATATATATATGTGTGTATGTATATATATACACACATACACACATGCATATATACATATATATTCTGATCTCTTTTTACCTCCTTCACCACTACCATCCTGATTCAAGCTTTCATCATCTCTCACTTAGATTACTCTAAAAGCCTCCTAACAGGCGTCCATGCTCCCAGTCTTGTTCCCTTCTTCAGTATCTTCTTGATAGGATAGACAGTGTGATCCTTTAAAAATGTATGATAGATCATTTCACTCCTCTGCTGAACACACTCCAATGGCTCTACATTTCATTCAGGGTGAAAACCTAAGTGCTTAAAATACCCTAAGACTCTTCATGACCTACTACTACATTTTCCTCTCTTGCTCATTTTGTTCTTTAAACATTCCAGACTCACTCCTCCTTTAGAGACTGCTCTAACTCTTCCCTCTCTCTGGAAAGCTCCTCCCCCAGATAGCCACTTAGTTATCTCCTCACTACTTTAAGATCAATGAGCCTCTTCCCTGACATCTCTATTTAATACTTCTTACATGCACATGTGTGTGCATACACATACACACACTCTATCTGACTCCCTTAATGACTGTATGATTACTTACACATGCACGCATGCACACAATCTGACTCACTTAAGCACTATATGATTTTTTTTTTAGTCTCATCGACTCCCTTAAACTACTGTAATATTACTTGTTTCCATAGACCTATTCTTCTAACTTACTCTATCATTCATCTAGCTTTGTATGTACCTATCTATCAATCATGTTTACTATTTATTGGCTGTCTCCTCCAGCTAAACTGTAAGCTCTGTAAAGGAAATGAATCATTGTCTGCTTTGTTCACTGGTATATCTCAAACACCCAGAACAGTGTCTGGCACTCAGTAAGTATTCAAAAACTATTTGTTAAATGAATGAGTACAAGCACCAGTACTACTGCTTCTATCACTTCTACCACCACCATTCGTATTAGAAATATACAAACAGTAAACAATTACAAGTCTTCACCAGTTTTCCAAATCACTAACGATGTCTGTAAGACTACTTCTACAATCTCCTTTTATCACATGAGGTCACAAAATTTCACAAAGCAGAGAGTTGAAAGAGAAAAGAGTAAGTTATCATTATATTCCTTTTAACTTGTGCCCACCAAACACACAATTATCAGCCCATTTCCTCATTAAGTATCCTCTAATTGGTAGTAATCTTTTCAGGGCATCTTAGTCTACCTTGCGTTGTTATGAAGGAATATCTGAGGCTGGGAAATTTATCAAGAAAAGAGGTTTATTTTGCTCATGGTTCTGCAGGTTGTGCAAGATGCATGGCGCCAGCATCTGCTTGGCTTCTGGTGAGGGCCTCATGCTGCTTCCACTCATGGTGGAAGGTGAAGGGGAGCCAGTGTGTGTAGAGATCACATTGTGAGAGAGGAAGCAAGAGAGTCTGAGGAGAGGTGTCAGCCTGTTTTTAACAAGCAGCTCTAGAAGGACCTATTAGAGCAAGTACTTACTCCCCTTACCCACTTAGGGAGGGCATTAGTCTTATTCATGAGGTATCTGCCCTCATGCCTCAAACAAACACCTCCCATTAGGGACCACCTTCAACACTGGGGATCAAATTTCAGCATGAGGTTTGGAGGGGTCAAACATCCAAACCATAGCAGAGGGTTTTTGTCCTTAATTTTTTAAAGATTATTTATGGGTAAGAGGTATGTGAAAGTTTATAAAATACTGGAAAAGACACTGAATTGAACCTCATTCTAGTTCAGTGGACACGGAAAATATGAAGGAAAAACTAATTTAGAATTCTCATAAATACCAATAAATAATGGTATAAGCAAACTAAAAGGAAATCAGAACAGACATCAGGAAATTGATGAAGAAACAATAATAATAATAGCACTCTGTTGCTTGTCATGTTAGTAATCTTAGCCTTCACTTCTGCTAATTGTTACTCATGTGGTAGTTAAAAGCTCAGGAATTAAATTGCCAATATTTACTACCTGGTTGAACTTGGGCAACTTACCTCAGTTCCCTCATCTCTTCAATGTAGGATAATAATAGCAACTACTTACTAGGGCTTCTAAGAAGAATAAATACCTTGTTTATAATAGTGTCTGGCACCTGGTGATGGTCCTGAGGACATTAATCAGAAGTACCATCATAGTTATGAAGTGTTAAATAAATTACACAAACAAAAAATAAATGTGTACACATGCATGTGTGCATATGTGAATGAAGGGATAGAAATGGTTTCATAATGTGATTATTTAATTAGCCATAAGAACCACTTCCTATTCATACTAGCTAGCAAAATTACATTACCTTTATTAAATTAGGTGTTGAAAGGTCATTAGGACTATATTACAAATTCTTATTATTAAAAAGTTGCTTTTATGACTATTCCAAAACAGCATATTGTGAGAATAAAATCTAGATGAGGAAAGAATGAACAGACACATAAGGCTCCCTATGGAATCAGCCCAAACCCAGTAAGTGTTCAAGATTATAAAACTGAATTTCTGGCTTTACTTCAGCATTATTCTGGGTCCTGAAAATTTGCTTTCTTTTTAAGTATTTTTCAGTATCTCTTTTGTAGTGAATATAAGATATAACCAATGCTACAAGTAAATTGTAAAAAGTGGTTTGCAAGTTTTCATTAAAATCTCATGACTATGTAAATACTCAGAACTTTTGCATAAATAATCACCACTACCCCCGAATGATGTTTTCAAATGAATCATGCAAATCCACAGCTGAGATATTAAGTATAAAAAAGACAGATATCCACCTCTGGCACAACTTCAAATGCGTCGATGGAGACAGAAAAATGTCAAACACAAAGATTACATGAAGCACTGCAGCTCGCATGGACAGGGAAAAAACTACCAATACTTTCTGTATGGTAAAATACTTAACACACTTCAGCTTTCATGCACTATAAAGAGGACTGTCCTGCAGAAACTCAGGACCAGTGGCTTTATGGATCTGCAACGGGGACTCCTATGCTGTAAACAAGCCTAGTCAAAGAGCTGTACTTCCAAATGCTGATGTACTGCTAAGGAGATTGGGGCTTCTCTCTGGTCTTGTTCCTCTTTTTGACTCTTTGACTCTCTTTGATTCAAAGAGCAACTCAGAGTTTTCAGAATGATATTCTCATTTGATAATAGTTGATCTTTTAAATTCTAGATAGTGAAGGGTTCCAGTAGATTCTAGTTAACAGTACATGTGTGAAGTTTAAAATGTATCTACTGATATAGAGGAAATTACTCATGGAAGAAATATCTTTGAGGCATAACACACAGTCTGGCTGTACTGAGATAGTTGTTTCAAATGGAAAATAATGCAGTAGGTAGTGCTTTTAATCAGAACTTTAAAAACCACTGGGTGAAGTTAGAAGATATAATGGTAGAGAAAAACCTCATTTGCAACAACAATGGAAAAAAGAGATAATACTTGGAAATAAACTCCAAATGTTTCAAACTATAGGAGCAAAACTTTAATAAAACACTCTTGCAAAACACAAATGTAGACTTGAACAAATGGAAAGACATTCCTGGTTCTTGATTAGGATGTCTCAACATCATCAAAAGATGTTTGTACTCACTAAGTCAATCTATAAATTTTGTGACATCCCAATAAAAAAAGCCAATAAGCTTTTTCTCCCCTGGGAAATAAACAAATGAACTTTACTACACATGAATTTTCACATGAAACAATAGCCAAACCAGAATATCAAGAAAAGCAATGAAAAGAAAGAGTTGTAAGGAGATGACAGCCACATCAGATATTAAAAAATACCACAAAATCTGTATAAGTAAAATGGTGTGGTCCTGGAACATGAATACACATGTAAATCAATGAAACAGAACAGCAAGTCCAGCAAAAGACCTGACCATAGGTGGAAATCATTCTAGTATATGATAACAGGTGCAACTCAAAATGCTGGGGCAGCAAAGAACATTTTAATAAATGCTGTTGGGACAATTGGAAAGCCATTTCCAAAAGATAAATTTTGATCCATTTCTCATGTCATCCATATCCATAAGCACTAACTTCAAATAGATCAGATTTTTAATAAGTAAAAGTATACAATTAATTTTTGATGGATAAATTCCCCTATAATTCCTCTACAATCTGGGTATAGAAAAGGCCTTCTATGACTAAAAATCCAGATGCAATTTTTAAATATTGACATATTTGACTAAAAAAATGGAATGGCAAAAACACCATAAGCAAAATGATAGGACAAACAAATTAAAAGAAAACATTTGCAAATAATATAAAGAACTAATACTCATAATTTATAAAGAATTTTTAAAAGTTGATGAAAGGAGACAAAAAGTACTCTAGAAAATGGGCAAAAGACATGAATAGAAAATACAAAAGATATAAAATTGCATTAAAATATGATAATATGTTCAATTTTACTTAAAAGGAAAATTCATATTAAAATTATATTGAAAACGATTTCTCACCCATCAGTTTGACAAAAAAACAAAAGCTTGTTAGTGAGGCTGAAGGAAAACAGGCCAATTTTTATACATAACTTTCAGGAAGGCAAAAGGGTGTAGATCTTATGTAGGGGAATTTCACAATGTTTAACAAAAATACAGGAATCAGCTTGAAGGAGCTCTTACTTGACAAATGTAAAATGATAGGGTACCCAAATTAATTGATTACAATTCATTGAATTAAGAATCCATGAGTCTATACTAAATAAATACATACATACATAGGCAGACAGCTGGGGAGAAGGAAAGGCTCTTCCTTCTAGTAAAATGTCAACTGATGAGTGCAGGGAGTAATGGAATTGAAAATCACCCTTTACAACCATCACTGTAAGATTGTTTGAGGCAAGAATCAATGGGGAAAGGTTTGATGAGGAGCAGGATGTTTGTATGGTCTCAAAGAAAATGACCATACATTGCTTATTTCTTGCAAGGAAGAACATAATAACTATATTGTAAGTCAATGTCCTGACTGGGTGATCAAAATTAACATAACTGAAGGGAGATGATTAGCAAAGCACTATGGATATAATACCCCAAGAAGGCTACAACCTCACTTATGTAGTATTATGGGTGAGTAGGGGTTGGGAGTATGAACTGAATCTAAACAATAAATGGATGGAGAATTACGGGAGCCAAGTTTTTCACTGTTGGTGTGGAAGTGTGCAGATAAACAAGGACATAAGGCTATAATCCATCTATTCATGCAGAATGCTCCACCTGGTAATGGATTAGAGTTGGAGACATTAGTATAAATAAATGTTTAGCTTAATCTGGATATAGAATGTTTCATAAAAATATTTATAGATATCTATATTTTCATGGTTTTTATATATATTATATATAAATATATATGTTTTCTTGCTCTGTCAACTAAGAGGATGTAGAAGGACAATGACATCCCAGTAGCAATGAGCATATCTAGTACCAGATCTTGATTTTCAATATCCTCCAGTGAAAGGAAGCATATTGAAGAAGTAGCTATTCTAGGACTAAAGTAGGAAATATACAAGATGAATCTGGGTCTTGTAGTTCCAGAAAGTAAGGAAGTAAAAAAACAAAAACAAACAAACAAAAAAGGCACAGGGTAGGGGATGGGAGAAAAGAAAAAAAAAAAAAATCCCATAAGGGTTGACAACACAGATGCCACTGAAAGAGCTTACAATGGCCAAAGCTAGAACAATAAGAGCAAAAAAAAAAAAAAAAAAAAAAAGACGTATTGGATTATAAGCCAAAATACAAAATAAATATGTGTCAGTCCACACTGATATAAATAAATAATTGATTAAGTAAATAAAGGGAGAAGAGAAAAATATCTCGTGTAGAAGAATTCCTAATAATTCTGTCGAGGTTTTATATATGTTAGGTATGTATATTGCCTTCAAGGAGGTGAAGCATAACTCCTTATTTATTAAGTGTGGGCTACTTCCCTAAGAGTTCAGTATGGAAGCGGGCATAGCGGGGAAGAGTAATTGTACAGTAGAGAAACCTGAAAAATGCTTCTTTAGCCAGGTGATAAAGGTCAACATCATGTCGATGGTATATACTCTTGATACGATCTAATGAAAATGACACTTTACCTCTGCAGTCTTCCTCCCCAAAATTTATACCACCAATCTAATAATGAGAAAAACATCAGACTCATCCCAGCTAAGAGCATACAAAATGTTAAATAGTGTTCCTCAATACTGTCACGGTCACCAAAAATAAGGAAAGTCTAAGAAACTGCTATAGCCAAGAGAAGCCATGATGAGTGAATGTAATATGGCATCCTAGATGGAATCCTGGAACAGAACAAGGATATTAGGTAGAAACTAAGGAAATCTTTAAAAAGTCCACACTTTAGTTAATAATACTTTATTGTTACTTGTAAATGTACTATAATAACGTAAGATGTAAATAATAAGAAAAACTGGATACAGGGTATATGGAAACTCTGTATTAGCTTTGAATTATTCTGTACTTTTAAAACCATTCTAAAAAACAAAGTTTATTTAAACCAAAAACAAAATCCATGTCAGCTGAACAGCGTGTGCTAATCATTGCTGTAGAATATCATCACAAAACACAGATGACCTGACATTTCCTCACAGTTCAATTCTCCACGGCGCATGGGGTCATACAGCACAGCCTAATTAAGAGATTTGGTGGTAAAAAAAGAATTAGAGAGTAGCTGGCAAGATGGCTGAATAGGAAGAGCTCCCATCTGCAGGTCCCAGTGAGATCAATGCAAAAGGAAAGTGATTTCTGCATTTCCAACTGAGGTACCCGGCTCATGTCACTGGGACTGGTCAGACAGTGGGTGCAGCTCACAAAGGGTGAGCTGAAGCAGAGTGGGGTGTCGCTTCACCCCAGAAGTGCAAGAGGTCAGGGAACTCCCTCTCCTAGCCAAAGGAAGCTGTGAGGGACTGTGCCATGAGGAATGGTGCACTCCAGTCCAGATACTATGCTTTTCCCACATTCTTCGCAACCTGCAGACCAGGAGATTCCCTCTGGTGCCTACACCATCAGTGCCCTGGGTTTGAAGCACAAAACTGGGTGGTTGTTTGGGCAGACACTGAATTAGCTGCAGGAGTTTTTTTTCATACCCCAGTGGCACCTGGAATGCCAGCAAGATAGAGTCGTTCACTCCCCTGGAAAGTGAGCTGAAGCCAGGGAGCCAAGTGGTCTAGCTCAGTGGATCCCACACCCATGGAGCCCAGCAAGCTAAGACCCACTGACTTGAAATTCTTGCTGCCAGCACAGCAGTCTGAAGTCAACCTGGGACACTCAACCTTCGTTGCGGGGAGGGGCGTCCACCATTTCTAAGGCTTGAAGAGGTGGTTTTCCCCTAACAGAGTAAACAAAGCCGCTGGGAAGTTCAAACAAGGTGGCGCCCACCACAGCTCTGCAAAGCCACTGTAATCAGATTGCATCTCTAGATTTCCTCCTCTCTGGGCATGGTATGTCTGAAAGAAAGGCAGCAGCCCCAGTCAGGGGTTATAGACAGTGCACCTGGGGGAAGCAGTGGCTGCGGACACAGCTTCAGCAGACTTAAATGTCCCTGCCGGCAGGCTCTGAAGAGAGCAGCAGATGTCCCAACCAGCGCTCGTGCTCTGCTAAGGGACAAACTGGCTCCTCAATTGGGTCCCGGACCCCCCACCTCCCGCCTCCTGACTGGGAGATACCTCTCAGCAGAGGTCAACAGACACCTCATACAGGAGAGCTCTGGCTGGCATCTGGCTGGTGCCCCTCTGGGATGAAGCTTCTAGAGGAAGGAACAGGCAGCAATCTTTGCTGTTCTGGAGCCTCCACTGGTGATACCTAGCCAAACAGGGTCTGGAGTGGACCTCTAGCAAACACCAGCAGATCTGTAGCAGAGGGGTCTGACTGTTAGAAGGAAAACAAACAAACAGAAAGGAATAGCATCAACATTGACAAAAAGGATGTCCACACAAAAACCCCATCTGAAGGTCACCAACATCAAAGACCAAAGGTAGATAAATCCATGAAAATGAGGAAAAAACAGCACAAACAGGCTGAAAATTCCAAAAACTAGGACACCTCTTCACCTCCAAAGGGTCAGAACTGCTTGCCAGCAAGGGAACAAAAATGGATGGAGAAAGAGTTTGACGAATTGACAGAAGCTGGCTTCAGAAGGTGAGTAATAAGAAACTCCTCTTAGCTAAAGGAGCATGTTCTAACCCAATGCAAGGAACCTAAGAACCTTGAAAAAAGGTTAGAGGAATTGCTAACTAGAATAACTAGTTTAGAATGAACATAAATGACCTGATGGAGATGGAAAACATAGCACGAGAACTTCGTGAAGCATACACAAGTATCAATAGCCAAATTGATCAAGTGGAAGAAAGGATATCAGAGATTGAAGATCAACTTAATGAAATAAACAGTGAAGACAAGATTAGAGAGAAGAGAATGAAAAGAAATAAACAAAGCCTCCAAGGAATACAGGACTATGTGCAAAGACCAAACCTACATTTGATTGGTGTACCTGAAAGTGATGGAGAGAATGGAACCAAGTTGGAAAACACTCTTCAGGATATTATCCAGGAGAACTTTCCCAACCTAGCAAGACAGGCCAATATTCAAATTCAGAAAATACAGAGAACACCACAAAGATACCCCTCGAGAAGAGCAACCCCAAGACATATAATCATCAGATTCACCAAGGTTGAAATGAAGGAAAAAATGTTAAGGGCAGCCAGAGAGAAAGGTCAGGTTACCCACAAAGGGAAGCCCATCAGACTAACAGTGGATATCTCGACAGAAACCCTACAAGCCAGAACAGAGTGGGGGCCAATATTCAACATTCTTTAAGAAAAGAATTTTCAACCCAGAGCTTCATATTCAGCCAAACTAAGCTTTATAAGCAAAGGAGAAATAAAATCCTTTACAGACAAGCAAATGCTGAGAGATTTTGTCAACACCAGGCCTGCCTTACAAGAGCTCTTGAAGTAAGCACTAAACATGGAAAGGAAAAACTGGTACCATCCACTGCAAAAACATACCAACTTGTAAATACCATTGACACTATGAAGAAATTGCATCAAGTAACGGGCAAAATAACCAGCTAGCATCATAATGACAGGATTAAATTCCCACATAACAATATTAACCTTAAACATAAATGGGCTAAATGCCCCAATTAAAAGACACAGACTGGCAAATTGGATAAAGAGTCAAGACCCATCGGTGTGCTGTATTCAGGAGATCCATCTCATGTGCAAAGATACTCATAGGCTCAAAATAAAAAGATGGAGGAATATTTACCAAGCAAATGGAAAGCAAAAAAACAAAAGCAGGGTTTGCAATCCTAGCCCTTGATTAAACAGACTTTAAACCAACAAAGATTAAAAAAGAAAAGAAGGACATTACATAATGGTAAAGGGATCAATGAAATAAGAAAAGTTAACTATCCTAAATATATATGCACCCAATACAGAAGCACCCAGATTCATAAAACAAGTTCTTAGAGACTTACAAAGAGACTTAGATGCCCACACAATAATAGTCCAAGACTTTAATACCCCACTGTCAATATTATTTAGATGAATGAGACAGAAAATTAACTAGAATATTCAGGACTTGAACTCAGTTCTAGGCCAAGTGGACCTAATAGATATCTACAGAACTCTTCATCCCAAATCAACAGAATATACATTCTTCACAGCACCGCATTGCACTTATTCTAAAATTGACCACATAATTGGAAGTAAAATACTCCTCAGCGAATGCAAAAGAATGGAAATCATAACAAACAGTCTTTCAGACCACAGTGCAATCAAATCAGAACTCAGGATTAAGAAACTCACTCAAAATCACACAACTAAATGGAAGCTGAATAACCTGCTCCTGAATGACTACTGGGTAAATTATGAAATTAAGGCAGAAATAAATAAGTTATTTGAAACCAATGAAAACAAAGACACAATGTACCAGAATCAATGGGACACAACTAAAGCAGTGTTCAGAGTGAAATTTATAGCACTATATGCCCACAGGAGAAAGTGGGAAAGATCTAAAATCGACATCCTAACATCACCATTAAAAGAACTAAAGAAGCAAGAGCAAACAAATTCAAAAGCTAAAAGAAGACAAGAAATAACTAAGATTAGAGCAGAAGTGAAGGAGATATAGTACATGAAAAACCCTTCAAAAAAATCAATGAATCCAGGAGATGGTTTTTTAAAAAGATTAACAAAATAGATAGGTGACTAGCCAGACAAATAAAGAAGAGAGAAGAATCAAATAGATACAATAAAAATGATAAAGGGAATATCACCACTGATCCCACAGAAATACAAACTACTATCAGAGAATACTATAAACACCTCTATGCAAATAAACTAGAAAATCTGGGAGAAATGAATAAATTCCTGGACACATACACCCTCCCAAGACTAAATCAGGAAGAAGGTGAATCCCTGAATAGACCAATAACAAGTTCTGAAATTGCGGCAGAAATTAATAGCCTACCAAACAAAAAAAGCCCAGGACAAGAAGGTTTCACAGCCGAATTCTACCAGAGATACAAAGAGGAGCTGGTACCATTCCTTCTGAAATTATTCCAAACAACAGAAAAGAGGGACTCCCCTCTAACTCATTTGATGAGGTCAGCATCATCCTGATACCAAAACCTGGCAGAGACACAAGAAAAAAATAAAATTTCAGGCCAATATCCCTGATGTACATTGATGAGAAAATCCTCAATAAAACACTGACAGAATCCAGCAGCACATTGAAAAGCTTATTCACCATCATCAAGTCGGCTTCACACCTGGAATGCAAGGTTGGTTCAATATATGCAAAGCAATAAATGTAATCCATCACATAAACAAAACCAATGACAAAAACCACATGATTATCTCAATAGATACAGAAAAGGCCTTCGATAAAATTCAACACCCCTTCATGCTAAAAACTCTCTATAAACTAGGTAACAATGGAACGTATCTCAAAATAATAAGAGGTATTTATGACAAACCCACAGCCAAGATCATACTGAATGGCCAAAAACTGGAAGCATTCCCTTTGAAAACTGGCACAAGACAAGGATGCCTTCTCTCACCACTCCTATTCAACATAGTATTGGAAGTTCTGGCCAGGGCAATCAGGCAAGAGAAATAGATTAATAGGAAGAGAGGAAGTCAAATTGTCTCTGCTTGCAGATGACATGATTGTATATTTAGAAAACCCCATTGTCTCAGCCCAAAATCTCCTTAAGCTGATAAGGAACTTCAGCAAAGTCTCAGGATATAAAATCAAAGTGCAAAAATCACAAGCATTCCTATACAACATAATAAGACAAACAGAGAACCAAATCATGAGTGAACTCCCATTCACAATTGCTACAAAGAGAATAAAATACCTAGGAATCCAACTCACAAAGGATGTGAAGGACCTCTTCAAGGAGAACTACAAACCACTGCTGAAGGAAGTAAGAGAGGACACAAACAAATGGGAAAACATTCCATGCTTATGAATAGGAAGAATAAATATCATGAAAATGGCCATACTGTCCAAAGTAATTTATAGCTTCAATGCTATACCCATCAAGCTATCATTGACTTTCTTCACAGATTTAGAAAAAAAATACTGTAAATCTCACATGGAACCATAAAAGAGCTTGTACAGCCAAGACAATCCTAAGCAAAGAAAAACAAATTTGGAGGCATCACACTACCTGACTTCAAACTATACTACAAGGCTACAGTAACCAAAACAGCAAGGTACAGGTACCAAAACAGATATACAGACCAATGGAACAGAACAGAACAGAGGCCTCAGAAATAATGCCACACATTTACAACCATCTGATCTTTAACAAATCTGACAAAAACAAGCATTGGGGAAAGAATTCCGTATTTAATAAATGGTGTTGGGAAAACTGGCTAGCCATCTGTAGAAAACTGAAACTGGATTCCTTCCTTACACCTTATACAAAAATTAACTCAAGATGGATTAAAAAATTAAATGTAAGACCTAACACCATAAAAACCCTAGAGGAAAACCTAGGCGATAGTATTCAGGACATAGGCACGGGCAAAGACTTCATGACTAAAACACAAAAAGCCATGGCAACAAAAGCCAGAATTGACAAATGGGATCTAATTAAACTAAAGAGCTTCTGCACAGTAAAAGAAACTATCAACAGAGTGAACAAGCAACCTACAGAATGGGAGAGAATTTTTGCAATCTGTCCATCTGACAAAGGGCTAATATCCAGAATCTACAAGAAACTTAAACAAATGTACAAGAAAAAAACAACCCCATCAAAAAGTGGGCAAAGGATATGAACGGACACTTCTCAAAAGAAGACATTTATGCAGCCAACAAACACATGAAAAAAAGCTCATCACCACTGGTCGTTAGAGAAATACAAATCAAAACCACAATGAGATACCATCTCATGCCAGTTAGAATGGCTATCATTAAAAAGTCAGGAAACAACAGATGCTGGTGAGGATGTGGAGAAATAGGAATGCTTTTACACTGTTGGTGGGAGTGTAAATTAGTTCATCCATTGTGAAAGACAGTGTGGAAATTCCTCATGGATCTAGAACCAGAAATACCATTTGGTCTAGCAATCCCATTACTGGGTATATACCCAAAGGATTAGAAATCATTCTATGATAAAGACACATGCACATGTATGTTTATTGCAGCAGTATTCACAATAGCAAAGACTTGGAACCAACCCAAATGCTCATCAATAAAAGACTGGATAAAGAAAATGTGGCACATATACACCATGGAATACTATGCAGCCATAAAAAAGGATGAGTTCATGTCCTTTGCAGGGTCATGGATGAAGCTGGAAACCATCATTCTCAGAAAACTAACGCAGGAACAGAAAAACAAATACTGCATGTTCTCACTCATAAGTGGGAGCTGAGCAATAAGAACACATGGACACAGGGAGGGGCACATCATACACTTGGGCCTATTGGGGGGTAGGGGACTAGGGGAGGGATAGCATTAGGAGAAATACATAATGTAGATGATGGGTTGATGGGTGCAGCAAACCACCATGGCACATGTATACCTACATAACAAACCTGCACGTTCTGCACATGTATCCCAGAACTTAAAGTATAATAATAAAAAAAAGAAGAATTAGAATGAAATGCTAGTAATAAGACACACTTTTATAGAACTTTCTGGTACATATAATTTCACTTATTTCAATGTCATAACTTTGTTTTGAACTATTCTGCGTTATATTTATCCTTAAGTCGATCATCTTTCAAGCAAAATGTTGTGAAGCTTTGGTAAAAATTAGAACAAACCAGAGCCTAAATATTACTTGATTAAGAAAGCTACTCTGGATCACATATTCCTGGAAACTAAGACAGTTTCTGGACATATACTTGAGGACTGAAAGGGTAATTAATTGTGTAAGCTGAATTTTTGCATTTCTTCTTCCCAAAGCCCACAGCAACATTGCTAATTTTACCATTTAACATTTTTCATATTTGAATATATTAGTGAGTGTATTAGGGAGTAACTGCATGCTTGGCACCATGATAAATAAACACATTTGGAAACAGTGAAAGAAGTATGAAGAATGAGTTATTCATCCTCAAGGAGGACAGACTGCAAAGAGGAGCAGGAATTAGTCAAAGATAAATGTGCTTAAAACAACAACAACAACAAATGAAGATCATTTAGGACTGATAGACAAGTGGTGAGAAGTTTCATGGACCTGTGGATACAGAGCTAGCCCTGGAATTTTTATGTCAATAGATGGAATGGAAGAGAGTTTTACAGGACTTTGTAGTCCACATATTGAATCACTCTGCTACATTGCTTGAAATAAATGTCACTCAAATGAAGCTTGACCAAATGAATGCCTGAAGGAAATCAAAGGGAAAAGAGAATGAAAGGTGGAGTATTTTGAGGAAGGAATCAGGATAAACTAAGACACCTTAACTAAATCTAAACATCTTATATTACAAAATACTCTAGCCTTAATGCATAAATTAATGCTTTAATTTAAATGAAAGCATTTACATACAATTTTGAACTTTGACTTTAACACCTCACCAATATAAACTCAACTGGAATTTACAGTGTAGCTGGTATGGCTCTAAGGTGAGCAGAGAACACTAAGTCATGATGTCTGCCATCAAAGGGTCTATCTGCAAGATGCATTTGCACCAAGTAGAAGCCCTAAAATTTTGCCTCCTTTCTCCATTACAGGACATAAAATAATGCTTCTCAAAACATTTGACTGAAGTAATGTGACATGGTAGTTATGAGCACAGGTTTTAGAACCAGGCTCAGGTTTGAATCACTGGTTTGCCACTCAATAGCTGAGCTCTATTATTTCTCCAAGCCCTACTTTCCTCACTGAGAAAATGGGGATAATAATACACTCCTCAAGGGATCTTGGAGGATTATCCCACCAATCTCAAAACCCTGTTTCTCCAATCTACCCACTTATCTCAACTATTGCTGCCTAAATCAAGCCTCCATCTTCTCCAGCCTACATTAGGACAATGGCTTCCTCACTGGCTTTTTCTTATGCATTCCCCACTCCTATTCCCACCCCATCTATTCTCCACACTAGCCATAGGATCCCAGATAAAATATAAATCTTATCATGATTCCCTCTTAAAATCTCTTACTGGCTTCTCATAGCTCTTAGGATGAATACTAGATCCTTAAATTGGCATACAAGGCCTTGAGTTACTCTATTTACTCTTGCACGTTAGTCACATTTTGTGATTCCATCTACTCCCCACCCCAATCCCTTTGCCTTTGCATCAGAATTCAGCTCAAATATTGCCTCCTAAGGAACTCCTTCGTGACCTCAAGACCAGACTGGCAGATCTTAGTGCCACTCCTCAAATATTTCTGGTTTTCTTCTTTCAGGCACACGGTAGGACTGCACTTTTCCTAGCCCCTGTAAGTTAGGAGAGACCATAACCCTTACTTTGGCCAATGAAATATGAGCAGAAGCTACTGTGTTACTTCTTTTCCTGTCCTGAAAATGGCCATGTGCTTGTTAGTGGTGGCTCTGTTTGGCTGTGTCCTGGAGTAAGGGGGACAAAAAAACAGATGGAGAACAGAACTCTCAGCCAACTTCTCACAGACATATAGCATAAGCAAGAAATACGTTTTCATTGTTTTAAGTCACTGAAACGTCAAGGTTGTTATTTCAAAATAATCTATCTTATCCTGACTGGTAGACTTAAGTTAGAAACCCCACTAGAATGTTCTCCTGACTAACAGTCTCCCCTATGACAGTTTTCACAACTGCAATCACATAGGTATATATGAATCATTTGTTTCATGACCTCCTCCTACTAGAAAGTAGCCTCTACCAGGGCAGGTTTGTCTTGTTCACTTCTGGAACCTTAGAACCCAGCACAGTACCTGACATAATTCTCAATAAAGATTGGACAAATGAACACATTTATTATTGAATAATGTGTATAAAGTGGCTGGAATAAAACAAAGATATAGGAAGTGGTCAATAACAATGAAGCATTATTTCTTCTCACTGTTTTAGTATAATTATTACATAATCATAGTTAATTAAAGACAGCTTAGTGTAATGGTTAGGAGCCAAACTCTGAAACCAGATTCCCTGAGGATTTGAATCCTGGCTCCACCACTTACCAGCTGGGTGACCTTGGTCAAATTACTTAAACTTTCATTCCTTTAATTTCTTCATTTGTAAAGTATGGGACAATAATTGTACATATCTCATGGGACTGTCATGAGGATTAAATGAGTTAACTTGCACCTAAAACTATACTTGGCACATAGTAAGGACTATGTTACTTTTGTTAAATACACACAAATATGCACACATACCACACACAGTATTAACATAAAAGAGGCTTTAGCAGCTTCTGTTGAACTATATATCTCCAAAACAGATGCACAGGGAGGTTCCTGGTAAGGTGAAGTTACCATACTCCATCTTTTCACCCCCACTGAATGCAAGTAGAAAACCTGGGCAGAGCACGTGACCCCAGAATGCCAAAAAAAAAAACATACTTTGAAGTCTCAGTAAACTGGTGGTGAGTATATCATTCTTGTTTTCCTCCCAGCTTTGTACTCAATCCGGCCCAAAAGCCAGAAATTTGATTTGAATAATTGTGGATTTCTCATCAGAACCTCTTGGAGGCCAGAAGGAAGTAGAACATTTTTTAAAGGCTGAAAGTAAAGAAATACATTCAGTGAAAACATTTTTCAGGATTGAAGGTGATGTAGCTATTTTTAGTTGAAAGAAAATTAAGAGAATTGCTACAGAAGGGAAATCATATCAGAAGGAAAAGTGGAACATCAGAAATAAAGAAAAACAGAAATAGTTTTGAAAATTGAAATGGAAAATTATCACATTATCTAATAGAGTTTTTAATGTATATAAATGTAGTATATGAAAGAATTACAATATAAAGAGATTTAGAGATATCTGAGTAATGTTTCCATGTTCCACTTGAAGTAGCAAAATATTGATTGTAAAAAGACCATGTGTATGTGTATTCTAATCCCTAGAGCAACCTCTATTCAAACAGAAATAGGCAAACGCAATATTTTTAAAATGGAGTATTAAAAAATGTTTAAATAACCCCAAAGAACACAGGAAAGGGAAAACAGAAGAATGAAAATTAGAAGAAATAATCAGAAAACAAATTATAAAATGGTAGACCTAAATCCAAACATTTCAATAGTTACAAAAATATAAGTGGTCTACACACACAAAAGACAGAGATTATACACTGAATTTTTTTAAATGAAAGCAAATCATATACATAGACAAGTTGGAGCACAAAAAGGAGAAAACAGTACAGTTAGGAGATTTAGAAACATTAATTCAAGAAAAAACTGAAAGAGCATGATAAGATTAACCCAAAAAAGAAAAGACTGAGTCAGGGTATCTTTAAATTTAAAAAAAATATACAGTGAGAACCTGTTCTTTACTCAGTGCCAGGTCCATCCTAGAAGCTTCCACACACATGGAAGTGGTACAAAATTTGCTTTCATCTTGAGTCCTAAAAGGCAAAATTAATGAATGTCAGTCAGAGGTAGACAGATCAATTGCTGTAAGAATCCAGAGAGAGAGAGAGGACAGACCTGTCATCTCATTGGAGGTATCTTCTCTAAAGCTGAATAAAGGCTGAAATTTGGGTGGCACTGTAGAAGAAACTTGAGAAAAGGAAAAGCAGTCATATTGTTATTCTAATCTTTTACTTTGTTACTGACAATTGGATATGGGCTGACATGGATTTCTACTTTAGGCTTCAAATTTATAATTTTTTCCTGACAGATCTATTTATAGTATGGCAATAAAGGAGACCATAAAACTCTTTTCAATAGATTTAGACACTGACCTTCTAAAAGGTCTAACAATGTGATGTCTGCTGCAGAATAAAAATAAAATGCTGCAGAAATTTTTCCTTTCTTATCATATAGAAGACATATGCTGTTTTAATTTGCCTAGGACTCATCCTCCATTTTTCTTATATCATTATTTCTTTTGGGTCCCTACATCTCTTTTACTCTGTCCATGAGCATTGGATGGCTGATTTCCCCTCTGATTCAAGGATAAAGATGTGACCTTGACCTGGCCAATCAGAACACAAGATTGGTTCAGAGATGGGAACATCACTAACTGTAGCTATTCAGTTATTACAGGACACTTTTTTGAGCAACCAGAAGAGAAATTCCTTTTGTTTTCGTTTGCATATGAACATGGAGGATGTATGTTAGTCAGGATAGAAAGGATTACGTTATAATAAAATGTCAAAATCTCAGTGACTTAGTAAAACAAAAATTGTCCCTCACACTAAATGTCCATAATAGACAAGCACGGAAGCTCTGCTTGTTGAAGTCACCCATGCATCTAAGCTGATGAAGGCCCACCCCATCTTTATACATGCTTAAATGTTTGCCATAGTAGGAAGAGGGGGACATGATAAATAATGTACTGGCTGTTAAAAGCTTTTTGCCCAGAAGTGCCACATGCCTCTTATGTTCACACTTTATTGGTAAAAGTAAATCACATTGCCAAACCCAATTTCAGGGGACAGAGAAGCACAATCCTACCATGTACCCAAAAGGAAGAAAGCTGGAAATATTTGGTGAACAGCTAACAATTACACAAGACATAACAGGATATACTACACAGAAGAACACTTGCAGAGGTAAAGGAAGATGAAGTCCTGATAACACTGTTTCAGCTTCTGAATCCAATTATACCTGAAGCTGGATGGCCTTGGAGAGATGGGTTTGTGATTCAATAAATATGATTAATTCAGTTGGATTTCCTTTCATATCTGACAATTAAAAGAACCCTGAGTCACATGCTTCTCAACAAATAACAGAGTTAGCACAGTGATTTGGGGTTTTGAGGGAGATGGTAGAAGGCTGACGGATGTTAACATATCCTTTGGATGCCAACAGGTCTTTAAGCAACCACAGAGCCTCTAGGTACCATTACCTTGTTACAGATATCCTGGAATTCTGAATGCAATGAAAGTTGAAGAAGCTGATGAAGAAAGAAAACCAAAGATGCACGATTTCTAACTAGACCTAGACAAAACTTCTGCATCTTATCTAACAGATCCTGGGAAATAGACTCAGGAGAGGAGTGTTTCCCATTTTCTACAGGAGGAGAGTAGCACTCTGTGTACTGGAACTGAAACCATGGAACTTTGAGGGACTCCCAGACCACGTTGACTCCCATCAAGGCTGATTCCTATCAAGCTGCTGTGCCCCACCCCAGGAGAGCTGAACACAGGAGTAACACGAGAGGGGCCACGTTTTAACCTACCACTTCCTGTGATCTGTCTCACCTGGCCCAGAGCAGCTTGGAGTAAGAGAATTTTCACTCTTGCAAGACTTAGACAAGAATATCTATTAGATAGAGAAGAGGTACATTCTTGTTCCCATATACAGCAGCTTGGGGTTGGCAAACCTGGGCTCAAATCCTAACTCTGCTACCTCTCTACTGAGTGTTCTTGAGAAAGTTTCTTAACCTCTGTATAGGTTCCTTATCTGTACAGGTGATCAACACTATCTACCTCAAAGGTAAGAGGTGAGAGGTGATTTTAAAAAACAAAAAACAAAAAACACATACAGTGTTCCATAAAAGCCAAGCACCTAATATGTCTTTGTCTCGCCACCTCCTTCCCATCCCACCACCCACTCACTGTCTTTCTTCCTTATCTGGAGATGTAGAAGGGAAGGCTGCTGGTTTGTGGGCCGGCCAGAAGTTTTGTGCACACTAGAGAAGGAACTCGTCATGCTGCAAAGTACAGTAAAGTTCAAGAGTAAGTCCCCAACCTTGGTTTGTATTTTGGAAAAACCTTCTTTTAAACATGTCTTGATATACCAAAACACCACATGCAATTTTATATAAATAGAGTCACAGCAAAGGGCTTCTTTAAAAAGCAAGAAAACAGTAATCAGCTAGATTCATTTTTCCATCCAATCAGGTTGATGGAGATTGTTAATAAATAAAACATAAAGATAAGGTGGTCTTTTCAAGGAAAAATCTTATTTTTTTAAAGAAAAATTCCAGAAAGAGCACTGGACTTCCATTTCAGTTAAGCTGCACTCAACTCACCCAAAACAGCCTCACATTGATTGAGCATTAGTATTGTATGCCAGGTCCTGTGCATGTGAGATGGACACGAACATGAGTAAGAAGTAATGTTGCCATTAAACCACAGGCTCTTTGAAGGCAGGGGATTTTTTCTTATTTGCCATTGTTTTCCCAGAACCCATTCCTGCCTGGCACATAGTAGGTGCTCAGTAAATAAGGGACAACTGATGAAATGACCAGCTCAAGCAGTTCATGGTCTCCTCGTAGTTAAAAGTAAGTGAAATAAGTCATACTGATGACTGCATTTCTCCATATTGAGTAGTTATTGATTAAATAAAGAGGTTGTGGTGGTCAATAAAATTTGAAATGAGACACAATCACAAAGAGAGATAAATCAAATACTTCTATCACAAAAAAAGTATTTTGAAAACCCTTTGAAAACATGACATCTCATAATTGCAATAAGTAGAATTTTCTTCTAGGTTCAGTTTAGAGCAAGGTACAATAACAGTAAAGCAGTAATAAAGGTAGCATATTAGTGGCTGAGTGCTTACTATGGGTAGGCTGAGCAACGGTCCTACCCACCACCCAGAGGGTGGGACACAAATGACTCCTGATTTACAAAGGACAAAGTAAGAACTTGCCAAGGTCACAGGCATAATTAGCAGGAATACATTCAATTCTGTCTCTAGAAGACTTCTTTCCCCACTTCTGCCTTTTAACTGCCACACTATATCTATTCCCTCTTATTATCTACAAGGCATCTATGTAAAAAAATAAAATAAAAGGCTTTTGTTTCAGTTGTATCCATATCACATGGGGGAACAAAAGCCACTTTGGGAAACAACTCTGATAGAATTCACTGTTATTTGGTAGAGACTTGAAATGCATTTTTAAGTAATTGGAAATAAGAGGCCCAACATAAACATTTATAATCTTGCTACTAAAATCAAGTTTTTGGCTGGGCACAGTGGCTCATGCCTGTAATCCAGCACTTTGGGAAGCCAAGGTGGGTAAACCACTTGAAGTCAGGAGTTCGAGACCAGCCTGGCCAACATAGTGAAACCCTGTCTCTACTAAAAATACAAAAATTAGCCAGGCATGATGGTGTATGCCTGTAATCCCAGCTACACAGGAGTCTGAGGCAGGAGAATCACTTGAACCCGGGAGACAGAGGTTGCAGTGAGCCAAGATTGCACCATCGCACTCCAGCTTGGGCAACAGAGCAAGACTCCATCTCAAAAAAAAAAAAAAAAAAAAAAAAAAAGCTAGGTGTGGTGGTGGGTGCCTGCGGTCCCAGTTACTTGGGAGGCTGAGGCACAAGAATCGTTTGAACCCAGGAGGCAGAGGCTGCAGTGAGCTGAGATTGCACCACTGCACTCCAGCCTGGGCGACAAAACAAGATTGTTTCAAAAAATAAAATTAAATAAAGTTTCTGCCCAAAGTAAGTAAGGGAGTGGATTAGAGGAAGAGACGGTAATAAAGCCAGCTTGAAACCCCTGTGGTTTGTTGGTTAAGAAAAAAATAAAGTCTGCATAAGGTTAGCATATACTGTTAGCCCTGAGAGGACTGCCAGTGTTTGATATAGGCATGTGTTACCCCTGAAGTATGCTTTCATTTCAGAACTTTCCAAACCCCTGAAGAGTGCTGTAATCCCCTGTAGAAAACAGATAAATTGAGGTATTCCAATAACACAGATGAAACCCAGAACCCCAGGGCCAATCAGCAGTGACATCACACCACATTCCAACGCTGGCCTCTCACTACAAGGAGCTCACACAGAAACCAGAGCTTTGTTTTCCTTCAGTAATCAGGGGTGAGAGAGTGTTGGATTTTTATAGAAAAGTAATTACTGGAGGAAGATAATTACCTTCCCTCAAATAGGCCTCCTCTGCCTTCTGTAACCAGGAAAGCTAGGGGCCGTTCTTGTTCACCAAATCCAACTTAATCGTACACTAACGGGAAAATGTAGCCAATATTTTTACAGTCTAGTGACAAAAGGGCTGTGCAATTCTCAAAGTAATAAATGCATTTGACAAGAACTATACCTTAAATATATACAGTTTTATTTGTCAATTATATTTCAACCAAGCTGGGGAAAAGAGACAAAAAACTAAGTTAAAAAAAAGTTCTTAGTGCACATTTTTGTAATTTAAGACAGATATCACTTCTGCTATCAATACTACCATCAGAGTGGCAGCTGTCATTTACTTAGAGTTTATGTTTAAGGCATTGTTCTAGCGATGCTGTGATCTTACTACTAGGATACTCATTTTGCAGATGAGAAAATTAAGGTATAGCAATGAGATATAATTTGCTTAGGGCCACATGATGAACAAATAGTAGAATGCAGATTCGAACCCTGTCAATCTGTGAAGCCCTAGTCCTAAATCACTGTAATAGAAGCATTAATAACTTGTATTTTTCCTTGTAGGACAGGACCTAAATGTTATTAACAGTATAAGGGTTCATGGTTAATACCAAGTGTATCTGGGGCACAAAGACACAGAGGTCCCTGTTTCATAGCCCACACTGGGAGAAATACAGTATCAGGTTAGAGAGACTGTCAGGCGTTACACACAGCTGAACCCAAGAGGACATTTTGCTTGGATGAGAAGAAGAAAATTTATTGAAATTTTATAAGGTCACCAAAGTTTAATGTCCCCCAGAATGGTGTTGGTATAATGTGGCTAAGGTATCCCATCACAAAATAAAAATAAAATCCTGTATTTTGTGGAAATGAAAAAAATTGCTAGCTGTCATCCAAACTCCTTGTGTATTTAAAGAGTGTCATTAATATTCCCAAACTGCCCTGTAAGGTCTCTTCTTCCAGCCAAACAAATGACCCCAAGTCTCCATACACTCAGGAGTGCTATTCAGAGATTCACTCAGCAGATGCTTGCCAAGTGGCTACTAAGTGCCATATCCGGTCCTTGATACATTTCTGAGCCTCTAAGGACACTTATAACCGTGTGGATCTTGAGTTCCTGTTTACAAAAAACTGACACAATGATAAGTGAATTATTTCCAATTTGATCTGAACTGTGGCTCATTATAATCTTTTATTCCACCAACAGGGAGGTGGAGGGAAAACATAGCAGTGAAGGGAAAGCAGAGGCCATCAACTCCACTGCACCTAAGGGCCCACACGTAATACAAGAGAATGAAGAAAGGGATTGATTCTAGGGTAGGCTGGGAACACAGGCCGCTTCTAAGGGGCAACCATGATTCAACTCCAACCAATTCTTACCATTCCTTGCATTTTTCAAAAAGAAACACATAAACAAAATCCAGCTATTCATGTGAAGTCTCTATTGTTCAAGTTTGGGCTCCAAATGAAAGTTATCACAAACACTGAGTAGGCCAAACAAAACAGGGCTCCAGAACAGCTAGGGCTTGCTGATTATGAGTCTGCCATTCAGTTTCTTTTCTGAGGCATAGAAGGATAGAGGCTGATTGAATTGGGAGAATGCTGTTGTGGACAGTTCTTTCAGGTCCCTTCCACGTCCATAAAAGAAGTAACTTTGTGAATTACTGGCAGAGCAGACTGAGTGCGGTGCTTACATAACATTACATAGCAGACTTGGTCTCAATCAGAATCGTGTCCTGCAAAGGCAAGGCACAGACAGAAGTGGCAAGTCTTGTGATCTTGACTCCCTTTGTGGAAGAAAGTGGGATTCCAGGCAGCCCTGTCTGCATATCGTTTCATATTACATAAACATAACTAATTGGTTATGACTGGTACAATGATTACAGCTGCATTACCAGTGTGATTTCTTAAAAACAGACATTAATCAAGAATGCTAATATAAGCAACTACCAAGGTCACTCTTATTTTTCCTGTCTTCTTTTTTTTTTTTTTTTTTTTTTTTTTTTTTTTTACCAAAAGTGAGTTCTTACTTTTAACTTCAGCTGCCATCATCACATCACATAATCCATTTTGAACCCAATTCTGACCTGATGGAATCACCTAAGGAATAAACTTTCCAAGACTCACTCACTTTGGTGCCAAGTAAAAAAAATCCTGAACTGTAGTCTGGGCACCATGGCTCACGCCTGTAATTCCAGCACTTCGGGAGGCTGAGGTGGGTGGATCACCTGAGGTCAGCAGTTTGAGACCAGCCTGGCCAACAAGGTGAAACTCCATCTCTACTAAAAATACAAAAATTAGCTGGGCATGGTGGTGGGCACATGTAATCCCAATTACTCAGGAAGCTGGGAAAGGAGAATTACTTGAACTCAGGAAACGAAGTTTGCAGTGAGCTGAGATTGTGCCACTGCACTTCAGTAGTCTGGGTGACAGAGCAAGACTCCATCTAAAAAAAAAAAAAAATAAAATAAAAATCCTGAACTCTGACCTCTGAACCCTGACATTCTGACAAGCCCCAGCTCACTCACCATGAAAGGGAAGGAAGAGCCTCAGCATAAACCCTGTCCTGCCAAGAACTTCAGCCACTAAATGGCACAGCTGTGTGACAATAAACAAGGAGAAATAAGCAGAATAAACAGGTGGGGAGGGAATGCCGGAGCCTCTGGGTCCAGAATTAGTAGGCAATACATGCAGACATAAAGAATTCAGACTTTGACTCCAGATGGGCCTACATTTGAATTGTAATTCTTTCACCTAATAGTTTTGTGATGTTACATAAGTCAATTTACCTCTCTAAGCCCAGTCTTCCTCATCTGTAAAACTGGGTGGTAACACCTACTTAACAGGATTGCTATGAGGTATAATGAGGGAAAATATACAAGGCATTGTATAGGCACTCAGTAAATGGCAGCTGTACTTACTCTAAATGTTTTCATTTTTAATATTATTATGGTAAACTTATTTTTATATTTTCATGTTTTTTATTTTTAATTTTATATTTTTAATAATAAATTTAAATTAAATTTTTCTTGTCTTTTTTTCCTAAACGTGAGTTCTTGCTTTTAATTTCAGCTGCCATAATCACATCACATTATCCATTTGAATCCAATTCTGATCTGATGGAATCACCTAAGGAATAAACTTCCCAAGACTCACTCACTTTGGTGCCAAGTAAAAAAAAAATCCTGAACCCTAGTCTGGGCACGGTGGCTCATGCCTGTAATCCCAGCACTTCGGGAGGCTGAGGTGGATGGATTACCTGAGGTCAGCAGTTTATGACCAGCCTGGCCAACAAGGTGAAACTCCATCTCTACTAAAAATACAAAAATTAGCTGGGCATGGTGGTGGGCACATGTAATCCCAGTTACTTATTCATACAAAAAAGTAGGGCTTATTTCTGAACTGTGAGATTATTTGGAATATATCTACAATTCCTGTCCAATACGCCCTTACTGCCCCTATTAAATGGCTATTGAAGGACTACCTTGCTGACCCACTCTCTCTAGACAAAATTTTCATTACAGATTCACATTTTCAATGAAGAATAGCATGCTGGATATTTACATTTTTCATTTTCATTTCTCCAACTTCTATTGCAATGTATGTTTCTGTCACCCCATTTTCACCCTATCCTAGCCTGATAGCTAGACATGAATCATTTTCTGCAGAAACAGAAAGCAAGATTTGCAAATACTTGAACATTAAGTTTAAACAACATTAGTCTAAGCAAAGGGCAAAAAGATTAGCCTGTGTACATATAGAGCTTTCTCACTCCCAGACTAGGTTTTTAAACGTTTCCAGTTTGGCCAAGGAAATGGGAATAGAGAGGGAATGCATGGATAGGTGACTGTGAGACCATGGAAATCCACAGTGGGAACTGTCCAGTGCCAGAGACAGCTGAGGGAGCAGCCAAACCAGTGCCATAAGGGTTACCTTGCTGCTAACATGAGATGGGGGTGGGGGTGGGGCACTAACAAACATTGCTAGCAAGTTGCCAGTTATGTACCTATAAGAGGAGATGCTCATTGATGACCAAAATGGTACTAAAACCCAAAGCCTCAACTGGTCCCCTCCAAAAACACAACTCTCACCCCATTCAATGACCTAGGACCTTAATTGCTCCAGAAGAAAGGGCAAGGCCCTGGGTAGCTCAAGTGAGATGATGTCTCAAACAAAAGCCATTCCTCATGCTTGATCAAGGGAGCTCCAGACAGAACACACTGCTCCAGTTCCACACAGATGTTCAGACAGGCCTCCTCAGCTTTCTGATTCAGTAGGTCTAGGGTAGGACCTGCAAAGCCGTATTTTTAACAACCATCTCAGGTGATTCTGGCTTCCAGAATGGTGCTTGGAAACCACTCCATCTAGAGAACTGAAATGGATTTTCATAGGTACCTCTGTGGTAACAACAGTCCTATACTAGGAAGTAAGAGTCCAAAGGCTTTGTGTATTCTAGTGATGAGTCTATCGAGACAGAATATTTGGGGGGCAGGGCTTCGTCCTATTAGAAGGTCCAATATATTGCTTTCCTGCTTAGATTATGAGACCAGTAGGCCGGGCGCAGTGGCTCAAGCCTGTAATCCCAGCACTTTGGGAGGCTGAGACGGGTGGATCACGAGGTCAGGAGATCGAGACCCTCCTGGCTAACACGGTGAAACCCCGTCTCTACTAAAAATACAAAAAAAAAAAACTAGCCGGGCGCGGTGGCGGGCGCCTGTAGTCCCAGCTACTCGGAGGCTGAGGCGGGAGAATGGCGGGAACCCGGGAGGTGGAGCTTGCAGTGAGCCAAGATCGCGCCACTGCACTCCAGCCTGGGCGACACAGCGAGACTCCGCTCTCAAAAAAAAAAAAAAAAAAAGATTATGAGACCAGTGAGCTAGGTCATCCCACAGGGTGGTTTGGTGCTGTATCTGGTCATTTTTGTTGTAAAATAAATATTAACTCCTATTAGTGTTGTTTGGCATGCTAGGAACACAGGACCAAGTATCTGGGAAACAGACATAAAATCTTCCTCTTATATAGGCAAATTAATAGTGTCTGATAGCCAAACTTCACATGGTTGGGCCAGAGAAAGCTGAGGGTCAACCTATAAAATTTTCTTCTGAGAAAAGAAGCATAAGTAAGTTCATCTTAACTATGCATAGGTTGTGTCCTTCTCTTATGAAGTTATTATTAGAGAAAATCAGTTCCAAATATGTAGGTGTGAAAGAAAAATAGGAGACTCAATTCTAGATGAACAAAGTGGTTTGGGGAAGAATAATTAGACTCGCTGTCAAGAAGATGATATATTGTTATGATATTTGGCTTATCGGGATTAGAGAAGAAAGTCCATGATAGTATAAGCAAAGTTTTAAAAAGAAAGAAGATTTTTCTAGAAAATATTGGTCATTATCAAATACTTCCCTCATTAGCTAACATCCTAGAACCAAGTCTAGACTCCAAAGGATCAGCTATAAATCTAGCCTTCATGGAGTTTAAACCAAATCAGAAGAGAAAAGTGAAGAACATCATAAAAATGTCAAAACCCAATATTTGTTCATTCCTTCATTCAGCACCACCATTTTCAGATGGGAGCTAGAAATGCAAAGGTGGAGAACACAGTCACTGCTCTCAAGGAACTTAATTAATAGAAGAGAGAACAAACAACAATAATAACTACATTCCGCAATCCCGTGAGATAGGTACTATTATATCCCCATTTTAGACATGGGGTAACGGAGATAAAGAGAGATTAAGTGATTTGCCCAAGATCACCCAGGGAGAAGGAACACACGTGTATAAATTTCAACCCTATGTGGCAATACAAATGTAAGTCCCTGGGATACTCACAAATCAATACTGAGGCACAGGGGTCATTTTGAGCTGGGATGATTAGGGAAGGAATAAGAAAGGCAGTGACATATGAGTTGCATCTTAAAGAATGAGTGGGAGTTTTATAGGTAAGAATAGGGAGCAGGGAATGTATTTTAGGAACAGGAAATGGTATTAAAATATAGTACAGTTGGGGAAAATAACTTATGATAGAGATGGTCTAAAATTATTTAAATCCTGAAGAGAGAATACAGAAGGGATCTTCTTCTTCCAGTATATTATAACATGTCAGATAAGATCATTTCGGTTATAATATTATAAGAGTAACATTTTATTTATCTTGATCTAAAGTCTTTTTCATTATTATTCTCTTTTACTAGCATTTTGAAATTTTTCCATTTATCATAGTCAACAATATTCTCCTGTATGTAGGAAAAAAAGCAGCAAGTGCTCATACAAGCCAGTCAGCTTTCTGCTGTTGAGTAGCTAACCTCAAAAGCTGGGACACACGCTCATGTTTCTGTCAATGGGCACACATGCCTGATGGCAGGGCCTAGGTTACATATACACAGGCAAACAGATACCTGGGGCTAGGAGCAAACACACTCCTGCCATATCATATTAAACATTATATATTCTTAGTTTATCCGTTATGATGAAAGACTACCCAATAGGATGCTGTAACTTAGAACTGCCAATTTCATGACTGACTGGCAGGGTTTAGGGCCTGATCACTAAAGGGAGGGGGCAGATATGGTGTAAATAGAAGCTGTTTTACACAATGTTTCAGGAGTGATGGTTCCATCTAGGTTGGGAAGAGTATGGGACAGCATCCAGAAAGGACTACAGAAGCTGGCTGAGGACAGATTTATCAAGGAACATTTGCAAAGAGGCTGCAGCTGGATACTACCAACGGGCACTTCTCCCATGGAGGACAAAGGGAAGCAGACCGTGCTGAGGGGGTTCAAGGGAAAACCAGAGAGTTGAAGTTGAGCTAAAACTAATACGAAGTTTAGCTAAAACTAAGGGATATATGTGGCATTAATGAGAGACACTTTCCCCTTAAAAGTCGCTCCATGGCCACACACACCTTGCCTACTCTACTACTGACCCTTTGCCAGTACCACCTTAGATGCACAGTTGTTCTTGCATAATAATCAGTTGAAAGGAGAGGAAAAAAAGAAGATGAAAGAACAGACACTTTTGCCACTTTAAAATGGCAGACTGTGTTAAGTTACATTACACTGTTTTTTGTTTGTTTGTTTGTTTGCTTGCTTGTTTGTTTTGGGACAGTCTTGCTCGGTCACCCAGGCTGGAAGTGCAGTGGCGTGATCTCGGCTCACTGCAAACTCTGCCTCCGGGGTTCAAGTAATTCTCCTGCCTCAGCTTCCTGAGTGGCTGGGATTACAGGCATGTGCTACCATGCCCAGCTAATTTTTGTATTTTTAGTAGAGACGGGGTTTTGCCATGTTGGCCAGGCTGGCCTCCAACTCCTAGCTTCAAGTGATCTGCCCGCTTCCGCCTTCCAAAGTGCTGGGATTACAAATGTGAGCCACCGTGCCCATCCTTACACTGGTTTTTAAATGATGGTGTACACATGGAATTTACTTTCCTTCTTAAAACTAGCACTTTGCAGGTCCCTCACATGTGGGACAAATAATTTACCCACTTAACTACACAGTACAAGTTCTGTGGGTGAGCCATACCTGCAGGGAAAGCAGGATTCCCAAGAATCACTGTCTTGGCAGAAAGCACTCCTCTTTCTCCCTGAGTTCCTCCCAAAAATTTACTTGGTCTGTTTCATTCCCATTATAATCAGGTTGGAAAAAAAACTTCAGAGGACCAGAGGATTAAAAGATAGGTTTAAAAAAAACATTGTGGCCGGGCGCGGTGGCTCAAGCCTGTAATCCCAGCACTTTGGGAGGCCGAGACGGGCGGATCACGAGGTCAGGAGATCGAGACCATCCTGGCTAACACAGTGAAACCCCGTCTCTACTAAAAATACAAAAACTAGCCGGGCGAGGTGGCGGGCGCCTGTAGTCCCAGCTACTCGGGAGGCTGAGGCAGGAGAATGGCGTAAACCCGGGAGGCGGAGCTTGCAGTGAGCTGAGATCCGGCCACTGCACTCCAGTCCGGGCGACAGAGCGAGACTCCGCCTCAAAAAAAAAAAAACATTGTGCATTCCATGTATTGGTTGAATGGAGTGCTCAGTACCTGATCAGGAAAACAAGATGTGGGGACAAAAGGAAAGAAGAGAAAAGCAATGAAGAAGAAAACAATCTGAAGAAGTAGAGAAAGAAACAGCTAATTTAACCAAAAACTCCAGAATTTAAAAATCTGGTCATGTAAAAATATTAAAACACAAAGCAACAGTTCCACTAACAGCTGACGTGATTTGTTTTCATTTCATGAAATATTTTCTTCACAATATTTCAAACAATGGGATTTAAAAACTCTCATTCAAAACTCATGGTTTCTTTTGATGTTCCATTTCCCTCTTCAACCAAACTTTCTATTCCCCAAAGCTAAGTTCATCTGGTAAACTTGCAACATATTTGCCCTGTTGCATAGCATCAGAGGAAACTCTGAAACACAATCAGCTTCTTTCTTATTCCTACATTTATGCAATAAATATTTATTAAGAGTCTTATATGTGCCCCCAAGCACAACTGGTGCTTGAGATACAATGTTGAGCAAAACTCACAGGGTTTATCATCCTGGAGGGAAGGCAGACACTAATCAAAGTAACACACAAATATGTAATAAACTGTGTTCACTTTACAACACACAATGGGGTTGGGAGGCATTGAGCTGGTCTGGAGGGTCAGAGAAGGTTGATCTCAGGAGTTGTCTGAGCTGAGCTCGGAAACGGTTAGCTGGGCTGGGCTGGGCTGGGGAATCAGTTGGAAAAGAACTGCTCTTGCAAGCACGTAGTATCTCAGGCAGTATAATATATTTAAGGAACTGCAAGGCCTCTGTCTGGGACAGTGGGAATGAAAGAAAAAAATGGCCTCCGAACTAAGAAACTGGCCATGGAAAAAGGACCTTCTGCTGCTCTGAGAAATCCAGTGTGGAGGGGTGTGTCACTTTGGTCCAGACAGAGAGGACATGGTGGGTGTAGCACACTATTTGGTAACCATTTCTAGCTCCTCCCTACCCTGGAGAGTAATAACCCAGATTTTTCTTTTTTTTTTTTTTTTTTAGCCCAATCATGTGCATTTTTGCTATTCTGTTATTTTAAGCAAAACACTGATTTTTTTCACCATAAAATTGTAGAACAAGGGCCATGTCCTAAAAAAAAAAAAAGCCGATAAAAAATCCAATATATGCATGTTCCCAGAATTGTTTTCACTTGTTGAATCTGACATTAAAATAAATTTAGACATAAATTGGCTCAAGAAAAAACTGTAAAGATAATAACAATAAGGAAGTAATTAAGAATTTGGTATTTTGATTTTTATTTGCACATACTTCATCAAAAAATTCCAACAAATATATACTGATGGCTTTTGTTCTGTTCTAAATTCTGTATATAGCTGATCTGATGTATAACAGCTTCAACACTTTCATTCTAATATCTGGAAGGGCTGCTGCTCTGAAATGCTATAATCACCTCAAAGTCAAAAGCCATTAAATGTTCATTTCTAAAATAAAAGGCATGTACTCATCTCAAATGATGTCATTTTGTCTGGGCTTCTGCATTTCCAAGGAGAACAACTTGAAATAATCAAGAATATAATGTGCAGACTCCCAACGTGACCAGTTATAAGATATAATATGTGCATGTTTTCTGATTTCTGTTGGAGAGCTGTGAGGTTAGGAGGGGAGGAAGGTTGAAGGGGAATGGTAAGCAAGAGATTAAAGTTTAAAAAAAAATAGAGATACAATTACCAAATAAACTGGTGCCTTGAAATATGTTTCTGAAACAAAATTTAAAGCATCCTACATTTTTAAAATACATGAAAATATGTGCTTCACTTCTTATCTATGAAAGAGATGACCAAAATACTATGACCTATAACTACAGTGTTATTGTTTACATGGTGCACTGTTTCTGTGATTTCACAGAAAGGCTGTGCATCCTCAGTTAGCATGTATACAATCACATTTTAACTATGAAGAACACTTTCTTGGCCAAAGATTGAATTCTTTGCAAGGCAGTGATTTGTATGGAAAAGAACCCCCAAATTATACATCACTATGTGAGAAGAACAGTACGGATTTAACTGTTTTTCTTATATACCACAACACAAATAAGGAAATAAAGAGTTTAGTTATTTTACAGTATAATTTGGCTTTAAAAAAGTTTCAAAAATTAGAACTCTAAAGCATTTTGCATGTTGGGAAATGTAAATTGCTAATGAACACTGCACCACATCAGTTTCCTCTGCCAGTTGGCTCTCTGTCAGGTTGGCAACAACTCAAGAGCCAGACAGGAAAGTTCAGGCGTATATCTTGGAGGAAAAAAAAAAAAATGAAAAGAAAAAATAGAGAAAGGGGCTTCATTCTGCAAACACTTCAGTGAAAATTAACACTCCATTTGGGACCAATTCAGTCCAGGTGCTAAGGACAGAATAAACAGGCAACACATGAAGGCAGAAAAAGTAGGGCTTCTATGGGAATTACATTCTTGGTTACACTTAAAACTAAATTTTAAAATATGAATCAATATCAGCATGGTTGCATGCATACATTCTCCTTCTGGCTTTAAAAATGTTAATCTTGCATTCTCACATCGTAAAATAATGTAAGTCAAAGCCTAGAGCCTGTTGCATCTCTTTTAATATTTTTTCTGCTGCAATTTTAGGCTGAAATGGTTGTAACTAAATGTTTTTCCTCCCATTCAAGATCCTAATGAACCTCATTTGGAAATTAGAGGAACCTTTTTACATTCTGATTAAGGATAAATTTACTTTTATGCAATAATGTCTCCTAGAATGTGGGACATAAACTCAGCACCAACATTGTCAACAACTTCCTTTCCAATGTTAGTTTTAATATCTTTTTTTTTTTTTTTTTTTTTTTTTTTTTTGAGACGGAGTCTCGCTCTGCCGCCCAGGCTGGAGTGCAGTGGCCGGGTCTGAGCTCACTGCAAGCTCCGCCTCCTGGGTTTACGCCATTCTCTGCCTCAGCCTCCCAAACAGCTGGGACTACAGGCGCCCGCCATGTCGCCCGGCTAGTTTTTGTATTTTTAGTAGAGACGGGGTTTCACCATGTTAGCCAGGATGGTCTCGATCTCCTGACCTCGTGATCCGCCCGTCTCGGCCTCCCAAAGTGCTGGGATTACAGGCTTGAGCCACCGTGCCCGGCCAGTTTTAATATCTTAATGTTGACAGTATATCCATGTCTTCTTTATTCTAGGCACTATGAACTTAATACACCAACTGCAAAACATATGCAAAACAAAATCCTACCTGATACCTTCACCTGGAGAGCCTATATGGGATCAGGCTTTCTTTTTTTTTTTTTTTTTGAGGCGGAGTCTCGCTCTGTCGCCCGGACTGGAGTGCAGTGGCCGGATCTCAGCTCACTGCAAGCTCCGCCTCCCGGGTTTACGCCATTCTCCTGCCTCAGCCTCCCAAGTAGCTGGGACTACAGGCGCCCGCCACCTCGCCCGGCTAGTTTTTGTATTTTTAGTAGAGACGGGGTTTCACTGTGTTAGCCAGGATGGTCTCGATCTCCTGACCTCGTGATCCGCCCGTCTCGGCCTCCCAAAGTGCTGGGATTACAGGCTTGAGCCACCGCGCCCGGCCGGGATCAGGCTTTCTATTTACCAACAGACTTTGCACTAAATACATATCAAAATACTAACTGGTTTTCTCTGCGTAGTGAGTTTACAAATTATTTTAAATTTTATTCTGTGTTTATTAAAGAGCAAAAGATCACGCTGGAAATCCTGACTTCACCACTATATGATATATCCATGTATCAAAATTAGACTTGTATCCCATAAATTTATAAAAATGTTTAAAAAGAACTAAAAGATCTTTCAAGTATTCTAAAATAAAAAAGTATGACTTCTGTAATAAGGAAAAATCCAATTATAAATAACCCATTGTAAAGGAAATTATAAACATAAAGAGAGATGTAAATTTCATTCAAATGACAATCCCTGCCCTTCTAAAGCTTATATTTAAAGAATTGTATATAATTACACAGCCACACATGACAGGCACAATTACCATTATTTGAGACTTGAAGGGCAATCACATGGTGAAAGCAGCTAAGAGTTCTAAGAATTATTTTAGTCAATAGTTGCTCTGAGGCTGTTTTTAAGACACTAGAGGAAATTCCATACAATTATTGTTAGGCATACAAAAAATCTTGAAGCAACTGTTCAGATGTCAGTGACATTTTCATCTCTTTATAAGTAAAATATCAAACTCACTGTGAGAGAAGACAAGATACCTCTATTTTTAAAATACAGAGATATAAACCTGGTTCTTTAACGAATGCTCTTATGGTAGACATATCTAGTTTTTGTATATTGGTATCCCTTCCTTTGTGGAATCACTCCAACTCTCAATCTAAGTGGCAGTTGTGGGACTGCCAATTGCAGTGCTACCCCACTGACCATTTCTTCAAATCCCTTCCCCCATCTCCCTCTCCCTCTACACACACACAATTATGGCCACATGACTTTGGTTTGGCCAAAGGGTACCCCATCCTGGGACTGATCTACAACCTCTGGAAGAAGAAACTCTCTTTTTTCATGGGTTGCTATTCTAGAATGACATAAACCAAAAGTGGCTGGGGGTGATGAGGGGTTACACAGAGGCAATTGTGATAGGAAAGGATGACGCCAATAACTAAAAGGAAGAACATCTTAGAAGATGCAGAGAAAACTGATCATGTTGTTGGGCGCCTGCCCCAACTCTCCTAAATATAGCACTATCTCTGGCAAATATCTGTATCTAAACGTAAATATAAAAGGCAAACACCAACCAGAAAAAACATATTAGCAAAATATATGACTAAGAATTAATAATTGTAATAATCCAAGTGCTCTGATTTTAAATCATTAAGCATAAAATGAATGATTCAGCAGAAAAAAAGGAAAAAGGCAGTATCAACAAAATGAAATTTATATGTGGACTCTACTTTGCTCTTTATGATTCCAAATTTTCTACAATGAGAATTTATTACTGTAATAATAGATTTAAAAAAAGCTTAAAGACATTAAAATATAAAATTAAATTTAAGAATGTTCCCTGGGATCAGTATGCAGGATGAATGGCTGGGTATGCAAGGAGTCAGAGATGTCAGACAGAAGGCCATGGGCCAATGGGTGTCCAGGAATAAAGAGGCATCTTTGGAGAGATCTAAACAGCATATCAAAGGAAACAGAAATGGGTTGCAGGGAGGTGCTGCCTACCATGGGGGTGAAGGTGAGTCAATGACTCCATTGCTTCCCTCTTGAGATGATGGTGTGACCCTGAAAAAGACAGATAGTACTGAGGAAGAGCTAATTTGGAAGTGGATGAGGGAGTATATTGATTCAGATAAAAATAAAAAGTATATGAAGCTAGAACCATAGAATGGCAGAGAAAGAAGATATCTTAGATTTGCCTAAAACAAGATTCTCATTTTATGATGAGTACACTGAGTCTGGAGCAAGCTAAGTGACTTGCAGGTTATACAACTATGGGCATAATTAGGAGTGAAAATTCAGCCTCCTCCCCACTGTGCTCTTTTCAACCACATCACATCATCTCTCCAATTTGATCCATAGCTTTGTGTTCAAGAAAACTACTCTTGTGTTCCATGTATTCCATCTCTTCTCTCTAATGTAGAGTTAACAAGAATCAGTAATAGCTAATCTCTTACACAATTCATTGTATAATTACAAACACAATTATTACTGCCAGCATTGTCATAAAAATTGGTGACATGGACAGTATGTGTCATGCATTTGTACACAAATAAATATTAGTACAAGAAGATTCATTCCAGTGTCTCAGATAAGAATAATCATTTTTATGGTGTGGCATGGAAAAATTAAGTACTTGAGAAAGTAATTTGTAGTGATCCTTTAATATGTTAGCAAAATTACTTAACTAGTTAGCTACCTCAATAGGAAGCTCTAAATATCTATCTACATAGCTTGTGATATATTTTAAACATGTATTAAACATCTTGAACTTCACTGACATAGTGTCTAGTAATATGTGCTATGAGTAACTATTTTAATATGTTGGATAGTAAAACTAAATGTAACGGTTCCAACATTTCTCCTGGGAGTGATTTTGGCAGACATACGTTTTTCATCAGAGTTTCCAGCAGAAATTTTAGAAATTAAGAGAAAAAATAGATCCTATTATACCAAACAACCTTGGAAACCACAATAGAAAACAAATATTTAAAGCTGTTTTTTGTTTTGTTTTGTTTTGTTTTGTTTTGGCAGCCTTGAAATAACAAATCTGAAACACTAGAAATGAAAGCATATTTTGTAATGGAAAAGTCTAATACTGGCATGACACAATAAATGAGAATATTTAAATTATAAACAAGAGATTAGGTAAAATCCTTTCTGAAATGAGTGTTCCCCCTACTCCTGAGGTTTTCCTTTAGTTGAGTGTGTGAATTTGACAGTCATTGTTTTATACACTTTCACTTACTGTAATGAGCTAAAGTTTTCATTCAAGTGTGGGTGACATGAAAGGTGGTGATGGACGTGTAGAATCATTCTTCTAGTTACCATAGCAACATCCTTGTCATCACCAAGCCAGGAGGTATGCTCAAGGTTTA
The DNA here is from genome assembly GCF_009764315.1 of Trachypithecus francoisi. Taxonomy (NCBI): domain Eukaryota; kingdom Metazoa; phylum Chordata; class Mammalia; order Primates; family Cercopithecidae; genus Trachypithecus; species Trachypithecus francoisi. Next base: position 80,192,202 of record NW_022681454.1, on the reverse strand, counting down.
AGGGACAATTCTTCAAGGAAAAGATTTTTGAAATCCTCAAAACTGTCTTTCAATTGGAATAGTGTCCTGGGGAGCAGAAATATGCAGCTATACATATCCTGAAATTTGATGAATTACTGAGGAAAAACTGTGGGATGAGAGAAGAATGCAGAGGTGATAGTAAGGGAAGCATAAGAAGAAAAATTGTTATTAGCTCCTTGTCTTTTGCAATTCTCTGTTGGAGGCCGGACACAGTGGCTCATGTCTGTAATCCCAGCACTTTGGGAGGCCGAGGCGGGTGGATCATGAGGTCAGGAGATCGAGACCATCCTGGCTAACATGGTGAACCCCGTCTCTACTGAAAATACAAGAAATTAGCCAGGCATGGTGGCGGGTACCTGTAGTCCCAGCTATGCGGGAGGCTGAGGCAGGAGAATGGCGTGAACCCAGGAGGTGGAGCTTGCAGTGAGCCCAGATCGCGCCACTGCACTCCAGCCTGGGCGACAGTGCGAGACTTTGTCTCAAAAGCAAAACAAAACAAAACAAAAAGTTATCTTTTGGGAAGTACTTCATATGTTATAAAGAAGACTCACTTTCTACAAGGTTGGAGAAAATTACTTGGCTAAGTATGAAAAGTGCTTTGTTTGAAAGACAACTTCTCAAACATAATAAACAAAAGTTCCATGCCTTGTGCTAATGGAGATGCAAGCTTTTATAATTAAGTGGTAGCCATGAGGAACAATAATAATTTTATATGGTCTACATTAGACTCGGACTTTTCCAACGAAGAGAGATAACATAAACAAATCATTGCAAATAGATTTTTACTACTGGTTGTAGAATGTGACCTTGTTTTACTATGGATAAGAATACATACATGCTTTCCTTTGGAAACTAGAGCTGAAGGCAGTACCATGAGCTGCCTTCCACAACCCAAGGAAAAACAAATCCTCAATTCCTTCCTCATTCACAGTTGATAAGACTCTGCTCTGTTAGATTTCTGGTGGGGAATGTAAGAGAACCCCAATTGAGAGCTCACTATACTATGCCTACCTTCCCAGTGTCTTTAAGAACACTGCTTTCCATTTGTCTGTGAATGAACATTTAGGTTGTTTCCATAGTTTGACTATTATGAATAGTGTGCTTCAGGGAATACCAGAATGCTAATATCTCTTTGAAACAATGGACTATTATTCAACTTTAAAAAAGAAGAAAATTCTGTAATATGTGACAACACGGATGAAGCTTGAGGACATTACACTAAGTGAAATAAGCCAGTCACAGGCACATACTGTGTGATTCCATTTATATGAGGTATAGGCAAATTCATAGAATCAAAGAGTGAAATGATGGTTACCCAGGGCTGGGGTAAGGTGAACTGGGGAGTTGCTTGCTAATCAATGGGCATAAATTTTCAGTTATGCAAGGTGAAAGAGTAGAACTTATTCTACTTATTCTGCTGTGCAACATGGTACCTATGGTTAACGATACTGTATTGTACACTTCAAAACTTATTAAGAGGGTAGTTCTCATGTTAAGTGTTCTTATCACAATAAAATAAAATTTTAAAAAATAACAGAGCTTTTTAAACCAGACCTGTCTGTCCTCATTTAACATGGTTGATTTTAAACATGGTTGATTTTAAACAAGGTAATGAACAGGTGAGAAAAACAGAGAAGAAAAAATTTAGGAAAGACCTAAAATCAAAACTTTTAAAAAGCTGAAGATAATTTTTAAAAAGTGTGGTTCGTTACAAAGGTAATTTATACATTTTATATAAAGCAATGTGAAGTTTTTGATTATTCCCATTCGAATAACAGAAATCTCTATACCATTATTTTATGTCAAAGTTTTGGGAATTAAATAGCAAAGGAAGCACAGATATAGGTGTAGCTAGAAAAAATACTATCTTGACAGAACATGAGGAGAGCCTCGCAGCTTTCCATAAAACTTACTTTTCACATTCTAGTTTCTTAAAGTCCAAGAACTCAATTAGTGCAATTCCTACCAGTGCAAAAGTCCCAGCGTCAGTTCCTCAAGCTGGGAAGCTCATCTCATGGAGTGAATCAGACTTCCTGGCTGGCTTTAGTTTCCAGAGATGTCTGCCTTGTATTTAACCGAAAACTGCCCATCAGCCTTTTCTGTTCAACAGACAGAGTTCTATGAGAAGCCTACTTCCACTTAAATGGTAACTTTATAGAATGTATTTGAAAGAAAAATCTATTCTATATCACTAGTAAACTTAAGCCAGATTAAAATATAAACAAATGTAACTCTTTTGTTTTAGTTAAAAGTAATCAAAAAAGGAGATCATAGGGTACTTTCCCTTGCTTTCTGATAAAAGTGCAGCACATCATTTTATCCATCTGGAGATCTTTTAGATTTCTAATAATTTCTAGAGTTAGAGATTCAAAAGCATTCTTCTGTAATCAATGCCTAAGGCCAGGGCTCTAGAATAAAGACTGGAAATTGTTAAGTCCACAAGCTGAATTCTGTCCACCAGTAAGATTTCTTTGACTCATGTAATGTTTTGAAAATAAACCACTGTCTTAAACTTTGGTGATCTCAATTTTTAAAAAATCCAGATTCCTGGTTTCTTGAGAGATTGGAAATATCAGACTCATGCTTCCCTGGCAAAAATAAGAGGATCTCAGGCCAGGCGTGGTGGCTCACACCTATAATCCCAGCACTTTGGGAGGCCAAGGCGGGTGGATCACAAGGTCGAGATCGAGACCATCCTGGCCAACATGGTGAAACCCCATCTCTACTAAAAATCCAAAAAATTAGCTGAGCAAGGTGGTGCATGCCTGTAGTCTCAGCTACTTGAGAGGCTGAGGCAGGAGAATCACTGGAACCCGGGAGGCAGAGGTTGCAGTGAGCCGAGATCGTGCCACTGCACTTCAGCCTGGCAACAGAGCAAGACTCTGTCTCAAAAAAAAAAAAAAAGAAAAAAAAAAAAAGAGGATCTCTAGTTTGACACAGTCTCCACCACTCCCTATTGCCCATTTTAGTAAGACTATACATCCCTGTCATTTATCATTGCATTTTCACTGTTGTTGTTCCCAAAACCTAACCTACTTTAGTTATTTATATTTCTTGCTAGCCTCTGAGTTTGAAATTCCTGTGCTAAGCCATGGTTTCAACCATTTTTAAAGTATGAAGACACAATATAATTATGCTTTTGATATCTGTTAATTGAAAAATGGGAAAAAATTATGCAACTTCAGCACTATTTTTAAATAAATTTATCTTTTATAAATCACAACTGTATCTACAAATTTTTGTATATTTATATGTGAAGAGTAATATCTAGTTCATGGATGATACATAAAGCACACATGAAGCAGTGACCCTTTGCACTAAGTCTTATGTTTTCCCAGGGATCTGTGAGCCAAAGGTTGGGAATCACTGGTCTAGTAAAAGGAATTCTGGACTGGGAATTGGAAGACACAAACCTTAGTCCTATCCCCTCACTGAACAGGCTATGATTGGTGATACGAGGCAAGTCAAATAACCTTTTGTGACCTCAATTAACTTTGATGTCCTCATGAACAAAGTGAATAGACTAGATAATTGTTGAGAACATTTCCATCAATAAAACACAATGATATTGTGCCTTATGACTCCTTTTACCTACCATAAAAACCCAGATATCTACAAAACTCCCAAAAAGTATACTTTGATGGATTAAAGGAAAGAATTGCCATGGAAAACCTGAAAACACAATGAAAACTAACTCTACCATTTCCAGATTTAGACACAATACCATATTTTCTGTACCAAACCATGTTTGAAAAACTAGTAGTATATCTGCAAATAAATTCTCCCAAAGAGAAGTTCGTATTACAGATACATTTCACTTGAATTCAGATATTTGGGCTACATTATTAGAATGCAAGTTTATGGAAATGAGCACACAACTACTAAGAGTCAGAGTCAAAACCAGAACCCAGATCCAGTTGACTCCAAATCCTGTGTGTTCTATTACCACTGCCCAGGGTTTCGATGCTGAGAGAGCTTAGACTAATGCTAGGTACATAAATGTGGTCAATAAATATTGATAATCTGAGAATATTTATGATATAAGTCCAGTGATACAGCACACAATAGATGATTATTTCAGCCTATACTGTAAAAAATTTTCATATTATAACCGCAATATTAAAACACTGGACATCACTCCAACTCACAGTATCTTGCCTTAGAATTTCCTCTGTCGGAGAAGTCTGTAATTGTAGCAAATACAAGTTTCCTACCTAATGTACATTCTCACCTTCTATCTTCTAACAGAATCCTTACTTTGTTTATGACAAATATACACCCAGTTAAAATATGCACTCACCATATTATCTTGCAGTCAGAGGTTGCCATGAAACCCAGATCTAGCCAAGGATGCAAGTCTTCTGAGTGGGGCTTTCAAGAAAGCTATTGCTTTCCTAATAAAAAAGGACAGATTTGGCTAGTATATGCCTTTTACCTTCATCCTTCCTCACTTCTTGCCCAAAGCATGGACACTTCTCCCAGGAGGAGAAGTGCCCAGCTCATGACCATGATGATAAAAACCACACCTAGGACAGTGAAGAAGGAAGTCAGAAAGAGCATGAATTCTGCCTGGACTTCTTGCTTAGAAAAATAAACCCCAGTTGTTATGCTAATATGGTAAAGTTTTCATTGCATACAACTGGGTATCCTAATGCATATAAAGGTATAGTAATTGATAATCAAATCAAATTATCAACAGTAAAATAAGATTTTGATAAATGTAAATTACAGTTATTAGGGTATTATCATGCCTCTGTCATGAATCACTGCATTTTTAGATACTTTGAGTTATTCATTCTCTAGCTTTACACTAAGCCTAAACAGATCTAGCCCTTGTTGACCTGGACTTTAAAGATACTACAGAAATACAGTGAAAATCAATGAGTAATAATGTGAGTAAATCAATGAGTAATAACAAAACATGTTTAGAAAAACAAATTTTTCCAAAGTAGTTTTTTGTGTCAAAAAATAACATTAAAGTCTTGTTTTCCTTTGTCTCCTGATTCAGAGCCTTCTGATCAATATACCCTAAAGCACTGGTTTGCTACTAATAGGTCAGAGGTGTGCCAAGCTGCTGCTTCACCTCAGTCCACAGGTCAACTAGGTAGGACCTAGACTGGCCAGAGCCCCCAGGGCTGGTTGCCTTTGATCACAAGAGTCTCGTCCACTTACCTCAATCTATTATGCAAACATTCTCATTGTCTATGTGCACATGATGAGAAAAGGCTGGGGAAGCACTACCCTATATGACAGCTAGATGCTATCAAAATCATAATGGTGGTGGTAGAAAAATAGCCTATTTATAATACTAGATGGACCAAACATTAGTTAACACACATAACATCATTTTATTCTCAGCAAAATCAAGAATGGTCAATAGGGCAGTTATGTTTATATCAAGGTTCAAGAATGGATGATTTGCCCACTAACACTCACTGCTGAAAAACAGCAGAGCCCAGACTTTCAAATCAAGAATTCTACATCAAAACACTACTTTTTTTGATATACCTCTCATATGATGACATTCCACGTTTACACAGATCTTTAAAAATAGTGTTTTAATTTCGTTCTGTGAAGAAAATTCAAACAGTTTTCTTTGTTTTCTCTTGTGACTGCCATGCAAACACTAACGTATGTGGAAACTGATACTCTCCTTGAACTTAGCAGGACTGAGAAAGCATAACACTAATCAACATACTCGGCTGTACCAACTTTCTTTTTACAGTTTCCTACCCTCGAAAAGCAGAGAGCCAACCCTTGTTATTTTGTGTGAGTAGAAAAGTGAATTTTTGCCCATCACTCTAGAAACCTCCCCAAAAGTATCTATTAAAAAGTGAACAGAATAAAAGTAAAATAGTATGCTACCATCGAGTATGCTTAAATTTTTGTTTTGTTTTGCTTAGTTTTGTCAGATTTTTTATTGCCTTTCCATACAAGGGAAGAATATAGAGAAACGAAAGAAACTGTCAAAAGTAAACTACATATTTAACAGATAAAAGAAAACATAAATTTTAATCCACAGGGCAATCACTGTCAAGAGATATTATTGAAATAAACAAAATTTAAGTTTCTTAGCCATGTTTTAGAAAGCTGGGCAACCAACAGATTTCAAAGGCTAGAAGTAATACTTTAATTTCTTTATAACAACGCAGAAACAAAGAGGATACATTCATAAAAATAGGGAGGTATAGCAAGATCTATAAGTAGCTAATATAGACAGATTAAAAGGCATAGGCAATATCTAACGTATTAACCAGAATATTAATTCTCTGTTCAGAAAACAAGAACATAATGGGATGGTTGAGCGTGCATGGTATAAAATGATATATGTAAGCAAACATGAGTTACAGAATATAATACATGAAATGGTAACCAGAGGTGAGCTTGTGGCAGGTTTAGAATATCATGTTTAAAGACATGGGCTACAGATCCAGAATACCTGGGCTCAATTCCAGGCTCTACTGTTTATCAGTTGGGTGACGTTAGCACACTTAAATTTTTAGTATACAAAAATGGTTACTTTCTTGATCCTATGAACAGTTAAGATGGTAATGCAGGGTAGATAATCATACACCCAAAAGATGCAATCCTGAGCTCCCTAATACTTAATGTTGAAATCCTAAAAGATCAGAACCTCTAAAGCTAAAATCCTAAACATTGCAATCCTAAAGTATAATTCCGGAAAAAAAAAGTTTTTAATCTTTAAAGATATTTACATTTTTAAAAGGTGATTTATTTGATAAACAACATGACAGAACACTCCAAAAGCCACTTTACACAATAAAACAGCCAACAATAATATCTATTTTTGCAAGCATAAACACTCAGGTATAATAATAACAGTCAGAAGGGTATAACAGTTAAGATGAGAGGAACTATATTTATAGAGAAATAGGGTCAAAAAGGGAAATGTATAAATATATATCTCTCTAATTGGTAATTGCATGCACCCAGCTTTATATAACTGCAATCATCTGAATTATCATGATAAACAACCTATGTCTTTTGACAAGATCGATCAAAAACCATGATGGCTCAGACAGGAAAAAAAAAAAAAACAAAAAGTCACCACCCACAAGAGCCAAGATTTCGAGAAAATTTGTCTTTCACAAGTGCAGATGTATGAAAAGGACACCTCCTCATTTATTGAAGAAGTTTCGATGTTTTTATATACATGCACAGTGCTTACACACAAAGTCAATGTTGTGATAATGTAGTTCTGTGGAGTCAAATGTGAAAAAAAAAAACAAACATTAAATGAGTTAGAACTCTTTGAAAGTCTCTACACATTTTATATCTCCAATTTATACTGGATGTTGGTAACATGGCTCAGGCTGAAGAAGCCTCAGTATTCTGGGGATCAATGATGTAAGTTCTGCAGTCTGAAGTCCAGCAAGCCTGGAGTTCTGATGTCTAAGGCAGCAAAAGAAAAAATATGTCCTAGCTCTCAGAGAGAGACCAATTTGCTTTCTGTATTATTATAGTTCTATCCCGGCCCCAGCTGTTTGGATGGTGCCCACCAACACTGAGGGGCAGCTCTTCACCTAATCCACTCGGGCTCACACACTAATTTCCTCTGCAAACACCTTCACAGACACACCCAAAATAATGTCTTACCAGATGTCTAGGTATTCTTTAATACAGTCAAGTTGACAAGTAAAATTAAGTCCACAAGTCCAACCCGTGTCAACTTGGCAACCATGCACATCTTCTTAAACCATACTTAATTTCCAAATAAAGACAATAACAAGATAATAGTTCCACCAAACATGATTCAACTATCCTGTGTTTGTGATTTTCAGGATTTTAGATGTTAGGAACTTAGGCTTTAGGGATTTTGATCTTTCAGATATCAACACTTCAAACTGGTGTTCAGAAATGTGTCTTTTAGGATTATCCAAATCTGTAAAACTAAAGCACTGTATAAAAAGTAGAACTGTCATTCGATTGTTAATCGATTCCTTATTTTCAATAATTCATTTTAACCAAATTTTCATCAACCACAAAATGTGCATGAGGCAAAAAATAAATTTAGACACTCAGTAACAAGAAAACCAAAACTATACATCAGAATAACATGAGTGCAAACCTTATGCCAACTTGCCAACAGCAAACTGTAGGCAAGTTCACTATAAAAGCCAGGTTAACCTAGTTCCACCACACACAAAGCACATTTGGAAGGCAATTTAGTTCTTTCAATATGTACTGGAATATCCTTTCCTATTCTACAAGACCGAGTCAGAGTCACCACTGCCCCAACACTATGCTATTAGTTTTTATCCTGAGATGTAAATCAATAATCATTTCAGCAGCTAACTGAAAACATAAACCCTTCTTTTTAGTACATTTTTGTCCCGACCCGCAGGACAGTCGAACGGGCCCTGGAAGGGGGAGTGGGAATGGAGGAGACAAGAAAACACGAGAAATGGGCCGGGCGCGGTGGCTCAAGCCTGTAATCCCAGCACTTTGGGAGGCCGAGGCGGGCGGATCACAAGGTCAGGAGATCGAGACTATCCTGGCTAACACTGTGAAACCCCGTCTCTATAAAAAATACAAAAAACTAGCCGGGCGAGGTGGCGGGCGCCTGTAGTCCCAGCTACTCGGGAGGCTGAGGCAGGAGAATGGCGTGAACCCGGGAGGCGGAGCTTGCAGTGAGCTGAGATCTGGCCACTGCACTCCAGCTTGGGTCACAGAGCGAGACTCCATCTCAAAAAAAAAAAAAAAAAAAAAAAAAAAACACGAGAAATGGAGACAAGACAAATAGCCTGATCAAGTCTCGTTTATTGAATGTAGGGTCATGCCTTATATAGGCTGGCAGGGGAAGAGGTTGGGCCAGGGCGGTGAGGGGGTGGGGGGCGGCGGGTCTTCTCAAATTACAATCGCGCATGCGCCGTGGGTTTGTACTTTTCCCGGGCGCGGGATCGCGCCTGCGCCCTAGGCTGCATATCTTCCAGGGTGGGAAAATGTTTGCGCGCCCGCGGGAAAGGTTGGCGCGCGCGGGAACAGTTTAGGCGCGCGCGGGAAAGGTTTGTAATGAGGAACCCGGAAATGTGCCATTTTGTCTCCGCTTTGCGGGGATCAAGCAACAGAGGTCGGCTAACTCCGGGCCTCATGGCTCCGGACACATTTTTGATTTCTTGACATACTTAGCAAGAGATATGTCTATAATGGCCAAGAAATAAAGTCCTATTGGTCTTCACAAAGGCTGAAAAAATGTGTGTGTGTGTGTTCCAGTGGTAAGTTTGAATATGTCAAATTTAAGTAACATCTTCTTTACCCTGTTTAAAGTGTATATCCAAAGTTAATCTAAGCAACAATGTGTACTTAGTATTATGTCTCTAAAATTTAAAAATATGCTAAAATTTCCACAAACTCTTATTTTTTAATCTTTAATATGAGTTTACAAATTTTCCTAATATTAGTATGAATGCACAGAAGTATTTTAAAAGCAAGAACAGGCATATCCTAAGCAACCATAAATAGAGAAACTAATTAAAAAATGAAGTGCTGGGCCAATGAACACCTTGAGTGAATATCAAATGAATACTCTTACAGCATGATTTCAGTTCCAAAAGTACCATAGCAACATACAAATGTTAGAAAAAGCAATCCAAATAACCTTGGTTAAAACATGTCATCTCGTTAACCTGTTTCCGAAATTATGCTTCTTAGGAATAATTTTAATTAAATTCTCCTAGTATTCAAATTTATTTTGAATCCCAGCATGCTTCCAAGCACTGTATAAATCATATTAAAACTTTCTAAGTTGAAATTTATTTATGGCCAAACAAACACATGCAATCACATATAGTGTTATGCTTAATGAAACGGCATTAAGTTTTTCTTAAATGGATTTTAAGTTGGCAAACAGGTTTTATACTAAGCAAGAAAACATTTCGTTTCTGTGGAAACTTCATTCAATTTCCATCTTGACAGGGTTTCATTTTCTATAACCAATCATAAGAAAGGTCAGCAGTGGGCACAAAGCAAAGTTCACATGCACGGGAGACTAATGCTCACAGCTGCACATCCTGCTCCCGAGAAGTCTGGACACTCCTCCCAGAGAGGCCCAACAGAGGACAAGATGAAAAGATGGAGAATATACAAGCTGCCTCCACCGCAACTTCCTGAATGAAGAAGTCTTCATACACCTAAACACACCCACACATGCACACACACACATACCAGCAAATGAATCGAAATTTGGTACATTTTTAAAGTACTCACATTTCATATAGAACTTTTAATAACTTCTTACTTTCAGATAGACACAGACTCAATCCATACTCATGGAAATTAGCTTTACACAAAATATAAATAATAATATTGAATTTGATACAAAATAACACGAATGCCTTCATGAGTTATATTGTAGTTATTATTGGAAGTGAAGGTAGTTAGATTTTATGAAGTTTAATCACATTTCCCTAAAATTAGCAGAACCTATTTTACTGGGATGTTTAGGTATTATTCTAGATAATACTAATTAATTCAATTCAAAATAAAATAAGAAAAGTTAAAATATAAGGCTGGGCATGGTGGTTCACAGTCGTAATCTCAGCACTTTGAGAGGCCAAGGAGAGAGGATCGCTTGAGCCCAGGAGTTTGAGACAAGCCTGGGCAACATAGTGAGACCCCATCTCTATTTAATTTTAAAAACACACACACACGTAATATATGTGTGTATATATATGTGTGTGTATATAAGTATATATATATACTTGGACTTACATATATTATATATACACACATATATATATTGGACTTATATGTATATATATACACAGGTATATATAAATTAGAAATTGGAATATGTATATAATACATACATATAAAAAACAATACTGAAAATGGCCATTTCCAATCCTATAATATTGTGTAACATCTCAAATAAACCATTTTTAAAGTTTGAAATGACAATCTCACAGAGAATATATCAATAAAAACTCTTTGAATAGGATGTACTACATTTTATTTTTCTTTACAGATTATACGCTCTGTATTTTGCTATTTTAACAAGGTCTTGGCTCTAAGGAATATTAATTCTGAAAAGCAATTAGAAGGGAGGCCATGTCACTACCATGCCATTGCGGAAAAATACTGCAGTGGAAACCTCTAACCCTATAGGCCAGGGGTCCCCAACCCCGGGCTGCAGACAGGTACCCGTCCGTGGCCTGTTAGGAATCGGGCACAGCAGGAGGTGTGCAGTGGGCAAGCCAGTATTACTGTCTGAGCTCTGCCTTCTGTCAGATCAGTAGCAGCATTCGATTCTCATAGGAGTATGAACCCTACTGTGAACTGCACATGTGAGGGATCTAGGTTGCATGCTCCTTATGAGACTCCAACTAATGCCCGATGTTGTGAGGTGGAATAGTTTCATCGTGAAACCACGCACCTCCATCCCTGTCCCCTGATGGCTGCCCTTGGTGCCAAAAATGTTGGGGACTGTTGCTATAGGCTGGCTAGCATTCATCAGGCCTCATGAAATTCCAAACAACTCCAGTGAAGACAGTTACCTCCTCTTCCCAAAACAGTATTTATTTTGAAACCTGTTTTGTGTATTAGTGATGTTTATGTCCCATATCTTTGTTAGACACTCACCTGTAATTTTTTGCAGCAAAGGTGACAATTCAGATTCCTCACAGAAGACCTGAGCCAATGCTTTCTTGACTTTTTCTTCTGCTTCACCCAGGTCTTTGTCTACTGTGAGCTCTCCAGTGACAGAATAAATATATATGAGAAGGATCAGCAGTTCCTCAGGGCTGTAGTCCTCATTGGTTCTCTGGGTTACAGGCTTAATCATGGGCAACAGCTGATTTAACACAACGGACATTGCTGACTCCCCAATACTCTAAAATAAAAAAGGACATGAAAATATGTCAATCTTGTACAAAGATATAATTTATGGACTACATTAGTCTAATGATAGCTTTCAAACAAGTCTGTATGTGATATTTACTGGCTGCATTGCTTTTTATTTGTGTGTTTCTTGTCCTGAAGAGAATACTACAAGAAATTTGGCATTAGAGTTTTTGTTTTGAAAGTCCTAATTTATAAAATGCCTTGTCAAGTTGTAGGTTCCATTATATCATCTTAATATTGCTTAAACAAATAGGAGTCCATTAATTTTAAAGAAAAAAAAAGTAAGTACTTCAGATACTTGAAATTTTTTTAAAGAGATGTGGTATATTTGTAAGATAATATTACTTAACAAAAAAAAAAACATGGCAACATCTATATATCCAAATGAATGCTGACACTGCTTCAAAGGAATCACCTCGGATTTTCCAGCATATTCTTTATAATAGTCTCTATATCAGCAAATATTAGCCAGAATACTTTTTAAAACAACAAAAAGTCACTTTCTGCTAAATCTGATGAATAAAATATGGAATCAAACAGGGTAATGTCACTTAGGGTTCAAAATTTCTTTGAGTGAGTCAGTAGATAACTCGCATTAAATTTTAAAAAATGCCTTTAGCTCTTCCCCAACTTCTTGAGCGATATTTAGCAGAGGATTTCAAAATTCTTTGAATGTGATAATAGCACTGTATTACTGGAGAAACTGTAATATGTACAGAAACTGTACATATTTCTATCATAAATTCTGAGATTTTGGTCAATACAGAAATCTTCATCTTAAATAATATGATTTAATTCCTCTTAAAATATAAAATAATCCTTGTTTTTGTCAGGTTTGTCAAAGATCAGATGGCTGTAGATGTGTGGTATTATTTCTGAGGACTCTGTTCTGTTCCACTGGTCTATATCTCTGTTGTGGTACCAGTACCATGCTGTTTTGGTTACTGTAGCCAAAGGATTCCCTATTTAATAAATGGTGCTGGGAAAATTGGCTAGCCATAAGTAGAAAGCTGAAACTGGATCCTTTCCTTACCCCTTATACGAAAATTAATTCAAGATGGATCAGAGACTTAAATGTTAGACCTAATACCATAAAAACCCTAGAAGAAAATCTAGGTAGTACCATTCAGGACATAGGCATGGGCAAGGACTTCATGTCTAAAACACCAAAAGCAACGGCAGCAAAAGCAAAAATTGACACATGGGATCTAATTAAACTAAAGAGCTTTTGCACAGCAAAAGAAACTACCATCAGAGTGAACAGGCAACCTACAGAATGGGAGAAAATTTTTGCAACCTACTCATCTGACAAAGGGCTAATATCCAGAATCTACAAAGAACTCAAACAAATATACAAGAAAAAAACAAACAACCCCATCAAAAAGTGGGCAAAGGATATGAACAGACATTTCTCAAAAGAAGACATCCATACAGCCAACAGACACATGAAAAAATGCTCATCATCACTCGCCATCAGAGAAATGCAAATCAAAACCACAATGAGATACCATCTCACACCAGTTAGAATGGCAATCATTAAGAAGTCAGGAAACAACAGGTGTTGGAGAGGATGTGGAGAAATAGGAACACTTTTACACTGTTGGTGGGATTGTAAACTAGTTCAACCATTATGGAAAACAGTATGGCGATTCCTCAAGGATCTAGAACTAGATGTACCATATGACCCAGCCATCCCACTACTGGGTATATACCCAAAGGATTATAAATTACTCTACTACAAAGACACATGCACACGTATGTTTATTGCGGCACTATTCACAATAGCAAAGACTTGGAATCAACCCAAATGTCCATCTGTGACAGACTGGATTAAGAAAATGTGGCACATATACACCATGGAATACTATGCAGCCATCAAAAAGGATGAGTTTGCGTCCTTTGTAGGGACATGGATGCAGCTGGAATCCATCATTCTTAGCAAACTATCACAAGAAGAGAAAACCAAACACCGCATGTTCTCACTCATAGGTGGGAACTGAACAATGAGATCACTTGGACTCGGGAAGGGGAACATCACACACTGGGGCCTATCATGGGGAGGGGGGAGGAGGGAGGGATTGCATTGGGGAGTTATACATGATATAAACGTCATGCACATGTACCCTAGAACTTAAAGTATAATAAAAAAAAAAAAAAAAAGAAAGAAAATATAAAATAATCCTATAAGATAAAACTCTACACTTTGTGTTTACATTCAAATCAGGGGCCAAATTAACACAACTTGCAACTTACATTAACCATTCATTGAGCACCTACTATGTTGTAGGCACTAGTCTAGGAATACAGCAGTGCACAGAACAAATTCCCTGCTTTCATAGAGTTTACATTGTAGTTAGAGAAAACAATTAAAAAGCAAAAGAAGTAAAGCATAAATGGCAGCCCACCCTTATCTATGGTTTTGCTTTCCATGGTTTCACTTACCTGTGGTCCAAAAATATTACATACAATAAGATGTTTTGAGAGAGAGAGAGAGAGAGAGAGACCCCATTCCTATAACTTTTAGTATTGTATATTATTAGAACTGTTCTAATTTTTATTAGTTATTGTTAATCTCTTACTGTGCCTAATTTACAAATTAAACTTTATCACAGGTATGTATAGAAAAAAACACAGTATATACAGGATTCAGGACTATGCATAGTTTCAGGAATCTACTGACAGTCTTGGGTCTTGGAACATATCCCATGCAGATAAGCAAGCAGGGACTACTGTAGTATATTAGAGTGGTAAGTGCTATAAAGAAAAATAAAGCAGGAAAGGAAACACATCTTAGGATGTGCGTCTGTGTGTATGAATATGCACACACAGTTTGGGGCTGCAGTGAGCTATGATTGTGTCAGTGCACTCTAGCCTGCGCAACAGAGCAAGACCCTGTCTCTAAAAAAAGTTCTTTTTAATGCTCAAAGAAGAAAAGCTTTATTGTGGATACAGTTTACATAGAAAAAGTCATGTTAAAAGGAAATATTAGAATAAAGAAATACCAGTAGAAACTCTTCCTCTTTTTGAAGAGAAAGTTAATAGCAAACAGCTCAATGTTGTTCTGTGCTGAAATGATTACCCAAAATGAGCTTTTCTAGTCAAGCCATTTCCACACCTGGAAAAATTTGGATAGATCATCTCAAGGTTAAGGTTCATGATTATATTTCATACACAAAAAACAGCTGTTACCATTTATTTCCACTAAAAATCTTGGATGTTCACAATGTACCATAGAAAAATAAAATGTTCAGTCCTTGGAATGGATGAGGTAAAAATGGAAAAGAACAGAACAGAGATTTTACTGTCACATGGTGACAAGACACAATTTACCAAGTGTGAACACACACATGCTTCCAAAGGATCAGGGGGCTGAAAGTTTTGAAGACACCCTACGGCTGCCCTATAGCTTCAGGACTCTCTAGAGCAGGGGTGTCCAACCTTTTGGCTTCCTTAGGCCACACTGGAAGAAGAAGAACTGTCTTGAGCCACACATAAAATATACTACCACTAACTGATGAGTTTTTTAAAAATTGCAAAACAATCTCATAATGTTTTAAGAAAGTTTATGAATTCCTTTTGGGCTGCTGCATTCAAAGCCATCCTGGGCCACATGCAGCCCATGGATCGTGGGTTGGGCAAACTTGCTCTAGAGGAACCCTCAAGTGTTTCTTTGCTTTATAAGCTGCCAAAAGTAATTTAAAAGAGTCTTGTGGTTGGCCTGTTAAAAGAAGGTCATGAAGGTTGCAGCTTTCATTTTTGCTGTTTACTCTATCACTAACTCCTTGGATGACAATAAACAGATTCTTTCATTGCTTTATGTACCATTTCTAGAAACCAAGTGTATACATAAAGCATCTATTCTACAGGAGCCCTCTGGGTCTCCCCTCAGAGCAACATGATTATTATTACTTTTTTTTTGGAGATGGAGTCTCGCTCTGTCGCCCAGGCTGGAGTGCAGTGGCCAGATCTCAGCTCACTGCAAGCTCCGCCTCCCAGGTTTACGCCATTCTCCTGCCTCAGTCTCTCGAGTAGCTGGGACTACAGGCGCCCGCCACCTCACCCGGCTAATTTTTTGTATTTTTTAGTAGAGACGGGGTTTCACCGTGTTAGCCAGGATAGTCTCGATCTCCTGACCTCGTGATCCGCCCGTCTCGGCCTCCCAAAGTGCTGGGATTACAGGCTTGAGCCACCGCGCCCGGCCAGCAACATGATTTTTTAAAATACAGTTACAAAAAGTTTATATAGTTATAAAACAGAATAATCATCATGATCATTTGTAAAGATTCATTCACTAACATCTGGCCTTCAGAGCTTAATTTTCAAGTCATTGGTCTATGATATGTGCAAGAGAATAAAATCTCTCATTAATGATACCCTATCAGTATTCTGTTGTACATACCAATTTCTAAAATTACATTCTAAATCTGTTTCATGCATCCCAAGAAGCCTATAACTGATCTGAATACAAAGGCAGGAATATTGACCAGTCTTAAAGAGCCATCAGAGATGGTGGAATAAAGAGATTCTAGTTCAAAGAAGCTAGATTCCAACACTGATTGTTCCTCTAATTCCTTAACTTCTCAGGATCTCTTCTTTCTAAAGTGACATGATCTGACCAGAGGATGGCTGGGCAATAAGTCATGTTACGCCCAGGTCTCCATTTTCACTTTCTTCCCCTTTTCCTTTTCTAAAAACTCTACCATTGCTGTGAAGGCAGGAATTCATACTCTTACTGCTGGCTACTTAGCAAAACATAAATGCTCAAAAAAGACCAGGTGTGGTGGGCTCATGCCTATAATTCCAGTACTTTGGGACGCCAATAGGGGAGGATCACTTGAGGCCAGGAGTTTGAGAACAGCCTGGGCAACATAGCGAGACTCCAGTCTCTACATAAAATAAAAAACTAGTTGAGCATGGTGGCATGTGCCTGCAGTCCCAGCTACTCAAGAAGCTGAGGCAGAAGGATTGCTTGAACCCAGAGGTTTGGGGCTGCAGTGAGCTATGATTGTGCCAATGCACTCTGGCCTGTGCAACAGAGCCAGACTAAATGCAATTGTAGTATCCTGGATAGGCTCTTGGAATAGAAAAAGGACTTTAGGGGAAAATTAATGAAATCTGAATGAAGTCTGGAGTTTATAGTTAATGTACCCATGCTAGTTTATTATATTTGATAAATGCACCACAGTAATACAAGATTCTAACAATAAGGTGAAGAATATATAGAAACTCTCTGTACTATCTTGGGAACTTTTCTGTAAATCTAAGCTATTCTCAAATAAAATGCTTAGGGAAGGTAAAGGAGGGAGAAGGAAGGGGAAAAGAAGAAAGGAAGGGGAAGGAAGGCAGGGATGAGAAATAAAGACTTCGTGGTCAGGAAGAACTCCTCACAACCAGAGCCATCAGCCAAGATAAGGGACTGACCCAAGAAGCCGTAAAGTCTCCATCAATGGCAAAGAGAGGCAGGGTGGTCATCTGCCGAAGAGCAATGAGAACCCTCTGCCGCTCTGGCTTGGAAGGTAAGCCAGACTAGACCCTCTTAGTGCTATCCATAAAAGCATGGTTCTAAACTGAATGTTTATACATTTTCTGCTATTCTCTATTCTTAGAATGGAACTTCTATAATAAGGAAGAAAAAAATCAGTGACTCCATAGATTAAAAATGTTTTAAAGGCAGAAGACAGAATCTCAAGAGGATTAATAATAAGGATGTGGGAATAAGATAATATGCTTGGGTTTCAATCCAGGCTGTACCACTTATTAGCTGTATGACCTTGGGCAAATTATTTACCTTCTCCAAGTCTCAATTTCCTCATTTGTAAAATGGAAACAACACCATAAATGCCTGAATATTAGGCAATCCTATATCACAGCCATTCGTGTGCATAACATTGGGACAATTGGTTAAACTACTTTGCGGTTTCAAATGACATAATCCCCACAATAGGGTAGTCCTCATAAACACTCAGATATAAAGTGATGCCCTATTTTCTGAGGGCCAATTTGGGGAAAGTACTTTACCTGATTTAGGAATATATAATCATAGCTTTTGCTTCATTAGGTTGTTCTGAATATGTAACATTAGAAATGAATGACACAACACAGTGCCTCGCACACAGCCTCCAGTAAATATAAATTATTAGTACCACGACTCCCACCTA
Source organism: Trachypithecus francoisi (assembly GCF_009764315.1). Classification (NCBI taxonomy): domain Eukaryota; kingdom Metazoa; phylum Chordata; class Mammalia; order Primates; family Cercopithecidae; genus Trachypithecus; species Trachypithecus francoisi. Next base: position 80,174,161 of record NW_022681454.1, on the reverse strand, counting down.
CTAATCCACAGGCTCCTTTCTTAGAACTGATTAAGATGGTTGGAAAGAGAATTAGTCCTTCTAAGAAGAGGAAATTGGTAGTCTCAAAGGAGGGAGGGGAAGCCTGGGAATACTGGGTTTGAAATCACATCTTGGAACTTAACTGCAACAGTCAGTGAAAGGTCAAAGGCAATATAAACATTATTAAACACTGCCATTTAAAAAGGACACGCACAGCAAACCAGATCCAAGACCGAAAGAAAAAAGGTTTCCTTACAAAGTACTGAGATTAAGTTTCTCATTTGTTTTGATATAAATGGGCTTACTAGTAGGAGGTAGAAGACTGAAGCTGTGTCTAGAGTGACAAAACCTTCTGTTTATCTGAAGTCTGGGGCTCCTGTTATTCTTGAATGAGTCCTCAGTCACTATGTGCAAAAGGCCCTCTGTAAAATATGTGTTTTCTTTAAAAAAGCTGATCTTTTTGGTTCAATTAAAATGCCACTGCAAAGTCAGAGTTTGTCTCTGTACTGGCTACCTTGGCAAGCATGAGGAGCAAACAGGCTTTATTCCATGTGGTTGCAGAGCAGGCCAGGCTGGCTGTACACCTGCTCTTCTGTGGTGCACAGCCTGAAGACACTCAGTAAAACTCCAAATCATGCTAAGGTTCTGCTGGAGAACCCATCTCTGCAACTCATTGTGTTAGTTCATTTGTGTTGCTATGAAGGAATACCTGAGGCTTGGTACTTTATGAGGAAAAGAGAATTATTTGGCTCACAGTTCTGCAGGTTGTACAAGCATGGTGTTAGCATCTGCTTGGCTTCCAGTAAGGCCCCAGGAATCTTCAATCACAAAGGAAGGCAAAGGGGGTGCTCAGCACATCACATGATGAGAGAGAGCAAGAGAAAAGTGGGAAGGTACCACATTCTTTTAAACAACCAGATCTTTTATGAACTCAAAGCAAGAACTCATGTGTTACCATGAAGAGGGCACCAAGCTATTCATAATGGATCTACCCCCATAACCCAAACATCTCCCACCAGGCCCCACCTCCAACACTGGGGATCACATTTCGGTTTTTTGTTATTATTGTTTTTGACAAACCAGACTTTACTAAAATTTCTGTTCATCAGATGTAACTAATAAGGCAGCAAAAGGTAAATCCAGTCTCCAACATACACAAAAAACTTCAAAAAATCAGTACAAAGTATACCAAAGCTTGAGACTTCATGAAAGAGGATATCCAAATACCATTAGGCACATATACATGTACTCAGCATCATTAATCAACAGGAAAATGCGAGCTAAATTCACAGTAAATCCATATCATACTAACGGGAATGGCTAAGTGAAAAAAAGAATTAAAAAAGAACCTTCCAATATCAAATGTAGGCAAGGATGTGGAGCCACTAAACCTCTCATACATTGCTACAAGGAGTGAATATTGACATAAACACTATTAAAACCTGTTTTGTGACATCTTTAAAGTTGAATACAAGAATTTATGATGAAGCAGAAACTTCATTCTTAGGTACAAGGGTTTCTTTTTTTTAATTATTATTTTATTATTATTATACTTTAAGTTCTAGGGTACATGTGCATAATGTGCAGGTTTGTTACATATGTATACTTGTGCCATGTTGGTGTGTTGCACCCATCAACTCGTCAGCACCCATCAACTAGTCATTTACATCAGGTATCACTCCCAATGCAATCCCTCCCCCCTCCCCGCTCCGCGTGATAGGCCCCGGTGTGTGATGTTCCCCTTCCCCAGTCCAAGTGATCTCATTGTTCAGTTCCCACCTATGAGTGAGAACATTCGGTGTTTGGTTTTCTGTTCTTGTGATAGTTTGCTGAGAATGATGGTTCTCAGCTGCATCCATGTCCCTACAAAGGACACAAACTCATCCTTTTTTATGGCTGCATAGTATTCCATGGTGTATATGTGCCACATTTTCTTAATCCAGTCTGTCACTGATGGATATTTGGGTTGATTCCAAGTCTTTGCTATTGTGAATAGTGCCGCAATAAACATACGTGTGCATGTGTCTTTATAGCAGCATGATTTATAATAATTTGGGTATATACCCAGTAATGGGATGGCTGGGTCATATGGTACATCTAGTTCTAGATCCTTGAGGAATTGCCATACTGTTTTCCATAATGGTTGAACTAGTTTACAATCCCACCAACAGTGTAAAAGTGTTCCTATTTCTCCACATCCTCTCCAGCACCTGTGGTTTCCTGACTTTTTAATGATTGCCATTCTAACTGGTGTGAGATGGTATGTCATTGCAGTTTTGATTTGCATTTCTCTGATGGCCAGTGATGATGAGCATTTTTTCATGTGTCTGTTGGTTGTATGAATGTCTTCTTTTGAGAAATGTCTGTTCATATCCTTTGCCCACTTTTTGATGGGGTTGTTTGTTTTTTTCTTGTAAATTTGTTTGAGTTCTTTGTAGGTTCTGGGTATTAGCCCTTTGTCAGATGAGTAGATTGCAAAAATTTTCTCCCACTCTGTGGGTTGCCTGTTCACTCTGATGGTAGTTTCTTTTGCTGTGCAGAAGCTCTTTAGTTTAATTAGATCCCATTTGTCAATTTTGGCTTTTGTTGCTGTTGCTTTTGGTGTTTTAGACATGAAGTCCTTGCCCATGCCTATGTCCTGAATGGTACTACCTAGGTTTTCTTCTAGGGTTTTTATGGTATTAGGTCTAACACTTAAGTCTCTAATCCATCTTGAATTAATTTTCGTATAAGGAGTAAGGAAAGGATCCAGTTTCAGCTTTCTACTTATGGCTAGCCAATTTTCCCAGCACCATTTATTCAATAGGGAATCCTTTCCCCATTTCTTGTTTTTCTCGGGTTTGTCAAAGATCAGACAGCTATAGATGTGTGGTATTATTTCTGAGGGATCTGTTCTGTTCCATTGGTCTATATCTCTGTTTTGGTACCAGTACCATGCTGTTTTGGTTACTGTAGCCTTGTAGTATAGTTTGAAGTCAGGTAGCGTGATGCCTCCAGCTTTGTTCTTTTGACTTAAGATTGTCTTGCCAATGCGGGCTCTTTTTGGTTCCATATGAACTTTAAAGCAGTTTTTTCCAATTCTGTGAAGAAAGTCATGGGTAGCTTGATGCGGATGGCATTGAATCTATAAATTACCTTGGGCAGTATGGCCATTTTCATGATATTGATTCTTCCTATCCATGAGCATGGTAGTTTTTCCATTTGTTTGTGTCCTCTTTTATTTCACTGAGCAGTGGTTTGTAGTCCTCTTTGAAGAGGTCCTTTACATCCCTTGTAAGCTGGATTCCTAGGTATTTTATTCTCTTTGAAGCAATCGTGAATGGAAGTTAATTCATGATTTGGCTCTCTGTTTGTCTGTTACTGGTGTATAAGAATGCTTGTGATTTTTGTACATTAATTTTGTATCCTGAGACTTTGCTGAAGTTGCTTATCAGCTTAAGGAGCTTTTGGGCTGAGACGATGGGGTTTTCTAAATATACAATCATGTCATCTGTAAACAGGGACAATTTGACTTCTTCTTTTCCTAACTGAATATCCTTTACTTCTTTCTCTTGCCTGATTGCCCTACCCAGAACTTCCAACACTATGTTGAATAGGAGTGGTGAGAGAGGGCATCCCTGTCTTGTACCAGTTTTCAAAGGGAATTTTTCCAGTTTTTGCCCATTCAGTATGATATTGGCTGTGGGTTTGTCATAAATAGCTCTTATTATTTTGAGATACGTTCCACCAATACCAAATTTATTGAGCGTTTTTAGCCAGAAGGGCTGTTGAATTTTGTCAAAGGCCTTTTCTGCATCTATTGAGATAATCATGTGGTTTTTGTCTTTGGGTCTGTTTATATGCTGGATTACGTTTATTGATTTGCATATGTTGAACCAGCCTTGCATCCCAGGGATGAAGCCCACTTGATCATGGTGGATAAGCTTTTTGATGTGCTGCTGGATCCGGTTTGCCAGTATTTTATTGAGGATTTTTGTGTCAATGTTCATCAGGGATATTGGTCTAAAATTCTCTTTTTTTGCTGTGTCTCTGCCAGGCTTTGGTATCAGGATGATGTTGGCCTCATAAAATGAGTTAGGGAGGATTCCCTCTTTTTCTATTGATTGGAATAATTTCAGAAGGAATGGTACCAGCTCATCCTTGTACCTCTGCTAGAATTCAGCTGAGAATCCATCTGGTCCTGGATTTTTTTGGTTGGTAGGCTACTAATTATTGCCTCAATTTCAGAGCCTGCTATTGGTCTATTCAGGGATTCAGGTTTTTCCTGGTTTAGTCTTGGGAGAGTGTAAGTATCCAGGAAATTATCCATTTCTTCTAGATTTTCTAGTTTATTTGCACAGAGGTGTTTATAATATTCTCTGATGGTAGTTTGCATTTCTGTGGGGTCGATGGTGATATCCACTTTATCATTTTTTATTGCGTCTATTTGATTCCTCTCTCTTTTCTTCTTTATTAGTCTTGCTAGTGGTCTATCAATTTTGTTGATCTTTTCAAAAAACCAACTCCTGGGTTTTTTATATCTCTATCTCCTTCAGTTCTGCTCTGATCTTAGTTATTTCTTGCCTTCTGCTAGCTTTTGGATGTGTTTGCTCTTGCTTCTCTAGTTCTTATAATTGTGATGTTAGAGTGTCCATTTTAGATCTTTCCTGCTTTCTCTTGTGGGCATTTAGTGCTATAAATTTCCCTCTACACACTGCTTTAAATGTGTCCCAGAGATTCTGGTATGTTGTATCTTTGTTCTCATTGGTTTCAAAGAACATCTTTATTTCTGCCTTCATTTCATTATGTACCCAGTAGTCATTCAGGAACAGGTTATTCAGTTTCCATGTAGTTAAGCGGTTTTGATTGAGTTTCTTAGTCCTGAGTTCTAGTTTGATTGCACTGTGGTCTGTTAGACAGTTTGTTATAATTTCTGTTCTTGTACATTTGCTGAGGAGTGCTTTACTTCCAATTATGTGGTCAATTTTGGAATAAGTGTGATGTGGTGCTGAGAAGAATGTATATTCTGATGATTTGGGGTGGAGAGCTCTGTAGATGTCTATTAGGTCTGCTTGCTGCAGAGATGAGTTCAATTCCTGGATATCCTTGTTAACTTTCTGTCTCGTTGATCTGTCTAATGTTGACAGTGGGGTGTTGAAGTCTCCCATTATTATTGTATGGGAGTCTAAGTCTCTTTGTAAGTCTCTAAGGACTTGCTTTATGAATCTGGGTGCTCCTGTATTGGGTGCATATATATTTAGGATAGTTTGCTCTTTCTGTTGAATTGATCCCTTTACCATTATGTAATGGCCTTCTTTGTCTCTTTTGATCTTTGATGATTTAAAGTCTGTTTTATCAGAGACTAGGATTGCAAAGCCTGCTTTTGTTTGTTCTCCATTTGCTTGGTAGATCTTCCTCCATCCCTTTATTTTGAGCCTATGGATGTCTCTGCATGTGAGATGGGTCTCCTGAATACAGCAGACTGATGGGTCTTGACTCTTTATCCAGTTTGCCAGTCTGTGTCTTTTAGTGGACCATTTAGTCCTTTTACATTTAAGGTTAATATTGTTATGTGTGAACTTGATCCTGCCATTAAGATATTAACTGGTTATTTTGCTCCTAAGATGATGCAGTTTCTTCCTAGCATCAATGGTCTTTACATTTTGGCATGTTTTTGCAATGGCTGGTATCGGTTGTTCCTTTCCATGTTTAGTGCTTCCTTCAGGGTCTCTTGTAAGGCAGGCCTGGTGGTGACAAAATCTCTAAGCATTTGCTTATCTGTAAAGGATTTTATTTCTCCTTCACTGATGAAACTTAGTTTGGCTGGATATGAAATTCTGGGTTGAAAATTCTTTTCTTTAAGAATGTTGAATATTGGCCCCCACTCTCTTCTGGCTTGTAGAGTTTCTGCCGAGAGATCTGCTCTTAGTCTGATGGGCTTCCCTTCGTGGGTAACCCGACCTTTCTCTCTGGCTGCCCTTAAGATTTTTTCCTTCATTTCAACTTTGGTGAATATGGCAATTATGTGTCTTGGAGTTGCTCTTCTGGAGGAGTATCTTTGTGGCATTCTCTGTATTTCCTGAATTTGAATGTTGGCCTGCCCTACTAGGTTGGGGAAGTTCTCCTGGATGATATCCTGAAGAGTGTTTTCCAACTTGGTTCCATTTTCCCCCTCACTTTCAGGCACCCCAATCAGACATAGATTTGGTCTTTTTACATAATCCCATACTTCTTGCAGGCTTTGTTCATTTCTTTTTCTTCTTTTTCCTTTAGGTTTCTCTTCTTGCTTCATTTCATTCATTTGATCCTCAATCGCTGATACTCTTTCTTCCAGTTGATCGAGTCGCTTACTGAAGCTTGTGCGTTTGTCACGTATTTCTCGTGTCATGGTTTTCATCTCTGTCATTTCGTTTATGGCCTTCTCTGCATTAATTATTCTAGTTATCAATTCTTCCACTCTTTTTTCAAGATTTCTGGTTTCTTTGTGCTGGGTACATAATTCCTCCTTTAGCTCTGAGAAGTTTGATGGACTGAAGCCTTCTTCTCTCATCTCGTCAAAGTCATTCTCCATCCAGCTTTGATCCGTTGCTGGCGATGAGCTGCGTTCCTTTGGAGGGGGAGATGCACTCTTATTTTTTGAATTTCCAGCTTTTCTGCCCTACTTTTTCCCTATTTTTTTGGTTTTATCTGCCTCTGGTCTTTGATGATGGTGACGTACTGATGGGGTTTTGGTGTGGGTGTCCTTCTTGTTTGTTAGTTTTCCTTCTAACAGTCAGGACCCTCAGCTACAGGTCTGTTGGAGATTACTTGAGGTCCACTCCAGACCCTGTTTGCCTGGGTGTAAGCAGCAGAGGCTGCAGAAGATAGAATATTGCTGAACAGTGAGTGTACCTGTCTGATTCTTGCTTTGGAAGCTTCCTCTCAGGGGTTCACTCCACCGTGTGAGGTGTGGGGTGTCGGTCTGCCCCTAGTGGGGGATGTCTCCCAGTTAGACTACTCAGGGATCAGGGACCCACTTGAGTATGCAGTCTGTCCGTTCTCAGATCTCAACCTCCGTGTTGGGAGATCCACTGCTCTCTTCAAAGCTGTCAGACAGAGTGGTTTGCGTCAGCAGAGGTTTCTGCTGCTTTTTGTGGTTGTTGTTGTTGTTGTTGTTTAGCTGTGCCCTGTCCCCAGAGGTGGAGTCTACAGAGACAGGCAGGCGTCTTTGAGCTGCTGTGAGCTCCACCCAATTCGAGCTTCCCAGCGGCTTTGTTTACCTACTTAAGCCTCAGCAATGGCGGGCACCCCTCCCCCAGCCTCGCTGCTGCCTTGCAGTTAGTTCGCTGACTGCTGTGCTAGCAATGAGGGAGGCTCCGTGGGCGTGGGACCCTCCCGGCCAGGTGTGGGATAAAATCTCCTCGTGTGCCCGTTTGCTAAGACCCTTGGTAAAGCACAGTATTGGGGTGGGAGTTACCTGATTTTCCAGGTGTTGTGTGTCTCAGTTCCCCTGGCTAGGAAAAGGGATTCCCTTCCCCCTTGCGCTTCCCAGGTGAGGTGATGCCTCATCCTGCTTCAGCTCACGCTGGTCGGGCTGCAGCAGCTGACCACCACTGATTGTCCAGCACTCCCTAGTGAGATGTACCCAGTACCTCAGTTGAAAATGCAGAAATCAGCTGTCTTCTGTGTCGCTCACGCTGGGAGCTGGAGACTGGAGCTGTTCCTATTCGGCCATCTTTCTCTGCCCCCCAGGTACAAGGGTTTCAACATGAGATTTGGAGAGGGCAAATATCCAAATATCATTCCATCCATGGCCTCCTCAAATCTCATGTCCTTCTCACAATAAAAAATACAGTCATCCCCTCCCAATAGTCCCCTAAGGTCTTGACTCATTCCAGAATCAACTCAAAAGTCCAAAGTCTCATCATAGACTCAGAGTAAGTTCCTTTCACTTACAAGCCTAAAAAATCAAAAAAAGCTATTTACTTCTAAGATACAATGATGGTATAGAAATTAGGTAGACGTTCCCATTCCAAAAGGGAGGAATCAGCCAAAAGAAAGGGGCAACAGACCCTACACAACTCTAAAACCCAGCAGGGCAGACATTAAACCTTAATGCCCCCCCGAAAAAAATCTTTGACTCTATGTCTCACATCCTGGGCACACTAGTGTGAGAAGTAGGCTCCCAAGGCTTTGGACAGCCCTGCCCTTGTGGCTTTGAAGGGTGCAACCACCAAGGTTGCTCTCATGGGTCACAGCTAAGTGTCTGCAGCTTTTCCAAGCTCAGGATGCAAGCTGCCAATGGCTCTACCATTCTGGGGTCTGGAGGATGGTGGCCTCCTTCCCACAAAGTTCATCTCGAGAGTGTCTCAGTGTGGAATCTGTGTACGCACACCACACTCACATTTCCCCTCCACACTGCCTTAGTTGATTCTCTCTTCAGGGGCTCCACCTCTTCAACAGGTTTCTGCCTGGACATCCAGGCTTTCCAATACATCTTCTGAAATCTAAGGGGAAGCTGCCAAGCCTGCTTCACTTATGCACTCTGAGTGCCTACAGTCTTAAAACCATGTAAAACCTGGCAAAGCTTATGGAATGTGCCCTCCAGAGCAGCAACTAGAATAGTATCTGGGGCCCTTTGAGTCACAGCTGGAGCTGGAGTGGCCAGGATCCTGGGAGCAGTGTCCTGAGGCTGCATAGGGCAGTAGGGCCTCAGATCTGGCCCCTGAAACTATTGTTTCCTCCTACACCTCTGGGCCTGTAATGGGAGGGGCTGCAAAGGAGATTTCAGAAATGCTTTCAAGGCCATTTTCTCATTGTTTTGGATATTATCACTGGGATTCCTTTTAGTCATGTAAAATCTCTCTAGTAAGTTGTTGCTCCACAGTCTGCTTGTATTCCTCTCCTGAAAATGCTCTTTCCATCTCTACTACATGGCCAGATTGTGACTTTTCCAAATTTTTATGCTTTGCTTTCCTTTTAAATATAAATTCCAATTTTAAGGAATTTTTTTGCTCCTATATCTGGTCATAGGTTGTTAGAAGCAGCCATATTACATCATGAATGTTTTGCTGCTTAGAAATTTTTTCTACCAGAAACTCTAAGTCATCTTGCATAACATGAGTGACCATCACTCCAATTCTCAATAACTTTCTCATTTCCAATTGAGACCTCATCAGCCTGGGCCATCACTGTCCATATTTCTATCAGCATTTTGGTCACAACTATTGAACCACTCTCTAATAAGCTCCAAACTTTCCCTCATCTTCCTCTTTTTTTCTGAGCTCTCCAAACTCTTCCAGCCTCTGCCCATTCCCAAGTTCCAAATCCACTTCCACATTCTCAAGTATTTTTATAGCAATACCCCATTCCTGGTGCCAATTTTCTGTGTTAGTTTGTTTGCATTGCTATAAAGAAATACCTGAGACTGAGTAATTTATAAAGAAAAGAGGTTAATTTTGCTCACAGTTCTGCAGGCTGTACAAGCATGGCACAAGCATCTGCTCAGCTTCTGGTAAGGTCTCAGGAAGCTTTACAATCATGGTAGAAGGCAAAGCATGAGCTGGCCTATCACATGGTGAAAGAGAATGGAGGTCAGGGGAGCAGGTAGCATACTCTTTTAAACAACCCGATTTCACATAAACTCTGAGCAAGAACTCACTCACTACTGTTAGGAGGGCACCTAGCAATCAAGAGAGATCTGCTCTCATGATCCAGGTATTTCCCACCAGGCTTCACCTCCAACACTGAGAATCACATTTCAACATGAGATTTGGAGGGGACAAATATCCAAACTATATCATCCTCCCAACTTCAGCCAAGTCATGGTGTGTGCAGGCGCATAGGATGTTGCCAGTGGGAGCCTGACAGAGTGCTCAAAGGAGCCCATATCCTAGTCCCTGGAATCTGTAACTGTGGTACTTTACACAGCAAAAGGGACTTTGCAGATGTGATGAAGGTTGCAGATCTTCAGATGGGAAGATTACCTACATTATCTGGGTGGGGCCAATCTAATCATATGAGTGCTTAAAAGTTGAGGACTTTTCCTGGCTGTGCTGAAAGAGAGATGTAATGATGAAGAATCAGAGAGATTCAACATTGCTGGCTTTGAAGATGGAAAAAGGAGGTCATGAGCCATGGAATGCCGGGGGCCTGTGGAAGCTGGAAAGAGCAAGGAAACAAATTATCTCCTAGAGCCTCCAGAAAGACAGGCAACCCTGATGATATCTTGATGTTAATCCAGTAAGACCTGCTGAACAGTAAGAGAACAAATCCGTGTTGTGTTAAGCCACTAAATTTGTGGTAATTTGCTACAGCAGCAATAGAAAATTAATACAAGTGGTTGATGTGAGGTAGGGCCTGAGAAGTTCTGCATCAGGGCACACAACTCAGGCAGAGAATCTGGTACATGGCAGTAGGATGCTGTGGTTTGAATGTTTATCCCCTCCAAAACTCAAGCTGAAATTTAATTGCTATTGTTACAGTATTAAGAAGCAGGACCTTTAAGAGATAATTAGGCCATAAGGGCTCTACCCTCATGGGTGGGATTGGTGCAGTTACAAAGCAGCAATTTCAGCCCTCTCTTGCTCTCTCGACCTTTCCACCTTTCTGTAAGAGAGAATGCAGCAAAAAGGCCTCACTAGGCCGGGCGCGGTGGCTCAAGCCTGTAATCCCAGCACTTTGGGAGGCCGAGACGGGCGGATCACGAGGTCAGGAGATCGAGACCATCCTGGCTAACATGGTGAAACCCCGTCTCTACTAAAAAATACAAAAAACTAGCCGGGCATGGTGGCGGGCGCCTGTAGTCCCAGCTACTCGGGACGCTGAGGCAGGAGAATGGCGTGAACCCGGGAGGCGGAGCTTGCAGTGAGCTGAGATCCCGCCACTGCACTCCAGCCCGGATGACAGAGCGAGACTCCGTCTCAAAAAAAAAAAAGGCCTCACTAAACACCAGCACCTTGATATTGGACTTCCCAGCCTCCAGAACAATGAGCCAATAAACTTCTAGTTGTTATAAATTACCCAGTCTCAGGTATTGTTGTAGCAGCACAAAATAGGCTAAGAGACAGGGCTCAATACACACTTGCTGAATGATTAAATGAACAAGCAATAACATGCATGAATAGGCAATTCAGCTGTATCCATTCCATCTGTACCACTAGGGATCCAGTGCATGTCTTCAGGGATGTGATAGAGAGGAAAGGCACAGAGACACACTGAATTTAAAGCTTATTACTTAATAATTTTACCTATAACTAGTCAGTTAAAAACTATGTAAGCTCATAATCCAATATTTATCAGATCCAGAATAATTATATAAGAGGACAGCAGTTTTCTAAGTTTGGTCCACAGGCTCCTGAGATCCCAGAGATTCTGTCAAGAGGTCCATGAGGTCAAAATTATTTTTGTAATAATAGTAATGCATTCTTTACCTTTTTCACTGTATTGACATTTGCACTAATAGTGCAAAAGTATGGTGGGTAAATTTGCTGGTAACAACACAGATAAAAGCAGTGGCTCCAAATTAATACTCGTTGAATTCTTTACCACTAGGCTATATACTCACAGCTGAATTTTGTAAAAGCCAGTTTCACTTAAGAGCTCTTGACATGGCCAGGTACAGTGGCTCATGCCTGTAATCCTTGCACTTTGGGAGGCTGAGGTGGGCAGATCACGAGGTCAGGAGTTCCAGACCAGCCTGGCCAAGAGACCAACCTAGCCAATATGGTGAAACCCCGTCTCTACTAAAAATACAAAAATTAGCCAGATATAGTGGCGGGCATCTGTAATCCCAACTACTCACGAGGCTGAGGCAGGAGAATTGCTAGAATCCGGGAGGCAGAGGTTGTAGTGAGCCGAAGATCACACCATTGCACTCCAGCCTGGGTGACAGAGTGAGACTCCAACTCAAAAAAAAAAAAAAAAAAAGAAAAGAAAAGAAAAGAAAAAAGCTCCTGGCTGGCCACAGTGGCTCACGTCTGTAATCCCAGCACTTTGGGAGGCCAAGGCGGGCAGATCATGATGTCAGGAGATCAAGACCATCCCGGCTGACAAGGTGAAACCTCATCTCTACTAAAAATACAGAAAAATTAGCCTGGCATGGTGGCAAGTGCCTGTAGTCCCAGCTACTCGGGAGGCTGAGGCAGGAGAATGGCATGAACCCAGGAGGCAGAGCTTGCAGTTAGCCGAGATGTCGCCACTGCACTCCAGCCTGGGTGACAGAGTGAGACTCTGTCTCAAAACAAATAAACAAACAAAAAGACCTCATAACAAAGTGGTCAAAATTATTAATCTTATTGACTTTCAATCCTAAATGTCTCTTTAATATTGTGCATGACAAAATGGGAATATGTATGAAGCACTTCTGCTATATACTAACGACAATGGTTATCCCTAGAAAAAGCACTTGCGCAACTGTTTTGAGTTGTGCGCTGAAGTAATCGCTTCTTTCATGCAATAGCATTGTTACTTGAAAGAATGACATAGAAGTTACAATTTTTCAGACTTGGCCATTTGGTACATATTTTCTCCAAAATGAACAAAGTGAGACTGTTCCTTCAAGGAAAACAACTGACATACTTACTGTTAATGTCAAAATTCTGGCAAAAATTGCAATTCTGGAAAACTTATATATGCCACTGCCAGATGATCTATTCTTAAAAACTCTTCTGATGAGATCAGTGGTGACATTAAATGTGATTTTTTTGAATTGCATAATAAAATGTGTCAACATTTGGAACATCTGTATAATTTGGTGAATCAATGTTTTCCAAATGACCAATGCATGATGTAAGACAATCAGGCATAGGCTAAAGATCCATCCAAAATACAAGGTACACCAGTGAATTTTAATGTAAAAGGGTACAAAAAGCTTACTGATAGGGTTTCGAATGCCACATTACAACTTACCTTCAAGAAATCACTACTTGTAGAGTTTAGATATAGCATCAAACTAGCTCCACAAACATCTAAAAAAGCCATCACAATATTCCTCCCTTTTCCAACTATATGTCTGCATGTGGCTTGATTTTTTTCATATTTTTCAACCAAAACAATATATAGCAGCCTATTGAATGAGGAAGCAAACATAAGAATCCAGCTGTTTTGTATTCAGCAAAACACTACAAATATTTTCAAAACTATAAACAAATGTCATCCTCTTTTATTGTTTTGGAAATATGGTTACTCTTCATAAAATATGCTATTTATATGATGAATCAATGGATTTATTATTTTTTAAATAGATACTTTTCAATTTTCTCAGTATTAATTTCCAACACAGTAAATATTAATATTTACCAATTTAAGAATATCAAATCCTCAAAAGAAAGCTTATTATTTTCTACTCTCTTATCCTCTCTCCACAGCTAAAATACAGATAAAGTGGTTGTAATCCAGTTTTGTCTACGTTGCCAGAGAGGAAGGCTGAGAAACAAGATAGAAGAAAGATTAGTTCCCTGGACCAGAGCTTCTCAAAACTTAATGTGCATGTAAATTATCTGTGCTCAGTTAAATTCATTAGGTCTGGGATGGGGCCTAAAGATTCTGCACTTCTAAAAAAATTCCAGGTTGATGTCAATGCTTCTGATCTTGTAGCTCCTTCGAGTTCCCTAGTAAGGTACATGACTGGCCCCAGAACCTCAGCCCAGGTTAAAACCTCCAGTGGAGGGATATGTAGCTCCAGCACAAATAATGTAGACCACATTTTGAATGGCATGTGAACTGGACCATCCAACTATTTCTAGACTGCAATGTCAAAGTGAAATAAGCTATCCTGTTTGAGTCTCTATAACACTTATTTTGGTATAGCACTTGAATCTGCATAATAATATAACACGTAAATACGTATCTCCAGTCAAATTTCTCTCCTTTGCTCCAAACCCAGCCAACTGCCTATTGGACTTCTCCACTTGTATATCTCACCTGTAAATTTGATTCAATGTGTCTAAAGCTGAAATCACTATTTGTGCCCCCAAAGATGAAATCTTCTACATCCTATACTATTGTGTGGTACCACACTCTTCCAGTCGACCAAGTCAGAAACTTGGACTCTACCAGAATTCTCCCTTGCCCCTGACACATCAAATCAGCCAAGTCCTGATGATTTTTATATATCCATCCCTTCTTATCCATTCCTTCCCCTACCGCTTAAGTTGTAACTACCATCATTTCTAGCCACAATATATCTCATTCTAAAACAAAACACTGATCCACTTAAAATTATTTAATGCTAAATAAAGTCCTCAAGAGAAAGCCCATAACATTACATATGTATTCCTTTTATCTTCTTGGCCCCAATTAACTGCTTAGCCTCAACAGTCATGACTTCTTTTCTCACAGATTACAATTAAATTTTGCTGAACTACTTGCATTTGCCTCTGTGCTTTTGTGCATGCAAATCTCCCTGCCTAGAATGTTCTTTTCCCTCTTCACTTTGTGTCAGGATTCAACCTAAGCATTATCTTCTTTGACCTTCCCTAAATGGGTTAAATGTGCCTATTTTGCAATCCCAAAGAAGCCTCTATTTCTGTCTACCTTGGCTCTTATCACCCTAAATTTAATTATCTATTCATATCTAGCTCTCTTCTAAGACTGAAGAATCCTTGATAGCGAGAACCACATCTTATCTTATTTCCAGGACCTAGCTCCGCCCTTTGAATACAGTTGGTATTGAAATCATACTTGTCTCTACAATGAAACAGCTGACATTAGAAAAAGAGAAAAAAATAAACATTTATAAAGATATAATTGTAGATTATCTCATTTAATCCTCCTAATTACCCTGTAATATGGGTATTATTATTACAGAGAAGGAAATAGAGTTTGAAAAAGATTACTTGTCAAAGATACCAGCTGGTGAATGTTTGAGCTGGAATCCAACCCAATGCCATCTTTCTTCAAAATATACATCGAGTCTACTACACATTTTCATCTCCAGTGCTTCCCAGTCAGAGGAAAGCTAGAGTTTGCAGGGAAGGGGAATCCAAATCCTTGGGACAAGGATGATTATGACAAGGATTCTGACTAGGACAAATAATTAAGGGACCCAGCTTATAAGACAATAGATAAATTACACGAGAGCAGAGGCAGTAGCAGGGAAACTTTAGACATCAGAGGTAATCTACTGACTTGTGGCTCCTTAGAGTTCTCTGGTAAGGTACATGAAGGGCCCAAAGTCTCAGTCAAAGTTAAAACCTCCAGTGGAGAGAAACCAGATTTCCCCCACCCCCTTGGCACATAAATACCACGTGCCACAAATATTAAGGAAGATATTCCCATCCAGGATGTCACCATGCCCTAGTGACATCTGGCTGGGGCCTAGGACAGCCAGTGCTCCTGGGCCGGTGACCATAAGTTCTGTGAACTCAGTATATGGTGTGCAAATGCAGTATTTTGTATGTATGTCTACAACTATATGAAAAAGGATGGGATGCACTTAAGAGATACGCACAAAAAATGCACGAAAGAGAATCAGATTCTGAAGTCATCTAACAGTGTAGAAATGGTCTCCATGAGCAGCTGATGTAAAGATGACAGACTGGAACTACGGCATGGGCTTCAGATGCAAAGAAGGGAGAGGGTGCTAGATCAATGTCATGGAAATTGTCAAGATAGATTTAGTTCCTTTAGCGATGGAAAAAGAAGAGTGGTAAGACAAGGCAGAGAATCATTTAGGGGGGTGTAGCCGGTCCATTGTTAGAACTTCTGCATTTCTTCTGACATGGAAGTCAGAGAGGTTTTGAGCAGAGAACTGGTATGATCTTGTTTTAAAGTGTTTCTCATTTGGGCCATGGTGAAGAGAATAAACTAGAGGGCCAAGGGGATAGGCAGGGAGACAGGAAGCAATTTCAATAAACCAAGTGAGAAACAATGGGACTTGGATCAAGGAAGGAGCATTGAATGTAATGTTAACTGGTGGAATTTGCAAAGATTTTGAAGTTAAATGCAGTGGTTTGTTGATGGACAGAATATGGAGTATAAGAAAAAGAGTCTAGAATTATTCCAAGATTTTTAGAGGAGGTTGAGAAAAGGAAGAGGTGTTTCAAAGGAGAAAGCACAGAGGACAGAATTGGTGTAAAATGTAAGAATGGGACAGATATAAATATTTCAGAAAGTAGGATGTTTAAGCCCAGGACAATAAAAGAGAACAGAATTAATTGAAGGATTCTGGAGTGAGGAGCAAAATAATGGCAAGAGTGAGAGGCAGGAAAGGTAGAAGAATGCAACAAGAAGACTTAATAGACAGGATAAGCAGATGAAAATAAACACAGAAAAGTTAATCTCAAAGTATCAACGTGTTTCCCAAAATGTATTCCTATAAGGGGCACCAGCTGACAATCTGTGTCTGTGGAGCGTACAATTCTGATAGTGAGAAATAGTGAAGTCCCCGAGGAAGTGAAAACAGTCCGCAAACTTTCTCTTCTATTAAAAATGCCACTGGAGAAAAAAAATATGGTATATTCACACAATGGAATATTACATATCAATGAGAATGAATGTTCTGTAATTTCATAAAACAATAATACAGATGAAACTCACAAACATAATATATAATGGAAAAAGCCAGAAAAAATATATAATTATATCCACGTAAAATACAAAAGCCAGGGGAAATGTATCCAGATTTTCAGAAGTCCCTACTCCTTAGAGGGAGGGAGTAACCGAGAGAGAGCAAAAGAGGGGCTTCCAGGGTTGTTGGTAATCTTCCAGGTTGAGCTGGGTGCTGATTACACAGCTGTCTTCAGTTAGTAAAAATTCATTGAGCTGTACTTTTCTATATTATATTTACTTCAATAAAAAGTTTTTAAAATGACATTAAACCGGCCATATTTCCTGTGTCCTGGGAAGAACAGAGCTATCTACTTAGAGTTCTTATTACAGATTAGCATTTATCCAAAGTAAGAGCAGGAAAACATAAGAAGCTTACAGGATTCATCAAATAATCTAATTCAGCTACAAGTACCTTTGGCTAGGAAGATAGGAAAAGGACTTGATTTCAGAGGATGGAAAGAACAACTTTCAATGGATGCTCAGTTTAAAACATGCATATGTTTTAAGGGAGATATAAACTTTTTTGTAATGTTTTTTCTCCCATCTCGGGAAATGATGTTATGCTGTGCTTCAAACAGAACTGCCAAGTTTAAGAGGCTGTTTTCTGTAAACAGGCCAGCTGAGCCATAAGTTGCATGAAACGACGGACAAGTGACTTCTTCAGAGAGCAGAACAGAACACTACAGGGAATTGGGAACTATGCATCCAACAAAACCGCCAGCCGTTCGTCTTTATCTGGCCACGTTTAATGATTTAAGAACTCTTGTTGTCATGTTATCATCAATCAATTACAATGATTGAGCAGCGTCTAAAAACCCAGGGTTTTTAAAATGCAACGATCCGTGACCTAAATTTCCTGCTGATTCTGTTGGCCCCAGGTTAGGCCTGTTTGTCTATCATCAAGGGAGCCAATAGAAATAATAAAAACAGGTCAAGACTGGGCTTTCCAAAGCCTTTATAAAAATATGCACACTTCTCCAACCAGTGCCAACTCAACATGTCCACTCTTTGCTTGACCTCTTAGTAAATTCTGCCCCTAATTACAAATATTTCACAGAATGTATACATTATCTAAAAACCTGTTTTTTGTTGTTGTTGTTTTCCTTGTTTGCTTATTTTTTAATCTGGCTAAGCAACCATTTTGCAACTCTGATCGGGCAACATAAATGATGTCATTTCGCTGTATTCATCTTGGCAAATGAGAGGATATACGAGAAGATGAGAATCTAAATTTTAGCTCTCTGAATGGAGAATGTGAAACTGCACTCCCAAGGCTGTGCTAGAATCTGACTTCCAGGATCCACAGAACAAAGCAAAGACTACTGAATGTTTAAGAAGGAGGAAGAAAATGGCCAGTAAAAAAGGCCAGTTTAAAAGCTGTCTGTAGAAATGAGGGCAGTTATCTTAAGTGCTTCTTCAACCCATTTCCTATCACTTGTTTGGGAAGGAGAAGGGCATTTCAATGGCTGAGGCCTCCAGCTACCTTAGGAGAGTAACCAGCAACAGGGAAATTCTACTGGATAATGACCTCCCTGAAGAAACCTGCAGGCTCTGTGGAGCCGGGACAAGGCCCTGGAGTCCTGTCCTACAAGAATCCCAGCCAGAAGCTCTGCAAGTTAGACTAGCATATTTAAAAGAAATTTTGGAATGTTCTCTGCTCCAATGGAGAAGTCTGGACAAACTCCAGAAAAGGCTTGAGTGCTGGAATCAGGGCCCAAAGTCAAAATCACGAACATAGCAAATTGCCTTTAGGGGTTTCTATTTTCCTTTCTCTCACTTTGGCCCTCCTGCGTCTCCACCTAGAACTCACTGGCTTCTTCTGAGCATCAGCAAATGAACCATCCCTCCTCTAAGAAATGAATGACTGGATGGCTGCATTTAAAAAGGGGAGAAGAGGCCAGGAGCAGGGGCTCACATCTATAATCTCAGCACTTAAGGAGGCCAAGGTGGGCAGATCACTTGAGGTCAAGAGTTTGAGACCAGTTATTGAGCCAACATGGCAAACCCCGTCTGTAGTAAAAATATAAACAAATTAGCTGGGCATGATGGCAGACACCTGTAATCGCAGCTACTCAGGATGAGGCAGGAGAATTGCTTGAATCCAGGAGGTGGAGGGTGTGTGGAGCCAAGATCACACCACTGCACTCCAACCTGGGTAACAGAGACTCTATCTTGGTGGGGGTCAGAGGGGAGAGGAGAGGAGAAAAGAGAACCAAAGAGGAAGTGGGATGACTCTTTAATGGTTAAATTTCTGGCCTGATGGTAATTTGGCAGAATTTGGCATTGGAAGCCTTTCTGGATCTCTCGAAATAACATTTTACAGAAAGTAACTGAAGGATACTTCATCTTCTCCTCCTCTTTTAAACATGTACTAGGCTATATTCAAAAGGAACATCTCATTTCCTTAAAGGAATAATATGAAAGGCTGTAATGAAGATTGCTATATCTCTTAACAGTAGCAAGGCATTTAGCATCTCTAGGTCTGAAGTTCTTGGTAAAAGGGAAGATAATACCACACACCTCACCAGGCTTTCATCGAAGAGAAATGAGATGAACACTCTATAAAGTACTGTATATTTGTTTTACTACTACATTTATTACTATTTTATTACCTTCTCCAAAAGATGCTTCTATTTATTTAGAGAGAGGCTTGGTGTGCAAGGTGTATTTACGTTCCTCTAAAGATTTACCTGCCCACTGCCCCCAACTGCTGAGTCTTTACCACTTGTTCTGTGGAGCCCCTGAGCGACTGCTGTACTGTCTCACCCTTACACTGCCAACTCTTTCAGACTTCCCTCAGGACAACCTTGACATGGTTACATCACATCCACACGGTGTGAGCCACAGTAGCTCCACGTGCCTAGGTCCAGCCAGCTAGTCCCACGGAGGCTCTGGCTTCCAGTGTAGCCACCTAGAAGACCCAGAGAACACCATCTAGAAGTAAGGGCAGTATCAGCAGAATGCGGTGACTCATGCCTGTAATCCCAGCACTGTGGGAGGCCAAGGCAGGCAGATCACTGGAGGTCAGGCATTCAAAACCAGACTGGCCAACATGGCAAAACCCCGTTTCCACTAAAAATACAAAAATTAGCCATGTATGGTGGCGTGCCTGTAGTTCCAGCTACTCAGGAGGCTGAGGCAGGAGAACTGCTTGAACCTGGAGGTAGAGGTCGCAGTGAGCTGAGATCACGCCATTGCAGCCCGGGCGACAAAGCAAGACTCCAGAGTCTTAAAAAAAAAAAAAAAAGGCAGTGTAGTCATTCCTTATGAGAAACTTTAAGACCAATGAGAAAGAAGAAGAGTAGAAAGAACTAACAGATAAATTCCTCACCAGCTTCTCCCTTACAAATGATTCTAAGCAGCAACAATGCTATAACAAGTCTCTTCAGATTTGAACCCATGACTGAAAAAGGTGTGTTTTTTGTGGAGCACTGGCCAGCTTGGCAGTGCAGCCCCTGGAATGTGCTTTTCTTCCTTCCCTAACTCACTCTCCTTGTTCCCTTACTCTTGCCGCTCCTGGGTTCCACCTACCTTTCCTTTTAAATGTTACCACGAAAATTTTGCCTCAACTCTGTTTCCTAGGAAAACAGGATGCAGATACTTAGAGAATGGCACAAAGGTGAATTAGGCAAATAGAAGCTTCCTAATGCCACTGAACTGTTTGAGTTTGCGTGGGTTTGTGTGTGCATGCACTGTCTCTTCAACTGTATACTTGCATAAATTTTGGAATAGAAAATCCTTGAAGGGGAAGAAAATCCTTGCCTATCTTTATATGATTAATGAAAAACAAACACTAACCAGCCTGATTTTTTAAAAAAAGAATCTCCTTATGGTTTTATAGATCATGGAGCTATAATCTCAGAGAGCCATTGCGTGCAATGCAATCTCCACTCCTTACACTGACTTGCACGGCCCTGCATGACCAGCTCTGCCTTCCTCTCCTTTTATCCAGTACCACTCTTGCTCCCATCCCCATTCTTCCCTTCTGTTTGCTCTAGCCACATTGGCCTCCATTCACCCAATTACCCGTCCCTGCTTTATATTTCTCTATAGACCTTTTCACCATCTTACTTACTATAGGTTTTGCTTATTTACTTTGTTTATTGTCTGTCTAATTTCACTAAAATAGCCAGGGAGAACAGGATTGTTGAGTGTTTGAGTGTTTTGCTCATTGCTCTAGCCCCAGTGTCTAAAACACTTGATATATAGCAGGAAATCAAAATTTATTGAATGAATGGATGACTGAATAAATGAAGTCTCTAAATACTGACCCCTTCAAGATACGATTTTCTCCATCTCTTCTCAGAAGTACTTTTTAAAATTGTTGCAGTAAAATATAAATAACAGAGAATTTGCCATCTTTATTATTTTAAGTGTACTTCCTGTCTGTATAAATTTGACTATTCTAGGTACCACATATAAGTGATAACATACAATATTTGTCCCTTAGCATCTGGCTTACGTTATTTAGCATGTCTTAAAAATTCACCCATGTTGTAGCATGTGTCAGAATTTCACTCCTGTTTAAGACTGAATAATATTCCACTGTATGTATATACTGCATTTTGTTTATTGATTCATTTGTCAATGAATATTTAAATTGTCTCTACTTTTCAGATATTGTGAATAATGCTGCTATAAACACTGATGTATCAGATATCTTTATAAAGAGGTAAAGATGTATCTGTGTATCTTTTTGACACAAAGAAAAAAACAGGAGGAGACCTCAGAGGTCATGACATCTAATCTTGTCAATATACAATCTCTTTTCTTTTGTGGCAAAAAGAAAAAAAATCTGTGAAACAAACCAGCTGCTTCCTAGGTAGAAATCATTCACTCTGCATTGGTAATGGCTGGTATACCTTCACTTCATGTGTTTGAAATGGACCTGCCTTATAAGGAGGTACACAGAGAGACTGGAGGGCTGAAAGACATAACAAAAAGAGACAAAACTTGAAGTTACAAGAAAAAAAATGAGACAAACATAAACCGATTCTCTAGATTAAAAATGGTAAAATTAGTAAAAATGAGGATGAAAGGTTATGGTAACTTGAAATAAAATATTTTCCCTACTCCATGTACAAGTGGTAATATACAAACACAGAAAGCAAAGTGTTACTCATCCACAACCAAGGCAGCCAGCAATCAACACTTGGATTAAAGATAACACGAGGACCAGAGATCATTCTGAGGATCAAAAGATGGTCTAATATCAAAAATGCCCACCAAGGGATCCACACCAAGATGGCCGAATAGGAACAGCTCCAGCCTCCAGCTCCCAGCATGAGTGACACAGAAGATGGGTGATTTCTGCATTTCCAACTGAGGTACCAGGTTCATCTCACTGGGGCGTGAAGGACAGTGGGTGCAGGACAGTGGGTGCAGCCCAATGAGTGAGAGCCAAAGCAGGGCGAGGCACTGCCTCTCCCGGGAAGCGCAAGGGGGAAGGGAATTCCCTTTCCTAGCCAAGGGAAACCATGACACACAACACCCGGAAAATGAGGTCACTCCCACCCTAATACTGCACTTTACCAAGGGTCTTATCAAATGGCACACCAGGAGATTATATCTGGCACCTGGCTCAGAGGATGCCACGCCCAGGGAGCTTCCCTCATTGCTAGCACAGCAGTCTGAGATCTAACTGCAAGGCAGCAGTGAGGCTGGGGGAGGGGCGCCCGCCATTGCTGAGGCTTAAGGAGATAAAGTTGCTGGGAAGCTCGAACTGGGTGGAGCCCACTGCAGCTCAAGGAGGCCTGTCTGCCTCTGTTGACTCCACCTCTGGGGACAGGGCATAGACAAACCAAAGGCAGCAGAAAGCTCTGCAGATGTAAATGTCCCTGTCTGAAAGCTTTGAAGAGAGTAGTGGTTTTCCCAGCATGGAGTTTGAGATCTGAGAACAGACAGACTGTCTGCTCAAGTGGATCCCTGACACCCGAGTAGCCTAACTAGGAGACATCCCCCACTAGGTGCAGACTGACACCTCACACCTCACATGGCCGGGTACACCTCTGAAACGAAGCTTCCAGAGGACTGATCAGACAGCAACATTTGCTGTTCAGCAATATTTACTCTTCTGCAGGCTCCACTGCTGATACACAGGCAAACAGGGTCTGGAGTGGACCTCGAGCAAACACCAACAGACCTGTAGCTGAGGGTCCTTATCATTAGAAGGAAAAATAACAAACACAAAGGACATCCACACCAAAACCCCATCTGTACATCACCATCATCAAAGACCAAAGGTAGATAAAACCACAAAGATGGGGAAAAAGCAGTACAGAAAAGCTGGAAATTCTAAAAATTAGAGTGCCTATCCCCCTACAAAGGAATGCAGTTCCTCGCCGGCAATGGAATAAAGCTGGGCGGAGAATGACTTTGACGAGTTGAGAGAAGAAGACTTAAGACAATCAAACTTCTCTGAGCTAAAGGAGGAATTATAAACCCAGTGCAAAGAAACTAAAAACCTTGAAAAAAGATTTAACGAATGGCTAACTAGAATAACCAACGCAGAGAAGTCCTTAAACGACCTGATAGAGATGAAAACCATGACACGAGAACTATGTGACAAATGCACAAGCTTCAGTAACTGACTTGATCAACTGGAAGACAGGGTATTAGTGATTGAAGAACAAATGAATGAAATGAAGTGAGAAGAGCAGTTTAGAGAAAAAAGAGGGAAAAGAAATGAACAAAGCCTCCAAGAAATATGGGATTATGTGAAAAGACCAAATCTACGTCTGATTGGTGTACCTAAAAGTGACGGGGAGAATGGAATCAAGTTGGAAAGCACTCTGCAGGATATTATCCACGAGAACTTCCCCAACCTAGCAAGGCAGGCCAACATTCAAATTCAAGAAATACAGAGAATGCCACAAAGATACTCCTCGAAAACAGCAACTCCAAGACACTAAATTGTCAGATTCACCAAAGTTGAAATGAAGGAAAAAATGTTAAGAACAGGCAGAGAAAAAGGTCGGGTTACCCACAAAGGGAAGCCCATCAGATTAACAGTGGATCTCTCAGCAGAAACTCTACAAGCCAGAAGAGAGTGGGGGCCAATATTCAACATTCTTAAAGAAAAGAATTTTCAACCCAGAATTTCATATCCAGCCAAACTAAGCTTCATAAGTGAAGGAGAAATAAAAGCCTTTACAAACAAGCAAATGCTGAGAGATTCTGTCATCACCAGGCCTGCATTACAAGAGATCCTGAAGGAAGCACTAAACATGGAAAGGAACAACCAGTACCAGCCACTGCAAAAACATGCCAAAATGTAAAGACCATTGATGCTAGGAAGAAACTGCATCAACTAACGAGCAAAATAACCAGCTAAAATCATAATGACAGGATCAAGTTCACACATAACAACATTAACCTTAAATGTAAATGGGCAAAATGTAATTGGCCAATTAAAAGACACAGACTGGCAAATTCGATAAAGAGTCAAGACCCATCAGTTTGCTGTATCCAGGAGACCCACCTCATGTGCAGAGACACACATAGGCTCAAAATAAAGGAATGGAGGAAGATCTATCAAGCAAATGGAAAACAAAAAAAGGCAGGGGTTGTAATCCTAGTCTCTGATAAAACAGACTTTAAACCATCAAAGATCAAAAGAGACAAAGAAGGCTATTACATAATGGTAAAGGGATCAATTCAACAAGAAGAGCTAACTCTCCTAAATATATATGCATCCAATACAGGGGCACCCAGATTCATGAAGCAAGTCCGTAGAGACTTACAAAGAGACCGAGACTCCCAAACAATAATAATGGGAGACTTTAACACCCCACTGTCAACATTAGACAGATCAGTGAGACAGAAAGTTAACAAGGATATTCAGGAATTGAACTCAACTCTGCACCAAGTGGACCTAATAGACATCTACAGAACTCTCTACCCCAGATCAACAGATTATATATTCTTCTCAGCATCACATTGCACTTATTCCAAAATTGGCCACATAGTTGGAAGTAAAGCACTCCTCAGCAAACGTAAAATAACAGAAATTACAACAACCTGTCTCTCAGACCACAGTGCAATCAAACTAGAACTCAGGACTAAGAAACTCACTCAAAACTGCTCAAATACATGGAAACAGAACAACCTGCTCCTGAATCACTACTGGGTATATAACGAAATAAAGGCAGAAATAAAGATGTTCTTTGAAACCAATGAGAACAAAGATACAACATACCAGAATCTCTGGGACATATTTAAAGCAGTGTGTATAGCCGGGTGCGTTGGCGGGCGCCTGTAGTCCCAGCTACTTGGGAGGCTGAGGCAGGAGAATGGCGTGAACCCGGGAGGCGGAGCTTGCAGTGAGCTGAGATCTGGCCACTGCACTCCAGCCTGGGTGACAGAGCGAGACTCCGTCTCAAAAAAAAAAAAAAAAAGCAGTGTGTAGAGGGAAATTTATAGCACTAAATGCCCACAAGAGAAAGGAGGAAAGATCTAAAATTGACACCCTAATATCACACCTAATTAAAAGAACTAGAGAAGCAAGAGCAAACACATTCAAAAGTTAGCAGAAGGCAAGAAATAACTAAGATTAGAGCAGAACTGAAGGAGATAGAGACACAAAGAAACCCTTCAAAAAATCAATGAATCCAGGAGCTGGTTTTTTGAAAAGATCAACAAAATTGACAAACCACTAGCAAGACTAGCAAAGAAGAAAAGAGAGAAGAATCAAACAGATGCAATAAAAAATGACAAAGGGGATATCACCACCGACCCCACAGAAACATAAACTACCATCAGAGAATACTATAAACAACTCTACGCAAATAAACTAGAAAACCTAGAAGAAATGAATAAATTCCTGGACACATGCACTCTCCCAAGACTAAACCAGGAAGAAGTTGAATCCCTAAATAGACCAATAACAGGCTCTGAAATTGAGGCAATAATTAATTGTCTACCAACCAAAAAAAGTCCAGGACCAGATGGATTCACAGCCGAATTCTACCAGAGGTAAAAGGAGGAGCTGGTACCATTCCTTCTGAAATTATTCCAATCAATAGAAAAAGAGGGAATCCTCCCTAATTCATTTTATGAGGCCAACATCATCCTGATACAAAAGCCTGGCAGAGACACAACAAAAAAAAGAGAATTTTAGATCAATATCCCTGATAAACATCAATGCAAAAATCCTCAATAAAATACTGGCAAACCGAATCCAGCAGCACATCAAAAAGCTTATCCACCATGATCAAGTGGGCTGCATCCCTCAGATGCAAGGCTAGTTCAACACACGCAAATCAACAAACGTAATCCAGCATATAAACAGAACCAAAGGCAAAAACTACATGATTATCTCAATAGATGCACAAAAGGCCTTTGACAAAATTCAACAGTCCTTCATGAAAAAAAACTCTCAATAAATTCAGTATTGATGCAATGTATCTCAAAATAATAAGAGCTATTTATGACAAACCCACAGCCAGGTATCATACTGAAAGGGCAAAAACTGGAAGCATTCCCCTTGAAAACCGGCACAAGACAGGGATGCCCTGTCTCACCACTCCTATTCAACATAGTGCTGGAAGTTCTGGCCAGGGCATCAGGCAAGAGAAAGAAATAAAGGGTATTCAATTAGGAAAAGAAGAAGTCAAATTGTCCCTGTTTGCAGATGACATGATTGTATATTTAGAAGACTCCATCGTCTCAGCCCAAAATCTCCTTAAGCTGATAAGCAACTTCAGCAAAGTCTCAGGATACAAAATCAATGTGCAAAAATCACAAACATTCCTACATATCAATAACAGACAAACAGAGAGCCAAATCATGAGTAAACTCCCAGTCACAATTGCTTCCAAGAGAATAAAATACCTAGGAATCCAACTTACAAGGGATGTGAAGGACCTCTTCAAGGAGAACTACAAACCACTGCTCAATGAAATAAAAGAAGACACAAACAAATGGAAGAACATTCCATGCTCATGGATAGGAAGAATCAATATTGTGAAAAGGGCCATACTGCACAAGGTAATTTATAGATTCAATGCCATCCCCATTAAGCTACCAATGACTTTCCTCACAGAATTGGAAAAAACTACTTTAAAGTTCACATGGAACCAAAAAAGAGCCTGCATTGCCAAGACAGTCTCAAGTCAAAAGAGCAAAGCTGGAGGCATCACGCTACCTGACTTCAAACTATACTACAAGGCTACAGTAACCAAAACAGCATGGTACTGGTACCAACCAACATAGAGATATAGACCAAGGAACAGAACAGAGTCCTCAGAAATAATTCCACACATCTAGAGCCATCTGATCTTTGACAAACCTGACAAAAACAAGAAATGGAGAAAGGATTCCCTATTTAATAAACGGTGCTGGGAAAACTGGCTAGCGATAAGTAGAAAGCTGAAACTGGATACCTTCTTTACACCTTATACAAAAATTAATTCAAGATGGATTAGAGACTTAAATGTTAGACCTAAAATAATAAAAACCCTAGGAGAAAACCTAGGCAATACCATTCAGGACATAGGCATGGGCAAGGACTTCATGTCTAAAACACCAAAAGCAATGGCAAAGAAAGCCAAAATTGACAAATGGGATCTAATTAAACTACATAGTTCCTGCACAGCAAAAGAAACTACCATCAGAGTGAACAGGCAACCTACAGAATGGGAGAAAATTTTTGCAATCTACTCATCTGACAAAGGGCTAATATCCAGAACCTACAAAGAACTCAAACAAATTTACAAGAAAAAAACAAACAACCCCATCAAAAAGTGGGCAAAGGATATGAATAGACACTGCTCAAAGGAAGACATTCATACAGCCAACAGACACATGAAAAAATGCTCCTCATCACTAGCCATCAGAGAAATGCAAATCAAAACCACAATAAGATACCATCTCACACCAGTTAGAATGGCAATCATTAAAAAGTCAGGAAACAACAGCTGCTGGAGAGGAGAAATAGGAACACTTTTACATTGTTGGTGGGACTGTAAACTAGTTCAACCATTGTGGATGACACTGTGGCGATTTCTCAAGGATCTAGACCTAGAAATACCATTTGACCCAGCCATCCCATTACTGGGGATATACCCAAAGGATTATAAATCATGCTGCTATAAAGACACATGCACACATATGTTTATTGCAGCACTATTCACAATAGCAAAGACTTGGAACCAACCCAAATGTCCATTAATGACAGACCTGATCAAGAAAATGTGGCACATATACACCATGGAATACTATGCAGCCATAAAAAAGGATGAGCTCGTGTCCTTTGTAGGGACATAGATGCAGCTGGAAACCATCATTCTCAGCAAACAATCGCAATAACGGAAAACCAAACACCGAATGTTCTCACTCATAGGTGGGAATTGAACAATGAGATCACTTGGACACAGGAAGGGGAGCATCACACACTGGGGCCTGTCGTGGGGTAGGGAGGAATGGGGAGAGACAGCATTAGGACATATGCCTAAAGTAAATGACGAGTTAATGGGTGCAGCACACCAACATGGCTCATGTATACATATGTAACAAACCTGTACATTGTGCACACGTACCCTAGAACTTAAAGTATATAAAAAAAAAATAGCTGGGTGTGGTGGCATGTGCCTGTATTCCTAGCTACAGGCTTGACTTGGTTAGAGCTCTTAATGTTTTTAAGGAAGAGCACCCTGGTCTAGTATTTGATTTTTGGAATCTGAATAAAAAGTGAATTTGTCATTAAAAAAAAAAAAAATGCCCATTAAAAAAAAAAAAAAGACAGCACGTACTGAATTCTTTGTAACTCGGTCCACATGACAAGATAAAGCATTTGGTAGCATTTGGTAATAAGAGGATAGGGTTGTGAATAGGAGGGATAGAGGAGCTGTGATTTCATTAACTAAGTCAGGGGCCTTTACCTCCTATGAGAAGATGAGTATGTGATACTACTAATCATCTCTTCTTCAGATAAACCTTTCTAACCTGCTCCATCTAACAACAGCCCCTTTGCCTAGACTTCCTCATCTCCCTTTTTCTTTACGTGATAATTCCTACTTACTCTTTAATATCCAATTCATATGTCCTTTCCTTCGTGAAGGAAGGACTGGTCAGATCCTCAGCATCACAGACACAGATGCTCCCTCCTGCGTACACCCAGAATACTCTGTAGCCTTTTCTACTCTAGGACTTAGCCCACTGCCTTATAATGATTTCCAGACATTTATTTTCTCATTAGGCTAATGTGTCCAAAGCACATGACTTATTTATTTGAATGTTATAATCTTGTGGTAACTGACCCAATAGAGTTTGAAGAATGATGCAAAAGACAAATCTGACTTATGGAGAATACTGAATATTGAGCATGAACACTGATAATAACCAAAGTACAAATAATGGGTCCAAAATTCCAACTCTAAATCATAGTTATATTTTAAGATATCTACCTCCTAGGCTTTTTCTGATGCTACTTAATGAGATAGTCCATATAACCTAACAGGTGAATCAAAATGCTTGATTAAGTTTTAATTTTGTTTAAAAATGATCTAAAAATACACGAGAACCTAGGATAAAGGCAATGACAAATGTTAAATTTTACAATGATTATACTGTTCACCAAAACCAAGAGGAAAGAGGAACTGTTCTTTCTTCATATAAGATTAATCTCTGTACTTGCAATGTTTCTGCCCATGAAAGCACTTCATTATTCAAATTTTTAAGATTAATTATGCTATATATTTTATTTTCTGAAAAACACAGATTATTAGGGAGCCATATGCAAAATGAATAATTAAAGGTAGACTTCAGTGTCTTGGAGTAATATGAGGTTGGATATTATGATGGACCCTCTTGCTACAGTAACATATAGACCACACACAATACAATAATATATAAATGATAGTAAATGTACTTTTTAATTCACTGCTGACTTGTAAGAAAGTAAGGAAAATCTGCATAGGCCAAACAAGTAAAACAAAAATCAACCAGTGAGCTGAATGAAATCAGACTTTAGATAACAAGTCAACAAAAAGCTGCCATTGCCTTGGGGAGACTATTGGCTTCCTTGCAGGAATCCAGAAATTTGGACTTGGGCTGCCTTATAGGTGGGAAAACTGAACCTGCAATTCATGTGTTCATTCAAGACCCCAAAGTGAGCTAAAGCAGTGGCAGATTGGTAGTGTCCCTAGTGACCCCTTAGCTTCAAAGGAGAAGCCAAGCCAAATGCTCTTTGAAGGAAATCACTCCTGATTTAGGCCCGCAGAAGTACCAAAGATTATTCTTCCAGATATGAGCTCATAACCCAAACCTATAAAACACAAAAAAGCAAGTCATGAATGAGTCAATAGACATATCATAGAGCAGATTCAAATCCCACTGACTTCAATAGTGGAATTATTAATGAATATAAACTATAGATAAAAGGTTCCACAAAATAAAAGATGAAAGCAAAATAATTAAGTTGGAAATAGGACACTATCAAAAGTAACCTGAAGATTTTTTATTATATACAGATTGATATATTATAGTTGTACATATTTATTGGGTACAAAGTGATATTATGATATATGTATAGAATGTGAAATTATTAAATCAAGTTAGTTAACATATTCATGATCTCACATACTTATAATTTTTTTGTGGTGAGAACACTTGAAATTTACTCTCAGTAATTTTGAAATATATAGTACGTTAGTATTACTATAGTCACCATACTGTGCAATAGATCTCAAAAAAAAATTCTTCCTGTCTAACTGAAACCTTGTATCTTTTGACCAATATCTCTTCATTCTCTCAATGCCTCAGTCTCTGATAGCTACCATTCTACTCTCTGCTTTTATGAGTTCAGTTATTTTAGATTCCACATATAAGTGAGATGATGTGGTATTTGTTTCTGTGCTTGGCTTATTTCACTTGGCATAATGCACTCCAGGTTCATCCATGTTGTCACAAATGAAGGATTCCCTTCTTTTTTTTAAGAATGCATAGGCCGGGCACAGTGGCTCACGCCTGTAATCCCAGCACTTTGGGAGGCCGAGGCAGGCAGATCACCTGAGGTCAGGGGTTCAAGACCAGCCTGGCCAACATGGCAAAACCCCACCTCTACTAAAAATACAATAATTAGCTTGGCACCTGTAATCCCAGCTACTCAGGAGGCTGAGGCAAGAGAATCTCTTGAACCTGGGAGGCAGAGTTTGCAGTGAGCCGAGATGGCACCACTGTATTACAGCCTGGGTCACAGAGCGAGACTCTGACTCAAAAAATTAAAAAATGAAAAATAAAAAAAGAATGAATAGTATTTCCTTGTGTACATATATACCATGTTTTCTTTATATGTCCATCTATTGATGAACATGAAGGCTGATTCCATAACTTGGCTACTGTGAATAACCCTGCAATGAACATGAGAGTGCAGATATCTCTTCAACATGGCAATTTCATTTCCTTTGGATATATACCCAAAGTGGTAGTGCTGGAAAATATGGTAATTCATAGTATTTTGAGGAGCCTTTGTACAGTTTTCTATAACAGCTGTATGAATTTACATTCCCATCAACAGTGTGTACGGATTCCCTTTTCTCCACATCCTTGCCCACACATCTTTTTTTGTTGTTTTAATAATAGCTGCATATTGTAAAATAATGTATGTTTTAATGATATCTCATTATGGTTTCAACTTGTATTTTCCTAATGATTAGTGATTTGGGGCATGTTTTTCATTTTCTTTGTTGGTCATTTGTCTATCTTCTTTTGAGAAATATCTGTTCAGGTCCCATTCCCATTTGTTAATTGGATTAATTGTTTCTTACCATTGAGATGTTTCAGTTCCTTAAATATTCTGGATATTACAGATGTATCCAACGTATGGCTTGCAAATATTTTCTCCTAATCTCTCCAGGTTGTTTCTTCACTCTGTTAATTGTTTCCTTTACTATGTAGGAGCTTTTTAAATTTGATGTAATCCTATTTATCCATTTTATTGCTGGAGCTTTTGGGGTCAAATACAGAAACTCATTGCACAGACAAATGTATGGTGGTTTTTCTTGCAGGTTTCCTTCTAGTCGTTTTATGGTTTCAGGTCTAACATTTAGTGTCTAACTCATTTTCAGTTGATTTTTGTATATGGTGTGAGATATACAAAAGTGTTCAGTTTCATTCTTTTGCATGAGATACAGTTTTCCCAACACCTTTTATTGAAGATACCATCCATTTCCCACTGTGTGGATTGGGCATCTTTGGCAAAAATCAATTTTTTGGGTTCATTTCTATATTCTCTATTTTGTTTCATCCATCAATATATCTATTTTTAGGCCAGTATCATGCTATTGTAATTACTGTAGATTTGTGAAATAGTTTGAAAGCAAGTAGTGCAGTGCCTCCAGCTTTGTTCTTTTTTACTCAAGACTGCCTTGGCTATTTGAGTTTTTATGTTGTTTCATATCAATTTTAGAACTGTTTTTGCTATTTCTGTGAAAAATGCCATTGGAAATTTGATAGAAATTGTATTGAATCTGTAGATTGCCTTGGGTCATATGAACATTTTAACAATGTTAATTCTTCCAATACATGAGTGTGAAATATTTTTCCATTTATTTGAGTCTTCTTCAGTTATTTTCATCAATGTTTTATTCTTTTCAGTGTATAGATCTTTCACATTCTTGGATAAAATTATTCCTAAGTTTTTTTAAATAGCTATTGTAAATGGGATTGTCTTCCTGATTTCCTTTTCTGATAGTTAGTTGTTGGTGTATAGAAATGCTACTCATTTTTCTGTGTTGATTTTGTAACCTGCAACTTTACTGAATTCATGTATTAGTTCTAACAGCTTTTAGTGAAATCTTTAGGGTTTTCTGTACATGAGATGTCATCAATAATCAGTGATAATTTCACTTTTTTTCCTATTTTGATGCCTTGTATTTCTTTATCTTCTCTAATTGATCTGGTAAGGACTTCCAGTACTATGTTAAATAGAAGTGGTGAATGTGCATATCCTTATCTTATTCCTGACCTTAGAAGAAAAGCTTTCAACTTTTCACCACTCAGTATAATGTTAACTGTGAGCTTGCCTTTCTTGTGTTGAGGTACCCTTCTACTAGATCTAGTTTGTTGAGAGTTCTTATTATAAAAGGATGTCAGATTTGTCAAATGCTTTTTCTGCATCTAATAAGATGATCATATGGTTTTTAATCTTCATTCTGTTAATGTGGTATTTCACATTTTTCGATTTGCATATGTTGAACCATGCTTGCATCCCAGGGATAAATCCAACTTGTTCGTTGTGAATTATCCTTTTGGTATGTTGTTGAATTCAGTTTGCTACTACTGCATTTTGTTAAGAATGATTGTGTCCGTGTTCAGCAGAGATATTAACCTATTATTCTCTTTCCTGGTAATTTCCTTCTCTGGCTTTGGTATCAAGATAGGAGTTTGGAAGTATTCCCTTCTCTACAATTTTTTCAGAGTCTGGGAAGGATTGGCATTAGTTCTTTTTTAAATGTTTGGTAGAATTCAGCAGTGAAGCCATCAGGTCCTGGGCTTTTCTTTGACGGGAGACATTTAATTATTGATTCAATTTTCTTACTTGTTATTAATCTGTTCAGATTTTTTATTTCTCCATGATAGTAGGTTGTATGTGTCTAGGAATGTATCAGTGTCTTCTAGGTTATCCCATTTGTTGCTGTATAATTGTTCATGGTAATCTCTTATGATTCTTTGTATTTCTGTGGTATCACCTGCAATGTCTTCTCTTTCATTTCTGATTTTATTTTAATCTTCTCTCTCATTTTCTTAGTCTACCTACGGGTTTGTCAGTTTCAGCTATCTTTTCAAACAATCTGCTCTTAATGTAATTGATTTTATTATTTATTTATTTATTTATTGAGACGGAGTCTCACTCTGTTGACAGGCTGGAGTGCTGTGGTGTGATCTTCAGCTCACTGAAACCTCTATCTCCCAGGTTCAATTGATTCTCCTGCCGCAGTGTCCCATGTAGCTGGGACTACAGGGACGCACCACCACACCCAGCTAATTTTTGTATTTTTAGTAAAGACAGGGTTTCACGATGTTGGTCAGGGATGGTCTCAATCTCCTGACCTTGTGATCCGCCTGTCTCAGCCTCCCAAAGTGCTGGGATTACAGGCGTGAGCCACCACGCCTGGTCTTGTAATTGATTTTATGGTTTGTTTAGTCTCTAATCCATTTATTTATGCTGTAATCTTTGTTAATTCCTTTCTTCTGCTAACTTTTGGCTTAGTTTGTTCTTTTCTAGTTCCTTGAGATGAAACATTAGGTTATTTCAGATTTTTCTTCTTATTTTTTGATACATATGTTTATTGCTATAAACTTCCCTCTTAGAGCTACTTTTACTGTATCCATTAAGTTTTGGTATATTGTTTGACCACTTTCATTTTTCTCAGGACATTTTTCCACTTTTGTTTTGATTTCTTCTTTGACCCACTGGTTGGTCAAGAGCATGTTGTTTAACTTCCACATATTTGTAAATTTCCCAAGACTTTTCCTGTTCCTGATTTCTAGTTTCATATCATCATAATCAGAAAAGATACTTAATATAATTTCAGTTCCCTAAGTTTGTGGCCCAATATATGACCTCTCTTGAATAATATTTCATGTGCAGTTGGAAGAATGTGCATTCTGTTGCTGCTGCATGTAATGTCCTATATCAATTTGTTAGGTCTATTTGGTCTGAAGTGTAGTTCAAGACCAATGTTTCCTTATTAATTTCCACTCTGGATAATCTGTTCCTTGTTGAAAGTCAGGTATTGAGGTCTCCTACTATTACTGAATTGCAATTTATTATATCTCTCCCTTCATATCCTTTAATATTTCATATTTACTTTATATTTAGGTGCTTCAAGGTTAGGTACAATATATTTATAACAGTTATATTCTCTTGTTGAATCTACCTTTTTATCACTGTATAATGTACTTCTTTGTCTCTTTGCAGTGTTTGACTTAAAGTCTATTTTGTCTAATATAAGTACAGATGTCCCTTAATGTATAATAGGGTTATATCCTTATAAATCCATCATAAGTTGAAAATATTATAAACAATGTAAATCAAAAGCACATTTGTGACTTAAAATATTTTCAACTTACCATGGATTTATCAGGATGTACACCATCATAAGTCAAGAAGTGTGCTGAATATGCATTGCTTTTGCACCCTGATAAAGTCAAAAAATCATAAGTCAATCGAAAGTCAGGAATCATTTGTATAACTACCTCTGCTGTTTTTCAATTTTAATTTGTGTGGAATATCTTTTTCCATCCCTTCACTATCAGTCTATGTGTGCCCTTAAAAGTGAGGTAAGTCTCTTGTAGGCAGCATACAGTTGGGTCTTATTTCTTAATCCATTCAACTATTCTGTTTCTTTTTATTGGAAAACCTAATCAATTTACATTCAAATTAATTACTGATAGGTAAGGACTTAATATTGTCACTTTATAATTTGTTGTCTGGTTGTTTTGTGGATATTTTATTTCTTTCTTTTCCTGTTCCTGTCTTCCTTTGTGGTTTATAGTTTCCTCTAGTGGTATGCTTTGAATCCTATTTTGATTTCGTGCTTCTTTTATACGTTTTTGCCTTGTGGTTACCATGAGGCTTATGTAAAATATAACAAGCTATTTGAAGCTGAAAACTGCTTAACTCTGATCACATACAACTCTATACTTTTACTCCCCATGCTCATATCATATAGACATACACACATCATACAGCAGATTCAGATCTTAGTGTCTTCAATAGTAGAATTATCAACGAAAGAATATAAGTTATACAAAAAATGTTTAAAGAAATAAAAGATGAAAGCAAAATAATTAAGGTAAGAATAAGGAACTACCAAAAACTACCTGATTTTTTAAAAAGGAGAGTTTTTAAAAATGAAAACCATATTTGAAATTAAAAACTCAAACACTGACTTCAAATACTAAAGAGGAAAATAGTAAAATAAGGATAAATCTGAAGATATCAACAAAACCATGACAAAGAAATAAAAGACAAAAATATGAAAATAATATTGAATGCAAAGGTCTAAAACATTTTAGAGTTCCTAAATTTAAAAAAAAAAAATGAAGAGGAGACATAATACTAAATGAAACACTATATGAGAATTTTCTAAAACTGAAGAAAAACATAAAACCACAGACACAGGAAATACAATGTATACTAAGCAGGGAAAATGTAAAGATATCCAGAATTAGACATTATAACATTATAATTAAACTGTAAAAAATGTATATACATACTCATCTGAAAAGCAGCCAAAGAAAAATGGATCACATACAAAGAAACTGACATTACAGTGGCTACAGACGTATCAATAGCAACAATAGAAGCTGAAAACAGTAAAATAAATAATGTTAGCCATCTTTGTGCATTTAGCTCCTATTATAGTGCAAGTACACCCCAAAATGCTCCAAAAATGCTGGCCTAATCAATCAACCACTTCAATAAAATGATTAAATTAGGCACAGGGAAGAATGGAATGAGACTTATATTAATGAAATCTGAAATTGGCTTATTTCCTCATTTGTTAGAGTCCTGGAGTGGGGTAGGGTGCAAAAGTAAATTCATGACAAAGTGGGAAACATCTGCTAATATGAAACAGTAAGTCTTCATACACACACCTCACCCCTTGTCTTCAGTTAAAATAAATGTCATTTATTCAGTATAGTTAGCATGGGATGTTTTTCTTTATAATAAAGATTTGTATCATCCATATAAATGCTCTGCCTATGCAGTACAGCATAGATGACTGTTTCGTATGTTTGTGACAGACCACGGCTCCACACTGACTACAGAAAGTCTTACTCAGCTCTAATTTCAGTTTACTCTGGGGTTTCAGATTCTGCTGACTACAGACAAAATTTTTCTTCCCCAACAATGGCTGCATACTTTAACCATCCCCACAGAATTCCACAAGAGTCTGAATTGAAATACAGAACTACTAACGTACCCTAACAAATAGAAAAACTTCAAATCACTTTTAGAGTTAGTAACTTCTCTACTGAATTAAAAAGCAAATATTAGTACAGAAATAAGTTTTATTTCTTAAAACAAAGCCATGTAATGTGATATATTTTAGCTTTGTTTAAATTTTTGAATTTCCTGTTTTCAGGGACTAGGAAATTGGATGTTCAAATTCACTTGAGACAAATTGTAATGTTTTCCAAATAATTAAAATGTAACAAAAAAACCCACAAAATTTAAAATTTTATTTGTACATGGACCGAGGCTAAAAATTATTTTAATCTGCAAGTAATTCAATGAATTCATATGATTACTTCTGAAATTTTTTCATTTCTTCAGCATTCATTATAGACTGAAATTAGTTCCTAATTGAAAATTGAAACTCCTAATTGAAATATTACCATGAATCAGATTTATATCTGTTAATTAGTTTATTTATGCCTTATCTTTTTTCAGGAAAGATTTAAAGCACAAAGATCAATGACTAATTTAGGACACTTTGGCATCTTTAAATTTGTCTCCATGAATATTTTATTAGACCTCATGACTATAAGCCATGACACTTTCAAAAATGGAAAAGCAGGCCGGGCGCAGTGGCTCAAGCCTGTAATCCCAGCACTTTGGGAGGCCGAGACGGGCGGATCACGAGGTCAGGAGATCGAGACCATCCTGGCTAACACGGTGAAACCCCATCTCTACTAAAAAATACAAAAATCTAGCCGGGCGAGGTAGTGGGCGCCTGTAGTCCCAGCTACTCAGGAGGCTGAGGCAGGAGAATGGCGTGAACCCGGGAGGCAGAGCTTGCAGTGAGCTGAGATCCGGCCACTGCACTCCCGCCCAGGTGACAGAGCGAGACTCCGTCTCAAAAAAAAAAAAAAAAAAAAAAGGAAAAGCACACCAGCAGATGAGACAACTGCCACTTTCAGTGACCCTGGATATACCACTTAGGCCCTCTCCTCATCTATAAAATTGGAACACTGAACAAGAGGATTCCAAAGATCCCTGGTTCTAGCTTTACAATCCCATAACACATAAGGAATCTTTATATCTTCCCGGTCCCTGACTCCCTTAATTATTCATCAAGGCTCTAAACCCAAGACTGAATTTATAACCATTGTAATGGTTCTTCTCCCATTCCATTCTTCACATCTTTCCACTTGCCACATAGTTGCCCATTTTCTGTTATTTTCTATCTATTCAAATGATATTTTTTACTTTATTTTACAGAACAGTCTCATTCAATTAAGAAAGTGTTCTCAGTGTTGAAGATAATAATGGAATGTATCATGATAAAAATGTGTCATTGAATACTTAGATTTCAATTAAACAACAAACTAGATACATTGTAGTCTACCTACAAACAACTTCTTTCAAAAGTCTGCAAATTAAAATATAAGTAAAATATATTTTGCCAAGCCTAAAAACACTGGATAGATTTTTAAGTTAGTAATACAGACAATACTCAAAGGAAATTTATTTTTGTGAACTGGTAGAATATAACCACAGTTGAAACACATAACTGAAACCCTCCTTAAGCCTCTTAGAGCTCTTTGGGAGTGAACGGATGAGATACCTTGGGGAGAAAATGGAACTGCTACCTTGGCCAGACAACTTAGCCAACACAGAAACACTCTCACCACAACCTAAATTGTCTCTGCTTTCCACCATGAGCTTAGAGAAGGGACCTGAACAGAGAGAAAAGAATAACTACCATGCTAAGCAAGTGGCAGCTGAGAGAAAAAGCCTTCTAGACCACTGTTCTGACTGCACTGTGAGAAAACTGACAGTTGGGTGGGTCAGACAGAAACAGGTTTTAGATGGGTGCAGTGGCTCATGCCTGTAATCCCAGCACTTTGGGAGGCCAAGGTGGGTAAATCATCTGAGTTCAGAAGTTCCAGAACAGCCTGGCCAACATGGTGAAATCATGTCTCTAGAAAAAATACCAAAATCAGCTGGGCATGGTGACGGGTGCGTGTAATCCCAGCTATTTGGGAGGCTGAGGCAGGAGAATCAGTTGAACCCGGAAGGCAGAGGTTGCAGTCAGCTGAGATCGTGCCACTGCACTCCAGCCTGGGCAATAGAGTGAGAATCAATCTCAACAAAAAAAAAAAGAAAGAAAGAAAGAGACAGGTTTTAAACAGGTAGACATCATGAAAACGAACGCACTTCTTCCTTCTTCCTCATCTGTTTCCTGTTCCCTTTTTGTTAGTTTTTCCTTCTATCTATTCCTTTTCTTCATCCACTCATTTCTACATTTGTTGAACAAATGTGTGTTCAGGCACTGAGTGCCAGATAGAAGAGATACATCGGTGAATAAACAACATAGTTCATCCCCTTATAAAGCTTAGAGTCTAGTGGGGGATAGAATCATATAAGCAGACAACGACAAAACAGAGAGTTAGTTGAAGAAAGTAAACCACATCCCTGGTATTACAGTAATACATGCTTGGGGCACCCAATCCACAATTGAGATACCAGGTAAAGAAAGCTTCCTGGAGGAAGTAAAGACCATGCAGAATCTGGAGGAGAGAGGGCCAAGGAGTGGGCTAGCAGAAGGGAGAGGGTATTCAAGTTTATTTATTTATTTATTTGTTTCTTTGTTTGTTTTGTAATTCAAAGTAAATTGAACAAAAAAGTAAAAATAAAAAACTCTAAGAAATGAAAACGAACATTTAACAGGATTAAAATAAGAATATGCCTAAACAGCTTCTTTCAAAAGTCTGCAAATTAAAATATAAGTAAAATATATCTTCCATCTTTCTTACATTTTGGCTACTAGGATGATGGAAACTACTTAACACGTATAAAGCAACACCTTTCAGAACAAAGTTGTACTAGCTTCCATTTCTTCATTCAAAAGTGGCCTTAACATATAACAAGCTGCATGTTCTTGGCTTCATATCTGCATAACAATGACACACAGAACAGTTAATCTGAGCAAGCACATACAACAGTTAATCCAAGCAAAGACGATGACGTAGCCAGTTTCATCAGCATTACCTAATATAACAAATGCCTTTCAGAGACTACAAAATTAACTAGAAAATATAAACTACTCCTAGAAAAATATCCTATTTAAAAATGTAATTTATGTCACTGACTTTCAGTACCACAACTAGTGGTAAAGGCCATTTTACTGGAGATTGTTTCTTGTGCCCAAATATTCAACTTTCCTTACATCATTTAGTAACATAACCACCCATTTAGCTTGGCACATGGCTACCTAGGGAAAAAGATTACATTTCCTACCAGTTCTTGTGGTCATGGAAGTGAGATCTAGCCAATGGGAGGGTGGGAGATGTAGTGAAATGTACAGTTTCTGGGTCATCACCTTAAAGGGAACATACTCTGTTCCTTCCTGTTTCTGTCTTTGATCTCTGGAATCAGGAAATAATTGCAAGAGCTAAAACAGCTATTTGGGACCACAAAATGGAAATAGTATAGACAGCAGAACAACAGTAACTGGAACCCTCGTACCAAGAAATTGCATTGCCAGCTCTAGACCACTGATGGAGATTTTTACATGAGAAAGAATAAAATTTCTATCTTGCCTCTATCTACTGTATTTTAGGGTCAATTTATTAGATAAGCATAAGATACATCGCAGCAAATTTAACTAATATCTACACTGTTTGTCCAAAGCCCTTTTGAGATGGCTGGTGAACCACTCTTAAGCAAGCTGTAGGCAATAGGGAACTCAACTCATCAATCTCTCACTTATTGTTTACTTCATGTCAAATATCAATAGTGTTATGCAAAAAGAACTACTCTTGTTTGTTATCATGAGGCTTTGTGGAAGCTTGGGAACTTTTTAGTTGCTCTAATATACCCTGGCTGCCCATGAAACAATCTTTTTACCAGCGATAAGAGATTAACTTTCCTGGTGAGCAGCATTCTCTTTGTAGATGGATTTGTTGTGATGAATTTGATGCATCTCTTTGCTGGGGGAAAAAGCATTTAGAAAAAAACAAATAAAATATAAATATACTCTCCCTAAATAGGAGCCAGTGAACATTACCAATAGCTAATTGACTCACACACATTATAGACAGATAAGAGAGAAAAAATATTCTTCGCTTAATTCAGGCTACAGGGGCTGACTCAGTTGAACATCCAATCCAAAGAGAAATATAGACAGTAACAAAATTCTTTTGAAATGATAATCCTTTGTGATACTAAACTTATGATAAGTAAACTGTATAACTACCATAATCACAAAACACCTTATCTTACGCCCTTAGGTTGTAGTAAACCATGGCAATTTTAATCTAAAATAATACTTGGCACCAGCAAACCAAGAATGGCATCCTTGAAAATGCTGCTCTGAACAGGAAACTGACATTTTAGGTATATTATAACACATTTGTTTCATTTCAAGTGGCACTCCATTATGCAAATACTTTCACAAATTAAAATATGTTTTTGAGATTTAAAAAATTCAGTTAACCTTGTAGAGAAAGGGGAGAAAAGCTTCCCAGGAAGATCCAGGGATTGTGTTAGATTCTATGGATAACAGGAAGATATCATTATCCTCAACCTCAAAGAGTTCAAAGTCTAATGGGGAAGGCAGGACAGAGGGCCTCTTCCAGGGCAGTACCATATTGACTGTACATTCTACATTTAAGGGAGCAGAATTCAAATAATAGATATCATAGATTTGTATATTTATTATGACAATTTTCTAGCAGAAGCCATGTGGTATCTTGAGGAAGCGGAGTTTTTTCTTATTGCTATAAAGGTGCCATATGAACTAAAGTAGTCCTGTGTGCTTTCTAACTCCTAAACTATACAAGGAAAACTGGTTCTAGTGAGGGAGGAAGTGGTGGTTCTGATGGATATGGATAGAAAGAAGAGAAGAATGGGGGAGATGGTTGGTTTCATGTCTCATTGTGTCCCACTCCAGTTTATAGCAAGTGCTAAAGATCATGAAGAGCTGCAAGTAGTCTTTAGTCCACCAACATTGATCCGCATGGACATGCTCTCTCCCAAGCCTTGGGGATTGGCTTCTGTTCTCAAGGTTAAATGGAGAAGGGCTCAGCAATCATCATCTATTGGACGTAGTCCTGGTCCCAGGTTCCAGATTGCTATATAGTGCTGCTCTTAAAATTATATTGTAGGTGCCAAGCTTCCTGCTTCCTAGTCTCTCATGTTAACTGTTGTTCCCTGGCAGGGTCCTACCCCCAACCAAAAGAAACCTGCAAGTCCCCAAAACAGCAAAGGTATCAAATATAATTTTATTATCTAAATTAAGCTGGAATTACTACAATATATTAAGGTAATATATTATCCTTAATATAATAATTCTTAATATAATTATTAATTAATATAATGTTAATATAATTAATATATTAAGTTAATATATTAGAGTAATAAGTAATAAAAGGCATACCCATATACATAGATATCACTGTGTGAAGATATTTAAATTTAACTGTGATTACAATCTATAACTAAGGCTCTCAGACTTTCTTAAACCTCTTTCTAAGGTTAATTAGTAACCAATGAACAATTTTCAAAATAAAAGCATAATATATAAAAGTTAATAAAACTGGCTCCAAGTTAATTAAATTTATTTTCCTTCAGAAATATCCTGCCTTCCTTCAGATGCAACATGGATAACTTTGTGAAAACAGTGAAATGTACAATTCAGCAACTACTAACACAAAAAAATCAGAGGGATACTCTGCTTTGCAAGTAAAAATCTACAAGGTAGGCCTTATTCTACAGTCAGCACTTTTCTAACTTTTGTTCAAGTTGTGATCATGAAAACAGTGCTTAACATTGACTTAGCTCTTAACTGCGTGCCAGGTATTGTCTCACACGCTTCACATGTATGAGCTCATTTGATCTTTAT
This sequence comes from Trachypithecus francoisi, assembly GCF_009764315.1. NCBI lineage: Eukaryota > Metazoa > Chordata > Mammalia > Primates > Cercopithecidae > Trachypithecus > Trachypithecus francoisi. Next base: position 80,131,853 of record NW_022681454.1, on the reverse strand, counting down.
GACAGTTCTATAAGATGGTGCTATTATTGTCCCAGTTTTATAGTCTAAGTCTTTCCTACTTTTCAAGATTTGGTTTAAATTTCTCTTCCTCACAAATCCTTCCTTAATTATTTCCTCAATTCATATTATTTTCTACCTCCCCCTTTTCCCACTATATTACGTGTATCTCTTACAGGACTTAAAGTTCTTGAAGGACTTAGAGCTTTCTCCTTAAAGCTCTTTATGAATGCTTCTCTTTCTTGTCATTACATCACAAGTTTCTGGGGAGGCAGACTCTGTCTTATTCATTTTTATATCCCTACAATGCCTAGCAGAGATTCTTGCACGAAGAACATGCCCAGAAAATGTTTGTTGAACTTACTTATACTAGCATTAATATGGGATTAAAGGAAGAAAGGAATTTAGCAGCAGCTCTGAAAACAAAGAAAGAGTCATGAATAAAAAGTAACAAGCAATTATTCGGTTTCTGCAGATGAGAGAACAAAAGCGATCCCAGAGATCATGAGATAAAACATTTAAATATTAGGTAAACATTAAACCATAATAATACCGAAAGAAAACACAGGTGAATGGTTACAAAATCTTTAGAGGTAGAAGGCCTAAACAGGACACCAGAGCAAAATCTAGCAAGAGAAGAATTAAATAAATGTTCAAGGGAGCCAGCTCTGAGTCACGCTACATGGTTTCAATTCCCAATTTGCTGTTTGTAGAGTCAGTTTATTCATCCGTAATATAGGGATGATGACAATATCCGACTTACAGCGTTGTACAGTGGAATGAAGGAGTTAATGACTATCAGGCTCTCAACACAATGCATGACACAATGTCTTCCATAAACATTTCAAAACAAACCAATTAAAGAAAAGAAAGAGTTGACTGTAAAAAAAAAAAGCATTTATGCTATAAAAGTATCAATCCAGTCAATCAGTATCAAATGACAGAAAAAAGATTACTAGCATAAATATATGAAAAGCTTGTACAAATTAACAAGAAGATTGAAATTCCAATAGAAAAAAAAGGAAAGCCGAGTTCAGCATTTCACAAAACGTTAATATATACAAATGAGATAACAAACATGAAAAAAAAAAACACCTTATTTAAGAAATTAGAAAGTGTTCATTAAGTTCTTCTTCTTATTAAATCAGCAATATTGACAATGCTGTGAAGCAATGGGCAGCATATAGAGGCTTGTGGAGAGCTTAAATTGGCATATTTCTGAGGGCACTTTGCCAATAACCATCAAAACCCTTAAAATGTGCATACCTTCCTAGAAATGTATAACTATTATGCATCCATAAAAATGTAAAAAAAGAAAAAAAGTACATATTTTATGACCTAGGAAATTGAGACATTTATACCAAGGAAATAATCATTGATATGCACAAAGATGTAAACTGCAGCCTTGTTTATAAGAGTGAAAAACTAGACATAACCTAGTGATCTAACAATGAGACTAGTTAGTGAACTAAACCCCTTTACAAAACTGTGACTGCTGTGATCTCATGGGAGATACTTACTGCTATAAATGCCATTTTCATTAAAACAACAACAATGAAATGTGTGTAGGTATGGGTGTGTGTATACACACACATAAGAAAGATCTGAAAGGAAACATACCAAAATGTTAACATTGATTATCTCTAGGTAATAAAATTATAGATGACTTTGGAAAACCATAACATTTTCTAAATTCTTTATGATAAACATATCTTCATAATTAAGAAAATAAAAATTATCTTTCCAAAAGGAAAAATTAAGGATTAAGAGATATTCTTGCCTATTGTTCAGGTATCCCCATCACTAGAATATATATCTTTAATTGTGGCTGCACTGTGCTCCTTAGAAAAGTCATACAGTAATGAGCTTCAGCCCACAGGTTCTATTGGTATAAAAGCAGCTCAAGCAGTTTAGCAGAAAAGTTCAACCAAATACAAAAAACAACTCAAGGGAACATCATATGCTTAATGGTTAAATGGCAATAGAAAAAAAGACAACTAAGCAGTACTGGATAAAGCTAAAGCCTTACTCTCATGCTTACTCAGCAGCAAAAAGAAAAAGCAAAACAAACATTAATTATGGAAGATTTAGTGATCTGTATGCTTATAGTCATAGAAACACTTCCAATCTGTGTTTACCCATGCTGTAACTCATTGCTTTCTGTAAATTTATAGAAACCTTTTGCCTGACAGTTCAAATGCTTGGTTACAGCTAAGGGAACAATAGTTCAACCACTTTGAAAATAGGCTAGAGGACAAAGTCCTCACACTTCAAAACTGGTGTGTGTGTCTGTGTGTGTGTGTTTAGTGGCTTTCCAACTTCATAATAAATCTATGAAAAGGCCAACTTCATAAGCCAGTCTGAATATAAATATATTTAGCCCCATCCTCCCCACATGGCAAGGAAGGAGCAGGCACATCACTATGTAACTAGGTTGCACATTCATTCATTCTCACTACTGTTACCAAAGATTCCCAAAGTAAACAGTAGCGAAAGCCATGGTATTATAGTATTGAAAACAATCTATTAACTCATGCCTTTTCAAAACCAATGAGAGAATAGATCTAGTTGAAAATTCTTAATTCCATCTAGTAAGATAAATCTTGAACACAAAATGCTAGAAAAAAGCAGGGGGAGGTGTAAGTACATAACTGTTTAAATTGTCTATCCAGTCTATCCCAAATGTAGTACTCACTTGCTTTTTCTTGCCCAGCATCCACTGCGCCTTCTCTAAATAATAGCACCCAGTTTTTATTTAGGGGACTACTTCTCACATTTTGGTTCATATGATCACCTCTATTTCCTAACTTCAGGAATTGACAGGTAGTTCAGGAATGATCATACAATGTATTCATTCCCCTAGACAGAATAAATATTCATCACGCACATAGTCCAAGATAGTCCCACTGGTGACAAGAACTATCAGCCTTAAAACTTTTCTCTAAGCTCTTGGAAAAGAAGTACATTCCTTTTGCCTGAGTTTCATGCTGAAAGAATGTAAGCTATTGCTGTTGGGCACAGCTTTGCCATCACTTGGAAAGAGTATATCTAAAAATGAAACAGTAAAAAAGTGAGTAGGATTAAAAAACAAAGAAAAACAGATTCCTGATAAACTATTTTTAAAAGCTGGATCCAAACATGCCTGAAGTTATTTATCAACATTTGATTTAGATTCTGTCACATGAGACTAAAAGGAGACAATAAATATGGGGGAAAGGAAAGTTAAATGGTCATCTCTTCCCTCCCCAATTGATCTACCTATCTTGGTCAGCATGGGTTACTATAACAAAATACCATGGACTGGGTAGCTTAAACAAGACATTTCTTAGCTTGCAAACTTTGCTTCCTTCTTGCCGTATCCTCGCATGGCAGAGCCTGAGAGAGCAGTAAGGGGAGAATTCTCTAATTTCTTCTTATAAGGGTACTAATCCCATTATGAGGACCCCACCCACATGACCTCATCTAAACTTAATTACCTCTCAAAGGCTCCACCTCCAAATACAATCACATTGGAGCTTAGGGCTCCAACATAGGAATTTGGAAGAGATACAAATATTCAGTGCATAGCACTGCCTAAATTGCTTTTAGACACAAACAAAACAGACTGGAGGAGGTTACTCTATGCTACCTCCAAGCAGATCTGTGTGACTGTCATTGTACTAGAATACATCACCAGAATATTGGCTACATCCTTAAATGTATATCACTGCTTACTCCAAAGCCTAAACTAGTGCCTAGAACACAACATCACTCAATAAATTCTTGCTGAAAAATGAATACATGAATTAACTAATCTTTTGGGACTTATTGTCAGTACAAACTAAACAGTAACATGAATGCTATAATAAAGATATCAGTAACATGATATGAAAATACACAGAAAGGTCTAACTGTATATTGGAAGCCAGATAATCTGAAGTCACATTCCAATATTCAACTGATCTGAATCCCTCCTGAAACAGTCAACCTATCTCCTCATCTTCTCCTTAGCCTTATCTTCAACAGGCACAAAATACTTTAATAATGAAAAATAATCCCCAAGGACTGGCATCCTCTACTTGACTAGCTGAGAAACAGCTCTGAAACTGTAGCATAGACAGATGTTTGCATGTGTGTTTTGTGTAGGTGTCCTTATCATGGTCTACAAGGTCCTAAAGGCTCTGTTTGAGCTTGGCTGCTCTCCTTGCCTGCTTTGCTCCAGCCACAAGGGCCTCCTTGTTCTTTGAAAACACCTGGCACTTCTCACCTCGGGACTTTTGTTTTTGCTAAAACCTCTGCCCACAGATCATATAAGTGGCTATCTCTTTTAGGGTCTTTGTCCAAATGACACCTCAGAAGTGAGGACTTCTTGACCCTCCTTTTTACAATTGCAAACTTCTCTACCTCTAATACTTCCTATTCCGTGGCATTTACCCATGGCATTATACCTTCTAATATATGATTTACTTATTTATATTCTTCATCGTCTGTCTGTCTTCCCATACTAAAAGATAAACTCCATGAAGGCAGAGATTTCAGTCTGTTTTTTGTTCTCTGTTGAATCCTCAATGCCAGGGAAATAATAGATGCTGAATAAATGAGCATAGAAATATAACACAAGAGAACTACAACTAGATCATTAAGTGCTCTGATTCAAATTAAATATGAAGATTTTCCAATCCAATAAACTGCAGAAGGTTATGTCTGTGAACTCCTTCAGAAGTTGAAACCAGGCCGGGCGCGGTGGCTCAAGCCTGTAATCCCAGCACTTTGGGAGGCCGAGACGGGCGGATCACGAGGTCAGGAGATTGAGACTATCCTGGCTAACACGGTGAAATCTCGTCTTTACTAAAAAATGCAAAAAAACTAGCCGGGCGAGGTGACGGGTGCCTGTAGTCCCAGCTACTTGGGATGCTGAGGCAGGAGAATGGTGTAAACCCGGGAGGCAGAGCTTGCAGTGAGCTGAGATCTGGCCACTGCACTCCAGCCTGGGCGACAGAGCGAGACTCCATCTCAAAAAAAAAAAAAAAAAAAAAGAAGTTAAAACCAGAGAATTGCTATAAATACATTTAAAACCATAATCACTATAAAACATTCCCTTATATTACAGAAATTAAGACATAAAAATTATTTAAGAAATTAAATATGTTATCACAAAAAACTACACCAATAACCAGAAAGTATAAGGCTTGCATTTACTTTGCTTTAGATCTAAAACAGTATTAAATATAAAATTTGAGGGCAGGGTGCTGTGGCTCACGCCTATAATCCCAACACTTTGGGAGGCCAAAAAGGGCAGATCACCTGAGGTCAGGAGTTCCAGATGAGCCTGGCCAACATGGTAAAACCCCATCTCTACTAAAAATACAAAAAATTGGCTGGACCTGGTGGCAGGTGGCTGTAATCCCAGCTATTTGGAAGGCAGCCGAAATCGTGCCACTGTACTCCAGCCTGGGCAACAAAGCGAGATTCTATCTCAAAATAAATAAATAAATAAATAAACAAAGAAACATAACATTTGAGAGATATTCATTAGCAAAAAAAAATCAAGCATGAAAATATTCATAAATTATGGTTATATGGGTTTTGTTTTTTGTTTTTTTGAGAGAATCTCACTCTATCACCCAGGCTGGAGTGCAGTGGCATGATCTCTGCTCACTGCAACCTCTTCCACCTGGGATCAAGTGATTCTCCTGCCTCACATTCCCAAGTAGCTGGGATTACAGGTGTGTGCCACCACGCCCAGCTAATTTTTGTATTTTTAGTAGAGATGGGGTTTCACCATCTTGGCCAGGCTGGTCTTGAACTCCAGACCTCATGATCGACCTGCCTCAGCCTCCCAAAGTGCTGGGATTATAGGTGTGAGCCACCGCGCCTGGCTGGTTATATGTTCTCTTATAGAAATTAAATAAGGAACTGTCACAGGAAACAATAGGAACACACTTTGTGACTCCAAAAAGGTTTGTCTATTGGAAAAACAGAAAGCACCAATTCAAAAGGGGCTGCCTGGATGCAAAAAGTCCTACTTCTACGGAGCACTCTTTTCCTGATTCCCTTTCCAGTAGAGACCACCCTAGATAAATGGAAAGTTAAGTTTAGCCCTGGCTGCTCCCACATGCCTAAACAGGGAAACAGTAATATTAACATTTAATGTCAGGAATCCCCAGCTCTAGACTCTGGGAGTCTAATGTTTTGTTTAGCAAAAAGAGTGTCTTGAAAATTAACAAATTTCCCATTACAAATTCGAACTTCTGACTTCCCTTAAAAATCTGCAACTTTCAGCAACACCGAGGTTGAACTGCTTAATAAAAAGAGGAACTAAAGAGTAGTTGCCCCTTGACACTAGTCACCTGTTTTCAGGTTCACCACTGTCCTGATGGCTCCCTATTGTCTTACATCTTGTTTCTACTGCCTGCCTGGCCGGGGAAGAGTTGAAAGTCCCACTCTATATAGTCCAGTACCTTTCCTTATTGTTTGTAAGCACGAACCCTGAACTCCCTGCATTCTGTTGTTTGATTCATTAAACTCTTAGCCCCTTCTGCAGTAGATTTAAATCCTACTGCAGAGTAACATGAAATCAAGGTCAGAACCGAATTTTCTAGGGGAAACTGAGTAAGGGGTATATAGGAACTCTCTGTACTATCTATGCAACTTTTCTGCAAACACAAACTACTGTATTCTACATAAAATGTTTATTTAAAAAAATTGAGGAAAGCATGAACTATTCAATAAATGGCAACAATACAAAAGAAAACCCCACGAATTGCCATTCTTCACTCACTCAGTGTATGACTGCATGCAAGTCACTCATCCTCTCTTATCTACAAAATGGGGACGGTAATTCCTCCTCTGCCTTCCTCACAGTTTTGCTGTGATGATTAAATGGGATAACAGATGTAAAAGTTCATGGAGGAGCTGTCACTATACAGTAAATGCTAATCTTACTATAGTAAGTGTATTAATAGGATATTAGTAATATATAATAAATGTGCTAATAGGATAGCACATTTAAAAATACTACAAAACAACAGCATGTTATAAGAATCTTTAAGGATGTTACACCAAGAAGGTTTGATTATCTATACATGGTTAATGGCACAAAAGAAACTATGAAACCTAAGATTACATACTCAGGAAATGTAAAAATACATATATTAAAAACAACCTCCTTATTGTAAATGAGTTGTAAGCATAAATTACGTCTAACTTGTCAGACTGCTAAACTGAGAAATGACTAAATTTCCTGAAAACTAAGGATAACTTTAAGGTCAACCAAATAAGGTTTTCAGGAATAATATATATGACCAAAACAAGTCCATCTAGGAATGATAATGTTAAGAAGTCAACAAAAATCATCTGGCCGGGTGCGGTGGCTCAAGCCTGTAATCCCAGCACTTTGGGAGGCCGAGGCGGGCGGATCACTAGGTCAGGAGATCGAGACCATCCTGGCTAACACGGTGAAACCCCGTCTCTACTAAAAAATACAAAAAAACTAGCCGGGCGAGGTGGCGGGCACCTGTAGTCTCAGCTACTCGGGGGGCTGAGGCAGGAGAATGGCGTGAACCCGGGAGGCGGAGCTTGCAGTGAGCTGAGATCTGGCCAGTGCACTCCAGCTTGGGTGACAGAACGAGACTCCGTCTCAAAAAAAAAAAAAGAAAAAAAAAAGAAAAAAAAAAAAACAAAAAACATCTGCAAAGGAAAGTAAGACAAATGTTGATATTAAAATGTATGTAATGAGCTAAGATTACCACTACCTCCAAGGCGAATATAACAGGATTTCTTAAGTGGTTAACCAGTCTTAAGATTCTAGACAGTCAAGGTTGCTGTGATTATCTGTTTCAAAGAAACAGGCCTACAGAATACAAGCACATTCTGGTAACAGTAACCAAAAGACAAAAAATAATTTAAGAAGTCCTTGAGGCATCGTGTCACTACATCCATCACTTAAATCTATGGACTTCAGTAATTTGCTATGGAAAATTAATCAAAATGGTCCGCAGGTCATTGGTCAGGTTTATTTAGTCATCAAAAAACCTGGCCTAATTAACCAAACAGATTATGAAAAATGTCTTCTCTGCAAACCTTCACCTTACCAACAAAGGGAACTTTTGAGACTAAACAAAACCAACAGCAGTTACTTATATGCCAAATTAAAACCTCTGTTTAAGCAGGAAAAGGAAAGTACAATGCGGTACATGAAGGAGTAGTTTTTCTTGTCTTTTTTTTAAATATAGAACTTAGAGTATTTTTTGTTTCTCTCACCATTGTTTTTAAAATATTTTATACTTATCAAAGTAAAATATAAGCATGGTTCATAAGATTCTATTCAAATAGTACAGAATAATTTACAATGAAAAGCAGCAGCCTCCTACCTCACCCCTTCCCAAGTTTGAGCCTGCTTCTCAGAGAAAATCACTTTGGGTTGATTTTTGGTTTGGGTTACTCTGGCGATCAGCATCAAGTCATAAAATAGAGTGTTATAATGACACCACTTCTTTTAAAAATCACTTTTTTTTAACACTTTCTATTGGCTTCCTACTATGACAGATTAAAATGTAGCTTACTTGCATCCCCACCCTACACATACAACCAACACATACACAGACAACGTACATTTACATAACAACTTTGGTTTCTCTATTGATTACCTTCTTCATTTAAAATACTAGAGCTACACTTTTGTCTCTTCTTCCATCAACTATAGAGCATCCTTTTTGTCTCGTATGTAAACATACTAACGAATGCAGTTTTCTTTTCCTTTTCACTCCTCCTATCACTACTACTACCACTACATTAGCTTATACCTCTGAGATTCTCTTTCTTTTGGTCAATGCTTTTTCCAATTACGTAAAGAAAAAATTCACTATTATTTATTAAAGTCTTTTTAGAACCTATAATTATATAAGCTATTGCTAGCAGTACATTTGTGCCTCACTTTTGAAGACTATTATTCACAATGAAAATCCATTCTAGTAACACATATATTCTTTTATTCATATACAGATGAATGTAGATCAAATTTCTTAAAGAACTAAGTTTTACTCAGCCAAGGAAGTACCAGTAGTTTCAATTTACTGTTGAAACTAGAGGCTTTCCACAGTAGAAATCCATCATTAGAAGATAATATAGATTCAGGATAACTTAATGATTTGAAGGAAATCATAGACTAGCTGAGATGAACACAAACCATCTTTTATCTTAATCCTTCTCTACAAAGTACTAGCCTCCTAAACTAAAGATTTCTTTCCATCACTACCTGATGACCTCTGGCACAAATCACCCTGTATCCCTTCTGTCTCCAACTGAGTACACACGAGTAAATAAAAAAAGATGTTATTTTTTCGTTCAGGGCCACACATCTGAGCATCATGGCTGTAGGTACAGATACAGCTGCTGATAAAAAGTCAACGGATCTTAACTGGACGGATTGGATATTAACAGGATTACAGGTTACAGATGTCATGTAAAAACCCCAAGTGGCTTTAACAACAGAAAAATCAGTATGTATCATGTAGTGGTAAAGCAGCCTAAGGGAATGTGCTCTACAGTCAGAATGGCTGGTTACAAGGACCAGCTCTGCCATTGCCAGTGGTGTGACCTGAGCATACTACTCAAGCCTCTGTATCCCAGCTTCCCCATTTTAAAAATCAAGTGCTGTAAGAATTAAAAATAATGGTATATGTAAGAACTTAGCATTGGCATGGCATACAAGAACTTAACAAATGAGACCCACTAAAATTATTATAGTAGTAGTAGTAATAGTATGTTATTGGTCAGAGAGACAACTTCACCGATTTTTTACGTTGGACCTAATCACATCTTTCACTTCTGCACATCTGGTGAAGTCAATAAATGACTTTCCTTTTCAGAAACCTGCCTTCACCTCTAACTGTAGTCAAGGCAAATAGTCCTGATAGGCAAATAGCCCCCAGGTGACCCTTCTGATCTGGGCTCACTGTGATATTAACCCCACATTCCTACAGATTCTGGTTTCACATTGTGTCCTTCAAATGCTTTCACCATGCCACTTCTTATAGTCAGCTCCAGTTTTTAAGGTGCATTTAAAATAAGCTTACATTTGGAACCAGCTAAGAATGCTAAAAACAGATGTGCTACTTTCCAGACAGACTGAAGAAATCGTACGAACAACTGATTTAGTACTACTTGGATTGTGACTAAAACCTATCAAATTATAGCTCCTGATAACAAGTCTAAAGGAAAACAGTTAATTTATTGATAGTGCCCTGTTAGACACATTTAGGGCAAAGAAAAGTACATTTCTATGGCAATTTCCAAGATATTAAAAATGAGATAAAACCAAACGAGAGAAAAACAGAAATCTAGCTCATGACTTAACATCACCATATGTGAAATATCAAATAAATAGCTACTCTAATCTCAAATGGTAATCTTTCCTTTCAGCCTTTCTCATTTTATTGAACCAAATATTTCAAGCCTCATCTGTGTTCTATTATAATCCTAAAGACAACATGATATCTAGGATAGTGTTTACATATAAAAATCATTTTAAATCAGGAGGTGACAGAAACTGATGTCCAGATTCCATTACCCTAAGACTTCATGTAATTACATTGTCTTTTTCAAAATCCTTAAATGATCATTTTCTCCTTTGGCACAGAATCTTATGACTTCACTTTTGATGCCAACATAGTCTCATCATGAAAATAAATTGAAAGTAGGTGGTCTGGTTAGTCTTCACAATGCTACATTGTAATCAGGCAAAGCAGTGAAAAACATGATTGTCGAAATGCTGGCGTGTCTTCAAACAACAGTGCATGCTGTCCATTTTACTCTCAATGAAAAAGCTCTTCAAGAGATTTCGATAAAGGTTTCCTTCCTACTTGCAGTCCACATTTGTAATGTTTATATAAGTGGAGGATATAAATCTTTCTCCAATGAACCCCATGGTTTTTAAAGCAGACTTCTTGTTATAAACTGCCTGTTTCCGTTTTGCCTGCCTAAGCAAGCCAGGCAAAGACCATTCGCGAGAGACTGGAACTAATTTAATGTGCTCCAGGTTTAAGCCCCTAGCCTCTGCGCCTTTGCAGGGAGATTTTACACAGTGGATTACTGCTGACTTTAACAATGATTCATATGATAAGTGGCTTTTGATTTATTTTTTAGTGTCAGAAAATATGCATTGGCAAAAGAAATGTCATTGAAATCATTTTGTTAAAGCAATATCCATAAAAAGGGGTGGGGGAAGGAGAATTCAACTTTTCATCAAAAAAAAAAAAATCTAAATCATGCCAATGTCTTGTTAACATAAATTTATAGTTTTACTCAATGCAAAAGAATACAAAACTGTTTAGAGACAATTAGATTTAAGCCTGGATGAACTGCAAGATATGATTGGTTGAATCGATATACTTTACTGCAAAATTGGTTCTTATTATTAAAATACCAAAGCCACACGGAAGACAGACAAAAGCATCATTCTTTATCCAGCCTCAAAGACACCCTGTGTGCTTTTTTCAAAGATGCACAATTCCTTGAAACCAACACTAATTAAAACAGAAACACATTCACAAAACCCGGAGTAAGATCCATCATCCCAAAGCATGTCAGGGGAGGAAAATTTCCTCTGTTTAACTCAAAGGAACAGAACAGCAACAACATTAATTCAAAAGAAAACAAACTGAGAAACAAAAGAATGTACTATACTATTATTCTAGAGTTCTGCATTTAAGAGGCCTGAACTGTTCATCAAAACATGCTTTTTAAAATGCCAAATGTAATAAGATATGCTTGTCCTCAGTCATCTGTTAGTTTCTTCTGGTTTTTCTTGAAGTTCCTTTGAAAGGATCAACCAAAGTCTTACAGTAGGGGGCAGTATTGTAACATCACGTTCACACTTAAAAGGACTCCAGGTTAGACCAAAGAGGAAAAAGGGTCATTATTCTTCATAAAGACTTAACTATGTTGGCATAATTACCCAAATTTATTACAAAATTGCATATTTTTTCCCCGAAGCCCAACCTGCTTTCTTATCACCTACCTATAATATTAATACGTCTTAAACAATAGAAAAAGCAAATGCTTTTCATTGAAAAAGTCTCTCCAACAATCTGATACATGCTGATTGCTGCTTAGCAGTGAAAGAACTATTTATCGAATGTCATATTTCAAAAGCATGAAGACTTCTCCAGTTGCAAATATCCAGATGTTCTTTATTGTAAATATGACATTAGAAGATGGCCAAAAAAAAAAAAAAAGTGAATATTTCATCTTGCTCTAAAATGAAATGCAGAGCTGGTTTATAAACACAAGTCAATGTAACCTATGCTAGTGAGATGTTAATTTCAAAAATATGGGGTAAAAAAATATTTACAAGTATAAGAATGTCTTCATATTTTCCAGAAATAAACCTTTTCTTTCCATCTGCCTAGGATGGCTCTTGGCTAGCCTGCTAGGAAATAAGGAAACTGAAACTGTTTGTACTGAACGCTTGGCTTCCAATGACTTACAAAATTCTGGGAGTTTGCAGAGAGGAAAATGCAAAGTCCTCACCATGTCCCAAGATAAAGCACATAGATATATAATGGCAATTTTTTTCCATGCATAATGGTGATCCATATGGATTTCTCTTAATTCTGTAAATATGAGTGTTTGCAACTTTTATTTAATACTTGAAAGCCTTAAGGTCACTAAACAAAACAATAATTACTGTATTTGACTTTAAAAGAATCAAACTTCATATAGTGTTTAGGCAAGTATTTTTGTTTATCTTTGTCTTCAATTTCAACTCAGACTGAGTTGCCTGTTTGCTTGCTCACTTGAAGGGGATGGGCTGTTATAAATTCAAACAGGATTTTTTAAAATCCAATAATTCTAACAAAAATTATATTAAAAGTATTGTTTTATAGACATATAATCTAATATTTTTAAATGTAAAAAATGAGATCCTAAGAATACTAAAACCTATGAAAAATCATAAGAAGCCAGCAATTATTGTAATCATGTTTAAATGCTATAAACTTTCAGTTTCAGTACTTCAAGTTATAGTTTATTGTAGTCTTATTATTATACATTATACTCTCTCTACTTGTCCATTTTTGTTTAAGTTGTTTTGGAGTTGGGGATGTTTTGGTTTTATGCTGCGTGAGTGAATGTGTGCGTGTGTGTGTGTGTGTGTGTATGCATGTGTTCATTTAAAGATCCTGAAGAAATCTCATATGTATACTTCTTGGAGAATATGGACTGCTCCTATGCCTTATCGTCCAGGTTTTCTCAATTGTTGTGATAGGTTCCTTTTCAAGACTTAACAGAAAAACTGTGCCTATAATTACCATCAAATTTCCCTCAAATTGAGCTAAACAGTGTACATTTGAGCTGCCAGATGGGACATAATTCTTCATAATTACTGTCCAAAAGAGCTTGTGACAGTTACAACAAAGTAATTCGCTAATGGAAGAGCACCAGGTATGCATTTTCCTGAAACATCTGTTTGAAATGCTGGGTCATTTGAAGAGTATGTAAAATGCTCCCATCTTCTAATTAGTTTCTCACCAATCAAAATATCACTGCCAAAGTTAAGTAGTTTGAGGGGCCAAGGTTCTTCTGTAGCAAAGCCAGTATAACCACTCAGTCCCTCTTAAGGCAAGCACTTGTTTCATCTCTGAGTGATGGCATTTGTGATGGAAAAGAAGGCAGCATTTCCTTCTAATAATAACGTTTTTCCTTATTATTTCATTTCTCCATCATCTGTAGTCAAAAAGCATTCTGACATACTGCATAAAATGTTTGCTTACTTTCTTGCCTCTCTCCTTTATCTATCTGATCAAATGAGTGAGGAGATGATCACAAACAACGGAGTATGAGCTTTGGGTTGTGTGGTATAAGAAGAAATACATTTGGTTTTTGTTTCTGGTTCCTGGCAAAGAGTGTCAAAAACCTTTAGAATTTCCTGAGTGATAAAAGTATCATTGTTTATTCATAACTAGCTTTTGATTCATAACTAGCTGAGTTTATGCTAATAAGGTAACTTAGGGTAGGATCTCTAGAGAGTCTCAGGATGGGGCTGGTCATCAGAAAGATCAAGTAATTAGAGCGTTGAAGGGGGTGGGACTTCAGATTGAGCTCTACAAAAACTCCTTAGCAACAACACTTGATGAAATTCCCAGCTGGCGAACACATCAACATGCTGGAAAGGTGGCATGACCAGAAAGGGAAGCTACCTGTCCCCATACAAAATAAGTAGCACTGGGTAGCTTAAACAAGAGAAATTTATTTTCTCACAGTTTTAGAGGCTGGAAGTTTGACATCAGGGTGTCAGTATGACCAGGTTCTGGTAAAGGCACTCTTCCTGGCTTGCAGATGGCTTTTTTCATGTGTATTCACATGGCAAAGAGAAGGAGACAGGCAGGAAGAAGAGTGAGAGAGAGTGAGAGTGAGAGCAAGAGAGAGAGAGAATGCAAGTTCTCTTATATCTCTTTTAATAAAGGCATTAATCCTATCAGAAGGTCACACCCCCATGGCCTCATGTAAATCTAATTATGTCCCAAAGGCCTCATCTCTAATTACTATCACAATCACATTGGAGGTTAGGACTTCGACATATGGGTTTTGGCAGAACACAATTCAGTCCATAGCCCTGAGGTCATTGGCCAAAATCAGATACACAGCTTGCACTCATGTAATAATACTTCTTCCTAGGAGTGAGTGATTATTCTGCACCTGATCTTTTAAACCAGGGTATAAGAAACTGAGTCAATCCTAGAGTCATTACAATAGAAGTCTGTCTTAAACAACAGCCTCTCCTATTCTTTTTCTCGTCCCTCTACCTCCAAACTCACGCTCAACAACAACAACAAAACCCACTGTAGAATGTAAGTAGCACTATGAAAGTGAATCTCCGAAAACTTTGAACTATTAAAGTAGATTTCAAATGAAAACAATTACCATAGCATCCTGATATAATCAGATTTGAAAGGAAAATGTAAGCACTGCCTCTATGACTAATTACAGAGTTTTTCCTCTACTTAAGGTAAAAGCAATAATCTGTTTCTGGAAAGAAGACTGGGCTTCCTGTTTGAAAAGTCAGGAGATAGGACAAGCACTTGTCTAGTAACTGAAAAAAGTTTTCCTCTATGAGGTAGAGTCTCTGGTTTAGAAAAAAACATGTTCAAATTAAATCCTGACTATTTATTATTGAAGGATAAATGTAGATTAAAGTACATTCTGTCTTAATGACATGACTTTAACCTACATTGTGACCTATGTAGCTTCTAGAAGACTCAACCTCCTGACACATATACACATGCATTCAATAGATTCATTTCAGTCATTCATCTCTGTGCACATTAAATTTTTCACTAATTCATCAGAAATATGTAAATCCATTCTAAAAATCAAAAGTTTAAAAGTTTAGCAAAGTTCATGTATTTCATGGAAAATCAGGTTGATATAATTTATAATACAAACATGAATTTTAAAAAGAGAAAATATAATCAGACTTTTTTTTTAGCTTGTATTTGATTCTACTAAGATCATGAGGCATAACTGAAGATCTCTAAGTTGGATTTTCGATTTTAGATCAAAGAAAGAAAGATCAAATGGAATGTAGACAAATAAATACACTCCCTCACAAAACCCTATTAAATTACTTAAAAAGAAAAAAAAAATTTGTTCTTTTTTTTAATATAAACCCACAATGCAAAAAAACAAAACAAAACAAAACTTGAAGGAGATAGTAACAACATTTTAGGAGCTTGAAAGCCAATGAATAAGGGTTAAAGGATTTATGAAAGTCAAGTCAAAAAAGTCAAATCCCAACTGGTGGAAGAGGTAAAAAACAAACCTACTTATATTATAGAATCCTTGAAAGGCTCAGCAAATGGCAGCAAGAGGTAATTCTAAAATTGGGAGGGAATTGGGTACATTAATAACACATGGGATAAAGTTCTTCAAGAAGTAGTTGGATCCCTAAGGGTCCCCACCAACACACTCCATCCAGATCACTCAGCAGGAGGTTTAGTCTCTGGAGAGAGTAAAATTGCATTTTGGTCTAGGAATTAACTGGCAAAACTTGAGAATTATTAACTGAATGTACACCAAAAGCTGGTTGCTGGCACTACGCACCCTTTCTTCTATGTGTCTCCCAGAAGATGCATCCAGACCTTTTCTATTCCATGCAGGAAACTGGAAAGGTACTCTTTGTGGGAATACGTCTATTTCAAGAAGAAAGAGCTAATACTGATTCTGACGGCTCTCCAACCAACCCACCTGATCATTCTATAGCAAACCTCAATGCCACAAACCCACCATAAGCTCAGCCTGTTCAACTGGTTTTTTGATCTCCATTCTTAATCCTTACAACCTGGGACTATCCAATATCTGCAGAAAGTTTCTAACATGGAAAATGGAGGATAAAACAACTTTTTCTAAAAAAGCAATTTGGAAAATCCATGCAGGGAGAAGGAAATGTCCAAAAAAGATTATGTCCTTGAAAAACTAAGAGAAAATACTGTATCCATAAAAAAGAACACTATTTAAAACAATAGTATTTAGAATACAGACATGTACACACATAAACACAGTCACAAAGATTGAAATAAAAATATGAGCAAAAATAAAAATTCAATAAAAAGCTTTGAAGATAAAGTTGAGAATATCTGCCAGAAGAAGAAAAAAAGAAGACAAAAGAAATAAGAAACAAGAGGAAAAAGGTTCAAAAACTTTTTGAACCTTCTCAAAAATAGAATAGGGATTTCAGAAAGGGAAAATAGAGAAAATGGAAAAAGGGAATTTTAAAAAAATCAAGAAAATTTTCCAGAGTGATTCCACACTAAGAGTATCCAGCAAACTAGATGAAAATAGACCCACAGCATGGCTCACAATTATGAAATCTCAGAATACTGGCAACAAGGTAAGATCCTATAAGCTTCCATAGTAAGGAAAAACATGTATTACATATATTACAAAGGATTAGGAATCAGAACAGGTTCAGACATCTCAAAAGCAATGCTGGAAGCAAGAAAACAGTGAAGAAATACCTTCAAAATTCCAAAAGAAAATTATTTCTAAATTGGAATAGTATATTCAGCCATATTACTAATAGGAAGATAACATATAGGCATTTTCAGCTTGTCAAGGTATCAAAGGATATATTCCTACGTCCTTTTTGTCTGGAAATTACTAGACAATGTCCTCTAAAAAACAGGAGGGAAAAATGTCATAAGAGAGGAAGATACGGCATGAAGAAAACAGGGGATCCAACACAGGGTAGAAGAAAAGGGAATCTGCAGAATGACAGTGAAAACAACTCTGGATCACAACTGTGCACTACACATATAAGATAAGCAGTGCAGACTGCACCAGTGTCCAACTCAGGAGACAAGCACATTGAAGGCTATCATTGCCGCTGTCCCATTTACCTCTGTACCACCTTTTTTACCTGGATGTACTCCATCAAATGAAGGAAGTAAACCAGGAAGGATAAAAATAAAGAGATCCAAGAAAAACTGACTCCATCCCAGGAAAAAAGCAAATGAAATTTGAAGAATGACAGCAAAGAATGATGATGCCTACCATGAGAACTGGAATTCCTAAGATAAAAAGAGAATAGAACAGAGGTTAAAGCAAACAAACAGTAAAAACAACAACAACAAACCACAGAACTGCTGGAAACCCTTACACCAACATTATTCATCTTATGAAGTCAAGAACCAAAGAAGAAAAAGGCTCTTAAAAGATGGGCAAAAAGTTAGTAAAAAGTACAAAATAAGCTTAATGAATTAAAAAAAAAAAACACAGTTATCAACTCAAAGAAAAGAGTAAATAAAATCATAGAACTTTACAAGTCTCAGCTGTGAACAATTTTTGCCTGGGCATTATCAGCACTAATTATTATTACACTAGTCCCCCAAAATGCAGCAAAAATTTTAGTTAACTCGGTATATTAGCTGTGAGTAGTTTTATAGAGTACAAATTTCACTGTTAGCTCTTTAGTCCACAAATCACTACGCAAGTAACAGATGTGCATCTTGATCAATGACTAATAATGTCACTTCTTTCAAAGTCTGTAGGCAACTAGTTACTGCCTATCTCTTATTTGGGTCACACACAGACAACAAAGTGTGTAGTGGTGTTGCCTTCTTGTCTCCCAATAATAAGCCCATACGACATTTAATTTAAAAAATAAATAACTAAAAGTAGAAATTAGCCAACAAGAAGATGAAGATGTTCCAGAGGACGTGATGCAAGCAAAAAATCTTCACATTAAAGGAACTCTCGGAGATATGCATGACTTTGAAAGTACAAAGCTTAAAATGCTGTAAGTTAACCCAAATTTAGAAAGAACTATGACTGTTTACCAAAGCACAGAAAACATGTTTGCTCCATATTGTAAGTTATACAAGAAGAAGGTGAGAAATCATCAAACTACTCAAGTTTTTTTTATCATAAAAACCCCACTGTAATTCTCAATGTTGCCCCTGTTTTAAATTACAATATACTAAATAAATACTAATTATCTTATACATGTATCACCTAGAGTAAATGAGTTTGTAATGTTCTGACTAAAATAATTTAATGGTCAAGGAACAATTATAATTTTTCATTGATTATTAGATCACTTTGCATGGCCTCAATTCTGAACAGTCATTTTTACCATCCCACACGACTGTGCAAAGTGAGGAATGTATTTGATTTTTAAAGCTATAAGCATCAATTTGTTTGCTAAAAACTAAATGAACAGTACCTGGTTGTCTTAGTCCATTTTCTGTTGCTATAAGAGAATACAAAGACTAGGTAATTTATAAAGACATGAAGTCTATTTAGCTCACAATTCTGGACCCTGAGAAGTCCAAGAGCATGGTGCCAGCATCTGGTGAGGGCCTCCTTTCTGCATCATAACATGGTGGAAGGTGTGGCATGGCAAGAGGGCAAGAGAGCCTGTGCAAAAGAGAGGCACCAGGGACCAGACTCACTTTATAACAACCTACTCTCTAGATAACTAACCTGCTCCCATGATAATGGCATTAATCCATTTATGAAGGTTTTGCCCTTATGACCCTTATGACCTCTTATTAAGCCCCACCTCCCAACAATGATGCATTGAGGATTAAGTTTCCAACCTATGAACTTTTGGGGGACATATTCAAATCACAGCACTGACAAAACCTAGGAATGTAATAATTCTTGCTAAAAAAAAAAAAAAAGTATGATGGCAAGAGGGGAGAATATTTTTTTAAAGAGTGCTCACATTTTTCAAACTGCTATACTGACAAAACCAACAATCCTTAGTGTCTGGAAAAGGTCAAACTTGAAAAGATCATAAACCAACAAAACATGGCTGAGTAGTTTGAAAAGTCAATATTAGAAACTGTTAAGTAGTTATATCAGGAAAAAATCACTCTCTCTATATATGTACATACATATACACACATATATATATTGTATATGTATATATATATTATATATGTGTATATATATAAAAATAATATTCTAAACGAAAAGCCTGACTAATATGGTTTGGGTCTGTATCTCCACCCAAATCTCACGTCAAAATATAATCCCCAGGGTTGGATGTGGGGCCTGGTAGGAGGTGACTGAATCATGACGGCAGATTTCCCCTTTGGTACTACGAGTGAGTTGTCATGAGATTTGGTTGTTTAAAAGTTTGTAGCACCTCCCCCTTCTCTCTTCTTCTTTCTCTGGCCATGTGAAAACACGTCTGCTTCCCCTTTGCCTTCCGCCATGATTGTAAGTTTCCTGAGGTCTCATGAAACTTACACGGCCTCAGCCATGCTCCCTGTACAGCCAGCAGAACCATCAGTCAATTAAACCTCTTTTCTTTAAAGATCACTCAGTCTCAGGTATTTCTCTCTCTCTCTCTTTTTTTTTTTTTTTTTCACACAAAGTCTGACCCTATCACTAGGCTGAAGTACAGTGGCAAGATCTCAGCTCACTGAAACCTCCACCTCCCAGGCTCAAGCCATCCTCCCACCTCAGCCTCCTGAGTAGCTGGGACTACAGGTGTGCACCAACATGCCCAGCAATTGTTTTCTTCTTTTTTTCATTTTTTTATATATAGAGAGACAGGGTTTGCCATATTGCCCAGGCTGGTCTCAAATTCATGAGCTCATGCAATCCACTTTGGTCTCCCAAAGTGCTGGACCAGACACAAGCCACCACACCTGGCCAGGTACTTCTTTATAGCAGTGCAAAAACAGACTAATACACTAACATTAAAAACAATAAGCAAGTTTATTGAGCGAGGTTGTTACCTCGCTCAATAAACTAAATGCAGATACATCAACAATGATTATAAACATTTACTAAATAATCCTGTACATGTGACACACACTTTCCTGCAATGTTATCTCTTAATACTCAGAAGAATCTGTGACAATGTTACTATAGTTTCTCCTATTTTGTAGAGAAAGAACTCATAGTTCAGCAAAGCTAGGTGCTAACCAAGGTCTCCATAGCTGGGTTTGTGGCAAAGCTGGTGTGCATACCCAATCTCCTGACTCCTAGTCATGTGTGTTCTATGCTGCACCACAGCAGTGAAGGCTAAGGCAGTGGCCTCACCTCCCAATGAGAGCCATATACACCTCTCATAATTCCAAAGCAATGGAAGCATATACATTTTCAGAATTAGGCAAAGAAGGAACTAGAAAAATCTTATAAGTTAAATATCTTGTCAAAAGTACGTCTCACATTAAATGATAAACTGATAAACTAAGTGAGCAATGTTCCTGTGATTTTTAGCAAAAATAAAAATATTCCAGTGAAAGAGAATAATCTCAAGAAGCTTGGCCCTTTGAAAGTTTGCCTGCCTGCCTTTAGGCAACTAAGGGCCTCTTGGCCACAGGAATGTACCCAATATTTGCTTTCCTAACAAACCCTAATTTGAATTCCCTGCTTCTGTGCTTAGGGTGGAGGATTGGGATGAACCCTCTCAGTTTGCCTGAGTTTGAGGAAGTTACCAGGACTTGAGACATTCAGTGCTAAAACCAGGATAGTTCCAGGCAAACTGAAATGAGTTGGTCATCCTATGGAAGTTGCATGACAGTAAGGGATATATGGCAATACTGTGCTGCCTTCCTGCTCTCACTCTCCAAGGTCGAAGTCTATACAGATATTAACATAATATCAACAATCGAAAACTGTAGTGCTTAATGCATCCTACCATTCCCTTGATAAAGCTAAATAAAATGATACTCTAGATGAGGGGGCGGCAGCCAGGAAAGCTTCCCCTTTGAGTAACAGTCAGACATTTGGTTAATATTTGTGTTCAGTGTATCCTTGGGGAATTGGACGGTAAGGTTGGAAAAATGTGATGACTTTCTTCAAAGACCAAGTGGAAGCTCAGTACTAATGATCAGTTCCTCTTTGAATATAAGAATGTCCATTTGGGTATTCCTTCCTATAGCGCTAATAGTGGGTCAGAAATTATTTACAATGAACATAATTTCATTATACAGTACAGCTTCTGTTCATTCCTTCATGGATACATGCCCTCACTGTGTATTCAACTGAAAAGCCTTTCAGAGAATATGAACTATTGCTAGACACTATGTTAAGAGTAGAAAAATGGGGGGGTGGAGCAAGATGGCCGAATAGGAACAGCTCCAGTCTCCAACTCCCAGCGCGAGCGACACAGAAGACCGGTGATTTCTGCATTTTCAACTGAGGTACTGGGGTCATCTCACTAGGGAGTGCCAGACAATCGGTGCTGGTCAGCTGCTGCAGCCTGACCAGCGAGAGCTGAAGCAGGGCGAGGCATCGCCTCACCTGGAAGCGCAAGGGGGAAGGAAATCCGTTTTCCTAGCCAGGGGAACTGAGACACACAACACCTGGAAAATCGGGTAACTCCCACCCCAATACTGCGCTTTAAGGAAACAGGCACACCAGGAGAATATATCCCACACCTGGCCGGGAGGGTCCCACGCCCACGGAGCCTCCCTCACTGCTAACTCAGCAGTCTGCCGCGATCTATCCGCAAGGCAGCAGTGAGGCTGGGGGAGGGGCGCCCGCCAGTGCTGAGGCTTAAGTAGGTAAACAAAGCCGCTGGGAAGCTCGAACTGGGTGTAGCTCACAGCAGCTCAAGGAAGCCTGCCTGTCTCTGTAGACTGCACCTCTGGGGACAGCCCACAGCTGAAGTCCAATAGGGGAAGCAGCGGGGGTCGGTGCAGACGCCAACGACTCTGTCTGACAGCTCTGGGGAGAGCCGTGGATCTCCCAACGCAGAGGTTGACATCCGAGAACGGACAGACTGCCTGCTCAGGTGGGTCCCTGACCCCTGAGTAGCCTAGCTGGGAGACATCCCCCACTAGGGGCAGTCTGACACCCCACACCTCACAGGGTGGAGTCACCCCTGAGAGGAAACTTCCAAAGGAAGAATCAGACAGGTACACTCGCTGTTCAGCAATATTCTATCTTCGGCAACCTCTGCTGCTGATACCCAGGCAAACAGGGTCTGGAGTGGACCTCAAGCAATCTCCAACAGACCAACAGACAGTCCTTCTGACTGTCAGAAGGAAAATTATCAAACAGGAAGGACACCTATACCAAAACCCCATCAGTACATCACCATCATCAAAGACCAGAGACAGATAAAACCACAAAGATGGGGAAGAAGCAGGGCAGAAAAGCTGGAAATTCAAAAAATAAGAGCGCATCTCCCCCTGCAAAGGAGCGCAGCCCATCGCCAGCAACGGATCAAAGCTGGTCAGAGAATGACTTTGACGAGATGAGAGAAGAAGGCTTCAGTCCATCAAACCTCTCAGACCTAAAGGAGGAATTGCGTACCCAGCGCAAAGAAACTAAAAATCTTGAAAAAAGAGTGGAAGAATTGACAGCTAGACTAATTAATGCAGAGAAGGTCATAAACGAAATGACAGAGATGAAAACCATGACATGAGAAATACGTGACAAATGCACAAGCTTCAGTAACCGACTCGATCAACTGGAAGAAAGAGTATCAGTGATTGAGGATCAAATGAATGAAATGAAGCGAGAAGAGAAACCAAAAGAAAAAAGAAGAAAAAGAAATGAACAAAGCCTGCAAGAAGTATGGGATTATGTAAAAAGACCAAATCTACGTCTGATTGGGGTGCCTGAAAGTGAGGGGAAAATGGAACCAAGTTGGAAAACACTCTTCAGGATATCATCCAGGAGAACTTCCCCAACCTAGTAGGGCAGGCCAACATTCAAATTCAGGAAATACAGAGAACGCCACAAAGATACTCTTCCAGAAGAGCAACTCCAAGACACATAATTGCCAGATTCACCAAAGTTGAAATGAAGGAAAAAATCTTAAGGGCAGCTAGAGAGAAAGGTCGGGTTACCCACAAAGGGAAGCCCATCAGACTAACAGCAGACCTCTAGTCAGAAACTCTACAAGCCAGAAGAGAGTGGGGGCCAATATTCAACGTTCTTAAAGAAAAGAATTTTCACCCAGAATTTCATATCCAGCCAAACTAAGTTTCATCAGTGAAGGAGAATAAAATCCTTTACAGATAAGCAAATGCTTAGAGATTTTGTCACCACCAGGCCTGCCTTACAAGAGACCCTGAAGGAAGCCCTAAACATGGAAAGGAACATCCGGTACCAGCCATTGCAAAAACATGCCAAAATGTAAAGACCATCGAGGCTAGGAAGAAACTGCATCAACTAACGAGCAAAATAACCAGTTAATATCATAATGACACGATCAAGTTCACACATAACAATATTAACCTTAAATGTAAATGGACTAAATGCTCCAATTAAAAGACACAGACTGGCAAACTGGATAAAGAGTCAAGACCCATCAGTCTGCTGTATTCAGGAGACCCATCTCACATGCAGAGACATACATAGGCTCAAAATAAAGGGATGGAGGAAGATCTACCAAGCAAATGGAGAACAGAAAAAAGCAAGGGTTGCAATCCTAGTCTCCGATAAAACAGACTTTAAACCATTAAAGATCAAAAGAGACAAAGAAGGCCATTACATATGGTAAAGGGATCAATTCAACAGGAAGAGCTAACTCTCCTAAATATATACGCACCCAATACAGGAGCACCCAGATTCATAAAGCAAGTCCTTAGAGACTTACAAAGAGACTTAGACTCCATACAATAATAATGGGAGACTTCAACACTCCACTGTCAACATTAGACAGATCAACGAGACAGAAAGTTAACAAGGATATCCAGGAATTGAACTCATCTCTGCACCAAGCGGACCTAATAGACATCTATAGAACTCTCCACCCCATATCAACAGAATATACATTCTTCTCAGCACCACATCGCACCTATTCCAAAATTGACCACATAATTGGAAGTAAAGCACTCCTCAGCAAATGTCAAAGAACAGAAATTATAACAAACTGTCTCTCAGACCACAGTGCAATCAAACTAGAACT
Organism: Trachypithecus francoisi; assembly: GCF_009764315.1. Lineage (NCBI taxonomy): Eukaryota > Metazoa > Chordata > Mammalia > Primates > Cercopithecidae > Trachypithecus > Trachypithecus francoisi. The sequence continues at coordinate 80,107,495 of NW_022681454.1, read as the reverse complement.
CAGGACTCAGAAACTCACTCAAAACGGCTCAACTACATGGAAACTGAACAACCTGCTCCTGAATGACTACTGGGTACATAACGAAATGAAAGCAGAAATGAAGATGTTCTTTGAAATCAATGAGAACAAAGATACAACATACCAGAATCTCTGGGACACATTTAAAGCAGTGTGTAGAGGGAAATTGATAGCACTAAATGCCCACAAGAGAAAGCAGGAAAGATCTAAAATTGACACTCTAACATCACAATTAAAAGAACTAGGGAGGCAAGAGCAAACACATTCAAAAGCTAGCAGAAGGCAAGAAATAACTAAGATCAGAGCAGAACTGAAGGAGATAGAGACACAAAAAACCCTCCAAAAAATCAATGAATCCAGGAGTTGGTTTTTTGAAAAGATCAACAAAATTGACAGACCGCTAGCAAGACTAATAAAGAAGAAGAGAGAGGAATCAAATAGACGCAATAAAAAATGATAAAGGGGATATCACCACTGACCCCACAGAAATACAAACAACCATCAGAGAATACTATAAATGCCTCTACGCAAATGAACTAGAAAATCTAGAAGAAATGGATAATTTCCTGGACACTTACACTCTCCCAAGACTAAACCAGGAAGAAGTTGAATCCCTGAATAGACCAATAGCAGGCTCTGAAATTGAGGCAACAATTAATAGCCTACCCACCAAAAAAAGTCCAGGACCAGATGGATTCACAGCTGAATTCTACCAGAGGTACAAGGAGGAGCTGGTACCAGTCCTTCTGAAATTATTCCAATCAATAGAAAAAGAGGGAATCCTCCCTAACTCATTTTATGAGGCCAACATCATCCTGACACCAAAGCCTGGCAGGGACACAACAAAAAAAGAGAATTTTAGACCAATATCCCTGATGAACATCGATGCAAAAATTCTCAATAAAATACTGGCAAATGGGATTCAGCAGCACATCCAAAAGCTTATCCACCATGATCAAGTAGGCTTCATCCCTGGGATGCAAGGCTGGTTCAACATTCACAAATCAATAAACGTAATCCAGCACATAAACAGAACCAAAGACAAGAACCACATGATTATCTCAATAGATGCAGAAAAGGCTTTTGACAAAATTCAACAGCCCTTTATGCTAAAAACGCTCAATAAATTTGGTATTGATGGAACGTACCTCAAAATAATAAGAGCTATTTATGACAAACCCACAGCTAATATCATACTGAATGGGCAAAAACTGGAAAAATTCCCTTTGAAAACTGGCACAAGACAGGGATGCCCTCTCTCACCACTCCTATTCAACATAGTGTTGGAAGTTCTGGCTAGGGCAATCAGGCAAGAGAAAGAAATCAAGGGTATCCAGTTAGGAAAAGAAGAAGTCAAATTATCCCTGTTTGCAGATGACATGATTGTATATTTAGAAAACCCCATTGTCTCAGCCCAAAATCTCCTTAAGCTGATAAGCAACTTCAGCAAAGTCTCAGGATACAAAATTAATGTGCAAAAATCACAAGCATTCTTATACACCAGTAACAGACAAGCAGAGAGCCAAATCAGGAATGAACTTCCATTCACAATTGCTTCAAAGAGAATAAAATACCTAGGAATCCAGCTTACAAGGGATGTAAAGGACCTCTTCAAGGAGAACTACAAACCACTGCTCAGTGAAATCAAAGAGGACACAAACAAATGGAAGAACATACCATGCTCATTGATTGGAAGAATCAATATTGTGAAAATGGCCATACTGCCCAAGGTTATTTATAGATTCAATGCCATCCCCATCAAGCTACCAATGACTTTCTTCACAGAATTGGAAAAAACTGCTTTAAAGTTCATATGGAACCAAAAGAGAGCCTGCATTGCCAAGACAATCCTAAGTCAAAAGGACAAAGCTGGAGGCGTCATGCTACCTGACTTCAAACTATACTACAAGGCTACAGTAACCAAAACAGCATGGTACTGGTACCAAAACAGAGATATAGACCAATGGAACAGAACAGAGTCCTCAGAAATAATACCACACATCTACAGCCATCTGATCTTTGACAAACCTGAGAGAAACAAGAAATGGGGAAAGGATTCCCTATTGAATAAATGGTGCTGGGAAAATTGGCTAGCCATAAGTAGAAAACTGAAACTGGATCCTTTCCTTACCCCTTATACGAAGATTAATTCAAGATGGATTAGAGACTTAAATGTTAGACCTAATACCACAAAAACCCTAGAAGAAAATCTAGGTAGTACCATTCAGGACATAGGCATGGGCAAGGACTTCATGTCTAAAACACCAAAAGCAATGGCAGCAAAAGCAAAAATTGACACATGGGATCTAATTAAACTAAAGAGCTTTTGCACAGCAAAAGAAACTACCATCAGAGTGAACAGGCAACCTACAGAATGGGAGAAAATTTTTGCAACCTACTCATCTGACAGAGGGCTAATATCCAGAATCTACAAAGAACTCAAACAAATATACAAGAAAAAAACAAACAACCCCATCAAAAAGTGGGGAAAGGATATGAACAGACATTTCTCAAAAGAAGACATCCATACAGCCAACAGACACATGAAAAAATGCTCATCATCACTCGCCATCAGAGAAATGCAAATCAAAACCACGATGAGATACCATCTCACACCAGTTAGAATGGCAATCATTAAGAAGTCAGGAAACAACAGGTGTTGGAGAGGATGTAGAGAAATAGGAACACTTTTACACTGTTGGTGGGACTGTAAACTAGTTCAACCATTATGGAAAACAGTATGGCGATTCCTCAAGGATCTAGAACTAGATGTACCATATGACCCAGCCATCCCACTACTGGGTATATACCCAAAGGATTATAAATTACTCTACTACAAAGACACATGCACACGTATGTTTATTGCGGCACTATTCACAATAGCAAAGACTTGCAATCAACCCAAATGTCCATTTGTGATAGACTGGATTAAGAAAATGTGGCATATATACACCATGGAATACTATGCAGCCATCAAAAAGGATGAGTTTGCATCCTTTGTAGGGACATGGATGCAGCTGGAAACCATCATTCTTAGCAAACTATCACAAGAAGAGAAAACCATCACCGCATGTTCTCACTCATAGGTGGGAACTGAACAATGAGATCACTTGGCCTCGGGAAGGGGAACATCACACACTGGGGCCTATCATGGGGAGGGGGGAGGAGGGAGGGATTGCATTGGGGAGTTATACATGGTATAAATGATGAATTGATGGGTGCTGACGAGTTGATGGGTGCAGCATACCACCATGGCATAAGTATACATATGTAACAAACCTGCACGTTATGCACATGTACCCTAGAACTTAAAGTATAAAAATAAAAAAAATAAAAAAAGTGACATACCAGTGTTCTTACAGTCCTTAGATTGTTTTGCTAGTAGCTTTAAGGTTTTGTAAGTTAAAAAAAAGTTGATGTATGTATGAATCTTTCTATGGTTCTCTCTTTTGAACTGCTTTTTCAATTAATCATCTTCTGGCCCTTATCACCATGGATAAGAAGACTTCAACTATAGTTTTAATTTCAGAAAGTAGGTTCACTCATTCTCAATGAATCCTTTTGGTATTTTCATGATACCTTGAGTCGGAGAACCCTCCCATAATAGATATCTGTACTAGATAGGCTCTACTTGACTCTCATGCTTAAGATTCTGGGCTCTGAACTGTGGGCACCTAGGAGAATCGGCGGGTAGGGGTGGGAAAAGGAGCAGGCTGAAGTGTTGACACAAAAGAGGCTCAGAGGGGCTTCACACAAGAGTGTGGTTGGAAAGATTTCTGTAGGCCAATAGTTCTCAAACTGTGGTCAGTTAAGTCCTGAGGGACTTTTCCAGGGGTTCCACAGGGTCAAAATTATTTTCATAATAACACTAAGTAATTATTTGCCTTTTTCACTCTGTCTCAGGACCATAGAGTGAAGTTTTCCAGAAGCTATGTGATGTGTGATATGACAACAGACTGAACACAGAAGCAGAAACGAGAATCCAGCTGTCTTCTATTAAACCAGACATTAAAGAGATTTGCAGAATGTAAAACAATACCACTCATCTCACTAACTATTTCTGTTCCGAAAAATGTATTATTTATATTATCATACATATTTATTTTTATTTTAATTAATAACAGGAATTACTATTCTTTTTAATAAATTAATAAACATGGTATTATGACAGATACTGATTTTTGTCCATGGTTCCTGGCTCATAACTCCCACAGCCTTTGTTACAGTCATTTGTTATAATGTGGAATGTGTTAGACCTCAGGGGCAGGCTTCTGACCTCCTGCCTTCCTTTCACCTGCCCCGAGGCAGTACTCTAATCTTCCCCTGCCTTTCTGTTGTGGGTCTCAAGACCCTCCCAGAGATGGTCCACCCCGAACCCTGAAGGAAGGAATGCTGACGTCAAGAAGCCTCCATAAAAATCCAAGAGGGGCCAGGCACGGTGGCTCACTCCTGTAATCTCAGCACTTTGGGAGGCTGAAGTGGGCAGATCATGAGGTCAGGAGATCAAGACCATCCTGACCAACACAGTGAAACCCCGTCTCTACTAAAATACAAAAAATTAGCCGGGCATGGTGGGGCGAGCCTGTAGTCCCAGCTACTCTGCAGCCTGAGGCAGGGGAATCCTTTGAACCCGGGAGGCAGAGGTTGCAATGAGCCGAGATTGCACCACTGCCCTCCAGCCTGATGACAGAGAAAGACTCCATCTAAAAAAAAACCCAAGAGAACTGTGTTCAGAGAGGGTCCAGATAGCTGAACCCTTGGAGGTTCCTGGAGGGTGCACACCTAGGGTGGGCATGGAAGCTCCATGCCCCTTCCCCCATATCTTACACGTCTCTTCATCTGTATCCTTCATAGTATCTTTTATAATAAATTGGTAAACGTGAGTGTTTTCTTGAGTTCTGTGAGCTGCTCCAGCAAATTAATCAAATTCAAAGGGGAGTCGTGGGAACGCCAGCTTGAAGCTGGTCAGTTAGAAGTTGTGCAGGCTAAGACTTGAGACTGATGTGTTTGGGATGGGGGTCAGTCTTGGGGACTGAGCCCTCAACCTGTGGGATCTGATGCTATATCTCTGGGTAGATAGTGTTGGCACCAAATGGGAAGATGCACAGCTGGTGTCCACTGCTTTGTGTGGGGGGAAAAATCCCTACACATTTGGTCACAAATGTCTTCTTCTGTGTTGACAATTGTTGTAGTGTGAAAGTAGAGGAAAAGCATGGTTTGAGAGAGTTTTCCTCAATACAGTCAGTAGTTTTAAAATTTTCCGTTTTATTTCTAAGATGGTGGATACCAATAAATACAATCCATTTAAACAAAACCTCTTTGGAGCTCACAGTAACATTCAAGAATGTAAAGGGGTCCTATGACCAAAAAGTTTGAGAACCACTGGCTTAGACCATACACTAGAAAACCAAAACTGCCAGCTAAAGAGTTTGAATTTTAGGCTTAACAAGACTAATTTCTGCCTAGCATTTTACTACTTCTCCTTCCCTTCTTTCCTTCTTCAGTTACCTTATAATATTGGATGGATAGTATAGCTCCCAACCTAAATTTCCTCCAGCTGAATGTTAAATTACTCAGGCATGGCACCTCTATTCCTTCTGCTGGGGAAAAATAAACCAGAACTTAATAGAATTTACTGTTGGGAAAGCATTCTCCACCCCTCAAAACCAAACGCTCCTTTCCTACCCCAAAGTTGGTAAAGTTAACCACACATTATAGTTTATAAAGGACCAGGACTTCCAAAAGTCAAAACAATACCAAATGTGGAAAGTACGTTTAGCTTAATGTAACCTTCAGAGCACCCAAAGTGACATAATCACAATGAAATCAATTACCTAATCAGCAGGTATTTGTCCATGTCACTTCCCAAACCAATAATACAGTCCAGGAAAGGCTGGAAAGAGTATCCAAATTAAAAGAAAGCAAAAAAAAAAAAAACAAATTGCCCATGAACAAAGAACCCACACAATATAGTATTAAGGAGATGGTGAGAGAGAGAGGAAGAAAGTGAGCACGTGTGTGTGTGGTGTGTGTGTGTGGTGTGTGTGTGTGTGGTGTGTGTGTGTGTGGTGTGTGTGTGGTGTGTGTGTGTGGGGTGTGTGTGTGTGTGGTGTGTGTTGTGTGGTGTGGTGTGTGTGTGTGTGTGGTGGTGTGGTGTGTGTGGTGTGTGTGGGTGTGGTGTGTGTGTGTGTGTGTGTGGTGTGGTGTGTGTGGTGTGTGTGTGTGTTGTGGTGTGGTGTGGTGTGTGGTGGTGTGTGTGGTGTGGTGTGTGTGGTGTGTGTGTGTGTTGTGGGTGTGTGTGTGTGGTGTGTGTGTGTGTGTGGTGTTGTGTGTGGTGTGGGTGTGTGTGGTGTGTGTGTGTGTGGTGTGTGTGTTGGGTGTGTGGTGTGTGGTTGTGGTGTGTGGTGGTTGTGTGGTGTGTGTGTGTGTGTGTGTGGTGTGTGTGTGTGTGGTGTGTGTGGTGTTGTGTGGTGTGTGGTGTGGTGGTGTGTGTGTGTGTGGTGTGTGTGTGGTGTGTGGTGTGGTGTGTGGTTGGTGTGTGTGGTGTGGTGTGTGTGTGGTGTGTGTGGTGGTGTGTGTGTGGTGTGTGTGTGTGTGGTGTGTTGGTGTGGTGTGTGGGTGTGTGTTGTGGTGTGTGTGTGGTGTGTGTGTGTGTGGTGTGTGGTGGTGTGTGGTGTGTGGTGTGTGTGTGGGTGTGTGTGTGGTGTGTGTGTGGTTGTGGTGTGTGTGTGTGTGTGGTGTGGTGTGTTGTGTGTGTGGTGTGTTGTGTGGTGGTGTGTGGGGTGTGTGTGTGGTGTGTGTGTGGGTGTGTGTGTGTGTGTGGTGGTGTGTGGTGTGTGTGGTGTGTGTGTGGGTGGGTGTGTGGTGTGGTGTGGTGTGGTGTGGTGTGTGTGTGTGGTGTGTGGTGGTGTGTGTGTGTGTGTGTGTGTGGTGTGTGTGTGTGTGGTGGTGGTGTGTGTGTGTGTGGTGTGTGTGTGGTGTGTGTGGGTGTGTGTGTGTGTGGTGGTGTGTGGTTGTGTGTGTGTGGGTGTGTGTGGTGTGGTGGTGTGTGTGTGTGGGTGTGTGTGTGTTGTGTGTGTGTGTGTGGTGGTGTGTGGTGTGGTGTGGTGTGTGTGTGGTGTGTGTGTGTGTGTGGTGTGTGTGTGTGTGGTGTGTTGTGTGTGGTGTGTGTGGGTGTGGTGTGTGTGTGGTGTGTGTGTGTGTGTGGTGTGGTGTGGGTGGTGTGTGTGGTGGTGTGTGGTGGTGTGTGTGTGTGGGTGTGTGTGTGTGTGGTGTTGTGGTGTGTGGTGTGTGTGTGTGTGTGTGGTGTGGTGTGTGTGGTGTGGTGTGTGTGTGTGGTGGTGGTGTGTGTGGTGTGGGTGGTGTGTGGGTGTGTGTGTGTGGTGTTGTGTTGGTGTGTGTGTGTGTGGTGTGTGTGTGTGGTGTGTGTGTGTGTGTGGTGTGTGTGTGTGTGTGGTGTGGTGGTGTGGTGTGGTGTGTGTGTGTGTGTGGTGTGTGTGGGTGTGTGTGTGTGGTGTGGTGTGTGTTGTGTGTGTTGTGTGGTGGTGTGTGTGTGTGTGTGTGTGTGGGTGTGTGTGTGTGTTGTGGTGTGTGTGTGTGTGGGTGTGTGTGTGGTGTGTGTGTGTGGTGTGTGTGTGTGGTGTGTGTGTGGTGGTGGTGTGTGGTGTGTGTGGTGTGTGGTGTGTGGTGTGTGTGTGTGGTGTGTGTGTGTGTGGTGTGTGTGTGTGTGTGGTGTGTGTGTGTGGTGTGTGTGGTGTGTGTGTGTGTGGGGTGTGTGTGTGTGTGTGTGGTGTCTGTGTGTGTTGACGTGGAAGGGATAAATAATTATAAACAAATGACTAATATCAAAGTACAAGGAACACTGTTCATATTATAAATAAAATTTTAGAGTAGTTGTTTCTATATAATTGTCATATGGGATCATTTTTTCTCTGGATGTGAATGGTAGTTTTAAAAAGGAAACCAAATGAATTATTCAAACTCTGCTTCACAAGTGAACCTTAACTCATCACAATGATTACACTGTTAATTTGTTTTAACCAGCACACTTTGTTTGTTCTATCTTGTTAACAAATATAGTTGATTTTTAAAAATTCTACACACGAGAGAAAAGTCAGTTAACTAGGTGCGGGTAGACAGGTGGCCAAGGAAAATATTCAGCCTGTATGTATCAGTAAGGCTGTTCTAGATGTTAAAATATGGAAACGCTTCTGTAATAACGATAAATGAAGTGTGTGTAAATGTATCTGGTACACATAAACACTTTCTAGCAATGATAACTATGCTAAAATTATTTAGTAGGCGTAATGTGAAAAGCACTACCTTTTTACGAAGTTTAATGCCTAAAGACAGTCCAGTTGCCTATAAGACTTTAAATATGATTGTCTCTAGTATAAGCAAAAAGAGATGATGAGTAAAGACAGGACTCAAAATCACAATCCCTTTATGTTTTATTGCTGCAGGTGTATAGAAAAAAGAAATTCCTCTTGGAGATGCATAGTGCCAAAACAAGAACTCAAAACCTTCTTTGGAATTGAGTAGAAAAAATGCCTCTGACTTGATTCCTTTCTCATCAGGGACCTGACTTTTGATACAAAAAGGGGTCTGAAATCAAAACCAGAGTGAGTATGATCTCCAAAGTCTACCTGCCTTCAGTCATGCTCTGTAAAAAGACTCTTTTGTAAAAACTCTTAAGAGTTCATACAAAAAACTTCACGCTAGTTCAAGCTAAAAGTAAATTCAGGAATTAAGATGTGCAGGCAAATACAGGATATAAAAGTATCAGTGGAATTCTGCTTCAAAGAGTTCTTCAAATTTTCTCATTCGTTTAACTAATAATGCCATATGGTTCTTTTAATGCTTAACATTATTTTAAGACACACTAAGATAAAAAATATATAAATGAGAATAATAATAATGGTTACTACTACCACCGCCATGACTGCCAAGGTCTACAAGGCCTAAGAATCTGCCCAGTCATCCTCCCCTCCACACCTCTGAGTTCATCCCCTCCACTTCCAAACACTCACACTCCAGCAGTGGCCTCCAACCTGCTGGAGTGTAAGCATTGGGTAGTGGAGGTGTTTTTGCCCTTCCTCCTACCTCTACCTAAAACACTCTCTCCCCAGATGGCCTCATGGTTCACTACCTCTCTTCATTCAAGTCTCCACTCAAATATCACTTCTTCAGAAATGCACAACCCTCATCATACTGTATCTGATAGCTTTTTCAATTCTTGCTGCTTTTTAGCCCATGACCCAGCTTCATTTTTCATCATAGCACTGATCAAAAGCGATATTGAAATTATTGAAGAGCCAGTACAGCAAGGACACCAACCAAAGGAACACATGCTATAGAAAACCTGATCAGCTTATAAGCTCATTATCATATATACCCATTACTCCTGACATGCTTTATATATTTTTTGGTTTCTTTACTGTCTGTTTTCTTAACTAGAATGTAAGTTTTGTGAAAGCAGGGACTCTGTAATGTTAACTGCTCTATTTCCACCACATGGAACAATTGACTATTAGTCATATAATAGGTACCCAATAATTATTTGTTGAAATAAGTAACTAAGTAATTTCTGTGTGTCTATGTGTCAATATATTTAACAACTTATCAGAAATGCAAAGAATATTCTCATATAAAATGCAGTCAGGTATTCAGTTACTCAAAGACCATATAAATGTACACATACACATACACACACAGCACACATGAGTTTTATAGCATTAGATACTATAAAACAGTTAATAATAACATCTTAATATCTGTAACAATACCCTTGATGATTCAGAAGTCACATGCAAGGTTTCATACATATAACAAGAGCCCCAAAGACTCCATCCAGTTATCACTGATTCTGCTGGTAATGGTTTGGGGAAGAATTCCTCTAAGAAAATAAATATACTTTACTGAAATAAAAATGTGAAGCCCTAATTCAAATTACATGCAGGAATATTTGAAATGCTATCTTCTCTTTCCTTCCAATAAAGCTAAACAAAATTTGCCATGCAGGAAGTGGGAGAAATTAATCTCACCTGCATCGTGATGTTTATTTTAATCATAGAAAAAAATAGGTATTTACAAAATACTGGCAGATAAGAAGGTAATAAGCAGCAGAGTAGCAGGAGTATCAGGAGCAACTGCAATGGTCAAATCTACATTTTAAGTACCCACAACTGGCCAGGTACTGTGCTAGTGCAGTATACACATTATCACTAATGCCCAGAACCACCCAACAGCCACTTTACCTACACAAATGAGGAAAATAGGGTTCAAGGCCAAACAACTCTTCTTGGAGATTTGAAAGTAAGATAATGTTGATCATTACAGAATCTCCTCAAAGAAAGGAATAATAATAATATCTCATTTGGCTGATGAGGAAACCAAGGAGCAAAAGATCTAAAGACTGAAAATCAAATCCTTTGACTCCCATTCACAAACATCCTTGTCTATCGAGGCTAAATTAGTCCACGTGTTTTTAATTTCACCAAGATCCTGCCTTGTAATAAAAATTGCAATATTAAATTAAAATCCCACTCAGGTCACATTGATAAAGTTAAGCCTTGCTAATAATTATTCATCCTTGACAATACTACAACAGTTTGGAATGATGCCTCTCCATCTGTAACTTCCTCTCCAATAGTGATTTGTGATATGAATTCCCATCTAATTAATATTGCCCAGATTTTGGATACAATTTTTAGAATATGATTGCTTGCTTACTTTTTAACTGATAACCTATAAAAATTTCAAATTAAGGCAACCAGAGTAGAAAAGAAAAATCAGGTTAAAATTAAAATGTCATTGACAGGAGACAAATGGCAAATTGGAGGAAAGTAGAACAAGATTAATATTGCTGGAAAATGGACATTGGAAAATGAGAAATAGGGAGATCCAGCAGCTCTGCTACAGCTGGTGACATTTCCAGTCCTTGAACACCATCAAGCACCATGGGAGGCTACAAGAAGAGGCAACAGAGGAACCACAACAACAAAATACTATGTTAGCAACACATAAGACTGATTCTGTTAACGGTGTCCCTTGGTTTCCAGTGTATCTGACATTACTTTGAATGAGTCAAATATCAGTACCAGACAGGTTCCTGGCCACATTGTTTTTCCATTAGGCTGATTACTAAAACAGCTTTTCACAACGTCAGCTAACACTTTGAAAATCTGTTCCTATATAACCATCTCATCTGGATTACGTCTTTCCTTTCACCCACCCACTCTCACCTTTGTTTTATTAACACAAGAAAAGAGTACAAATTTTAATCATGTTCTAAAACAATGAGAGAAGCCACAATGACTCAATGAGTTAAGAAGAGAATAAAAATCTCGGTTTTGAAACACGGAATCTTGGTGTGTCACCATCATAGTATTTAACCTGGAGAAAACCACTACACATGTATGTGCTGTAACATTCTTCCTGAAGCTTGAAGCCTTGATAGAAGTAATTATTTTTACATGACTGCAAAAGCTTAACTGTCATTTGTATACACGGGACAGTGGATATCTGTGTATGATAAATTTAGAAAACATTAAGTGATAAATATTTGCTAGTAATATCCTGAACTTACTTTTTATTTGAAATTTTTATTGGTTTATCATGATAACTATTTTAAAGACAGTTCTAGGGAAAAAAAGACTTGGGACTTCAACACCAATTAAATTGATTACAAGTGGAAGAACTACTCCAAATAGCATTTTTTTTTCACTATAATATTGATTCCAAATGATTTGCCCAGAATAAATCAGTACTAGCTCTGGTTACCATATTTAATCATGATTTCATAGATATGTCAAAACATCAAAGGGATATCATTACAAGCAATATGTCGGAAGAAAGAACTGGTACCAGAAAGTTTAAAGCCCTAATTTGTATTGTGTCCTATCTGGTTACTGCTAGCTTTGAAAAGTAATATAACTTCAGTTTTATGCATTTAATTTGGTACCCAGATATTTGCAGGCATAGGCACTAGCAGATTCTACAGAACTGTATTTCAGGTGTCCCTCCCAGGAAGTTTTGTTTTCTTTCCCCCAAAAGAGCACGGACTGGTCACCAGATGTGGAAGCCATATGGCACAAAAACACAAGAGCCCTGGGACAGCAAGAATGGAGCTCAATAGGCAGGAGCACCCATTCTGAGATGATGGACAAATGTTCAGTTCTATTGGCTTTCTGAAAAAAATATATAAATCACTTTATTTTTAAACTAAAAATAGGGCTTGGCCTGTCATTTTCTCCAATTTTTCTCTTTTTTTAGTTTGAAAGGAAATTTACCCATATGTAATTTATTACTTAGTCTGAATTCGGTCCTTTTCACATACAATTCATGTTGAGGTTTAAAGAAAGAAAACTAAATCAGGAACAGATAGTAAGATTGCTTTAACTAGTGAAAAGTTAAATTTTGTTTGCTGTAACTCTGAAGGAGCTGTTATAGTTCATCAGTCACTAGGACCTATATATTCTGTTTCTTGGTTGTCTCTTGAATGTAATTCTTCCCCTTCAGGTGTCAGCCCTTTCTCCACAAACACATGCCTTACAGTCACACCCTGCCACATGAGATCCTGTAACATGCTATGCACTATCAGAACTCTGTCTTTGCATATACAGTTCCCATCGTCTTGCATGTCTTTCCCATCCTTCCCTGACTGGCAATTCCCTTTCATCCTTCAAAACATAGTCTCATGGAACATTTTCTCATGGAAATCTTGTTTGGCTTGCCTAGACAAAATTATGACTTTTTAATGCCTTTTAAAATGAGCCACTGCAAATAAATCCACCAATGTGTTTATTTTCTAAAGTAAAAGAACTAAAGATAATACTGATGGCAGTTGACATTTATAGAGAGTTCTATTTATGCCAGACACAATGTTAACTACTTTATGCAAATCTCATGGAAGGTTATAAACAATATATAAAAAGCTCTTACAAATTACAAAAATAATACTTCTGCATTATAGATACTACAGAAATACAAAGAAAATAAAAATCTCACAATCCACCTGAGAGAGGATAAAGATGGTTATAAATTATTTGCTTCTCCTCCCCTTGGGAGGTACAGTCTAATTCTTTTCCCTTCATTCTGGGCTAGTCAATTAAGTTCCTTCATTCTGGCTGGTCAATTAAGTTCTAGAACTTTCAAGGCTGGGTGATAAAAAGTCTTACATTTGGCTGGGCGCAGTGGCTCATGCCTATAATTCCAACACTTTGGGAGGCCGAGGCGGGTGGATCATGAGGGCAGGAGTTAGACACCAGCCTAACCAACATGGTGAAACCCCATCTCTACTAAAAATACAAAAATTAGCCAGGCGTGGTGGCATGTGCCTGTAATCTCAGCTACTCAGGAGGCTAAGGTAGGAGAATCGCTTGAACCTGCGAGGTGGAGGTTGCAGTGAGCCGAGATTGCACCACTGCACTCCAGCCTGGGCGACAGAGCAAGACTCCATCTCAAAAAAGAGTCTTACATTTTCTGCCAGTTCCCCCAGAACAATTTCTCTGGGTACCTTAACCTCCGTGTAAGAAGTCTGACTACCCTAAGACTGCCATGATGGAGAGGCCACGCGTAGGCACTGCAGCTGAGTCCATCCTTCTACCTAGCCCCTACAAAGCCCAGACACCTGACTGAAATCATCTTGGATCCTCCCTCTACAAGCTGAATATCCCCAAATAACCTTAGTAGGTGCCATGTAGAGCCAAAGAATTGCTCAGCTCAGCTCTGCCTGAATTCCTGACTCCACAAACCTGTGAGCTCTAATAAAATGCTGGCTTTAAGCCACTAAGTTTTGGGGTAATTTGCTATGCAGTAATAGATAACTGAAAAACCTACTACTTAGAAAACTATGATAATAATTGTGATGTATTTTCCAGTATTTCTTCTACTTTATGTATCTAATCTCCCTCTACTTTCTTCACTTTTTTTTTTATTACTTAACAGAGTTAGTTTCATGGTATATATGCAGTTTTGTTTTTCATGTGAATAAACTCTCTTCTATTAACATTACATGAATAACATTTCCACACCTCATTAAAAATACTCTTCAATAACTTAATTTTTAACAACTATATAATGCATTACATCAATCTCACTGTAAAACATCTAGATTGTTCCTAATTTGTCATTATTATAAATAAAAACCAAAGCAAAAATATTACAACATAAATCATATCACCATATTTGATTATATTCTTAATTATCTTAATTAATCTGAAATGAAATTACCAGAAAAAATATAAACCTTTTCAAGGTTTATTGCCAAAATGCTTTGACAAAATTCACTCTTCCAATAGTAATGTTTCCGAATGAACATGTTACTGAGTTCCACCCATCACTACTTATCATTTGATAATCTTTGATAATTTAAAGTGGTAAATTACATCTCAGCATTGTTTGGGGTTTTCTTATTAGTAGGAAAAGTGAACATTTTTTTCATATGCTTATTAGCCACTACTATTTCTTCATCTGTAAAATGGCTGGCCACATTTTAAAAAACATTTTTTCTGTTAAATGATATTTTCCTTATCCATATGAACAAATTCTTCACATGTAATATACATCAATCTTTGTCTTATGGCAAATACTTTTCCTATTTTGTTTGCTTTTATCAAGGTGACTTGTTAACACACTATATAAAAATTTTAGAGCTAATAATAATGGCTAAAATTTGTTGTGTTTTCTATGTTATTGCCAAAGGGCAACTACCTGATATAAATTTTTGTATTCTAAAGACTTAATGAATTTGCTATTATGATTATCCCCTCTAATTTACAAATGAGGAAACTGTGCCTTAATGAGGTAGATAATTTCTACCAAGATCACTCAGTAAGTATCAGCAGAATTTAATTCTAGAATCCTCTAATTAAATTAGACCTTAAGGTCCTTACTCTAAACCACTAAGCCATACTATTATCAAATCTGGTGGCTTTCCAAATCCTTTGTGATTAATGTCATGGCTTTTAGATTCTTCCCTATTCCAAAATAAACCCAATGTTTACCAATATTTTCTGGTAGTTTACTTTTGATTTGGGGTATTTTTAATTTTTTTTAATTTAAGAATATAGAAATTTGATCTTACTGTATTACCCAGGGTGGTCTCAAACTCCAAGCCTCAAGAGGTCATCCTGCCTGGGCCTCCTGAAGTGCTGGGATTACAGATACGAGCCACTGGGCCCAGTCTGGTTTTGGTTTTCTGATTTACCTTTTAATATAGCAATAATCGCTCCCCCCATCAATTGTTCTTGGTCACATATTAAATATTATTTCTTTTCCCACTGGTTTGTGATACTGCCTTTATCAAATAAAAAAGTCACTAAAATACTCTTGCATCTATTCCTAAACTATCTTGCAGCAATACAACATTATTGGTAATTATTTTTATGGGGGGGAGGGGACTAGTTGCTGAATTAAAATGTAAGAACCAAAACCCAAAAAGACTACTAGAAAATACTGATAAACATTATTGATGTATAATTGTATATATTGATATATAATATTCATAAGTATTATCATATGGGCTGACACAAGTCTTTTTCCCAACATTAATGTTTTTTAGGCTTTTTGGGCTGTTTTCAAGAATAATTTAATCAAATTATTTAAAAAATTATTCACTGACATTCTGATGAGCAATGAAGTTCATAAAATAAATTGAGAGGAAATTTTTAATGAACACCTACTATCTGCCAGGTGGAAAAGTAACAATAAACAAAACATGGGATCCCTGCCTTCAGAGAGCTAAGGATACAGATAAGTTAGGCAACATTTAAATTAATTGAATTATTTAAATTAGGGTGATCAGTGCAAGAGGATGGGCAGCACCAAAAAAAGGCAGCTTACTTGGACTTGAAGGATGAGGTAACACATACAGGTAGAGAAATGACCCAGTAAAAGAAAAGATCACTGTGGCCACCTCCTACTCCAGAAACCAACCAACCTCCAAACACCTGTCTATCACTAACTAAATTATTTTTAACACTCTTGTATAGTTATCAGGGGATTACGTTTTTTCTGTGGATCTAAAAAAGGTATCCCCAACGAGGGTGCATTTCAGCAAACTCCTTGCTGTTGAGGATGCCCTGAACTTTCTCATCCTTTCCTGTCATGCTGTCTTCCTGCGAAAGAAGATGGAGCATGTGGCTGACAGATGGAAAGATGGCCAGTACATGTGACCTCTGTGAGTGTCTCCTCTGGCCTCTTATCTGAGCATCGCCTGACATTCTTCAGTGATGAAAATCCTTCCTATCACCACTCTACAATTGTGTATAAAAGGACACCAATTATAATTTCAGCCATAGAAAGGTAACAAAATTAAGTATAATGTAAGAAAAGGATATTGTATATGAGAGATGTGAAAACAAATTTTAAAGAGAACAAAATGGCCATTTCCTTGATTATTTTTCCTGTCACAGCAAACAGTGAAATTCTCCTGTGTAGCCAATGTTTAGAAAGAAATCTAGATCTTAAATAAACTCATACAAGCCATCTATAGAAGGGTGTGCCATAGAGGGGATTCTTGTAAAGATGACACTGAAGTTCTTCCAAAAATGAGAATCTTGGTATAAACAGGGCTAAGATTTTGAAGTATATACAAACAACAATACAAAGTCTTTGCATGAATTTAAAAACTATATTTGTCGTTTGGATCAAGCCTCACTAGAGCAGAATATTTGTGCCTTTGGGGCTGAGCCCTGGGGAATCTAAACATTTTATTCCTACATGAATCATCCATCAGTCATAATATATGGCTGGAAAATGGCGAATAAGATGAGCTACATGTACTGGAGGGGAGTGCTCCAAAAGAAATTCCAGGGTATATTATTTATTCATAAAACAAAAACAAAGAATTATTTCTGCAAAAAATCAAAAATTATGAATCCGACTTTATGTGTATTTTCTGATAAATGTATGTACAGATGATTTGCTTATAAACAGGCAGAGCTGCACTTCTCATACTAGAAGTGTAGTTTGACAATTACATTCTTTAATTTATATTTTCAAATAAGTCCTTCAATGTAGTGTGGTACAGTTGTTGAAAGCACAGACTCTGGAGTCAGGCAGAGCCAATAGAATCCAGGCTCCACTACTTATTAGCTATGTAACCTAGGCAAATACTTAACTTCTCTAAGCTTCTGTTCCTTCCTCTGTAAAACAGGAGCAAGGATAGTTCCTAGAACTGTAAGGTTTGAATGAGACAATGCATGTGAAGCATTTAAGGCTAGTTCTTGTCACTGGGCAAGAGCTCAATGGTGGTAGATGGGGTAGTAGTGGGGATCAACTATCTCATAATTTCAGTACAAATATCTTGTAAAGCTTCAGAATGATTTTACAAAGAACAGGGTAAAAATGGGAGTGGTGTGGTGAAACAAAAGTGATAAGGGTTTCTGGCAAGCTTAATACATTTTTGACAAGATTAGAACAAGTTATAGACATGAGCAGCTATAGTCATCCTTCTTGTATGACTCTTGGCAAAAACCCTTATGTACAAGTTGTCACTCAAACTCTGTTGTCTTTGTTGCTTCTTTGTTACCTCTTCTATGAGTTTGATGAAGATAAAATAGATGCAAATGTTAAGATATTTTCTATATCTCAGATATTGAAATCAGATATGCAATATCTCAGATCTCTGAGGTATAATTTTGAAATAAAATTAGATGAAAATTCCTCACTAACTATAAAGAATTATACATACATCAAACCAATATGTACACTGTATTGTGTGTTTCTTATAGGTCAGGCATATTCCAAGTGAAGAGAAAGCACGAATAAATAAGTTATAAAATGCCAGTCTAACAGTATGGGTATAGTTGTGGCAGAGTGAGATGGACACAAATAAGCCATGCTACAACTGATATGCATTATTATAGGTGTATGTATAAGGGACTATGGCATACTAAGAAACGAACCATTCATGTGTTAAGTAGGATATATATCCCTTATAAGTTGAAAATTAGTTTTAAACAAAACTCTTCTCAACACTGAACAAAGTGTTTCAGACCCAACAGATGCTCAAAATCTTTGCTGACTATAATTCTTATTATTTAACTTGCCTGTCCTTACTCACTAGATAATGCAAGCCGCACAACAGCACAGATCTGGTTTATCTTGTTCGTGGATTCAGCCTTGCTGCCAAAGCATGGCGTCTGTTGTCCAACAGGTGGCTAGATAAATATTGATTGAATGAATGGATTTTATGTTCTGGTTACATAAGAAATCATCTCCATTTGGAGGTCATTTCATTAGCTCTCCTACAAAAGCAAAATGTCTTCGCTTCTAAACATTAGTCTATATTTTCTCTTTTTTCATTGAATGATTTTATCATGCTAATCAGAAATACACTCAATTATGCCTATACCCAATCAATATATGAATTATTCTTAAGGAATATTTAAATCAGGTGGGTGCCATTAAAAACTATCCTGGTCAGTAGAGAAGAGTGCTGATGATGTACGCCTTGGTTGATAAATTCATCATATTTAAATAGGCAGCTTTCCTCTAAAATGTTATGTTTATGAGATTACTGCTAATACACTTTTTTCTTTTCTTTTTCTCACTAAAGCTATAATCTGTTTAAAAAAGTAGGACCAAGAAGAAAACAAATCCATCAAATAGAAGTGACCTAAAAAAATTAAACAAAAATGTTACATACATATTAAAGTTTCATGTAATTATCTTCCTTCTAGTCTCAAAACACCTTGATGTACTCTACATGTACAGATTTTATGTCTTTGTACTTTATGATGATTTTTCTATCAGAACCATAGTTAAAGAATACAAAACAAAAAATAGTGGGTATCATATATTCAATGAGACGGAAGACAAATTCTATATTTTTCAATAAAAATTAGTAACAAGAAATGCCAAACCCAAATTTTTCCAATTTAATTCCCTACTTTTTTCTACTTAAAAATTATGAATCCAGAATGTTGCAAGGAAAACAAACTTCAAATACTTACTAATATATAAAACAAAACAGCAACACCAACCAAAACAGTTCCCTTACAAAAAGAAAAAAGGCGACACCATCCCTACATAGACAAACTACTCAAAGGAATCTTTTGTATTCTCTAGTAAAACTACAACAAAGATTTTTTTTAATCACATGCGTGGATAACAATAGAAAGCTCCCCGTGGAAGGGTGATAATCTATTAATTTTTAACACATATTTTTCCCCTGTAATAAGCTTTCTGGCAATTTTGTTTTGCTTATTTACAAAATCAGGAGATAAAAAAACAAGACTAGTATTCTTGCATTTTATGTTAGGAAAGACACCTGTTAAAAACATACGGTACAACCACTATGTATTTGCCCAGCTGTGGATTTCTTTTTCTGCACAGGACACGAAACGACATAAATTACTCTAGAAGAAATAGTTTCAGAATGTTTGTAAAATTACACTGCAACACAACACTGCAAGTCATAAGCTAGTACTGCTCCCACTGGACAGCCCTGAGTAAAGAAAGCGCTGAGGAGAGCCACATATTCCTCCTAAAGTATGTCTTTCTTTAGGAGACTTGGATCATTCGACTTTCATCACTTCAAGTATCAACACATTCTGGAGAAAAAAAACAGACAGACTTATCAGCTTCTACTCAGTACTCTTCCACTTCTTCCACCTGTCCACTTCTGCTGTGGGTCCTTTACCTCAAAAGTAAAGGATGATAAGAACAGAGGGAGATAACAAGACATAGACATTCCAGAGATCATGAAGAAATCCACGCACTAGCCCAACACTCCTGTCTAGTCTCAGGAACCCACTAATGTTAAGCTAACCTCTACTACTCTCAGAATCCTTAAGTCAGAAATATTCTCAGGTATTCTGCCAGCCGAGGCATAAGCTTCCTTCAGAAAAGCACACCTTTAAGCAAATTAGACCTAAACGCCCTGCGAAAGGACATACGCAAGATTGGTTTCTCCAAGGCTAATGCTAAAAATAAAAAAAAAATCAATTAGACAGTGTTATTTCCTTTTATTCTTAGGAACCCAGATGCTTAACAAAGAAAAAAAATATCCTAGCACCACTGGGGTGGTTGTCACGGTACAAACAGCTAGAGGGAGTGGCTCAGGATGGATGATTCAGTTAGTGTAGGGAAGCACAAACCATTCTTATTTCCCTTTTGGTCATGCAAGAATAACCAGAATGATTGTATCCTCCTTGTTTTTCACAAAATGAAGACCCACCCGTATGCGCTTTCAGTCACTGGCATAAGGTCTGTATTTGAAACTTTTTTGGTAAACCCATGAAATAGTAAGAACCAAAATTGTTAGCCTTAAACTTACTTTGCCTGATTACTAACTCTGGTTTCCAGCTGGAATAACATATTATATAATTGCTTCTAAGGCAAGGCCAGTTAAAAAGCACTGGTTTACATAACCTATATATTCGACTCTCATTTTCTGATCAGATGCTTGGCACAGATTCACCTAACTCCAAATCTGGCGATATGCCTACCCTGGGCAAAGGAACAAAAGTTCATGGTGTTATTTTCTTTTTTCTACTTGTCTCTCTTTCATTATTCAAAAATACAATACTTTAATGTGACGGAGAGAAGAACAACATTAAAATAGCTATTCTGCAAGAAGAAATGAAACTGAGATGATATATCCTTATGGAGAACTGTGTAGGTCTCATAAGGGTCCAATTAAAAGCTTACTGGGGAGTAAAACTCAAGTTAAAAATCTAACGTGAATGCCAAATTTATAGATATATCAAAGAAAAACAAATTAATGGGAAACACTGCATTTCAGTAATCCCAGTACTCATAAAAAAAAAAGTTATCAATTAAACGCAGAATCTAGGACTTACTTTTCTCACAGAGGCAATACTAAAAAAGCAGGACTCAGATACCCACACCAGCCTATAAAATCCTACTTGGTCCTGTATCCCTGAAAATGGCACAAGTAGTAGTAGTGTACTGATAAATCCACATTACAAAAGAAATTGTATGCACATCCAAAAGACCATATTTGTTTCAGTTTGGCAACTTACTGTCTAGCAGACAGCATGTGCTCAATACATTGTTGTTACATAGACTGAAACAGAATACTTAGGAAAAGGCTTTTCGGCTTTTCCGCTCCACTATTTGGAAGTGACACCTCTCTTGGCAAAGAACTTGAGGGCAGGAGCTTCCCTGGAGAGGAGAGAAGAGAGAAGGTGATGGAGAGAAGATTTATATTTCTTGGAACTGGTAAAGTTTATTCATTCTCGCTGTATATAAATAATACAGCATCCCCCAGGTATTCTGAATAATTTTTAAAAATGGGGGTTGGGGGACAGAGGTTTTGTCAATTAAATACAAGTGTCTAATCATATGAATGTCTGAGGACCCAACATGTTAGGCAGCTCAGATCTCTTTAATTCCTAATGTTCTTTATCTGGGACTTTTTGGATAAATTTCTTTGGAAAATTTAAAAATTCTAAAAATTTAGGGTTGTACTAAAATAAGCGAAATCTTCATACACTACTTCCAAATACCCAGAATCTGGTGATGTTTAAGAGCACAAGCATCAAGATAATTCATTATTTTGATCACTTCCTTAGCGGTCACAAAATGATCAGAATTACAAGGCTCACAACACGAACTCCTGTGATGAATAATACAGCAAAAGGTGACTATAGTAATTGGAGTGCAGTTCGGCTACTGTCACAGAGACCCAAAATTACAGTGGCTTAAGCAAGATAGGAATGTATGTCTTACTCACACAAAGTGAAAATAGGTGGTCCTGGGCTGGTATGGTTTTTCCACCATCATGAGAGAAGCCATCTTTTGTTTAAACATCCCCAACACACAGCTTCCTCTATGATCCAAGATGGCCACTCCTGCTCCTGCCATTCTGGCTGCATTTTAGCATGCAGGAAGAAAGAGGATAAGGGAAGACATGTGCCTCCCTTTAAATGCACAGCCTGAACCTGGCCCACATCACATCTACATAGGTCTCATTTGCCAGAACCTGGTCTCATCTAGTTGGAAGGGTCACTGGGAAGCACGTTCATTACTTGGGGTGGCAATGTGCTATGTAAAAAGGTGAGAACAGGTGGTAAGAACATAAAGAAGCCTCTCTGTCCTAATAGCCACAACAAGATATCTCTCTGGACTCTTGTAAACCATGTAAACATTTTTATTGCAGGTACCAATCTGTGGCAAGTAAATTCCATGTTTATAACAAACTTCTCCAATTCCCATGAGCGGGAAGTTATGCCTGCTACTGCAAGTGTAAAAATGAAGATTCTACATTTGAGGACATACTCATGAATAAAGTATACAAGGTCCCTAGTCTCGCTTATCTTATATTCTAGCAGAGAGAGATAAGTAAAC
The DNA here is from genome assembly GCF_009764315.1 of Trachypithecus francoisi. Lineage (NCBI taxonomy): Eukaryota > Metazoa > Chordata > Mammalia > Primates > Cercopithecidae > Trachypithecus > Trachypithecus francoisi. Next base: position 80,085,157 of record NW_022681454.1, on the reverse strand, counting down.
AAAATAATGTCAATAAATGAGAAGTAAATATAAAACAAAACTGGCTCCAAGCTGTTCAGGGAAGTTTTCCTTTGAGGAGCCCACAATTGAGTTCTGATCTAAGCCAGCTAGGTGAAGAGAAAGTAGCAATTGTAAATGCTCTGAGATTCCCCATTTGTCAAGATCAAAGTTACCTCAGCTCTAGTTTTCTTTATGTAAGTCTCTTATGTGTGGAAAAGGGAATGGAAGTATGAGCATGCATGTGGGTGCATACATGTGTGTGCATACATATGTGTGTATAAGGACACAAAGGGAAATCTATAACACTAACACTGGAGTTAATACTGAACTACCAAGAATAATGCAGAATACTCTAAAGCCTGGGGCAATCTATGGACTGAGGAAGATAAAAAAGCTAATGGTTAGAGAAGTTGAGAGGCACAGTAGAACCTTTGTATTCTGTGATGATTAATACTGAGCGTCAACTTGATTGGATTGAAGGATACAAAGTATTGATTTCAGGTGTGTCAGTGAGGGTGTTGCCAAAAGAGGTTAACATTTGAGTCAGTGAGTTGGGGAAGGCAGATCCACCCTTAATCTGGTGGGCACAATCTAATCAGCTGCCAGCGAATATAAAGCAGGCAGAAAAACATTAAAAAGAGAGACGGGCCTAGCCTCTCAGCCTACATCTTTCTCCCATGCTGGAAGTTTCCTGCTCTCAAACACTGAACTCCAAGTTCTTCAGCTTTGGGACTCAGACTGGCTCTCCTTGCTCCTCCGCTTACAGACAGCCTATTGTGGGACCTTGTGATCGTGTAAGTTAATACTAAAGTGGAATTTATTAAGTATATATAAGGGTGTATATATATATATATATATATATATATATATACACACACACACACATATATGATATATTTATTAGAATATATACCACACATATATAGATCCCATTCGTTCTGTCCCTGTAAGAGAACCGTGACTAATACATATTCAAAAGCTATTTTTCTTAGTTGTTTTAAAGTGCTTCTTGTTATATAAAGTTAACTAACTTAAATTTGAGTATACTGTTCTAACTAAATTGCAGTTCAAAATGAAAAATTGGCAGTTATGAATAAAATGTCTGGCTTTTTTAATCAAAATGAGTTCCATGCAAAACAGGTTTAAAACTAAGCAAATACAGTAACTAAATATTTATATATTTATATTGCTTTAAAAATAATAATTACGGGGTTATTTTAACTAGGATAATCTGTCATAATTTCTAACTATTTAAAGTCACTATTTTAATACTTCTTATATTTTGAGATGGAGTTTCGCTCTTGTTGCCCAGGCTGGAGTGCAATAGTGGGACCTTGGCTCATGGCAACCTCCATCTCCTGGGTTCAAGTGATTCTCCTGCCTCAGCCTCCCAAGTAGCTGCGATTACAGGCATGTGCCACCATGCCCAGATAATTTTACATTTTTTAGTAGAGACGGGATTTCTCCATGTTGGTCAAGTTGGTCTCAAACTCCCAACCTCAGCTGATCCCAGCCTCCCAAAGTGCTGGGATTACAGGCATGAGGCACCATGCCCAGCCTTCGTTTTAACACTTAAAATATTATGCTACTTATATTTTACTATATAGACCCAAGCTAAATTAAGACATTCTTGAGCTATTCAGCAATCCACTCATAAAAATCTTCCTAACTTAAGATCTCATAGTGTCAGCCTAAAAGGTCATTCCCAAAGCATCCCTCAGTCCTAGGCTAGATTGGGGGAAAGTTCAGTGTTGCTGAAATAATCATGATATATTGTCAGGATATTCAAGTAGTCACAAAGGTATCTGATAAAAGATCACCCTCCTTAACTTATGAAAGGTGCTACAATGGGTTGACTACAACAACTGAACAACTTTTTGTCATACTCATGGCCAGTGAAGGCAAACTGCCACTTAGGTATCATGTTTTTGCTCCAATGGTTTTGCCAACACAGCAGAACCAGAAAGATATGAAGTCAGGCCCAGGTCTGCGGGAATTTTCATCTACCTCTTACCTTCAAAAATCCCATTTCATTGATCTAAGACTCTATGATTGATCTTAACACACACCATTATTATTATTATTATTATTATTTTTATTTTTTTTTTTTTTGAGACGGAGTCTCCCTCTGTCGCCCAGGCTGGAGTGCAGTGGTGCCATTTCGGCTCACTGCAAGCTCCGCCTCCCGGGTTTACGCCATTCTCCTGCCTCAGCCTCCCGAGTAGCTGGGACTACAGGCGCCCGCCATCTCGCCCGGCTAGTTTTTTGTATTTTTTAGTAGAGACGGGGTTTCACCGTGTAGACCAGGATGGTCTCGATCTCCTGACCTCGTGATCCACCCGTCTCGGCCTCCCAAAGTGCTGGGATTACAGGCTTGAGCCACCGCGCCCGGCCACACCATTATTTTATGTGCTCCCAAGCTAGAAAAAAATAGTTTCAACTAAAATATGCTACCAATTTCAGGATGTACCCAAATTTCACAAATGTGAAAAAATGAACATATCAGAATCAATGAAAAATGGTAGGTAGTATTCTTCTAGCGAAATCTGCCCCTTTTGTTTACAGAATGGAAAGTGACCTTGACTATTTTCAACTTAATCCTCAAAAAAGGAAGGTTGCTTGTATTATATCACCATTTCATTGATTCCAACCTCTTTTTGCATACAACTATTAAATACAAATGACCAAAGGGGCAACTAATACTTTCCCATTTGATGTTTGTCCAAAAACATTTAAAACATTTCATTCAAAATAACTTCTGATTACTGTTTGGATCTCCAAAATAGCTACAGAAAACAAAACCAAACAAAAACCTCTTCCCAGCTCTGGTTCTGAACAAATTAAGAAATAAAGCAAAGCTTGAAAAAGACATGCTATCAGGCATCCAGAAGTGGCTGCCTATGCCACAGGGCAGTGGTCAATGGCTTCTGCTATCCAGTGCCTTGAGTTCGATTTCTTAGAAACAGTTTGAGGTGAACAAAAGAACATTGGATGGACCTCTCCAAGATGGCCAACTAGACACAACCAGGAGGAACATCTCCCACCAAAGGACCAGGACATCAAGAAGTCTAGCAGATCTTCAGAGGGAAAGCATTGAGAGCAGAAAGATGGAAGACACAGATGCTAGACTAAAGGGGAAGGAAGCTTGGAACGCTGTACAGTACTACCATGCACCAGGACTTATTTCTAGACCCCAACAACTCCTGCAGAAGGGGTGAGTTGAATAGGCAAGGAGCAACCTGCTCTCACCATAGGCTTCTGGAATCCTGGCAGGAGGAGACCCCTCAACCACCAAAGACAAATGAGTTGGCAGAGAGAGATGCTCAGAGAAGTACTAGGGGCAGAATTCCAGCCAGTGCAAAGCCGAGAGGGTTTGGTGTGGTGGCAACTATAGAGGAGCATGGACAGAGATACCCATCCCCTAGACTCAAGTTGCTGCCATAGGAGACTTTAGCCCCCAAGGGAACTGTCAGACCTGAACTCTGCAAGGCAGTCTTCCCTATGAGACAGGGCCAGTCCAATCCAAGCACCCCTCAGTGTGCTGGCCTCTCCCAGCCTGGCTGTGCCTGTTTGCAGTCCAGCCCCGAGGTACCTCCTGGGGGCCCACATCATAGCTCCTGTGCTGGTGGACCACACCTGACCAGCAGAGTGCTCCAGTAGAGTAGCCCTGTGGACATATACCAGCCCGCTCATATCCTCCCACCACCGCAGCCTCCCACATACCACTTTGCTGGCACACACCTAGCCAGGACCACCCCACGTCGCTTTGCCAGCACATGTGTATACAGGCAAACCTTGCCTTCCCTCCCATGCTAGCATGTATGTGTGTGTGCACCCTGTCATGCCATTGCTGCCAGTGAAAGTTCACTCCCTCCCCCTCCTCCTGCTGCACCACCATTGTTGTCTGAGCATTAGTGGGCACTGAGCTTACCAGCCCCACTTCTGCCAGCACCCCACTCCTGTGCCAACACTGTGGTGGCTTTGAAACGAGGCATGGAAAACAGTGGACATGCCTCCACTCTGAGTGGCACCACCACCTGCATGGACATGCACAGAGGACATACACAGTCCTATGCCCACCAGTACCCCACCCCCATGATAACACCATCACTAGTGCAAAAGGGCACAATTGCTGGACAGGGGCTCCCAGTCTCCACGAGCTGTGCTGCCATTGCTGCAGTTGTGAATGCCGGAACAGAGGCTAGCATCCCAGCACCCACTAGCATCCTGCCACAGCCGACAAGCATGCAGTCTGCTGCACTGCTGCTGCCAGTGCTGGTGCTATGTGCAAACAAAAATGAATCCTGCTGCACCAGCCTACGAAGTGCTTTGGCTGGCACCAACCATCAGAGTGTTGTGACCAGCAGTATGGGAACACCTCAGTCCCCTAAGTGCAGCAGGTTCCTTACCTTGAGGAGCCAGAGAACAAAGCCAGTGCCAATACCAGTCACCCAGTGTTAGAGCATACAGGTTTGGACTCCTGAGTGGAGTCCTGGCTCCCTAAATATCTTCGAGAAATGAAGCCAGTTGACTGAACTCACCTTATACCAAAAATAAACCCCCAAGGTCATCAAATAGGATAAAAGAGGAAAAAAACATCCAAAGGACAGCAACTTCAAGACTGAAGGAACACCAGCCCACAAAGATGAGAAAGAACCAGTGCAAGAACTCTGACAACTCAGAAAGCCAGTGTCTTCTTTCCTCCAAATGACTGCACTAGCTGGAGTGCAAAGGTTCTTCACCAGAGTGAGATGGCTGAAATAACAGAAATGGAATTCAGAATATGCATAGAAATAAAGATCAGCAAGATTCAAGAGAATGCTGAAACTCAATCTAAAGAAGCTAAGAATCACAATAAAATGATACAGTAACTGACAGACAAACTAGCCAGTATAAAAAAGAATGTAGTCAATCTGGTAGAGCTGAAAAGCCTACTACAAGAATTTCATAATGTAATATCACAAGTACTAACAGAAGAATATAACAAGTTGAGGAAAGAATCTCAAAGCTTGAAGACAGGCTTTCTGAAATAAGCCAGCCAGACAAGGATAAAGAAAAAAGAATGAAGAAACATAAATAAAACCTCTGAGAAATATGGAACTATATAAAGAGGCCAAATCTATGACTCATTGGTGTTGTAGAGATGGGGATAATGGAAGCAACTTGAAAAACATATTTTAGGATATCCTCCATGAGAACTTCCCCAACCTTGCTAGAGAGGCCAACGTTCAAATTCAGGAACTGCAGAGAGCCCCAGGAAAATACTTTACAAGAAGATCATCCCCAAAACACGTAATTATCAGATTCTCCAAGTCAAAATGAAAGACAAAATATTAAGGCAGCTAGAGAGAATGTACAGGTCACCTATACAGGGAAGCCCAACAGACTAACAGCAGACCTCTCAGCAAAAACCCTACAAGCTAGAAGAGATTGGAGGCCTATATTCAACATTTGTAAAGAAAAGAAATTCCAACCAAGAGTTCCATATCTGGTCAAATTAAGTTTCATAAGCAAAGAAGAAATAACATCCTTTTCAGACAAGCAAATGCTGAGATAATTAGTAATTACCAGACCTGCCTTACAAGAACATCTGAAAGAAACACTAAATATGAAAAGGAAAGACTGTTACCCGCCACTACAAAAACACAGTTAAGTACACAGACTAGTGATGCTGTAAAGCAACTATACAAACAAGTTGGCATAATGACCACCTATCAACATGAAGACAGGATTAAATCCATACATATCAATTTTAACCTTGCAAGTACATGAGCTAAATGTCTCAATCAAAAGGCACAAAGTGGTAAACTGGGAAACACACACACACACACACACACCACACACACACACACACACACACACACAAGAACCAATGGTATGCTGTCTTCAAGAGACTCATCTCACATGCAATGACACCCATAGGCACAAAATAAAGGGATGGGGAAAAATCTACCAAGCAAATGGAAAGCAGAAAAAAAACAAAGGTTTCAATCCTAATTTCAGACACAACAGACTTCATTTGTTTGTTTGTTTTTAGTATTTTCTGTTTTTTCATTTTTAAATTTATTTACAACTTCACTCAATGAAGAGACATAACAGACTTTAAACCAACAAAGATCAAAAAAGACAAAGAAGGACACTACGTAATAGAAAAGGGTTGAACTCAACGAGAAAATCTAGCTATCCTAAATACATAAGCACCCAACACAGGAGCACTCAGATTCCTAAAACAAGATCTTAAAGACCTTCAAAGAGACTTACACTCCCACACAATAATAGTGGGGGACTTCGACACTCCACTGACAGTATTAGATCGATGATTGAGGCAAGAAATTAACAAAGATATTCAGGACCTGAACTCAACACTGCACCAAATGAACCTGATTGACATATACAGAACTCTCCTCCCCAAAACAACAGAATATACATTCTACTCATCACCACATGGCACATACACTAAAACTGACCACACGATCGAATATAAAACAATCCTGAGTAAATGCAAAAGAACTAAAATCATACCAACCACTCTCTTGGACCACAGTATAATAAAAGTAGAATTCAAGACCAAGAAAATTACTGGAAACCATACAATTACATGGAAATTAAACAACATGCTCCTGAAAGACTTTGGGGTAATTAATGAAATTAAGGCAGAAATCAATAAGTTGTTTGAAACTAATGAGAATAAAGATACAACATACCAGAATCTCTGGGACACAGCTAAAGTAGTGTTAAGAGGGAAATTTATAGCACTAAATGTCCACATCAAAAAGTTCGAGAGATCTCAAATGAACAACCTAACATCACAACTAAAAGAACTAGAGAAGCAAGAGCAAAGCAACTCCAAAGCTAGCAGAAGACAAGAAACAAGCAAAATCAGAGCTGAACTGAAGGAGACTGAGATGTGAAAAACCATTCAAAAGATCAAGCAACCCAAGAGTTAGGGTTTTTTTGAAAAAAATAATAGGAGAGATAGACCAATAGCTAGACAAGAAAAAAAGAAAAAAAGAGAGACATCCAAATACACACAGTTAGAAAGAACAAAGGGGATATTACCACTCACCCCACAGAAATTCGAATAACAATCAGAGAATACTATGAACACCTCTACGTACACAAACTAGAAAATCTAGAAGAAATGGAAAAACTCCTGGACACATACACCCTCCCAAGACTCAATCAGGAAGAAACTGAATCCCTGAATAGACCAATTACAAGCTCCAAAATGGAATCAGTAACAAATAGCCTACCAACCAAACAAAAGCCCGGGACCAGATGAATTCACAGCTGAATTCTACCAGATGTACAAGAAGAGCTCTTACAATTGCTACTGAAACTATGCAAAACATTGAAAACAAGGGACTCTTCCCTATCTCAATCCATGAGGCTGGCATTATCCTGATACAAAAACCTGGTAGGGACATCAAAAAAGGGGAAAACTTCAGGCCAATATCTTTCATGAACATCAATGCAAAAATGCTCAACAAAATACTAGCAAACTGAATCCAGAATCACATCAGAAAGCTAATACACCATGATCAAGTAAACTTTATCCATGGAGAGCAAGGTTGGTTTAACATATGTAAATCAATAAACATGATTCATCATGTAAACAGAACCAAAGGAAAAAAACCACATGATCATCTCAATAGATGTAGAAAAGGCTTTCAAAAAATTCAACATCCCTTCACATTAAAAACACTCAACAAACTAGGTATTGAAGGAATATACCTCACACAAACTAGGTATTGAAGGAACATACCTCAAAATAGTAAGGATCATCTATGACAAATCACAGCTAACATCATACTGAAGGGGAAAAAGCTGGAAGCATTCCCTTTGAAAACTGCTGCAAGACAACGGGACCCTCTCTCACAACTCCTATTCAACATAGTATTGGAAGTCCTGGCCAGAGCAATTAGGCAAGAGAAAGAAATAAAAGACATCCAAATAGGAAGACAGGAAGTCAAAATATCTCTGTTTGCAGATAACATAATCCTGTATCTGGAAAACTCTATAGTCTTGGCCCCCAAAGCTCCTCATGCTGATAAACTTCAGCAAAGTCTCAGAATTCAAAATCAGTGTACAAAAATCACTATCATTCCTATACACCAACAATAGCCAAGTGGAGAACCAAATCAGAAATGTAATCACATTTACCATTGCCACAAAAAGTACAAAACAGCTAGAAATATAGCTAACCAGGGAGGGGAAAGATCTCTACAGTGAAAATTACAAAACACTGCTCAAAAAAAGAAAAAAAAAAATCAGAGATGGCACTACGAAAAAAAAAAAATCATGCTCATGGATAGGAAGAATCAGTATCATTAAAACAGCTATACTGCCCAAAGCAATGTACCGATTCAATGCTATTTCTACCAAAATAGCAATGACATTCTTCCCAAAACTAGAAAACACTATTTTAAAATTCATATGGAACAACAACAAAAAAATCCGAATAGCCAAGGGAATCCTAAGCAAAAAGAACAGAGCTCGACACATCACACTACCCAACTTTAAACTATACTGTAAGGATACAGTAACCAAAACAGCATGGTACTAGTACAAAAACAGACACATAGACCAATGGAACAGAATAGAAAGCCCAGAAATAAGGCTGCACACCGTGACTACCTAATCTTTGACAAAGCTGACAAAAACAAGCAATGGAGAAAGAACTCTCTATTCAATAGATGGTGCTGGAATAACAGGCTAGCAGAAGATTGAAAGTGGACCTTTTCCTTATACCATACATAAAAATCAACTCAAGGTGAATTAAGAACTTCATTAAGTAAATGTAAAACCTAAAACTATAAAAACCCTGGAAGATAACCTAGGCAACATCAGCCTGGTCACAGGAACTGGCAAAGACTTCATGATGAAGTTGCCAAAAGCAAGTTTAACAAAACAAAAAATTGATAAATGGGATCTAACTAAACAAAAGAGCTCTGCACAGTAGAAGAAACCATCAACAGAGCAAACATACAACCATAGAACGGAAAAAAAAATTTGCAAACTATGCATCTGACAAAGGTCCAACATCTATAAGGCACTTAAAAAATTTACAAAAAAAAAAAAAAATAACAAAAACCACCACCATTAAAAAGTAAGTGGGCAAAGGTTGAATACTAAGAATGAGAAATTAAAAAAAAAAAATTGAGTAAAGGACATGAACAGACACTTTTCAGAAGAAGATATACATATGGTCAAAAAGCATATAAAAAATGAGCTCAAAATCAGTGATCATTAGAGAAATGCAAATCAAAACCACAGTGAGATAATCTCACAACAGTCAAAATGGCTATTACTAAAATGTCAAAAAATAGGTGCTGGTGAGTTTGTGCAGAAAATGGAACACTTAAAAACTGTAGGTAGGAGTGTAAATTAGTTCATGCAGTGTGGAGATTCCTCAAAGAGCTAAAAACAGAACTACCATTCCACCTAGGAATCCCACTACCAGGTATGTACCCAAAAAAATATAAATTGTTCTATCATAAAGACACATGCACATGTATGTTCACTGCAGCACTATTCACAATAGCAAAGACATGGAATCAACCTAAATGCCCATCAATGAAAGACTGGATAAAGAAAATATGACACATATGCACCATGGAATACTATACAGCCATAAAAAAATAACAAGATTGTGTCCTTTGCAGGAACATGGATGGAGCTGGACGTCATTATCCTTGACAAATTAACATAGAAACAGAAAACTAAATACCACATGTTCTCACTTATAAGTTAGAGCTAAATGATGAGAACACATGGACAAACAGAGGGGGACAACACACACTGGGGGCCTACCTGAGGGTGGAGGCGGGAGGAGGGAAAGGATCAGAAAAAATAACTGTTGGGTACCAGGTTGAATGACTGATATGGTTTGGCTCTGTGTCCTCATCCAAATCTCACCTTGAATTATAATCCCCATAATCCTCATGTGTCAAAAGCAGGACCAGCTGGAGGTAATTGGATCATGGGGATGGTTTCTCCCATGCTGTTCTGATGATAATTAGTGAATCTCACAAGATCTGATGGTTTTTAAGTGCCTGGCATTTCCCCTGACTGCACTCACTCCATTCTGCCACTCTGTGAAGAAGGTGCCTGCTTCTCCTTTGCCTTCTGCCATGATTGTAAGTTGCCTGAGGCCTCCCTAGCAATGTGGAACTGTTAGTCAATTAAACCTTTTTCCTTTATAAATTACCCAGTCTTAGGTATTTCTTCATAGCAGTGTGAGAAGAGACTAATACTGTGATGACATAATCTGTACAACAAACCTCCATGACATGAGTTTCTCTATGTAACAAACCTACGCATGTATCCCTGAACCTAAAAGTTTAACACACACACACACACACACGAGGTCAAATACCACCTTTAATACAGATAGAGAGGCAGAGTTGAGCCTCTTCTTATTCAATCATTCCAAATTTGCCAATCAGATAAAACATCCCTCTCACTAAAAGAGGGTCAGAGAAAGGCGAAGACCATGGCTAGGAAAACTTTTCTTGATGGAAATCAGGAGTGGGAGAATGTTGTTTTATTCTAATAAAAAAGAGTTTTGATGTTGGGTTGTGTGTGTGTGTGTGTGTGTGTGTGTGTTTGGATACACATTGCAAAAAAACATGCTCCACAATTTTTCTTCCCAGGAAAAACATTATCATAATATCTCCCTAATCTATAAAGAGTACCCAATTCTGCCTTTGGAGATTACATTTTTTTGCCTCTTTCCTTACTCTTCATTCAAATGATATCATAGTGTTTTTTTGTTTTTTTAGATTTAAAAATCTCTTCATGTCTGGAATTCATTAGTCCAATACAATCTTTTCTGCATTATGCATGTTCTCTTCTTTAAAAAAAAAAAAATAATCACGGGTACAGCTTATTATAGCAAAAAAGATACAAAACAGGATCAATAAAGAAAAAAAAATCCCTCCCATAGGGTTGGCTGCAAGAGAAACTTAGTAAGATTTAGGAAGTAGAAGGAAGGCTGAGCAGATGATGTTCATCATTGATCAAGGGCCATAAAGGAAAGACTTGAAGGTGCTAGTGGTTTCCAAGTCATCCTCACTTGTTCTCGCTCAACCTCCAGTCCATCTTCCTGACTGCCAACATTGATAGCATCAAGTCTTCTCAATGACTTTTATAGAATTTATTTCTTATTTCAATAGGCTTTGGGGAAACAAATGGTATTTGGTTACATTAATAAGTTATTTGCCAGTGATTTCTGAGATTTTGGTGTACCCATTACCTGAGCAGTGTAACTGTAACCAATGTGTAGTCTTTTATCCCCCATCACACACACATTCCCCCAAGTCCCAAAAGTCTACTGTATCATTCTTATGTCTTTGTGTCTTCATAGCCCAGCTCCCACTTTCGAATGAGAACATAAGATGTTTGGTTTTCCATTCCTGAGTTACTTCACTTAGAATCAACATCTCTAATTCCATCAAGGTTGTTGCAAATGCCATCATTTCATTTCTTTTTATGGCTAAGTAGTATTCCATGGTATGTATGTATGTGTGTGTGTGTTGTGTGTGTGTGTGTGTGTATCACATTTTCTTTATTCACCCATTGATTGATGGGCATTTGGGGTGGTTCCATACTTTTACAATTGCAAATTGTGCTGCTATAAACATGCATGTGTGTGCAAGTATGTTTTTTATATAATGACTTACTTTCCTCTGGGTAGATACCTAACAGTGGGATTGCTGGATCAAAGGATAGATCTACTTTTAGTTCTTTAAGGAATCTTCATGCTGTTTTCTTTTTTTTTTTTTTTATTATACTTTAAGTTCCAGGGTACATGTGCATGACTTTTATATCATGTATAACTCCCCAATGCAATCCCTCCCTCCTCCCCCCTCCCCATGATAGGCCCCAGTGTGTGATGTTCCCCTTCCCGAGTCCAAGTGATCTCATTGTTCAGTTCCCACCTATGAGTGAGAACATGCGGTGTTTGGTTTTCTCTTCTTGTGATAGTTTGCTAAGAATGATGGTTTCCAGCTGCATCCATGTCCCTACAAAGGACGCAAACTCATCCTTTTTGATGGCTGCATAGTATTCCATGGTGTATATGTGCCACATTTTCTTAATCCAGTCTGTCACAGATGGACATTTGGGTTGATTCCAAGTCTTTGCTATTGTGAATAGTGCCGCAATAAACATACGTGTGCATGTGTCTTTGTAGTAGAGTAATTTATAATCCTTTGGGTATATACCCAGTAGTGGGATGGCTGGGTCATATGGTACATCTAGTTCTAGATCCTTGAGGAATCGCCATACTGTTTTCCATAATGGTTGAACTAGTTTACAATCCCACCAACAGTGTAAAAGTGTTCCTATTTCTCCACATCCTCTCCACACCTGTTGTTTCCTGACTTCTTAATGATTGCCATTCTAACTGGTGTGAGATGGTATCTCATTGTGGTTTTGATTTGCATTTCTCTGATGGCGAGTGATGATGAGCATTTTTTCATGTGTCTGTTGGCTGTATGGATGTCTTCTTTTGAGAAATGTCTGTTCATATCCTTTCCCCACTTTTTGATGGGGTTGTTTGTTTTTTTCTTGTATATTGTTTGAGTTCTTTGTAGATTCTGGATATTAGCCCTTTGTCAGATGAGTAGGTTGCAAAAATTTTTTCCCATTCTGTAGGTTGCCTGTTCACTCTGATGGTAGTTTCTTTGCTGTGCAAAAGCTCTTTAGTTTAATTAGATCCCATGTGTCAATTTTTGCTTTTGCTGCCGTTGCTTTTGGTGTTTTAGACATGAAGTCCTTGCCCATGCCTATGTCCTGAATGGTACTACCTAGATTTTCTTCTAGGGTTTTTATGGTATTAGGTCTAACATTTAAGTCTCTAATCCATCTTGAATTAATTTTCGTATAAGGGGTAAGGAAAGGATCCAGTTTCAGCTTTCTACTTATGGCTAGCCAATTTTCCCAGCACCATTTATTAAATAGGGAATCCTTTCCCCATTTCTTGTTTCTCTCAGGTTTGTCAAAGATCAGATGGCTGTAGATGTGTGGTATTATTTCTGAGGACTCTGTTCTGTTCCATTGGTCTATATCTCTGTTGTGGTACCAGTACCATGCTGTTTTGGTTACTGTAGCCTTGTAGTATAGTTTGAAGTCAGGTAGCGTGACGCCTCCAGCTTTGTCCTTTTGACTTAGGATTGTCTTGGCAATGCGGGCTCTTTTTTGGTTCCATATGAACTTTAAAGCAGTTTTTTCCAATTCTGTGAAGAAAGTCATTGGTAGCTTGATGGGGATGGCATTGAATCTATAAATCACCTTGGGCAGTATGGCCATTTTCACGATATTGATTCTTCCTATCCATGAGCATGGTATGTTCTTCCATTTGTTTGTGTCCTCTTTGATTTCACTGAGCAGTGGTTTGTAGTTCTCCTTGAAGAGGTCCTTTACATCCCTTGTAAGCTGGATTCCTAGGTATTTTATTCTCTTTGAAGCAATTGTGAATGGAAGTTCATTCCTGATTTGGCTCTCTGCTTGTCTGTTACTGGTGTATAAGAATGCTTGTGATTTTTGCACATTAATTTTGTATCCTGAGACTTTGCTGAAGTTGCTTATCAGCTTAAGGAGATTTTGGGCTGAGACGATGGGGTTTTCTAAATATACAATCATGTCATCTGCAAACAGGGACAATTTGACTTCTTCTTTTCCTAACTGGATACCCTTGATTTCTTTCTCTTGCCTGATTGCCCTAGCCAGAACTTCCAACACTATGTTGAATAGGAGTGGTGAGAGAGGGCATCCCTGTCTTGTGCCAGTTTTCAAAGGGAATTTTTCCAGTTTTTGCCCATTCAGTATGATATTAGCTGTGGGTTTGTCATAAATAGCTCTTATTATTTTGAGGTACGTTCCATTAATACCAAATTTATTGAGCGTTTTTAGCATAAAGGGCTGTTGAATTTTGTCAAAAGCCTTTTCTGCATCTATTGAGATAATTATGTGGTTCTTGTCTTTGGTTCTGTTTATATGCTGGATTACGTTTATTGATTTGCGAATGTTGAACCAGCCTTGCATCCCAGGGATGAAGCCCACTTGATCATGGTGGATAAGCTTTTTGATGTGCTGCTGAATCCGGTTTGCCAGTATTTTATTGAGGATTTTTGCATCGATGTTCATCAGGGATATTGGTCTAAAATTCTCTTTTTTTGTTGTGTCTCTGCCAGGCTTTGGTATCAGGATGATGTTGGCCTCATAAAAAGAGTTAGGGAGGATTCCCTCTTTTTCTATTGATTGAAATAGTTTCAGAAGGAATGGTACCAGCTCCTCCTTGTACCTCTGGTAGAATTCAGCTGTGAATCCATCTGGTCCTGGACTTTTTTTGGTGGGTAGGCTATTAATTGTTGCCTCAATTTCAGAGCCTGCTATTGGTCTATTCAGGGATTCAACTTCTTCCTGGTTTAGTCTTGGGAGAGTGTAAGTGTCCAGGAAATTATCCATTTCTTCTAGATTTTCTAGTTGATTTGCGTAGAGGCATTTATAGTATTCTCTGATGGTTGTTTGTATTTCTGTGGGGTCGGTGGTGATATCCCCTTTATCATTTTTTATTGCGTCTATTTGATTCTTCTCTCTTTTCTTCTTTATTAGTCTAGCTAGCGGTCTGTCAATTTTGTTGATCTTTTCAAAAAACCAACTCCTGGATTCATTGATTTTTTGGAGGGTTTTTTGTGTCTCTATCTCCTTCAGTTCTGCTCTGATCTTAGTTATTTCTTGCCTTCTGCTAGCTTTTGAATGTGTTTGCTCTTGCCTCTCTAGTTCTTTTAATTGTGATGTTAGAGTGTCAATTTTAGATCTCTCCTGCTTTCTCTTGTGGGCATTTAGTGCTATAAATTTCCCTCTACACACTGCTTTAAATGTGTCCCAGAGATTCTGGTATGTTGTATCTTTGTTCTCATTGGTTTCAAAGAACATCTTTATTTCTGCTTTCATTTCGTTATGTACCCAGTAGTCATTCAGGAGCAGGTTGTTCAGTTTCCATGTAGTTGAGCGGTTTTGATTGAGTTTCTTAGTCCTGAGTTCTAGTTTGATTGCACTGTGGTCTGAGAGACAGTTTGTTATAATTTCAGTTCTTGTACATTTGCTGAGGAGTGCTTTACTTCCAATTATGTGGTCAATTTTGGAATAAGTGCGATGTGGTGCTGAGAAGAATGTATATTCTGTTGATTTGGGGTGGAGAGTTCTATAGATGTCTATTAGGTCCGCTTGGTGCAGAGATGAGTTCAATTCCTGGATATCCTTGTTAACTTTCTGTCTCGTGATCTGTCTAATGTTGACAGTGGAGTGTTGAAGTCTCCCATTATTATTGTATGGGAGTCTAAGTCTCTTTGTAGGTCTCTAAGGACTTGCTTTATGAATCTGGGTGCTCCTGTATTGGGTGCATATATATTTAGGAGAGTTAGCTCTTCCTGTTGAATTGATCCCTTTACCATTATGTAATGGCCTTCTTTGTCTCTTTTGATCTTTGATGGTTTAAAGTCTGTTTTATCAGAGACTAGGATTGCAACCCCTGCTTTTTTTTGTTCTCCATTTGCTTGGTAGATCTTCCTCCATCCCTTTATTTTGAGCCTATGTATGTCTCTGCATGTGAGATGGGTCTCCTGAATACAGCAGACTGATGGGTCTTGACTCTTTATCCAGTTTGCCAGTCTGTGTCTTTTAATTGGAGCATTTAGTCCATTGACATTTAAGGTTAATATTGTTATGTGTGAACTTGATCCTGTCATTATGATATTAACTGGTTATTTTGCTCGTTAGTTGATGCAGTTTCTTCCTAGCCTCGATGGTCTTTACATTTTGGCATGTTTTTGCAATGGCTGGTACCGGTTGTTCCTTTCCATGTTTAGGGCTTCCTTCAGGGTCTCTTGTAAGGCAGGCCTGGTGGTGACAAAATCTCTAAGCATTTGCTTATCTGTAAAGGATTTTATTTCTCCTTCACTGATGAAGCTTAGTTTGGCTGGATACGAAATTCTCGGTTGAAAATTCTTTTCTTTAAGAACGTTGAATATTGGCCCCCACTCTCTTCTGGCTTGTAGAGTTTCTGCCGAGAGATCTGCTGTTAGTCTGATGGGCTTCCCTTTGTGGGTAACCCGACCTTTCTCTCTGGCTGCCCTTAAGATTTTTTCCTTCATTTCAACTTTGGTGAATCTGGCAATTATGTGTCTTGGAGTTGCTCTTCTGGAGGAGTATCTTTGTGGCGTTCTCTGTATTTCCTGAATTTGAATGTTGGCCTGCCCTACTAGGTTGGGGAAGTTCTCCTGGATGATATCCTGAAGGGTGTTTTCCAACTTGGTTCCATTTTCCCCCTCACTTTCAGGCACCCCAATCAGACGTAGATTTGGTCTTTTTACATAATCCCATACTTCTTGCAGGCTTTGTTCATTTCTTTTTCTTCTTTTTTCTTTTGGTTTCTCTTCTCACTTCATTTCATTCATTTGATCCTCAATCGCTGATACTCTTTCCTCCAGTTGATCGAGTCGGTTACCGAAGCTTGTGCATTTGTCACGTATTTCTCGTGTCATGGTTTTCATCTCTGTCATTTCGTTTATGATCTTCTCTGCATTAATTAGTCTAGCTGTCAATTCTTCCACTTTTTTTTCAAGATTTTTAGTTTCTTTGCGCTGGGTACGTAATTCCTCCTTTAGCTCTGAGAGGTTTGATGGACTGAAGCCTTCTTCTCTCATCTCGTCAAAGTCATTCTCTGACCAGCTTTGATCCGTTGCTGGCGATGGGCTGCGCTCCTTTGCAGGGGGAGATGCGCTCTTATTTTTTGAATTTCCAGCTTTTCTGCCCTGCTTCTTTCCCATCTTTGTGGTTTTATCTGTCTCTGGACTTTGATGATGGTGACGTACTGATGGGGTTTTGGTATAGGTGTCCTTCCTGTTTGATAGTTTTCGTCTGACAGTCAGAAGGACTGTCTGTTGGTCTGTTAGAGATTGCTTGAGGTCCACTCCAGACCCTGTTTGCCTGGGTATCAGCAGCAGAGGTTGCCGAAGATAGAATATTGCTGAACAGCGAGTGTACCTGTCTGATTCTTTCTTTGGAAGTTTCCTCTCAGGGGTGATGCCACCCTGTGAGGTGTGGGGTATCAGACTGCCCCTAGTGGGGGATGTCTCCCAGCTAGGCTACTCAGGGGTCAGGGACCCACCTGAGCAGGCAGTCTGTCCGTTCTCAGATCTCAACCTCCGCGTTGGGAGATCCACGGCTCTCCCCAAAGCTGTCAGACAGAGTCGTTCGGGTCTGCAGCGGCCCCGCTCTTTCCCCTAATGGACTGCAGCTGTGCGCTGTCCGCAGCGGTAGAGTCTACAGAGACAGGCAGGCTTCCTTGAGCTGCTGTGAGCTCCACCCAGTTCGAGCTTCCCAGCGGCTTTGTTTACCTACTTAAGCCTCAGCAATGGCGGGCGCCCCTCCCCCAGCCTCGCTGCTGCCTTGCGGATAGATCGCCGCAGACGGCTGTGTTAGCAGTGAGGGAGGCTCCGTGGGCGTGGGCCCCTCCCGGCCAGGTGTGGGATATATTCTCCTGGTGTGCCTGTTTCCTTAAAGTGCAGTATTGGGGTGGGAGTTACCCGATTTTCCAGGTGGTGTGTGTCTCAGTTCCCCTGGCTAGGAAAAGGGATTCCTTCCCCCTTGCGCTTCCAGGTGAGGCGATGCCTCGCCCTGCTTCAGCTCACGCTGGTCAGGCTGCAGCAGCTGACCAGCACCGATTGTCCGGCACTCCCTAGAGAGATGACCCCAGTACCTCAGTTGAAAATGCAGAAATCACCGGTCTTCTGTGTCGCTCGCGCTGGGAGTTGGAGACTGGAGCTGTTCCTATTCGGCCATCTTCCTTCATGCTGTTTTCTATAGTGGTTGTACTAGTTTACATTCTCAGTAACAGTATAAAAGTGTTCCCTTTTCACCACATCCACACCAATATGTATTTTTAAAAATTTTTTTGTTATGGCCATTCTTGCAGGAGTAAGATGGTGTCACATTGTGGTTTTCATAGGCATTTCCCTGATAATTAGTGATGTTCAGCATTTTTCCATATGCTTGTCAGCTATTTGTATATCTTCTTTTGAGAATTGTCTATTCATGTCCTTGGCCCACTTTTTGGTGGAATTGTTTCTTTTCTTCCGCTGATTTGTTTGAGTTCCGTGTAGATTCTGGATACTAGTCCTTGGTCAGATGTATAGACTGTAAAGATTTTCTCCCACTCTATGGGTTGTCTATTAACCCTGCTTATTATTTCTTTTGCTGTGCAGAAGCTTTTTAGTTTAATTATGTCCCATCTATTTATCTTTGTTTTTGTTGCATTTGATTTTGGATTCTTGGTCATGAAATCTTTGCCTAAACCAATGTCTAGAAGGTTTTTCCAAAGTTATCTTCTAGAATCTTTATGGTTTCAGGTCATAGATGTAAGTCTTTGACCCATCTTGAGTTGATTTTTGTATAAGGTGAGAAATGAGGATCCAGTTTCATTCTTCTACCTGTGGCTTTCCAATTATCCCAGTTGTTGAATAGGGTGTCTTTTCCCCACTTTGTGTATTTGTTTGCATTTTCAAAGATCAGTTGGCTGTAAGTATTCTGGTTTTCTTTCTGGGTTCTCTACTCTGTTCCATTGGTCTATGTACCTATTTTTATACCAGAATCATGCTGTTTTGGTGGCCATGGACTTATAGTATAGTTCAAATTTGGGTAATGTGATGCCCCCAGATTTGTTCTTTTTGCTTGGTCTTGCTTTGGCTATGCAGACTCTTTTTTGGTTCCATATGAATTTTAGAATTGTTTTTTCCAGTTCTGTGAAGAATGATAGTGGTATTTTGACAGAAATTGCACTGAATTTGTAAATTGCTTTTGGCAGTATGGTCATTTTCACAATATTGATTCTACTCATCCATGAGCATGGGATGTCTTCCCATTTGTTTGTATCGTCTATTTAGTGTTTTGTAGTTTACCTTATAGAGGTCTTTCACCTCCTTGGTTAGGTATATAACCAAGTATTTTTTTGCAGCTATTATTAAGGGGTTGAGTTCTTGATTTGATTCTTAGCTTGGTAGCTGCTGGTGTATAGCAGAATATATAGTGCTGTGTAGATTTGTGTGCATTCATTTCATATCCTGAAACTTTGCTGAATGCATTTACCAGTTTTCGGAGTTTTTTGGATGAATCTTTAGGGTTTTCTAGGTATATGATCATATCATCAGCAAACAACAAGAGTTCAACTTCCTCTTTACTGATTTGGATGCCCTTTATTTCCTTCTCTTGGGGGAGTGCTCTGGCTAGGACTCCCAGTACCATGTTGAACAAAAGTGATGAGAGTGGGCATCCTTGTCTTGTTCCAGTTCTCAAGAGGAATGCTTTCAACTTTTCCCCGTTAAATATAATGCTAGCAGTGAGTTTATCACGGACAACTTTTATTACCTTAAGGTATGTCCCTTCTATGCTGATTTTGCGGAGGGTTTTAATCATAAAGGGATGCTGGATTTTGTCCAGTGCTTTTTCTGCATCTATTGAGATGATCATGTGATTTTTGTTTTTAATTCTGTTTTGTGGTGTATCACATTTATTGACCTGTGAAAGTTAAACCATCCCTCCATCCCTGGTATGACACCCAACTGATCATGGTGGATGATCTTTTTGACATGCTGGTTGACTCAGTCCACTAGTATCTTGTTGAGGATTTTTGCATATACGTTCACCAGGGATATTGGTCTGCAGTTTTCTTTTTTGGTTATATCTTTTCCTGGTTTTGACATCATGGTGATACTGGCTTCACAGAATGATTTAGCAGGGATTCCTGCTTTCCTTATTGTGTGGAACAGTGTCAATAGGATTGATACCAATTCTTTGAATGTCTGATAAAATTCAGCTGTGAATCCATCTGGTCCTGGACTTCTTTCTGTTGGCAATTTTTTTATTGCCATTTCAATCTTGCTGCTTGTTGTTGGTCTGTTCAGAGTTTCTATATCTTCCTGGTTTAATCTAAAGGGCTGTATATTTCCAAGAATTTATCCATCTCCTCTATGTTTTCTAGTTTATGCATGTAAAGGTGTTCATAGTAGCCTTGAACGATTTTTGTATTTCTTTTTTTTTTTTTTTTTTTTTTGAGGCGGAGTCTCGCTCTGTCTCCCGGACTGGAGTGCAGTGGCCGGATCTCAGCTCACTGCAAGCTCCGCCTCCCGGGTTTACGCCATTCTCCTGCCTCAGCCTCCCGAGTAGCTGGGACTACAGGCGCCCGCCACCTCGCCCAGCTAGTTTTTGTATTTTTAGTAGAGACGGGGTTTCACCGTGTTAGCCAGGATGGTCTCGATCTCCTGACCTCGTGATCCACCCGTCTCGGCCTCCCAAAGTGCTGGGATTACAGGCTTGAGCCACCGCGCCCGGCCCGATTTTTGTATTTCTGTGGTATCAGTAGTAATATCTCCCATTTCATTTCTAATTGAACTTATTTGGATCTTCTCTCTTCTTTTCTTGGTTAATATTGGTGATATTCTATCAATTTTGTTTATCTTTCCAAAGAACCAGCTTTTTGTTTCATTTATCTTTTGTGTTTTTGTTTGTTTGCTTGTTGGTTTCAATTTCATTTAGTTCTGCTCTGATCTTTGTTGTCTTTTCCTCTGCTGGGTTTGGGTTTGGTGTGTTCTTGTTTCTGTAGTTTCTTGAGATGTGACCTTAGGTTATCTAGTTGTGGTGTTTCAGACTTTTTGATGTAGGCATTTAATGCTATGAACTTTACTCTTAGCACCTTTTGCTGTATCCCAGAGTTTTTGATAGGTTGTGTCACTATTATTGTTCAGTTTAAAGACTTTTAATTAGCATCTTGATTTCATTGTTGACCCAAAGATTGATTATTCAGGAGCAGGTTATTTAATTTCCATATATTTAAATGGTTTTGAGGGTTCCTTGTGGAGTTGATTTCCAATTTTATTCCACTGTGGTCTAAGAGAGTATTTACTATAATTTATATTTTCTTACATTTACTGAGACTTGTTTTGGGGCCTATCATATAGTCTATCTTGGAGAACATTCCATGTGCTGATGAATAGAATGCATATTCTGCAGTTGTTGGATAGAATGTTCTGTAAATATCTGTTAAGTCCATTTGGTGTAGGGTACAATTTAAGTCCATTGTTTCTTTGTTGACTTTCTGTCTTGATGATCTATCTACTGCTCTCAGTGGAGTATTAAAAGTCCCCCACTATTGCTGTGCTGCCATCTGTCTGATTTCTTAGGTCTAGCAGTAATTGTTTTATAAATCTGGGAGCTCCAGTGTTAGGTGCATATATATTCAGGATTGTGATATTTTCCTTTTAGATTAGTCCTTTTATCATTATATAATGTCCCTCTTTTTTTTTTAACTGCTATTGCTTTAAGGTTTGTTTTGTCTGATATAAGAATAGCTATTCCTGCTCACTTTTCGTGTCCATTTGCATGGAATATCTTTTTCCACCCCTTTACCTTAAGTTTATGTGAGTCCTTATGTGTTAGGTGAGTCTCCTGAAGACAGCAGAAACTTGGTTGGTGAATTCTTATCCATTCTGCCATTCTGTATCTTTTAAGTGGAGCATTTAGGCCATTTTCATTCAAAGGTAGTATTAAGGTGTGAGGTACTATTCTATTCATCATGCTATTTGTTGCCTGAATGTCTTGGTTTTTTTTGTTTTTTTGTTTGTTTTGTTTTTTTGTTTTCATTGTGTTATTGCTATATAGGTCCTGTGAGATTTATGCTTTAAGGAGGTTCTATTTTGGTGTATTGCAAGAATTTGTTTCAAGATTTAGACCTCCTTTCAGCAGTCTTGTAGTGCTGGCTTGCTAGTGGTGAATTCTTTCAGCATTTGTTTGTCTGGAAAAGACTGTTATCTTTCCTTCATTTATGAAGCTTAGTTTTGCTGGATACAAAATTCTTGGCTTATAATTGTTTTTTTTTTTTTTTATGTGGGCTAAAAATAGAACCCCAATCCCTTCTAGCTTGTTGGATTTCTGCTGAGAAATCTGCTGTTACTCTGATAGGTTTTCCTTCATACGTTACCTGATGTTTTTGCTTCAGAGCTCTTAAGATTCTTTCCTTTGTCTTGATTTTAGATAACCTGATGACTATGTGCCTAGGCAATTATCTTTTTGTGATGAATTTCCCAGATGTTCTTTAAGCTTCTGGTGTTTGGACGTCTAGATCTCTAGCAAGGCTGGGAAGTTTTCCTCAATTATTCCCTCAAATATGTTTTCCAAACTTTTACATTTCTCTTCTTCCTTAGGAAAAACAATTATCTTAGGTTTTGATGCTTAACATACTCCCAAGTTTCTTGGAGGCTTTGTTCATTTTTTTTAAATTCTCTTTTCTTTGTCTTTGATGGATTGGGTTAATTAGAAAGCCTTGTCCTCGAGCTCTGAAGTTCTTTCTTCTGCTTGTTCAATTTTATTGCTGAGACTTTCCAGTGCATTTTTCATTTCTCTAAGTGTGTCTTTGATTTCCAGAAGTTGTGGTTGTTTTTTATTTATGCTTTCTATTTCACTGAATATTTTTCCTTTCATATCCTGTATCAATGTTTCTAATTTCTTTAAGTTGGACTTCACCTTTCTCTGGCATCTCCTTGATTAGCTTAATAATCGACCTTCTCAATTCTGTTTCTGGAAATTCAGAGATTTCATCTTGGTTTGGATTGCTGGTAAGCTAATGTGATCTTTTGGGGGTGTTAAAGAACCTTGTTTTGTCATATTACCAGAATTGTTTTTCTGGTTCCTTCCCATTTGGGTAAACTATGTCAGAGGGAAGATCTGGGACTCAGGGCTGCTGTTCAGATTCTTTCATCTCATGGGATGCTCCCTTGATGAAGTGTTCTCCCTCTTCCCCTAGGAATGGGGCTTCCTGAGAGCTGCACTGCAGTGATCATTTTTGCTCTTGTGGGTCTAGCCAACCAGTGGAGCTACCAAGCTTCACGCTGATACTGGGGAGTGTCTGCAAAGAGTTCTGTGATGTGATCCATCTTCAGGTCTTTCAGTCATGGATACCAGCACCCGCTCCAGTGAAGGTAGTGGAGGAGTGAAGTGGACTCTGTGAGGGTCCTTGATTGTATTTTTGTTTAGTGCACTGGTTTTTTGTTGGTTGGCCTCCAGCCAGGAGGTGACGCTTTCAAGAGTGCATCAGCTGCAGTACTATAGGAGGATGCAAACTTGCCCTAGGGTTGCCTGGTTAAGTATTCAGGTTTTTCAGACAGTAAACAGGGACATAGAGCTCCCAAGAGATTATATCCTTTGTCTTTCGCAACCAGGGCTGGTAGAGAAAGACCACCAGGTGGGAGCAGGAATAGGTGTGTCTGAGCTCAGACTCTCCTTGGGCAAGGCTTGCTGCAGCTACTGTGGGAGATGGTGGTGTGGATCCCAGGCCAATGGAATTCTGTTCCCGGGGGATTATGGCTGCCTCTGCTGAATCACATAGATCACCAGGGAAAAGGGGTAAAGTCAGCAGTCACAGGCTTCACCCCGCTCCCATGTAGACCACAGTCCTAAAGGCTGGTCTCAAGAAAGCAAGCAGACTCAGTTTTTCGGCATCTCAGGGAGCCTGCAGTGGTGATCCAGTTCCTCCAAATGGTCTGTGCATTCTCTCAGCTCTTCTGGCATGTTCCTGCAGTAGTTTTGGAGCAGAAGTTCATGATGTGAATCTCCACACACTACTCTGTCTGAGTGGTAGCTGCAAGCTAGTCCTGCCTCCTATCTGCCATTTTAATCCAAATCTCCACAGATGCTTTTGCAAGTGACAATACACCATGCTGCCAAATGACTCTGAATAGCAAGGCCCACAGAGAAGCAGAGTGGTGGAAACTTCTTCCTAGAAAAATTCAATCCTGATTATAAATGGCTAAAAAGAAGGCATTATAAAACAGAACCTCCCAGGCTGTTGGTGAAGTCAGGAACAGCACTAAAATGAGCCATCATATTTCCAAGCCAAGCCATATGGCGTGAGAGCTAGTAGAGGCACTAGAGGACTTAGAAAGTAAAATCTGCCAATGTATTATAAAATTAGCAGATATACTATTACTTAAATTAGGTAAACTTGACTGGCTATAGAAAGATATTGTCTAACACTCAACATATTTTTAAAAAACAATCCTACCTATTAAAAACTACTTTGGCAGCCAATAAAATAGATGCCTACTTTTTATTGCAAAGGGATAAAATTTTAAACTAAAGCTATATTTTACCTCAATTTTCTTGAATGGCTTTATAACTCATTTATATTTTATTTAAAAACCATTTTCTAAGCTGGATTGTTTTAATTTAAAGTATACATTCTACCTAAAGAAATAACTGGAGATAGATATATTACATATATATTTTTATAAAGTATATGTTTAGGAAGTAGGAAGTTTAAACACAGCTGCTTCCTTAATATATAGTTTGCTATCATTTTATTACCACAATAAGTTATAGTCAATAAAGGTTTTTTTCCTTGTATTACTCTTCAGTGATTTTATAGAGAGGAAATCAGATGTTGGGCAGCGTTCAAGAATACATATTACTTTTCAATGTTCTCACTTTATGATACCTTGATTTTATCCCACAAAATCTTTTCTGGGGTTTCAAAGTTCTCTGAATCCAATGAGGATTATGTTTATTATTATTATTATTATTATTATTATTACCACTCACACCAATACACCATGCCATTTTTTAAGACAAGCAGAAAAAGTATAAGGCTTAAAAAATCATAATGGGTTTGCTAATGCACAATTTTTCTTTAATTTTTACTTTTATTCTAGATTTTAAAAATGCGAAATGCTTCACGAATTTGCATGTCATCCTTGTGCAGGAGCCATGCTAATCTTTTCTGTATCATTCCAATTTTAGTATATGTGCTGCCAAAGAAAGCACCTACGGCACAATTTAAAGGGTCATTTATTTGCTATGGTATAAACATACCTATGAAATAACTGCTTTCTTTTTCTTTTTTCCCTTTTTTTTGAGACAGGGTCACCGAGGCTGGAATGCAGTGGTGCAATTACGGCTTGCTGCAGCTTTGACCTCTTGGGCTCAAGTGATCCTCCTGCCTCAGCCTCCTAAGTAGCTGGGACCACAGGCATGCACCACCACACCAAGCTATTTTTTTTTTTTTTTTCATTTTTAGTATAGACAAGGTCTCACTATGTTGCCCAGACTGGTCTTGAACTCCTGGCCTCAAGTAATCCTCCTGCCTCAGGATTGCAGGTGTGAGCCACTAGGTCTGGCCAATAAATTTTTAATGGGAAAAAAAGTTTTTTTCTTATGATGACTAGCATAAAAACTTCAGCCATCCATTGCAGAAAAAGTGGGCTTTAAATCAAGATTTAAAGAAAAATTCTGTCAAACATTATCAAACAGTAAATATAAAAAGATAGTAACATTTTTCTAAGTGACAAACTCATTCTTCCTTAATAAATTTTAATTTAGGAAACCAAAATCTAGGTGAGAATATATTAAAGGCAATCTTCACATAAAATGAGACAGCATTTGTAATATTTTTGACCCAGCTGAAAGAATAAATAATGACTATTTATTGAGGATTTAATGTACTTAGTTATGTATTAATACACATATAGTCTCACTCAATCCTGACAATAACACTACGAGATAGATACTTTATTCTTAGCTATGTATTAATTAGTTATGTATTAATACACATATAATCTCAGTCAATCCTGACAATAACACTATGAGGTAGATATTTTATTTTTCCTTAGATGAGGAAACTAAGCCAAACTCTCTTGCTATACTACAAGAAAGGAATTCTTCATACTTTATACCCTTTCACCAAATTAAATGAATTTGTACTTTAATTAAAAGAAGGCAAAGCTACTTTGTGAAAACACTAATTGAATCATAAACATATCCATGATCAGTTTAAACTTGTTCTTTTCTACACTTTAAATTTGAAGCAAAATCAGAATTATTTTGTAACTAGCACACATGTATTCAATGCCTAAACACTGTCTGTGATATTGGACCCAGTAAGAGAAAAAAGGAGTCATGAAGATGTTTTATCTCCTTCGGCTTTTCAAATTGTACTCACTGCTAACAAATATTAGATTTTCCCCAACAATACTCAAAAAGGTTTCTCTTTTGAGCATATAATATTATCTCTAGAAATTAAATGTATAAGTCTATTGTTTCCAGGAGTGTAAGTCCAACACAAATCTTACAAATCGTCCTCAAGTCTCTTGCCGACTAGTCGTTAGATCACCAAAACCACTGTAAGTAGAAGAAATGCAGTAACCTATTTTTAATTATAGATTTCTAAGACCGATTTCTTTTTTTTTAACTAAGGTTGTCTATAACGTTACTTAAAGTAACGTTACCATAAAGTAAACATTGACATCTCAGTGATGGAGGCCTGGTAGAAAGTGGTGGAAATGAGTCTCCCAAGAAATAAACAATTCTCAACATTAGCTGAAATTTCTTGGTGGCTCTCAAGCCCTTGGGGAAAAACGAAAGGTTGTCCTCACGCTCAAAATAAACACAAATGCCCTCTTTTCAAACCAAAGTCTGTAAAAGGGGCAGCTGCCCATATATTATTACTTGTTAAACTAATGGATGAGTATACACTACGTAAAGTAAGCACATTCATAAACCAAGAGCATTCCGATGATCAGTTTATACATTCACCTATGCTAAAACCCTAACTTGTAAGGACCCATAAGTGACTGAGAACACAGTACTGGTCAGGGTGATATGCAATTATGCTAGGAGTAGGATTTTAGTATTTTAAATGTTCATTTCTTTTCCCCAATCTTACTCATGTATTTATTTAAGAGATTGGGCAGAGGCAAGGGGGTCTCTCTATATTGCCAGGCTGGAGCGCAGTGGCTATTCACAGGCCACTGCAGCCTCAAATTCCTGACTTTTGAGTCATCCTGCTACTTCAGCCTCCTGAGTACCTGAAACTACAGATGAGTACCACTATGCCTGGGGTTCCTCAGTCTTTCAATTCTTTCTTTAGTTGTTGAAAGAACCACACCAATTACCATGATCACATCTAATAGTCTAAGAGTCTAATATGGAACAAAAGATTCCAAATATTAATTACAAATAAAAAATGGCTTAGAATTAATATGTCAAGTTTCTTCAGAAACCTTTAGTAAGCTTATCTAGAAAGATTATCATTCTCAGGAGAAAATCTCTGCATAGCCTTGTTTTGAACCAATTTTATGAGATTTTGTAGTGGGGCTCACTTTAGAGGACATGTGATATAGACAGCAGCAGGGTGAAGAGATTGTCCATACGGTAGGGCAGGGGGAATGAAGGAGGTCACAATAGTGGCTTTGGGCAGGTTATCAGAGCCCATGAGTATAAAGAAGGTGTCCACAGGGGAGACAATGGTAGCCCAGGGCATGGTGTCAGAGCCAGAGCCAGGTGAGGCGGCCATTAGTGCATGGGGGTGGAAGAGTCTCACAGGGGTTGTTGGAATCCAAGGGGATGGAAAGGGCATCCAGGTGGAAGGTGGTAGAAGTGAGGATCCATGGCAGGGGATCAGAACCTGAGCAAGGTAAGGATGGTGGCCACACGACTACCAGGACCCAAGTGGAGTGAAGAGGACATCTCGAAGGGATGGGGAGGCTGGAAGAGAGGGGAGAATGCAGCAGCAGCCCTGCATGGGTTGCCAGAACCAAAGCAGGTGAGAAAGGTATCCAGGTGGAGGTTGAGGGATAACAACATCCCAGGATGCAGTGTAGGACACTAAGCAGGTGAGGGTGGCCAAAGAGAGTAGTAGCAATGGTAGTGACTCGGCACAAAGTGTCAGAGCCTGCAGAATGAGGAGGGCATCTGTGCCTTAGGAGCCACAGTGTGGGCTTAGTGTGGGGTGCTGGAACCCGAGAGGCCTGAGGAGGGCCTCTATGAAGAAGGCAGAGGTAGGGGCAGCACAGAGATGTCAGAGCTCAATAGAGGTAGAAGAGCATCCCTACGGGGAGGTTTCCACAAGGGTACCTCTGTATGAAGTGAGAGAGAACATCCGTGTGGGCTTGGAGCAGGAAGAGAGAGCCCAGGTGAGGTGAGGAGGCATCCACGCCACGGGGCAGCAGCTCTACTGGAAGATTAGTTACACACAGTGGGGACTGATAAAGTAATTAAATATGTCGAGGATAATGGGAGATAAGTTCCTCACTGTCAGAGAAGGGAGGTACAACTATGGAAAGGGGGAAAACTAGAATGAACCATGTGCTATTAGGTTAGAGCTATGATATTAAACCAGATGCAGTGGCTCACGCCTGTAATCCCAACATTTTGGTAGGCCGAGGTGGGAGGAGCACTTGAGTCCAGGAGTATGAGACCAGCCTGGGCAACATAGAAAGATCCCATTTCTATAAAAAATAAAAAATAAAAATGAGCCAGGAGTGCTAGTGCACTCCTGTATTCAGGAGGCTGAGGTGGGAGGATCACTTGAGTCCAGGATGTCGAGGCTACACTGAGTGGTGATCACGCCACTGCACTCAATCTGGGTGACAGAGTGAAACCCTGTCTCAGAAAAAGAATAAAAAGAACTATGAAAGCAATATGAGCTCAGAGTTTCTAATGAAGACAGACATAAAGACAGTGATAGAGATAGAAATATGTTTTAAAATGGTATAATTGGTAAATTCACAATCATTGTGAGTAATTTAAAATCATCTCTGACAGAAGATAAATCAAAGTGATAAAGAACTGAAGAAATTGCAGTTTTGAATCACTTGATTACTATTACTTATATTATTATGATGATAATTATAAATATCAACAACAAAGCGACAGGTCCAGGTTATTTTTTGGAAGTATTTTACTTTTAAGTAACTGATCATTCCTTTTTTAAACAAATAGAGAATAGAAAAAGAAAACTCACCCTAACTGACTTTACCAAACTATTATAATCTTTTTTGGAAAACGAGACCATGGCAGAACAATAAAGAAAAAAATATAGGCCAGGTGCAGTGGCTCATGCCTATAATCCCAACACTTTGGGAGGCCAAGGCAGGCAGATCACTTGAGTCAGAAGTTCGAGACCAGCATGGCCAATGTGGCGAAATCCCATCTCTACATACAAAAATTAGCTGGACGTGGCGGCACACACCAGTAATTCCAGCTATTCAGGAGGCTGACATGGGAATATCACTTGAACCCGGGAGGTGGAGATTGCAGTCAACTGAGATCACGCCACTGCACTCCAACCTGGGTGACAGAGCAAGACCTGTCTCAAAAAAAGAAAGAAAAAATTCCTAATTTCACCTATGAGCATAAATGCAAATTTCTATGGAAAATATTAGTAAACTAAATCCAGCAATTTGTATGTGTGTGTGTGTGCATATGTTTACATGTGTGAGTGTATGTGTGTGTGAGAACAAGTTGAATTAATCCCAGGAATGCAATGAAGATTATTTAGCATTAAATAAGTTATAAACAAATTCACCACATTAACAGATTAACGGAGAAAAACTATATAGTCATTTAAAAAATTAGTAATCTGCATTAAACAAAATGCAACACTAACACATCACTAAAAAAAAAAAAAAAACAGCAAACTAGGATTAGGAAGAAACTTCCTCAGTCTGATTAAAAACAAAACAAAACCTCAGAAAACATAATACTTAATGGTAACATTTTGGAATATTTTCTTTAAAGTCAGGAATAAGATGAAGATGCCATTAGCATGACTCTTACTGAAAAAGGGCCTAGTATGCCTGGTCAATGCACTATGAAAGACACTTGGTATCAAGTGTGGAAACGAAGAAACAAAACTGACTTTATTCACAGATAATATTCTTGCCCACACAGAAGACCCAGGACAATCAATGAATAACAACCAGAAATAAGAAAACAAGTATCATTACAAAATGCAAGGTGTTGGATCCATGATCACTATTCACAAGTCAAGATATTCCTATATGCCAACAATAAACTAGAAAATTAAATTTTAAAAATTCAATTCATAATAGCATTAAAATCCTTAAAATACTCATGAATAAAAGCATAAAACTGAACATATGATTTAAAAGCACTGTGATGGATAAACTGACAACTGGAACAAACTAAAAACTGGGAATAAACCACTTTTATTTGGGGTCTTAGTATATTACATATTAATAGGAAAAAGATGAGTGTATTTTGGCTCCAAATAACAGAAAACCAATCACCTTCAACAAAAATTATCATCTCACAAAACAAGATATTTTGAGGTAAGGCTCATAGCCATCACTAAGGATTCAGAAAGTTTTTTTTTTTTTTCTTTTTGCCTTGATAGGAAAAGTACATAATGAAGAAATAAGCTCCTTCTTCTGACTCTTGATATATGTTTGTGACATTTTAGACATTCTGGGATAATGAAGGGAGCTCACTGACATCCTGAAGAGGACACAGCTTTTAGCCTTATCTGGTTCAACATTTTTGGCAATCTTTGGTAAACTCAACAATATATAACAGGAGACATATTCCAGAGTATTCACTGCATAATTCTTCCTAATCTCACATACATACACACCACACACACACACACACACACGGGCACAAATGCAACAGCCTAACTAAACATCAGTAGAGATTGCATAAATAAATTGTATATTTATGATGTGGTTTAAAGGAATGAGCTAGATCTACATACATCACTTTATTTATTTATTTATTTATTTATTTATTTATTTATGAGATGGAGTCTCCCTCTGTCACCCAGGTTTAAGTGCAGTGGCACAATCTCAGCTCAATGCAACCTCCACCTCCCGGGTTCAAGAAATTCTCCTGCCTAAGCCTCCCGAGTAGCCTCCTGAGTATAGATGACCACCACCACACCCAGCTAATTTTTATATTTTCAGTAGAGACAGGATTTTGCCATGTTGGCCAGGCTGGTCTCGAACTCCTGACCTCAAGTGATCTGCCCATCTCGGCCTCCCAAAGTGCTGGGATTATAGGCGTGAGCCACTGCACCTAGCCCATCACTTTGGATTATCTTAAAAATAGAAACTTGAGAGAAAAAAGCAAGCTATTTAGGGATATTTATAGTATAATATCACTTATATAAAATTAAAATCTATAGCATAAATGCTCTATATTATTTATGAAAAAGTAAATATTTAATAAAAATGTAAAAACAACAAATTGAGCTTGTAATTATCTCTAGGGAAAGAAAAAGGAAAATCAAATTAGAGATGGTTATATAGTATCAAGAATGCTTCAACTTTATCTCTAGTTTTATTTCTTTAATGAAAAAGGATCCATGATAGATATGAAAATAATGATAAATCATATTGAGTCTATGTGGAAAGTTTATAGATACTCGTCGTTTTAGTACATTTATGCTTTATAATCCTCTATCCCTTTTTAAAGTACTGTATAATTTTTAAAAAGTTATAATTTTAAAAAATACATACTACATATTTTTTGAAAAGTTTCCCATGAAAATATTTCATCAGTCACAAAAAGTTCCTATCCCACATACAAATATCTGTATAAACACTACAAATGGAGATCACTTCCTTCATTTTTTACTAAACGCCATTTTAAGGCACATGCTGTGTGTTGCTTAAGGACTAGAAACTAGGTAATGTCAGAGGAAATGTGAATAGTAGTAATATGTTACAGAAAAAGTAGCAAGGATCAAATAAAGACACCATGAAGAGCGAGAAAGGTCCAAATGGCATAAAATTGAAAGAGGTTTCCAGAGGTTAGTTCAATGCTCAAAAAACATCCTTAGTATTGAATGAGAAGCCAAAGACATTACTGTCAAAATTTTTTTAAACAGGTGTGAAAAAAGTTTCTACTTGAACTTTAACTCGGGGACACTTAGAGAATATGAAGCAGGGCACATGTCAACAATATGATTTATTACTAAGGCTATAATAAATGTCAAAGTTTTTCCCTGGAAATCAAAACATTTAATTATTAAGATCCCATGAAGTACCCACAGCAACATACCTGAAGAAGGAGTCTTTCAAAAGCAAGAAAGTTGTCCCACTTGGCAGTCTGTGGGTGTTTCAACGTTTGAGCCGTGGCCAGCCCAAGCTGGAGGAGCCCACAGTGATTCATTAGAGCTTTGAGGTTGTTCTTGAAGAGCTGAATATACGACATGAGCTGTCCTGGTGTGACTCTCCCTGGAAAAACATAAGAATTTATCAGTGTACCCCTTTCTGGGAATAGTACAAATAATGACAAGGATTCCATTAATAACACCACTGTCTTGTATTTGGGCAGAACATCAGAGTTGACTACAAGCTTTCCTAAGCTATTGTGATTCTTACAACTATATAGTGACAAGAGCAAAATTGGTACTATGATTAATACTTGCATTTTGCAAGTAAAGAAACAGTGATGTTAGTTAAGGGATCTGATCAAGGTCATATTGCTAGTAGAATTCATTTTATCATTATGTAATACTCTGTAAATAAGTTTTCAAATAAAGTCATATAAATAAGTATTTGTTGAGCTCAACTTGGAGTACCTCTTTACGACATATGACATAGCAATCTAAGAGGGAAAAAGGTATGATTTCTAGTTGTGTGTGTATAAACATAAAAGAAGATGAGAAATAGGTTATGGCTGTACCTAAAACTTTACCACTGACATCAGTGAGTTCATGACAATATTCATGAGGATAAAAGCAGTTACATGGAACAAAAATGTATCAAGAACTAGGGCGGCAAAACCACTGGAAGAGGAGGTATCAGAAGAAAAGGCTGGTGTGGGTAACAGCACATTTGCTACAATGGTCACCTACATTTAGAACAAGAGAGTCCACTTCATAAAAGGACAGAGACTGTACAAAACACATGTACATCTACAAACACACAAACTGTTGAGGATTCACTCCTTCAGAGCCCCTAACTCCAAGTTTTGCCGGTAGCAGTCTTTCCACTGAGTCTCCTCCCATCTCCAGTCTATGAAATTTCATTCCTGCCATTCCTCCATGCTATGCGCAAAGCTCCTGGACACCGGATTCTCCCCACCAGGCAAGAAGGCAATGGGGCCAAACATAGATGTAAGCCAAGTAATTCGTTCCTATGTTTCACCCACGCCATGTTTGTGGGTTGTTCTTTGATACTGAAATCCAAGTTTATTTGCTTGTTATACCTAGGTTTTTAAATGTTTGGCAATGAAACCACCTGCATTTATTTAGCAATTTACACAATGCTTACACAAACACACCCTTTACTGATTCTCATGGCAACTCCTTGAGGTAGCAAATGAGGCTTGTGCTGCGTCTATTAGCCCTGCCCGACGTGCTAAGAACACAATGTCTTACCCAGTGCTAAATGGCAGATACTACTTAATAAATGGTTTTTGCTAAAAGTAAAGACCTTGCCACATGAAACTCAAAAGCCTACAACACATCTTTCTATCTTTTCATTAATTTTTTGAAGAGATTAAGAATGTTTAAGTTCTTCATTACCAGTTTATCAGGGTAAGCATTTAAAGAAAAAGAACAGTGGGAATGATAAGTAGGAGGGTGAGTCTCACGAGTTTCTTTGGTCCCTTGGTAAAGCATGGGTTTGCTCCCGATTCTCAAAGCAGCAAGCTAACAATTTGCTTGCTCAAGTACTCATAGAAAAAAGACCTTATAAATACTTTGATTTCTTTATCAGGTTTATTAAGGTATTTTCTACATACAGTAACATTCACCCTTTTCTAGTGTACAGTTCTACGAATGTTGACAAATGGATATGGTTGGATAACTACTGTCACAGTCAAAATACAGAACATTACCATCATTTCAAACAGCTCCCCTTCTTGGTAGTCCATTCACTTTCCCCAATTCCAGCCCTGTTGGTTGACGAACCCTTATCTGTGTTTATCTGATTTCCATCTCAGTTTTGCCTTTCTAGAGTGTTGTATAAATGGAATCACATAGTATGTAGCCATTTGAGTTTGGTTTCTTTCGATGAATCATAATGTATTTGAGATTCATCCATGTTGCTGCTTTTTCTTTTTCTTGCTGAGTGATATTTCATTGTGTGGATGTATCATAGTTTAGCCATTTATTTATCTATTCACTAGTTAATGAGTATTTGGGTTGTTTTCAATTTTTTAGAAATTATGAATAAAGCCTTCACAAACATCCATGTACAGGTTTTTGTGTGTGTATGTGTGTGTATACATATGTCTCATTTTCCTTTAGGCAAATTTCTAGGAGTAGGTTTCTAGGTCAGATGCTAAGTATCTGCTTACTTTTAATTCTTTTTTAGTTTTTAAGCTTTATTTTATCACTCTTCTCAAACATATCAGAAAGCATATCAACAGTGCATCTTATGTTAAGTTTACAACAAAACTGAACAATCTAATTGTGTTTGATGAAAAAGTTTTTTTAGCAAAAAAGCATATGATACAGCCCATTGAAATGCAGGGTTCATGCTTTTTAGGTACATTAAAAAGTGGAAAATAAAAGACCGCTGCTACACAGCAACATAAAACGAGTTTAAAAGACTTAAGTGGAAATCAGACACTTAGGGGTTTGTGAAAAAATAAAACTTCTTGGTACTGATCCACATCTACATTTATAGTCCCATTTAGTTACGTTTTAAATTTTTATTTTAGATTTAGAGGTACATGTGCAGGTTTGTTATATAGGTAAACTCATGTCATGGGGATTTGTGGTACAGAATATTTTGTCACACAGGTACTACGTCTAGTACCTACTAGTTATTTTTTCTGATACTCTCCTTTCTCCTACCCTCCACCCTCAAGTAAGCTCCAATATCGGCCATTCCCCTCTTTGTGTCCATGTGTTCCCATCATTTAGCTCCCACTTGTAAGTGAGAACATGCAGTATTTAGTTTAAGTGCATGTTTAATTTTATAAGAATTTGGCAAACTGATTTCCAAAGTGGGCTGTACCACCAGCAACATATGAGAGTTTTAGTTGTTTTACAACTTCACCAACACTTGGTTTTGTCAGCTATTTTTGTTTTAGCCATTCTAACAGATGTGTAGCAGTATCTCATTGTGGTTTTAAATTTCATTTTCCTAATGACTAATGATGTTAAGCACCTTTTCATGTGTGTTTTTTGCCATCCTATATCTATTTTGCTGAAGTGGCTGGTCAAATCTTTTGCTCATTTTTTAATTAGGTTGTTTGTTTTCTTATTACTGAGTTGTGAATGTCATGAACTTTTATTGATTCATTGATTCAATATATATTTCTGTAACAGGCACTATTCCTGTTTCTAGGAATAAATCTGTGAACAAATCCAGACAAAAATCCCTATGTTTGTAGCCAACAAATAAAGAAAACAACTCCTTGATGATCTCCTAATTAATTCAGCCTCTTACGTGTCATTCTCTCTTAAGGGATGGGGACCTTTTGTGCAAATGATTAACATTTTTAAGAAATGATATTCTCTGACACCTATTATATTAAACAAATTTTCACAAAAAATGGTTTCAAACTTAAGAAACTTAAGAAATTGCCATGAGCTCCATTTATTTATATAAACACTGTACTGCAGGTGATGGCAGTGTGGCTCCTAAACACACAGAACTTAGTCTATCAAGACAAACATTCATTTAATGACCATACAAAGAGTTACTTAATCATGATAGTGATAAGCACTGCTAAAGAAAAATACAAAATATCTGGAAGGTGTGAAAGGCTCTACATGATATGAAAACTGCCTACCTCTCCAACCCCATCTCCTCAACTGAAAGAAGAGGAATTAAATAGATTCAAAATATACACAATTCATTTGTACTGTAACTATGTTTTAGAGAGACTCCAGGAAATGGGAATCACCAGATGAAGCCATCAGAGGATCGGCTCAGATTTCTATTGTAATAACCATATGTTCATTTTAAAGATAAAAGTGTCTTTGATTAAAAAACACAGTCCAGGCCCGGCGCGGTGGCTCACACCTGTAATCCCAATACTTTGGGTTTGGGAGGCCAAGGCGGGCAGATCACAAGGTCAAGAGATCGAGACCATCCCAGCTAACACGGTGAAACCTCATCTGTTCTAAAAATACAAAAAAATTAGCCGGGCTTGATGGTAGGCACCTGTAGTCCCAGCTACTCGGGAGGCTGAGGCAGGAGAATGGTGTGAACCTGGGAGGCGGAGCTTGTAGTGAGCCGAGATGGGGCCATTGCACTCCAGCCTGAGCGACAGAAGCAGACTCCATCTCAAAAAAAGAAAAACACAGTCCTCGCCAGGCACAGTGGCTCACGCCTGTAATCCCAGCACTTTGGGAGGTTGAGGTGGGTGGATCACTTGAGGTCCAGAGTTGGAGACCAGCCTGACCAAGATGGTGAAACCCCGACTCTACTGAAAATTCAAAAATTAGCCGGACATGGTTGTGGGTGCCTGTAGTCCCACCTACTGGGGAGGCTGAGGCAGGAGAATCACTTGAACCCGGGAGGTGGAGGTTGCAGTGAGCCAAGATCGCACCACTACACTCCAGCCTGGCAGGCAGAGTGAGACTCCGTCTCAAAATAAATGAATAAATAATAAATAAATAAAAAAGAAAGAAATAGAAAAGTTAGCTGGGCATGGTGGTGCTCACTTGTAGTCCCAGCTACTCAGGAGGCTGAGGCAGAAGAATCACTTGAACCTGGGAAGTGGCAGTTGTAGTGAGCTGAGATCGTGTCACCGCACTCCAGCCTGGGTGACAGAGCGAGCCTCCATCTCAAAAAAAAAAAAAAAAAAAAGTCAAATTTTTTATCCAATCAGCATTTCCTAGCTGAGAACCAGACTCAACTACCATGTTTATGTAACGTCACCTTCTCATATAAGGCATGTGATCTAAAGGAACAAATGAGTATATCTCCTAAGAGAAAATATCAACACCACACTACCTCGTATTCCTTGTGGATTTAGTAGTTATTCACCTTTTCTACTCTGTTCTATTCCCCTTTGTATGTCCATTTTTACACACACATGCCACTAATCCTTCATTAGGTATAAATCATGACAGCAGATTTTTTTTTCCTAAAAATCCCTGAGAGGCTAACTGGAACTTAAG
The DNA here is from genome assembly GCF_009764315.1 of Trachypithecus francoisi. Classification (NCBI taxonomy): domain Eukaryota; kingdom Metazoa; phylum Chordata; class Mammalia; order Primates; family Cercopithecidae; genus Trachypithecus; species Trachypithecus francoisi. Next base: position 80,048,217 of record NW_022681454.1, on the reverse strand, counting down.
GAAAAAAGTAATTCACACAGATGATCCAAAAAAAAAAGGCCAGTGACATTTAAAAAAATTTTAAATTTAACCATAACCTTACCAAAAGCAAATGGAAATCAACTAATTGACTAACCACTGAAGTAAAATTTCTTGGTTTATATAAACTAAAACAGCAAGCAACTAGACAAGTGCCACCTCCCAAAGTGCTGGGATTACAGGTGTAAGCCACCATACCTGGCCCTTATTTCACTTGTAAGAAAGAGAAACAAGCTTTTGGTTTCAATTTAGCTAAGATAAAAGCACAAAACTTCATCAAACATCAATTCTATACATTTTCAAAACTGTTATTAAAATATAAATTTATCTCGGGTAAAAGGTTACAGATTTAGAAAACAAAAGGATTTAATATTATGTCAATATTCTCTGTGATTCTTACGATATTGAATTCAACTGAATTCAAATGCATTATGAAGCTGTATTAGTCCATTCTCACACTGTTATAAAGAAATACCCGAGACTAGGTAATTTATAAAGGAAAGAGGTTTAATGGTCTCACAGTTCTGCATGACTGAGGAGGGCTCAGGAAACTTACAATCATGGCAGAAGGGAAGCAAACATGTCCATCTTCACAAGGTGGGAGGAGAGAGGAAAATGAGTAGTAAAGAGGCAACAGCCCCTTATAAAACCATCATATCTTGTGAGAACTCACTCACTATCACCAGTACAGCATCAGGGAAAACTGCCCCCATGATACAATTAACTCCACCTGGTCTCTCCCTGGGGATTATGGGGATTATAATTCAAAATGAGATTTGGGTGGGGACACAAAGCCTAACCACATCAGAGGCTATTCTTCCAATTACTGCACATACGTGACAAATTACAGATTTCTCAATCTGTTTTCTGGCAGGTAAAATATATTTAAAATATTTACACATAAATAATTCTTTATTGGCACTCTTAAAACAATGACTATTTTATCATAGTCATTCTGTCAGATTTGATTTAATGGCAAAACTGTTATGATGGGAAAAAGCAACCATCACATAAAATTTTGTCTAGAGGCCAGGTGCAGTGGCTCACCCCTGTAATCCCAGCACTTTGGGAGGTTGAGGTAGGCATATTACTTGAGGCCAGGAGTTTGAGACAAGTCTGGCTAACATGGCGAAACCCCATCTCTACTGGAAGTACAAAAATTAGCCAGGCATAGTATCATATGCCTGTAATCCCAGCTACTCAGGAGACTGAGGCCCAAGAATTGTCTGAGCCCAGGAGACAGAGGTTGCAGTGAGCCAAGATTGTACCATTGCACTCCAGCCTGGGCTGGAAACTCTGTCTGAAAAACTCTGAAAAGTCTGAAAAACTCAGAGGGAAACTCTGTCTGAAAAAAAAAAAAAAAAAGAAACAATGAAATTTTGTCTAGAATAGCATATATAGCAAATAAAAAACTGTAAAACCCTTGACATAAGAAACAGTCATATTGTCATTGCCTGTTTTTTATTCATTCAGTTCTGCAAAGATGAATGAAAATCCAGTGGGTAGAATTTGAATAAATAGATGTATATGTTTTAAGACATGCATTCTTAGAAATCTAATGTCAGCATTTCATTTTTCTCCTTTTCAATCATTTTCTAACATAATAAAGGCAATGTATATTAGAATACTTAAATATAATATATTCTGCTAAAACTCTGGTTTATCAGTTCATACACAACTGGCAAACAGGAATTATGTCAATATTATTCAAAAGTCACATCTGTTCATGTGAGATTTTTTTCCCCATTATTTTAATACTTTTTGCTACCAAAGACAGCAGCTAAACACAAAGTAAATGAGCACAACTGAACACACCAAGCTACAAGAGGAATTGAGTACCCTATGAAGCGCCCATTCATCCTTGCTTTTCCTCTTGGATCTGCTGGCCGTGCGCCCTGTTTTGAAAGTGATTCCTGTTTGATTCGACCTGATCTCCAATGCATTTTGCTTTTGACTTCCTAAACAACCTCAACTCCTCTTACACCTTCCAATGAGTAAACTCTTTTGCTCACATAAAGTTCCATATATGCTGTAACACTGATTTATAGAAATTTAGCATGTCTTTTTAACTGTGCTCATATTTTTATCAAGAGTCTTAATGTTTTTGTAAGTGCTCTGATTATAAGGTTGCATAGATTTTTGAATGGGCTCCTGCTGATACCATGAGCCCTGATTCCTAGTATGTGACGCAAAACCCAAGTTTTTCAGAAATGCATATATATCATAGCAAAAAATACCCACGCTGATATATAGACAGGGGTGGGAACTTTACTAAGATTAAACTACTGGTTAGTACACAGCACCATGAAAGAAAACCTCAAATGTTAATTCAACAGCTGACACAAGGGAAACAGAATCTTGAGTATGCCAGATGGCTTACGAGTTCCGTAAATAATGTGCAAAAGACAAGAGGCTACCCTGAGCACATGTGTTTATATTGGTTCCGCAGGAGATGCATCAGAATGATAAAAAGGAATAAAAAGGGGTAGAAATGCACTCAAGAAGAGCACCGAAATAGTCTATAAGCAGACAAAAGATTTCAACACCTTTTCCCCTCACCTGTTGGTTATCTCTGGAACTTACATTATATATTTTAGCTTTCTGTTGTTCTGTCAACTCAGCAAGATCTTATGGCTGTCCATGTTCTTAGTAGAGGCTATTAAGTCCTTTGCCCTTCTCTTTATTTCTTCTTTCACTCTTTCACCTTTTAAATCATCAGTATTTGTATTTTTCCTGGTCAAGATTGATAGCATTTCTATTTCATTCCATAACCATAATAAATTATGGTTTTACTAAAGTATTTTGTGCTTTTTCTGTAGTTTGATTCTAAAAGTTCAAAATCAATCAGTAGTGTTTACAACACCATAAACTGTATAACAATTCCATTCTCCTGTACTTTGAAGATTCACAGTGATTGTGTCTAATTTAGAGCTTTGTCAAACTTTTATTTTAGGTTCAGGGGTAGAGGTACAGGTTTGTTATGATGTTTTTTAATTCTTTCTACTTGCTTCTCAGTAAACCTATTTAATTTGAATACAGTTTTCTTCTGTATTTTGGGAAAGTTTCACATTCTTTCATGCTAATTGCTCTCTGCCTTTTGAAACTATTAATAGTTCATGGGCCTTCTAGATTGCTTCTGTATGTTTGTCTTTTCTCTGATCTTTTCTTCTACATTTCTTTCTATATTCTCTTCTCCCTCCTTTGTTCCTACATTTTAGGAGATTTTCTTGATTTATCTTTAAACTACTGGCTGAAGTTTTTGGCTCAATATTTTATTTTCACAATGATATCTTTAATATCCGAGGGCCTTTTTTTAAAACAGCTTTATTGAGATATAACTTACATACTATAAAATTCCCTCCTTAAAATATACAATTCAGTGATTTTTGGTATATTCACAGAGTTGTACAACCATCAGTGCGATATAATTTCAAAACATTTTTATTAGCCTAAAAAGAAACCCCATACCCAAATAAAAAAGATTTTATATATCTATACATATTAGAATTTCAGCTGAACAAAATTTCCGGCTAAAAGACATAACTGTACTTAGCTATACCAGGAAATGAAAAAACAACAGAAATGATAATATTCAAGTAAATTCAGCAATAATTGAACTCTGTTTCTTTTAATATAGTAAAACTATCATCATGTGTGGTTTTTTTAATTTAATGAAGAATAAATTTCTAGATAGTGAAAGAGTGATGGATGAGTATGAATTTATGGAGAAAAACAAACAACAAAAAACAACTCCCACCTCCATAAGAGACTTTGCTTGGAATATGTGAAAGGGCTCTGACCACAGAAGGAGCTACCTGCCCAGAAGGAAAAGCATGAGCTACTCCAGCCTCAGAAGCCTCAGGGATAATAGAGGTGAATAGAGAGGAGTATAACCTACATAAAGCACATGAACCTTAAGTATACGGTTCAAATAATTTTTACATATGTATATATCCATGTACTCACCAACCAGAGCAAGGTATAGAACATGTCAAGCACTCTAGAAGACTGCCTTGTATACTTACCCAGTCAATAATCTCCTCCTAAAGGTAAACACAACAGACTATTTTTTGTCTAGCTTTAAACTTAATATAAATGGAATCCTACATATGTATTTTTTCTTGTCTGGCTTCTTTTGTTCCAAAATCTCATTTTTTGTTTGTTTGTTGCTGTGTTTTACTACTCTATATGACCATAACAGTTTCTTTATCAATTCTACTGTTAAAACATATTTAGGTTTTAGAGTCTGGGACCATCATAAATACTGATGCTATGAACATTCTAAGATATGCCTTTCAGTGGACATAATCATTTGTTTCTATTGGATATATACACAGGTATGGAACTATTGGGTGGGTGAATACCAGTTTTACTTGATACTGTCAGTTTTCCATGGTTGTACCAATATCCTCACACATTTTACTTTTTTTTTTTTTAAGGCAGAGTCTCAGTTTGTAGCCAGGCTGGAGTGCAATGGTGCAATCTCAGCTCACTGCAACCTCCGCCTCTCAGGTTCAAGTGATTCTCATGCCTCAGCCTCCCAAGAAGCTGGGATTACAGGTGCTCACCACCACACCCAGCTAATTTTTGATTTTTTTTTTTTTTTTTTTTGAAGAGACAGGGTTTCACCATGTTGGCCAGTTACATTTGCTTTCACATAACTTAAAATAATTTTAAAATATGCATGTAATGATGCATTACATGCATAATGTAATGTATGACTGATAAGTTTCCTTCATGGTATTTTATGCTGGGTAGACAAAAGTCTAATGAGTGAAAGAAAAAAAAAAATCACAAGAGAAACCACATTGCCACATTGCCATACTATTAATGTGCACCTTTTTTTATTGTTTGCTTGTTTATCTACTTACTTTTTTACCTTATTATATAGAAAAAAGTTGGAAAGGCAAGACACCAATTTAAGAAAAAAGGTTACTTTGAAGAACAGTATGGTGGGGGCAGGGAAGAGAGGAAGTGTACATTCATTTTTTATTTTATATATGTTGTCATCTGAATTTTCTAGAAGCTTGTGCTAGTATAACTTTTGAAAGATTGTCTACGTTCTGACACAAAACAATATGTCTCATGTAGAACAGACAGATGTATATTTTTCTCTGGGAAATTTGACTTTATTACTATCACTATTTGTACAAGCCACAAAGCATTGTCTTTCAACAGATAAAGAAATAGAAGAGAAATAACAACTCCTTACTTCTTACCTCAATGGGGTTTAAATGAGACAGAAGTATGGTTAACATGCATATTTAAGTCAGCCATAAGAAAAAAAATCCTGCTCATAATGACTATCAGATACTGAAACAACTTAATAAAGGGGGAAGAGGGAAGGAATTATAAATCTTCTCCCACAGGGATTTGGAGGACTATATATACAGCCAACCGTATAGTGAAAGTTGGATAAAGCCCAGCTGGGAATTGATATCCATTTTAATAGCACCATAAATACTGAAGGTTTTCTGGGACATCCTTTAAGTAGTATAGGTTTCTTGTTACACAATTGTTTTAGCTCTACAGCATTACAAAGGTAGAATAAGAAATTAATGTGAAAAGAGCACTTTAATTATATGAATCAATTCAATCAAATGGGTTTAAAATTCAGAAATCTGCTGAAAAATCTATTTCAAGGCTACTATGGAATAAGGTACAACTGCTGCAGGATCTGGAGTCATGAACATAAATAGCTCTCTCCGAAGTTATACAAAACAGTAAAATATAAAACCACCAGAAACACTTACGGTTTAGCTTTCTTTGGAAATGCAGCCTTCTTGAGGCTAATTTAAACAGTGCCTCAACATTTATAAACTCAGCAGATATCATGGCAGATAATAGGTAGATTACCTCTGTTTTGCAGGGGCAAATTACCAGGCCGCCAGGGAAACCATTTTCTTGGTGGATCCACTCTGACTTGGAAAGGAATTTCTGCTCTTCAGGGTACCTCTAAATAAATTCCCACCTACAGCCATGGGCCTTCTCCCCATATTATTCTCTCAGGATTTAAAAGCTGCTAGCCATATTATCATGTTGAGGATCCCTTATATTGAGAAAATTTGAGAAGACTGATAAGCAAGATGGCTGACTAGAGTTGCCTAATGTTCATCTCCCCAACAAAAAAGAACCAAAACAATAAAAAAAAAACTACATTTCAAGCAGAATGACTAAAGGAGAGTGCTGAAGTACATAGTACAGCAAGGAGTGGTGGAAACTATGTGGGGCACAAAAACTCAGAGGATGGCACATAAAGAAACACCTTGCCTTCACCTCCCCATTCCCCTGGCTGGGATCTGCTCAGAACCAGAATGGACTTCTCCTTGAGGGGAAAGAGTAAGCTGGAGGCCTCCAGCAGCCCCCATCACCACTGTAGATATCTGCAATCTTTGCTACCAGAGAACACCGCAGTCCTCACAGGTCATGAACCCAGTTAGGGAGCTTCCTGGAGTTCACATGACTGTACTACTTCAGAAAAAGAACCCACATTCTGTCCCACCACCCACCACCTCCCCACAACCCTGTGGCGCAAGATGCTTTGTACAGTACCATCTTGAAACTAGAGCCTCTACTAGAGTGCATCCTTCTCTGGGGGAAGAGTAGCCACTGCATCCCATCATCCCTGAGGCTCAGCCATCACTGTACCATATTCACATATACAGAAGCAGACCATTCCCTAGCCAAACCACTGAAGCTTGCACCCCGCTGAGGTAAAGCTCCCTAAGGGGCACTCCATCTCCTAGATCCCAGCTCCTGCGGTGTGTGCCCCATTCCCAGGCTACTAAGAGCCTTGCCCAGGGAAATACTCACACTCCTGGCACCTGAGCCAATCTGGTGCCTTAACCCCCAGAAATCTGAGCTTCAGCCTAGTGGAACAGCCATGTACCCTGGTGCCTAAGCTGATGCAGCATCCAGCCTCTCAGGGACACAAAACCCTAGCCCAGCAGAGTAGGTATATGTTCTAACCCCCAAGGACTGGAACCCAGACTTCAGCAAAACCACAGGGCCCCCCAGCATCCCAGCCTTTGGAACCTAGAACCTGGTCCCAGTAGAGGTCCATCATCTCCCAGTACCTCACTCCCCAAGGACCTGGAGCTCCCGCACAGCAGAGCAGTCATATACCCCATGCTCCCTAGCTGATAAAGGAAACCAGGTCCCTGGCCCAGCAGAGCAGCTATGCTCCCAGGTACCTGAGATAATGTGGTACCCTGTCCCAAGGGAAACAGAGCTTTGGCTGAGCTGTGGCACCCCTCTCTGGGCCAAACAGTCACAGCACCCCACCTCCCTGGATGTGGACTAGCCCTTTGAAGTCTGAGCTGTTGAGGTACCCTGTCTCTCTGTGAAGTTGAGTCATTGTTGCCCTGCTCCTTGAACCCTGAAACACAGCCACAGTTGTGTGCCCCCATTCCTGGGCCCTTGGTGCCACTGCACTCGGCCTCACAGAGCCAATGTCACTACCATGTCCCAGCATCCCAAAGTCCAGAGTCACCACTATGTGGTATCCTCTCTCTCCTAGTGCCTGGGTAGCTACTGTGCCCTGTTGGCTCTGGAATCCAAATTTCAGATGTGCTCTGCTCCCCAGGGTCTGACCTTCTAGAACACCCCTTCTCCCCTGGTGCCATGCCAGCTCTGTGCCCTGATCCCTAGGACCAGAGTCACAGACATAAACCTGTCTCCTGGGTCTAAGCTACTGGGGAGTGCCTCAGACTCAATCCCCAACTTTGTGGGAGAGCTTCATCTACCTGTGCTTCAGTTAGTGAACCTGTGCCCACATCACAGGTGTCACAGTAGTTCAGCAAAACACTGAGCTCTGAACCCCAGCTCCATAGCCACTCCAACCACCTGTGCCCTAGAACGCAGTACCACTATCACTGCCTGTGGACCATGTCAGACCTGGCACCAAGAAGGACACGCTCAGCTAATTCTCTGAACTGTGGGAAAAAAAGGAACAGAAAAACCCCTACCCTTACCACTGGGAATCCTAACCTACAGTGCCACCACTGTTGCCAAAAACTCCTGCAGCCTAGGCCACTGAGACACCTAAAATCATCACTGACACACTGATCACAGCTGAAGTAGCTACACAGAGAGTCTGTACCCGCCCAGAACCAGAGTCAATGCACCCTGCACAAGTAACACCCTAAAACTAACCTGCAGGTGGAAGTCTTTCCCTACAAAAGCCACTCTATAAATTGGGAAGAGAAAACCATTCTACCAGATACACAGACATCACCATAGGGACACAAAAACATGTAAAAAGCAAGTAAACATGACACCACCAAAGGAACACAATTGTTCTCCAATAATTGACTTCCAAAAAAAATGGAAATTCATGAATTGCCTAAAAAGAAATTCAAAATAATAATCTTAAAGAGACTTAGCAAGATAAAAGAGAATACAAATAGACAATTCAATTAAACCAGAAAATAATTCATGATCTGAATCAAAAATACAACAGAGATAAAAATCATAAAAAAGGACCAAACAGAAATCTTGGAGCTGCAGAGAATTAAAAAAATATAATTGGGCTGGGCATGGTAGGTCATGCCTGTAATCCCACCACTTTGGGAGGCCAAGGCAGGAGGATTGCTTGAGCCCAAGAGTTCAAGACCAGCCTGGGCAACACAGCAAGACCCTGTCTCTAAAATAATAATAAAATATAAAAAATGTAAAGAAATAATTGAGAGCTTCAACAGCAGACCAGATCAAGCAGAAGAAAGAATCTGTGAATTTGAAGACAGTCAGAGGAAACAAAAGAAAAAATATTTTTAGAAATATTTTTAGAGTTTAGAAAGCCTGTGGGTAGAGTAGCATGCAGCATATAAATATTCTCATTATGGTAATTCCAGAAGGATAAGCAATGGAGAAATGGAGAAAAGCAGAGAAGCTTATTTGATGAAATAATTACTGAAAACCTCTCAAGTCTTAGCAAAGATTTGGACATCTAGATCCATGATACAAAGTCCCCAAAAAGGTTCAATCTGAAAAGGACCTAAACAAGGCACACTACGAAAACAAAAACAATTGTAAAAGCAACAAAAGAAAAGAATCAAGTGACATATAAGGGAATCCCCGTTAGATTACCAGTGAATTTCTAAACAGAAACCTTGCAGGCAAGGAGCTAATGGGATGATATGTTCAAAGTGCTGAAAGGAAAAAAAATGGAAAAAAAAAAACCCTGTTAGCAAAGAATACTACACCCAGCAAAGCTTTCCTTCAGGAATGAAGGAGAAATAAAATTTTCCCCAGATAAGCAAAAGCTGAGGGAATTCATCATTACTAAACCAGCCTCACAAGAAATGCTTAGGAAAGTTCTTCAACTGGAAGTGAAAGGACAATTACTATCACAAAAACATATCAAAGTATAAAACTCACTGGTAGAGGTAAATAATTCAAATTCAAAATATGCCATTACTATAATGGTGGTAAATATTTCAAATTTCTACTATGAAAGTTAAAAGTCAAAATATTCAAAAACAAAAATAGTTACACCAACTTGTTAAGAAATACACAACATTAAAAGATGCAAATTCTGACATCAAAAATATAAATTGTGGGGGTGAGGAGTAAAAGTCCAGACTACTTTTATGTGACCAAAGTTAAGTTAAAACAAATGGTCTGACTGGGCGTAGTGACTCATGCCTGTAATCCCAGCACTTTGGGAGGCCAAGGCAGGTGGATTCCTTGAGGTCAGGAGTTCAAGACCAGTATGACCAACGTGGTGAAATCCTGTCTCTAATAAAAATACAAAAACTTAGCCAGGTGTGGTGGCAGGCACTTGTAATCTCAGCTACTTGGGAGGCTGAGGAAGGAGAATTGCTTGAACCTGGGAGACAGAGGCTGCAGTGAGCTGGGATGGCACCATTGCACTCCAGCCTGGGCAACAAGAGTGAAATTCTTCTCAAAAAAAACAAAAACAAAAACAAAAAACAAATGGTCTATTATGACAGCAAGATGTTTTATGTAAGCCTCAAGATAAAAGATAACCACAGAGCAGAAAACTATGATAGATACACAAATGAGAAAAAGAAAAGGAATCAAAGCTTAGTACTAAAGAAAACTACTAAATCACAGAAGCAAACAATAAGAGAGGAAAAATGATCTAAAAAACAACCAGAAAACAATTAACAGAACAGCAATAGTAAACCCTTGCCTATCAATAATAATCTTAAATATAAATATAAACGGATTAAAGTCACCAATCAGAAGATATAGAGTGGCTGAATGGAAAACAACAACTACAACAAGATCAAACTCTATGCTGCCCATAAAAGACTCATTTTAGCTTTAAGGACACAGTTAGGCTGAAAGCAAAGGGAAGGAAGAAGATATTTTCTGTAAAAAGTAACCAAAAAAAAGAAAAGCAAGGGGAGCTATACTTAGATAAAATAGACTTCAAGTCAAAAACTGTCACAAGAGACAAAGGTTAATATTTAATGTTAAAGAGGTCAATTCATCAAGAGGATATAACAATTGTAAATATATATGCACCCAACATTGGAGCACCTAAATATATAAAACAAATATTAACAGTCATGAAGAATAAATAGATAGCAATACAATAATAAGAGTTCAATACTCCTGTTTGAACAATGGGTAAGTCAACCACATCAAAAATTAATAAGGAAATATTGGACTTGAACTGCTCTTTAGACCAAATGGACCTAACAGATTTATATAGAACTTTCCATCTAACGGCAACAGAATAATATTCTTTAGCACACATAAAACATTCTCCAAGATACACTGTATGTGAGGCCACAGTACAGGTCTTAAGAAATTTAAGAAGATCACAATCATATCAAGTATTGTTTTTTTTTTTTTTTTTTTTTTTTTGAGACGGAGTCTGGCTCTGTCACCCAGGCTGGAGTGCTGTGGCTGGATCTCGGCTCACTGCAAGCTCCGCCTCCCGGGTTCACGCCATTCTCCTGCCTCAGCCTCCGGGGTAGCTGGGACTACAGGTGCCGCCACCTCGCCCGGCTAGTTTTTTGTAGTTTTTTTTTAGTAGAGACGGGGTTTCACCGTGTTAGCCAGGATGGTCTCGATCTCCTGACCTCGTGATCCGCCCGTCTCGGCCTCCAAAGTGCTGGGATTACAGGCTTGAGCCACCGCGCCCGGACCTCAAGTATTGTTTCTAACCACAATGGTGAGAAACTAGAAATCAGTAATAGGAGAAATATTGAAAAAAAAAATCGCAAATATGTGAAAATTACACAATATGCTCCTACACAAACATGGGTCAAGAAAGAAATCAAAAGAAAAATTTAAAAATATCTTGAGACAAACAACAATGGAAACAAAATATATCTTACCCTATAGGTGAAGCAATAGCAGTTCTAAGGGGAGAGTTTATAGCAATAAACACCTATCTCAAAAACAAGATGCCAAATAAATAGCCTAACATTACACCTCAAGTAACTAAAGAACAAACTAAATCCAGAGTTAGCAGAAAGAAAGAAATAATAAAGATCAGAATAGAAATAAATACAGAACAGAAAAACCATGGAAAATAATTTTTAAAAAGATGGAAAAATAGCCGGGCGCGGTGGCTCAAGCCTGTAATCCCAGCACTTTGGGAGGCCGAGGCGGGCGGATCACGAGGTCAGGAGATCGAGACCATCCTGGCTAACACTGTGAAACCCCGTCTCTACCAAAAAATACAAAAAACGGGCGCCTATAGTCCCAGCTTACTCGGAGGCTGAGGCAGGAGAATGGCGGTAAACCCGGGAGGCGGAGCTTGCAGTGAGCTGAGATCCGGCCACTGCACTCCAGCCCGGGCGACAGAGCGAGACTCCGTCTCAAAAAAAAAAAAAAAAAAAAGATGGAAAAATAAACAAAATTGACAAATGCCTAGCTAGATTAATTCAGAAAAAAGAGAAGACAAAAATAAATAAAATCACAAATGAAAGTAGAGACACTACTACAGACACTTCAGAAACTAAAGGAATCATAAGGTACTATTATGAACAATTATATGCCAACAAGTTGAATAACCTAGAGGAAACTGATAAATTTCTTAAGATATGTAACATAGCAAAATTGAATAATAAGCAATTGAAAGTTTGAACAGACCAATAACAAACAAAGAGACTGAAACGAAATTTAAAACCTTCCAACAAAGAAAAAGCCCAGAACTAGATGGCTTCATGGCTGAATTCTATGAGTCAAGGAAGAATTATTACCAATACCTCTCAAGCCCACACAAAAAAATTAGAGCTAAAGGGAATACTTCCCAATATATTTTATAAGGACAGTATCTCCTTAATATCTAAACTAAAGACACTGCAAGAAAATAGAACTGGAGGTCAATATCTCTGATACACATTGATGTAAAAATCCCTAATAAAATATTAGCAAACAAATTCAAGAAAACATCATAAAGATTATACATCATGAAAAAGTGAAATTTATCCCTGGCATGTAAGGTTACCTTAACATATGCAAATCAAAACTCATAAGCATTCTTTTACACTAACAACAGACAAGCAGAAAGCCAAATCATAAATGAACTTCCATTTACAACTGCTACAAAGAGAATAAAATAACTAGAAATATAGCTAACAAGGGAAGCGAAGGACCTCTTCAAGGAGAACTACAAACCAGTGCTCAAGGAAATCAGAGGACACAAGCGAATGGAAAAACATTCCATGCTCATGGATAGGAAGAATCAATATCATGAAAATGACTATACTACCCAAAGTAATCTACAGATTCAGTGCTATTCCCATTAAACTACCATTGATATTCTTCATAGAATTAGAAAAGAAAAATTATTTTAAAATTCATATGGAACCAAAAAAGAGCCCATATAGCCAAGACAATCTTAAGCAAAAAGAACAAAGCTGGAGGCATCACGCCACCCAACTCCAAACTATACTGCAAGGCTACAGTAACCAAAACAGCATGGTACTGGTACCAAAACAGACACATAGACCAGTAGAAAAGAATAGACAACTCGGAAATAAGACCACACATCTGCAACCAGCTGATGTTTGACAAACCTGACAAAACCAAGCAATGGGAAAAGGATTCCCTATTTAACAAATGGTGCTGGGAAAACTGGCTAGCCATATGCAGAAAACTGAAACTGGACCACTTCCTTATGCCTTATATAAAAATTAACTCTAAATGAATTAAAGACTCAAAACTATAAAAACCATAGAAGAAAATCTAGGCAATACCATTCAGCACATAGGCATGGGGAAAGATTTCATGATGAAAACGTCAAAAGCAATTGCAACAAAAGCAAAAATAGACAAATGGGATCTAATTAAACTAAAGAGCTTCTGCACAGCAAAAGTAACTATCATCAGAGCGAACAGACAATCTACAGAATGAGAGAAAATTTTTGCAATCTATCTATCTGTCAAAGGTCTAATGTATAGAGTCTACAAGGAAATTAAACAAATTTACAAGAAAAAAACAAACAACTGCATTAAAAAGAAGCAAAACACATTGACATACGTTTCTCAAAAGAGGACATACATGCAGCCAACAAACATACGAATAAAAGCTCATCATCCCTGATTATTAGAGAAATGCAAATCAAAACCACAATGAGATACAATCTCATGCCAGTAGAATGGCAATTATTAAAAAGTCAAGAAACAACAGATGTTGGTGAGGCTGCAGAGAAAAAGGAACACTTTTACACTCTTGGTGGGAGTGTAAATTAGTTCAACCATTGTGGAAGGCAGTGTGGCAATTCCTCAAAGACCTAGAACCAGAAATACCATTTGACCCAGCAATCGCATTACTGGGAATATACCCAAAGGAATATAAATCATTCTATTGTAAAGATACATGCATGTGTATGTTCATTGCAACACTATTCACAAGAGCAAAGACATAGAATCAACCAAATGCCCATCAATGATAGACTGGATAAAGAAAATGTTGTGGGGAACATCATACACCGGGACCTGTCAGGGGTTGGTGGGGAGGGGAGGGAGAGCATTAGGACAAATACATAATATATGTGGGGCTTAAAACCTAGAAGACAAGTTGATAGGTGCAGCAAACCACCATGGCACATGAATACCTATGTAACAAATCTGCACATTCTGCACATGCATCCCAGAACTTAAAGTAAAATAAAAAATGAAAAAGTAATATAAATTTACTAATCAAAAAAAAAGAAAAAACAAAACGTGGTACAGACACACCATGGAATATTATGCAGCCATAAAAGGGAATAAGATCATGTCTTTTGCAGGGACATGGATGGAGCTGGAAGACATTATCCTCAGAAAACCAAACACTGAATGTTCCCACTTATAAGTGGGAGCAGAACAATGAGAACACATGGACACAACAAGGGGAACAACACACACTGGGGTCAGTAGGGCGAGGGGAAGCAGGGGGAGGAAGAACATCAAGAAAAATAGCTAATGCATGCTGGGCATAATACCTAAGTGATAGGTTGATAGGTGCAGCAAACCACCATGGCACAAGTTTACCTATGTAACAAACCTGCATTCCTGCAAATGTACCCCAGACGTTAAAGTAAAATAAAATAAAATGACATATGCAAATCATATACTATATCACAATGACAGAATGAAAGATAAAAACATCATGATCATCTCAAATGATGCGAAAAAGCATTTGCTAAAGTTCAACATCCTTTCTTTTTTTTTTCTCTTAAATTTTTTTTATTATGAAAATGTTCAAACATATAGAAGAGAAAAAAAAAATAGAACCATGTACACCCATGGTTGTATTATCTAGACTCAGATTGCTGAGTCCAGATTTTAGCAATTTGAGTCTAGATAATACAACTAGATAATAGATTCAAATTACTTGACTTCTTGCCATGCGTACATTCTCTTTTTTTTCTCTCGTTTATTTATTTATTTATTTATTTATTATACTTTAAGTTCTAGGGTACATGTTCATAACGTTTATATCATGTATAACTCCCCAATGCAATCCCTCCCTCCTCCCCCCTCCCAATGATAGGCCCCAGTGTGTGATGTTCCCCTTCCCAAGTCCAAGTGATCTCATTGTTCAGTTCCCACCTATGAGTGAGAACATGCGGTGTTTGGTTTTCTCTTCTTGTGATAGTTTGCTAAGAATGATGGTTTCCAGCTGCATCCATGTCCCTACAAAGGATGCAAACTCATCCTTCTTGATTGCTGCATAGTATTCCATGGTGTATATGTGCCACATTTTCTTAATCCAGTCTGTCACTGATGGACATTTGGGTTGATCCAAGTCTTTGCTATTGTGAATAGTGCCGCAATAAACATACGTGTGCATGTGTCTTTGTAGTAGAGTAATTATAATCCTTTGGGTATATACCCAGTAGGGATGGCTGGGTCATATGGTACATCTAGTTCTAGATCCTTGAGGAATTGCCACACTGATTTCCATAATGGTTGAACTAGTTTACAATCCCACCAACAGTGTAAAAGTGTTGCTATTTCTCCACATCCTCTCCAAACTGTTTTGTTTCCTGACTTCTTAATGATTGCCATTCTAACTGGTGTGAGATGGTATCTCATTGTGGTTTTGATTTGCATTTCTCTGATGGCGAGTGATGATGAGCATTTTTTCATGTGTCTGTTGGCTGTATGGATGTCTTCTTTTGAGAAATGTCTGTTCATATCCTTTCCCCACTTTTGGATGGGATTGTTTGTTTTTTTCTTGCATATTTGTTTGAGTTCTTTGTAGATTCTGGATATTAGCCCTTTGTCAGATGAGTAGGTTGCAAAAATTTTCTCCCATTCTGTAGGTTGCCTGTTCACTCTGATGGTAGTTCTTTTGCTGTGCAAAAGCTCTTTAGTTTAATTAGATCCCATGTGTCAATTTTTGCTTTTGCTGCCGTTGCTTTTGGTGTTTTAGACATGAAGTCCTTGCCCATGCCTATGTCCTGAATGGTACTACCTAGATTTTCTTCTAGGGTTTTTATGGTATTAGGTCTAGCATTTAAGTCTCTAATCCATCTTGAATTAATTTTCGTATAAGGGGTAAGGAAAGGATCCAGTTTCAGCTTTCTACTTATGGCTAGCCAATTTTCCCAGCACCATTTATTAAATAGGGAATCCTTTCCCCATTTCTTGTTTCTCTCAGGTTTGTCAAAGATCAGATGGCTGTAGATGTGTGGTATTATTTCTGAGGACTCTGTTCTGTTCCATTGGTCTGTATCTCTGTTGTGGTACCAGTACCATGCTGTTTTGGTTACTGTAGCCTTGTAGTATAGTTTGAAGTCAGTAGCGTGACGCCTCCAGCTTTGTCCTTTTGACTTAGGATTGTCTTGGCAATGCGGGCTCTTTTTTGGTTCCATATGAACTTTAAAGCCGTTTTTTCCAATTCTGTGAAGAAAGTCATTGGTAGCTTGATGGGGATGGCATTGAATCTATAAATCACCTTGGGCAGTATGGCCATTTTCACGATATTGATTCTTCCTATCCATGAGCATGGTATGTTCTTCCATTTGTTGTGTCCTCTTTGATTTCACTGAGCAGTGGTTTGTAGTTCCTTGAAGAGGTCCTTTACATCCCTTGTAAGCTGGATTCCTAGGTATTTTATTCTCTTTGAAGCAATTGTGAATGGAATTTCATTCCTGATTTGGTTCTCTGCTTGTCTGTTACTGGTGTATAAGAATGCTTGTGATTTTTGCACATTAATTTTGTATCCTGAGACTTTGCTGAAGTTGCTTATCAGCTTAAGGAGATTTTGGGCTGAGACGATGGGGTTTTCTAAATATACAATCATGTCATCTGCAAACAGGGACAATTTGACTTCTTCTTTTCCTAACTGGATACCCTTGATTTCTTTCTTTTGCCTGATTGCCCTAGCCAGAACTTCCAACACTATGTTGAATAGGAGTGGTGAGAGAGGGCATCCCTGTCTTGTGCCAGTTTTCAAAGGGAATTTTTCCAGTTTTTGCCCATTCAGTATGATATTAGCTGTGGGTTTGTCATAAATAGCTCTTATTATTTTGAGGTACGTTCCATCAATACCGAATTTATTGAGTGTTTTTAGCATGAAGGGCTGTTGAATTTTGTCAAAAGCCTTTTCTACATCTATTGAGATAATCATGTGGTTCTTGTCTTTGGTTCTGTTTATATGCTGCATTACGTTATTGATTTGCGAATGTTGAACCAGCCTTGCATCCCAGGGATAAAGCCCACTTGATCATGTGGATAAGCTTTTTGATGTGCTGCTGAATCCGGTTTGCCAGTATTTTATTGAGAATTTTTGCATCAATGTTCATCAGGGATATGGGTCTAAAATTCTCTTTTTTTGTTGTGTCTCTGCCAGGCTTTGGTATCAGGATGATGTTGGCCTCATAAAATGAGTTAGGGAGGATTCCCTCTTTTTCTATTGATTGGAATAGTTTCAGAAGGAATGGTACCAGCTCCTCCTTGTACCTCTGGTAGAATTCAGCTGTGAATCCATCTGGTCCTGGACTTTTTTTGGTGGGTAGGCTATTAATTGTTGCCTCAATTTCAGAGCCTGCTATTGGTCTATCAGGGATTCAACTTCTTCCTGGTTAGTCTTGGGAGAGTGTAAGTGTCCAGGAAATTATCCATTTCTTCTAGATTTTCTAGTTCATTTGCGTAGAGGCGTTTATAGTATTCTCTGATGGTTGTTTGTATTTCTGTGGGGTCAGTGGTGATATCCTCTTTATCATTTTTTATTGCATCTATTTGATTCCTCTCTCTTTTCTTCTTTATTAGTCTTGCTAGCGGATCTGTCAATTTTGTTGATCTTTTCAAAAAACCAACTCTTGGATTCATTGATTTTTTGGAGGGTTTTTTGTGTCTCTATCTCCTTCAGTTCTGCTCTGATCTTAGTTATTTCTTGCCTTCTGCTAGCTTTTGAATGTGTTTGCTCTTGCCTCTCTAGTTCTTTTAATTGTGATGTTAGAGTGTCAATTTTAGATCTTTCCTGCTTTCTCTTGTGGGCATTTAGTGCTATAAATTTCCCTCTACACACTGCTTTAAATGTGTCCCAGAGATTCTGGTATGTTGTATCTTTGTTCTCATTGGTTTCAAAGAACATCTTATTTCTGCTTTCATTTCATTATGTACCCAGTAGTCATTCAGGAGCAGGTTGTTCAGTTTCCATGTAGTTGAGCCGTTTTGAGTGAGTTTCTGAGTCCTGAGTTCTAGTTTGATTGCACTGTGGTCTACGAGACAGTTTGTTATAATTTCTGTTCTTTGACATTTGCTGAGGAGTGCTTTACTTCCAATTATGTGGTCAATTTTGGAATAAGTGCGATGTGGTGCTGAGAAGAATGTATATTCTGTTGATTTGGGGTGGAGAGTTCTATAGATGTCTATTAGGTCCGCTTGGTGCAGAGATGAGTTCAATTCCTGGATATCCTTGTTAACTTTCTGCCTCGTGGATCTGTCTAATGTTGACAGTGGAGTGTTGAAGTTTCCCATTATTATTGTATGGGAGTCTAAGTCTCTTTGTAAGTCTCTAAGGACTTGCTTTATGAATCTGGGTGCTCCTGTATTGGGTGCATATATATTTAGGAGAGTTAGCTCTTCCTGTTGAATTGATCCCTTTACCATTATGTAATGGCTTTCTTTGTCTCTTTTGATCTTTAATGGTTTAAAGTCTGTTTTATCAGAGACTAGGATTGCAACCCCTGCTTTTTTTTGTTCTCCATTTGCTTGGTAGATCTTCCTCCATCCCTTTATTTTGAGCCGTATGTCTCTGCATGTGAGATGGGTCTCCTGAATACAGCAGACTGATGGGTTTTGACTCTTTATCCAGTTTGCCAGTCTGTGTCTTTTAATTGGAGCATTTAGTCCATTAACATTTAAGGTTAATATTGTTATGTGTGAACTTGATCCTGTCATTATGATATTAACTGGTTATTTTGCTCGTTAGTTGATGCAGTTTCTTCCTAGCCTCGATGGTCTTTACATTTTGGCATGTTTTTGCAATGGCTGGTACCGGTTGTTCCTTTCATGTTTAGGGCTTCCTTCAGGGTCTCTTGTAAGGCAGGCCTGGTGGTGACAAAATCTCTAAGCATTTGCTTATCTGTAAAGGATTTTATTTCTCCTTCACTGATGAAGCTTAGTTTGGCTGGATATGAATTCTCGGTTGAAAATTCTTTTCTTTAAGAACGTTGAATATTGGCCCCCACTCTCTTCTGGCTTGTAGAGTTTCTGCCGAGAGATCTGCTGTTAGTCTGATGGGCTTCCCTTTGTGGGTAACCCGACCTTTCTCTCTGGCTGCCCTTAAGATTTTTTCCTTCATTTCAACTTTGGTGAATCTGGCAATTATGTGTCTTGGAGTAGCTCTTCTGGAGGAGTATCTTTGTGGCGTTCTCTGTATTTCCTGAATTTGAATGTTGGCCTGCCCTACTACGTTGGGGAAGTTCTCCTGGATGATATCCTGAAGAGTGTTTTCCAACTTGGTTCCATTTTCCCCCTCACTTTCAGGCACCCCAATCAGACGTAGATTTGGTCTTTTTACATAATCCCATACTTCTTGCAGGCTTTGTTCATTTCTTTTTCTTCTTTTTTCTTTTGGTTTCTCTTCTCGCTTCATTTCATTCATTTGATCCTCAATCGCTGATACTCTTTCTTCCAGTTGATTGAGTCGGTTACTGAAGCTTGTGCATTTGTCACGTATTTCTCGTGTCATGGTTTTCATCTCTGTCATTTCGTTTATGATCTTCTCTGCATTAATTAGTCTAGCTGTCAATTCTTCCACTCTTCTTTCAAGATTTTTAGTTTCTTTGCGCTGGGTACGTAATTCCTCCTTTAGCTCTGAGAAGTTTGATGGACTGAAGCCTTCTTCTCTCATCTCGTCAAAGTCATTCTCTGACCAGCTTTGATCCGTTGCTGGCGATGGGCTGCGCTCCTTTGCAGGAGGAGATGCGCTCTTATTTTTTGAATTTCCAGCTTTTCTGCCCTGCTTCTTCCCCATCTTTGTGGTTTTATCTGTCTCTGGTCTTTGATGATGGTGACGTACTAATGGGGTTTTGGTATAGGTGTCCTTCCTGTTTGATAGTTTTCCTTCTGACAGTCAGAAGGACTGTCTGTTGGTCTGTTGGAGATTGCTTGAGGTCCACTCCAGACCCTGTTTGCCTGGGTATCAGCAGCAGAGGTTGCCGACGATAGAATATTGCTGAACAGCAAGTGTACCTGTCTGATTCTTCCTTTGGAAGCTTCCTCTCAGGGGTGTACTCCACCCTGTGAGGTGTGGGGTGTCAGACTGCCCCTAGTGGGGGATGTCTCCCAGCTAGGCTACTCAGGGGTCAGGGACCCACCTGAGCAGGCAGTCTTTCCATTCTCAGATCTCAACCTCCGCGTTGGGAGATCCACAGCTCTCCCCAAAGCTGCCAGACAGAGTTGTTTGCGTCTGCACCGGCCCCCGCTGCTTCCCCTATTGCGATGGTGTTTTCTAAATATACAATCATGTCATCTGTAGACAGAGACAATTTGACTTCCTCTCTTCCTAACTGAATACACTTTATTTCTTCTCTTGCCTGATTACCCTGGCCAGAACTTCCAATACTACGTTGAACAGGAGTGGTGAGACAGGGCATACTTGGCTTGTGCTGGTTTTCAAAGGAAATGCTTCCAGTTTCTGCCTATTCAGTATGATATTGGCTGTGGGTTTGTCATCAATAACTCTTATTATTTTGAGAAACGTTCCATCAATACCTAGTTTATTGAAAGTTTTTATCATGAAGTGCTGCTGAATTTTGTCGAAGGCATTTTCTTCATCTATTGAGATGATCATGTAGCTTTTTTCATTGGTTCTGTTCATGTGATGGATTATGTTTATTCATTTGCATATGTTGAACTAGCCTTGCATTCCTCGGATGAAGCTGACTTGATCATGGTGGAAAAGCTTTTGGATGTGGTACTGGATTCAGTTTCCCAGTATTTTACTGAGGATTTTCACATCAATGTTCATCAGGAATATTGGTTTAAAATTTGTTGTATCTCTGCCAGGTTTTGGTATCAGGATGATGCTGGCCTCATAAAATGAGTTGGGGAGGATTCCCTCTTTTTTTATTGATTGCAATAGTTTCAGAAGGAATGGTACCAGCTCTTCTTTGTACCTCTGGTAGAAGTCGGCTGTGAATCTGTCTGGTCCTGGACTTTTTTTAGTTGGTAGGCTATTAATTGCTGACTCAATTTCAGGACTTGTTATTGGTCTATTCAGGGATTCTACTTCTTCCTGGTTTAGTCTTGGAAGTAGGTATGTTTCCAGGAACATATCCATTTCTTCTAGATTTTCTAGTTTATTTATTTGCATAGGGGTGTTTATAGTGTTATCCAATGGCAGTTTGTATTTCTGTGGGATCGGTGGTGATATCTCCTTTATCATTTTTTATTGCATCAATTTGATTCTTCTCTCTTTTCTTCTTTGTTAGTCTGGCTGGCGGTCTATCTGTTTTGTTAATGTTTTTAAAAACCCAGCTCCTGGATTCATTGATTTTTTTGAAGGGTTTTTCTTGTCTCTATCTCCTTCAGTTCTGCTCTGATCTTAGTTATTTCTTGCCTTCTGCTACATTTTTAATTTGTTAGCTGCTGCTTCTCCAGTTCTTTTGAATGTGATGTTAGGGTGTCGATTTTAGATCTTTCCTGCTTTCTCTTGTGGGCATTTAGTGCTATAAATTTCCCTCTACACACTGCTTTAAATGTGTTCCAGAGATTCTGGTACATTGTATCTTTGCTCTCATTGGTTTCAAAGAACATCATTATTTCTGCCTTTATTTCCTTATTTACCCAGCAGTCGTTCAGGAGGAGGTTGTTCAATTTCCATGTAGTTGTGTGGTCATAAGCGAGTTTCTTAATCCTGAGTTCCAATTTGATCATACTGTTGTCTGAGAGACTGTTTCTTATTATTTCTGTTCTTTTGCATTTTTTGAGGAATGTTTTACTTCCAATTATATGGTCAATTTTAGAACAAGTGTGATGTAGTGCTAAGAAGAAAGTATACTCTGTTGATTTGGGGTGGAGAGTTCTGTAGATGTCTATTAGGTCCACTTGGTCCAGAGCTGATTTCAACTCCAGAATATCCTTGTTAATTTTCTGTCTTGTTGATCTGTGTAACATTGAAAGTGGCATGTTAAAGTTTCCCACTATTATTGTCTGGGAGTCTAAGTCTCTTTGTAGGTCTCTAAGAACTTGCTTTATGAATCTGGGTGCTCCTGTATTGAATATATATATATTTAGGATAGTTAGCTCTTCCTGTTGCATTGATCCCTCTACCATTATGCAATGCCCTTCTTTGTCTCTTTTGATCATTGTTGGTTTAAAGTCTGTTTTTTTCAGAGAACAGAATTGCAACGTCTGATTTTTTTGTTTTCCAATTGCTTGGTAAATATTCCTCTATCCCATTATTTTGAGCCTATGTGTGTTTTTGCATGTGAGATGGGTCTCCTGAATACTGCACACCAATGGGTCCTGACTCTTTATCCAATTTGCCAGTCTATGTTTTTTAATTGGGGCACTTAGCCCATTTACATTTAAGGTTAACATTGTTATGTGTGAAACTGATCCTACCATTATGATGCTAGCTGGTTATTTTGCCCATTACTGGATGCAGTTCCTTCAAAACGTCGATGGTCTTTACAATTTGGCATGTTTTTATGGTGGATGTTGCCAGTTGATCCTTTCCATGTTTAGTGTTTCCTTCAGGAGCTCTTGTAAGGCAGGCCTGTTGGTAACAAAATCTGTGAGCATTTCCTTCTCTGTAAAGAATTTTATTTCTCCTTCTCTTATGAAGCATTTTTGGCTGGATATGAAATTCTGGGTTGAAAAGAAGGGGGAGCGCCAAGATGGCCGAATAGGAACAGCTCCAGCCTCCAGCTTCCAGTCTGAGCGACACAGAAGATGGCTGATTCCTGCATTTCCAATTGAGGTACCAGGTTCATCTCACTGGGACATGTCAGACAGTCGGTGCAGGACACTGGGTGCAGCCCAGTGAGCAAGAGCCAAAGCAGGGCGAAATATCGCCTCACCTGGGAAGCACAAGGGGGAAGGGAATTCCTTTTCCTAGCCAAGGGAAACCATGACAGACAACACCTGGAAAACCGGGTCACTCTCACCCTAATACTGAGCTTTACCAAGGGTCTTAGCAAACGGCACACCAGGAGATTATATCCCCCACCTGGCTCAGAGGGTCCCATGCTCATGGAGCCTCCCTCATTGCTAGCACAGCAGTCTGAGATCTAACTGCAAGGATCAAGTTCATACATAACAATATTAACTTTAAATGTAAATAGGCTAAATGCTGAAATTAAAAGACACGGACTGGCAAATTGGATAACGAGTCAAGACCCATCAGTGTGCTATATTCAGGAGACCCATCTCACATGCAGAGACACACAGAGGCTCAAAATAAAGGGATGGAGGAAGATCTACCAAGCAAATGGAAAACAAAAAAAGCAGGGGTTGCAATCCTAGTCTCTGATAAAATAGACTTTAAACCAACAAAGATCAAAAGAGACAAAGAAGGCAATTACATAATAGTAAAGGCATTGATTCAACAAAAAGAGCTAACTATCCTAAATACATATCCACCCAATACAGGAGCACCCAGATTCATAAAGCAAGTCCTTAGAGACCTGCAAAGAGACTTAGACTCCCACACAATAATATTGGGAGACTTTAACACCCTGCTGTCAACATTAGACAGATCGAGACAGAAAGTTAACAAGAATATCCAGGAATTGAACTCAACTCTGCACCAAGTGGTCCTAATAGGTATCTATAGAACTCTCCACCCCAAATCAACAGAATATACATTTTTCTCAGCACCACATCGCACTTATTCCAAAATTGACCATACACTTGGAAGTAAAGCACTCCTCAGCAAATATAAAAGAACAGAAATTATAACAAACTGTCTCGTAGACCACAGTGCAATCAAACTAGAACTCAGGATTAAGAAACTCAATCAACACTGCTCAACTACATGGAAACTGAACAACCTGCTCCTGAATGACTACTGGGTACATAATGAAATAAAGGCAGAAATAAGGATGTTCTTCGAAACCAATGAGAACAAAGATATAACATGCCAGAATCTCTAGAACACATTTAAAGCAGTGTGTAGAGGGAAATTTACAGCACTAAGTGCCCACAAGACAAAGCAGGAAAGATCTAAAATTGACACCCTCACATCACAATTAAAAGAACTAGAGAAGCAAGAGCAAACACATTCAAAAGCTAGCAGAAGGCAAGAAATAACTAAGATTAGAGCAGAACTGAAGGAGACAGAGACACAAAAACCTCTTTAAAAAATCAATGAATCCAGAAGCTGGTTTTTTGAAAAGCTCAACAAAATTGATAGACCGCTAGCAAGACTAGTAAAGAAGAAAAGAGAGAGGAATCAAATAGATGCAATAAAAAATGATAAAGGGGATATCACCACCGACCCCACAGAAATACAAACTACCATCAGATAATACTATAAACACCTCTACACAAATAAATTAGAAAACCTAGAAGAAATCGGTAAATTCTTGGACACATATACTCTCCGAAGACTAAACCAGGAAGAAGTTGAATCCCTGAACAGACCAATAGCAGGCTCTGAAATTTAGGCAATAATTAATAGCCTACCAACCAAAAAAAGTCCAGGACCAGACGGATTCACACATGAATTCTACCAGAGGTACAAGGAGGAGCTGGTACCACAACATTATCCTGATACAAAAGCCTGGCAGAGACACAACCAAAAAAGAGAATTTTAGACCAATATCCCTAATGAACATCGATGCAAAAATCCTCAATAAAATACTGGCAAACCGAATCCAGCAGCACATTAAAAAGCTCATCCACCATAATCAAGTGGGCTACATCCCTGGGATGCAAGCCTAGTTCAACATTCGCAAATCAATAAACGTAATCCAGCATATATAAACAGAACCAAAGACAAGAACCACATGATTATCTCAATAGATGCAGAAAAAAAAGGCCTTTGACAAAATTCAACAGCCCTTCATGCTAAAAACTCTCAATAAATTCGGCATTGATGGAACACATTTCAAAATAATAAGAGCTATTTATGACAAACCCACAGCCAATATCATACTGAATGGGCAAAAACTGGAAAAATTCCCTTTGAAAACTGGCACAAGACAGGGATGCCCTCTCTCACCACTCCTATTCAACATAGTGTTGGAAGTTCTGGCCACGGCAATCAGGCAAGAGAAAGAAATCAAGGGTATTCAATTAGGAAAAGAAGAAGTCAAATTGTCCCTGTTTGCAGATGACATGATTGTATATTTAGAAAACCCCATGGTCTCAGCCCAAAATTTCCTCAAGCTGATAAGCAACTTCAGCAAAGTCTCAGGATACAAAATCAATGTGCAAAAATCGTAGGCATTCTTATACACCAATAACAGACAAACAGAGAGCCAAATCATGAATGAACTCCCATTCACAATTGCTTCCAAGAGAATAAAATACCTAGGAATCCAACTTACAAGGGATGTGAAGGACCTCTTCAAGGAGAACTACAAACCACTACTCAATGAAATAAAAGAGGACACAAACAAATGGTAGAACATTCCATGCTCATGGATAGGAAGAATCAACATCGTGAAAATGGCCCTACTGCCCAAGGTAATTTATAGATTCAATGCCATCCCCATCAAGCTACCAATGACTTTCTTCACAGAATTGGAAAAAACCACTTTAAAATTCATATGGAACCAAAAAAGAGCCCACATTGCCAAGACAATCCTAAGCAAAAAGAACAAAGCTGGAGGCATCACGTTACCTGACTTCAAACTATACTACAAGGCTACAGTAACCAAAACAGCATGGTACTGGTAACAAAACAGAGATATAGACCAATGGAACAGAACAGAGGCCTCAGAAATAACACCACACATCTACAACCATCTGATCTTTGACAAATCTGACAAAAACAAGAAATGGGGAAAGGATTCCCTGTTTAATAAATGGTGCTGGGAAAACTGGCTAGCCACAAGTAGAAAGTTGAAACTGGATCCCTTCCTTACTCCTTATATGAAAATTAATTCAAGATGGATTAGAGACTTAAATGCTAGACCTAAAGCCATAAAAACACTAGAAGAAAACCTAGGTAATACCATTCAGGACATAGGCATGGACAAGAACTTCATGTCTAAAACACCAAAAGCAATAGCAACAAAAGCCAGAAATGACAAATAGGATCTAATTAAACTAAAGAGCTTCTGCACAGCAAAAGAAGATAC